>NC_064628.1:301307506-301931256 GCF_023864275.1 Schistocerca cancellata
AATCTTCTGATTTTTTCTTGTAGTTTGTGTAGTTAGTGTAGCTATTGTTTATTGCTAGCTCGTAAATATAGAGAGAATTTCCTTTGTAATTGTAGTTTTTCATTGTTGTACAGTAAAACAGTTGTGGTATGCATGTAGATTTGCACCAAGTATTTCGCAGCTGCACTAGCAATTAACGAGATATTATTTCCAGTGCTATGTTAACGTGTTTTTTTATTTTGCTCTTCAAATTGTGCCTTACTGTGTTACCGTGTGAAATATTGCGACAATAATGGGGTGTGAAAAACGTAATACTAGGCTCCAAAGTAAACTGAGAAATGACAGTGAAGACGAAAGCAGTGTGTTAGTGCCGCCGAGTAATGAATTAACTAATGTTCAAAGGAGTAATTTGGTAATTGTGCATAGGGAAATGGAGCGGGCTGCAAATAATGGTGTAGTCAGTGAAACAATTAGTGAACAGGGAAGCATTATCGATCGATCGGTCGGCAACAGCTCGCCTCAGGAATCTTAAATGACAGGACACAATCTTGCAAATACTGTAGATTCAGGTTTTGCGTCCTCACCGTTTTCTCAAGTAAGTCAAGACACATTTTCTGCTTTTCAAAATGCGAATATTGCCGGTTCAAATGAACTGCCGAATGGCACTGCGGAACATGTTTCAGACACCAGTGCATTGTTATTACAATTAATGCAACAAATGGGACAAAAGCTTCAAAAGTTAGACACAATGGAACAAAATCCTCAAAAGTTAGACACAATGGAACAAAATCTTCAAAAGTTAGACACCACACTTGAACAAACACGTGAAGATTTAACTACTGAGTTACATAACATCGAATCGAAATGCCAAAAAGTCTGTAATGATGTAAAAACACAAATTTGTGAGCATTTTCAATCTATTTTTTCGCGGCATGAAAATGCATTACAGAATCACGAAACAGCCATAAAAGAACTGCAAACTATTGTTCATGAAAATCACGAGACCTTGTGGGCTAAAATTGACTCAGTTGCATCTACTGATTCGGTTACGCTACTTGCAAAAACTCAGGAAAACTTAAAGGACACAGTAGATACTCTGAAAATTGGTTCAGAAAGAGACATGGAGGAAATTAGTTCATTATCAGAGAAAGTAGTTGAACTTTCGGATCAGCTAAATAATTTATCTACGAAGGTAGATGATAATCTGAATGACACAAGACCGGTAGTCTTTAATGATAGAGTACGAACAAATTAGGAAATTCAAACAAAATCAGAATCAAATTAATACGCAACACCAAAGAGAAATCCGGGAAGTACAAGATCAGTTGACACAGGTAATACAAGAATTACATATTTCAGAGGACACTCGCGCTCCAATACAGGAAGAGGGATATAGAAATACGGAACAGCCACAGACTGCACACAGCACAGCCAGTGATTTTCATACAGAGCGCTACATGGCGTTACCAACATGAAAACCTAAACAGCCTACTTACACCGTTTACGGATTTGACATAAGACCAGAACATTGTAGAATCGTCTTGTCAGTTTTTGTTTATCCTCGAGGGTTTGGCTACTGGTTACTCGCCGTGGAAGTCATTTCCGGCTTGTACCCTTTTGGCATAACTCGCAAATACTCATTGGTCAATACTCAGCTTGCTCTCAAGCGTCTCATTATTGCTTCTGATTTCCTGAAGATGATCCTCCTGCAATTGAGACTACTGGATTTAAAATTTTGCTTTTTACTCGGAATATGGATAGCGGCAGGTCGCTCTCAAGAAAGTCTGACGTTCGTCTATGGCCACTACTTAATTAATTCGCTGAGTAATTCTCATTGTATCAAGACGACCTGCTTACTTGGTTCGATCGCCTCGCGCAGGCATTCACCTACGGCCGGGGCAGAATTACACAGGCCAGCCAGCTGTAAGTGACTGGCTTAGCCCCAGCACTTATCCAGCGCTGTAAACTATTGCTGTTACGGATTTGATATTAAAGAAATTAATAATTGCAGGTAACTTCTTCCCGCCACCTCAATTAACCAAGTTTACACGTAATCCGACTTGAAAAAAAACTAGGTCTTTACTCGGCATGTGTGTAACATCACATTGCTGCCAAGAGCCAAATGCTGTGCGCTGTAAAATGACTCTCAGCGTGTTGAATAATGGAAGTTGTAGAATTGAAAGAAGTCGTTTGACATCGACCGGTATTCACTGCTATCTGGTCGCTTCCACCCTTAAACAGCGGTCACAAGAGTCTTTAACACGACTATGGTTACGAAAACACAAACGACTGTCTAAGAAAGCCGGCCGCGGTGGCCGTGCGGTTCTGGCGCTGCAGTCCGGAACCGCGGGACTGCTACGGTAGCAGGTTCGAATCCTGCCTCGGGCATGAGTGTGTGTGATGTCCTTAGGTTAGTTAGGTTTAAGTAGTTCTAAGTTCTAGGGGACTGATGACCTCAGAAGTTAAGTCCCATAGTGCTCAGAGGCATTTGAACCATTTTTTTGTCTAAGAAAGGTGCCTGTAAATAAGTTTGAAATCAACGTATTTACTGACATGTTTGACGTATTAAACACGCTACTGTCTGCTAGCTAAAGTTGGTAACTACCAGAATGCAGAGAATGCCGACTAATCCCATACCATTTCAGTCGACTTAAATCCTACCAGACTCGCCGAGAGAGAGTCCTTGGATCGCTCATATACAGTTCTTGCTATCGTCAGAAGGGAAAATTAAGTGGACTCAAATAAGGTATGTGGACGTCCTTCACAGAATTGTCGAGGAAAGGAATATGTTGAAAAGACTGATTACAAATAGCTGCAGGATGACATTTCTTAATAATAAGGGAATAACCTCCTCGGTACTGTAAAGCGGATATTTGTTATTGACTACCTTGCGAAACGTTAATAAAAAAGCTGGAGAAACTAATCAGGTCTGGTTACTCGCCTCCGTAGCCGAGGTCACGGTGGCGCTCGAGTCGGAGGTAATTCGGTTCGAATCTTGGTGGTCGATCAAGTTTTCACTGCCAGTATTTTGCCGGCAAGGGAAGGAGAGGTGGTGGCGCAAGTTTCTCCATCACCAGTCTTTGGTCCAGTGTCCTGGATTACACTGCAGACCTATACGCAGTGACTCTGAAGTGAAGGCATGTGACTATGTCGACGGGGATTCGTCCGTCGGATGGGGACATGAAGCTCAACGGACCCACTGGTGCTACTCGAGAGCAGCAGGCTGTGGGCGGCACCGGGTTTCATACTCTCGGTTTCCTCATCATCTCCAACACGAACGTAACACTACAATATACACGTCTATCCGCACATTCCTCTACACTCTACAGATACACATACAACACAACTCTCACGGGCCGATGTGGCCGAGCAGTTATAGGTGCTTCAGTCTGGAACCGCGCGACCGCTACTGTCGCAGGTTCGAATCCTGCGTCGGGCATAGATGTGTGTGATGTCCTTAGGTTAGTTAGGTTTAAGTAGTTCTAAGTTCTAGGGGACTGATGACCTCAGATGTTAAGTCCCATAGTGCTCAGAGCCATTTGAACCAACACAACTCTCACATACGCGAAACGCAGGCGGAGGAAGACAACCCTTTCCGACAGCCGATTTAACCCAACACCTGGGATACCCCAACCGATAATGTAGCTACATTTCATTTTACATCAAGACTGTTTCAGTAACCGGATCAAGTACGGCTCGAAAAGGAGAGCTACTGTAAAGTTTGGAAGGTAGGAGACGAGGTAATGGCAGAAGTAAAGCTGTGAGGACGGGGCGTGTGTCGTGCTTGGGTAGCTCAGTTGGTGGAGCACTTGCCCGCGAAAGGCAAACGCCCCGAGTTCGAATCTCGGTCCGGCACACAGTTTTAATCTGTCAGGAAGTTTCTAGAAGAGAATTTTCTTTCGTCTGAACAATGACACTGCCCACAAAGGTACACGTATTTTGTCAACGGAAAAATCAAAAAATTTGAAGCAGAAATAGGTTGGAACAGGCACCGTGTTCACTAGGAATCCACAGTTGTATTTCACTTACTCCAGCAGCTACAGAAATCTGTTATTGGAAAACGTAATGAGTAGAATGAAGAGGCGGGGATGTCTGTAGAACGATGGGTAGCAGACCTTCCAGAATTGCACTGCTCACTGCATGGAAGGCCTGCAAAATATATTTCTACATTCGATTTTTCCTTCATCGATATTTGAAATTATTACACTCGTATTGACTTCTATAGCTGCTTAACGACTTGCATTACAGAATGCGAGAGGACAGCTTTTCAAATACCCCTTCAGCCATTAAAATGCACCCCTTTTCGTTGTATTTCATATTGTTCACTATGTCATATATATATATATATATATATATATATATATTGAATCTCATATTTTGCCCTTACTTGACTGACACTGTCGTGCTAAGAGCGTTGCTCGTAAGTAAGCCAAAAGGTTGCAAGGTACCTAAGGTCATTGCCCCCCAGGTGTGTGGACTTTCGGCCGCTAATCCACTCTACCTGCAGAGAGCGGAGTTGTGGGGTTAGGTCACGGTTGCAAATGGGCTGCAAGTGTTAAGCCATCCAACCACTTATACGTTTCCATGGTTTCGTGTGTGTGTGTGTGTGTGTGTGTGTGTGTGTGTGCGTATGTTTACACTTCTCTTGGAGAAGTAATGTTGTGTGTAAAATGTTTGTCTGTCACGCTGATCGAAAATGCAGTCAGGACTAAAGGCTAAGCTTAACACACTTCTCACTCTGTGTAATCACTGAAATGATGTGCGCCAGTCTCTTTGGAAGATTTCCTTTCCTTTTAGTCTTCGATTCAGGTAAATGATGTATGATGTCTTGAACTTTTCAGATTTTCATTGCACACACGTAAGTACGTCATGAATTACCCTTTGTAATCTGCCATACGTGAGTAATGTGTATAGCACAGTTATTATTATTATTATTATTAACATTATTCTGCACTGTTGATGCACTATGCGTGCAGCAATGTTGCCTCACTTGGGATGTATAGTTAGATAATAAAAAGCCTGAACGTCTTAACTTGGACAGATGAAATATATGCATATGTGTTCACCCATTACTGCCGTTCAGTGCCTCTATCTACCGATGAGTTTTAAATTTTTTGAACTTCATGTTTACTGTGGGCGCATGCTACAGATTATTGCAGAGTACAACCAGCCAGTAAGTAGTTCAAGTAAGACTAGCGCAAGTACTAAAAGAGAGAAGTGTTTCATCATTGAGAGTTAGGGTTTTCCACGGTTCCCCAAACCCTTCCACAATCGGAGCTTCTGCTTCGTCTCTAATGAACTCGCCGTCAGCTAGACAGTAAACCTTATCTATTCTTTTCCTATTTATTTTTAATGAACTATCTTCACGTATCATCCAACGCCATAATAATGCAGCCAACTAACTACGTCGACAGTGAATGCAGTTCTCAGACCTCTCACTATCTCAACCAACCTTTTAATCAGAAGACGTATTTCCCAGGGATGTTCAGTACCGTTTGCTTAGGTGTGTAACTGGTGTTCTCACATACGAGCAAATCTTGATAGCCGGCCGCGGTGGCCGAGCGCTTCTAGGCGCTTCAATCCGGAACTGCGCGACTGCTACGGTCGCGCCTCGGGCATGGATGTGTGTGATGTCCTTAGGTTAGTTAGGTTTAAGTAGTTCTAAGTTCTAGCGGACTAATGACCTCAGATGTTAAGTCCCATAGTGCTCAGAGCCATTTGAACCATATCTTGATAGCTTTACGATTAGCTATCGGCGGCATGCGGGGCCAGGAAAGGATCGAACTGCTTCAGCAATTTCCCTGTCTTTTTCTTTTAATTTCTGTTTATTGTGCTACGTACTCATTGACGAATTCCGACATTTTTCTTTAGGTCTAAGATCAGGAAAAAGAGCTGACACAATATATATAGGTAAAATGTGAGACTCGTTCCAGGTTTTTCGCCCTACTACGATTTTTGACCAAAATGGTTCCTCACAATTGAATGCCATACCTTTTATTTTTGCAGTAGATAATTTGGAGCCATATACTTTTGAATAATGACAATTTTTGGAGTGACAACTAAGGGTTTATCTCGAACAAAGTACGTGAACAAAGTCGTCGGAAACTGAGTGACCGTTAATAAGACAACTGTTATTAATCTTCACACACAAAGTTTCATATTTATACGATTTTTAAAAACAGTGTGGATACATAATTCAAAATGTACCTCCGACAATATGCATACTTACAGTACTACCCTATTAGTTTAATACAAGTCGTTCCGTCTTGTATTTTCGTTTGGGTCCTACCATATTAACCATTAATAACCAAGTTAAGATGATTGGGTATCCAACTTCCTTCATTACTTTACATTGTTTACCTCTGTTTATATATTCGAAGTATTTTTTCGAGGACTGACGTGCGATGTTTGATGAGGAAACAAAACTTTATGACGTTCGTGATATTGAAAGCCGTCTGAATCCGTTGTAAGCAAGTTATGCCGTAGTGACAGTACATAAGCGGAACAGAGATCTTTGGGACTTATTACAGCGCAAACTGGTATATCGATTGGCGTAAACGACTTTCACAAGTGACTGGCTGTTACGATCCGGCGCCTGAGAGCGAACATCTCGGGAACGGCGAAGCTGGTCAGATTTAGCATGCTGTTGCCATGACCGTCTATGGACAGTGGTTGAAGGACGGTGAAACAATGCGTAGGCGTCGGATGTTAGGCAGCCATCCTCGTCACAGAACGTGGAGATTGTAGGCTTGCCTGTTCTGATAGGAGGAAAGGTGGCCACCATTGGCAGGTCAGACCGCAGAGTACGGTGTTGATGCAAGCGAGATGTATCCGAGCACAAAGTGCAGCGCAAGTGGTTGAATAAGGAGCGCCGCATCAAACGATCCCTACGTGTTCGCATGTTGGCCTAACGACATCATCAATTACGATTATATTGAGCACGAAACAATAGACATTGCACTTTGGATAAATGGAACAGTGTCGCCTGGACAAAGGGATCTCGTTTCTTGTTATACCGGGCCGATGGACATGTCCGGACACACAGTCACACAGGAGAACGTTTGCTCAACTTCCACAGCGTCATGGACGCAGGCATTGAGGCCGATAGGATATCATTACGTTATGGGAGACATTCACCTAAGCTACAATGGGGTCTGTGGTATTAATCAAAGGCACCATGACAGGAGAGGACAGTGTGAACATTATTCGGACCAAAAGCATCCCTTCATACTTGATGTCACCCTCGATAGCGATAGCATCTTTCAGCTTGATTACTGTCCTTGTTACAAGGTCAGGATTGTGCTACCGTGGTTTGACAAACATGATAGTGATGTATTGGCCACAAAATTTGCCTGGTCTGAACCATATGGAACACACTTTACCGTCCACAGACCACTGACCATAATTTGTGGGAGTAGATATCTAACACCATCTACCTGGGGAAACGTACAAAGGACTTGTCGAATCTATGCAACGTATACACGCTGCATGTTCTTTCTTCAGGTCCTCAATCGGACATTCGATGTGGCACTCGACGATTTCCTCTCCTGTTCCAGTCGCTCCATTTCAGAGTAGCACGACCTCAACTATTAGTTGGATATATTCCAATTTCCGTGCATTGTTTCCTCTACTGCTCATATACCATGGAAGTGACTCCCTGATGTCTTAACATGTATCCTAACGACCCGTCCTTTCTTCTTGCCAGTCTTTTCTACATATTGCTTTCCTCGCAAATTCTGTGAAGAAGTTCCTTATTTCTTGTGTTATCAGTACACCTACTTTTTATTCTAATGCAGGCTTCCATTCTATTCTTATCCAGTTTTCCCAAAATCTGTGTTTCACTTCTACACAATGGTGTATTCCAAACGAACGTTCCCAGAAATTTCTTCCGAAAATTGAGGTAACTTTTGGTACTGGCAGACATTTTTGCGTAGAAATGTCATCTTTGTTCTGTGTTAGTCAGCTTCTTACGTCCTCCTTGCTTCTCTGGCAGCTGTATTGCGTTCCAAAGGTGAATCAATATGATACCAAGCGGACCGTAATTTTTTCACTTATCATTGTAAATCTCTAGTTGTTATTCTCTCCTTTTCAGTTAGCTCATACACATTATGTATGCAATAGCGTCCTACCTGAAAGTCCCACCATTAATCTAGCAAAACCTATTCTCTGCAATCTCTTTACGATAATTTTGGAATGACGTAAATATACTGAGTTCAACAGTCTGATAATTCGATAGCTGGGTCAGGTTTTGGTACATTTTCTTTTAAAGAAGGGAGCAAAAGGAAATTAGAGCCGTACGTGTGGGAGATACATTTCCTTCCAACGTAAATTAAAAAGAGCAAGTAATATTAGTTTTACCTAGCATTCGCTGTGGTTAAACAGTTCTGACACTATACACTCATATGCAGCATCTAAAGTAGTTAACATTATCTTTTTACTACCGTATTCAGTTACGAGTAGCTAGAACGCTTGATAATTGAAGAATTGTGCATCATTCTCATCTTATTATGTAAAACATATTTGGGAAGTATACATCGTCATTTAAATGTTAGGTTTTTACCTACCCGTAAGTGATTTTTTAAAGTCATCAGTCTTTTTATTAGTTTTATACTGTCGCCAATCTTTTCCTTATGGTAATCTTTCTTTTATCCCTACATAACAATTTAACCCTCTACTTCCTATTTTACGTATTTGAGTCTTTGTACGCCACTATTATTTTTTCTTTCTTTCTACAGAACATGTGTCAGCTGTCACTTTTTTTGGTTGGGGTCTTCCACAGACTTCTTTCCTCGTATTTTCTTTTCAGAACTTCTTCATTTAATACCTAATTTGTCCACTTACTTTTTAACATCCTTCGACTGCGCCACCACACGTTAAACGCTTCCAACTTCTTCTTCTTATTCGGGGTTCCAATGGTCCACTTTTCTCTTCCATGCAATGCCGTGTTCTAGGCTTACAGTTACAGTAAATTCTCCATAGTTCCATATCAGTATCAGACACAAGATGAGCTGTTTTAAGGAAAATGCTTTCTTCAACTGTGGCTCTGCACCTCTGATACCTTTTGTCATATTGTGTTAACTTGCTTCCGAGATAGGAGAACCCTTTCACTTCTTCAATACCGTGCCTTCTTAATTTTTATACTATTCTCTTTTATTGTACTTGTCGTCACATTCGCACTTGTTTTGTTTATCCTTAAACCGTATTCTGTCCTTAGAAAGGAGACCATTCCATTCAGCTGTTCCCAAACTCTTCCATTCAAGCGGCCAGAAGGTCCATGTCGCCTGCAAAACTTCGCAGTGACACTGAGGCACTTTAATTACGTCTTGCAGCGCACGGATACCAAGAGGTTAGCCGGCCGGAGTGGCCGAGCGGTTATAGGCGCTACAGTCTGGAACCACGCGATCGCTACGGTCACAGGTTCGAATCCTGCCTCGGGCATGGATGTGTGTGATGTCCTTAGGTTAGTTAGGTTTAAGTAGTTCTAAGTTATAGGGGACTGATGACCTAAGCAGTTGAGTCCCATAGTGCTCAGAACCATTTGAACCATTAGGTTGAATTTGTCAATATTTTTTTTTGTCTTAGGGTTATTGCATTTCTAAAGTGGTTTCCATTTGATGCGTTTCGATTTCATTTAAAAAACTTCAGTGGAAATTGGTGCCTATCCAACTTTTGTACTTATTCTGTAGTCGAAAGCTTTTTCTCTCGTTGTTAGCAAATGTTGAAGTCGAACAGTCGAATACTTGGTTCCACTTTCACCCCTGGTGATTTCTTAAGTTTTAGGAACCTGACAGTTCTGCTGCATTTGCCTTCTTTACAGTTCTCTTTCCTAAAACTTTTAAAAAGTTGTCTTCATTGAGATGTGACTGTATTTTCACCTTCTTCACGCTTAGCTTATTCGACTTCCGCTTCCTAACAATGAAGGAAAAATATGTCGGCTTCAGAACATGCATCAAGGAGGGTTAAACAATAATGATCACTGAAGATGTTTTCGTGTACAAAAGCCGAAGGCGTCCAGTGAAATATGATCTCGAATTTGCGGTAACATTAAGACGGAAAAAAAAGATGATAACCGATATAGTAACAACTACTGCGGAGGATAGCCACGCAAGCAAACGTATTAAGTTGAGATTGTCTTGCATACTATAATAAAATTTTAGTGTGAGTAATGTTTCGGTGGTTGTCATACTACGGATCTAGAGATGTGGAACTTGAACCTGGGTCAGTCTGAAGATTTTTGTGTGTCACTTACCACATCTTTCAGCAGACAATTCGAAAAATTTGAGGGAGGCAATGTTTTACCACCTAAAATAGTAGCATGCCTAGTAAAACAATATGGTTTCCAAACGAGACTTCGAAATGATAACCGCCTTTCATTTATAAAAATGGGAAAAAATACGTGTAGCGTCTGAGATATATTGTGGATGGTCTCAAACATTAACGGTAACATGAGTTACTAACAAAATACCTTCCCTGGCTTCGGAAGTAATCACCAGTAGCTGCATCACATTTCTGACATTGGTTGTAAAGCTGTTGCAAACAGCAAACTCTTGTTGTGGAATCGCTCGGAGCATTGTGGTCAAGCGTTGTTGGATTTCGGTACCTACATGATCCGGAGACTAAGTGCCAGTCAGTGACATCGTGTTCATCGTGTTTCCATCTTTCCAGAAAAATTCGGCTAAGAAAATCCAAATTTATATGGTATTGACAACCTTTTTCAAGAACTAATTTTTGATCCATCGTCAACTTCTGCCCTAGGGAGGGGAAGACGGTGAGCACCACGGAACTGACTGTTACGCGGTAGCACCAGCACTAATCTGCTATAATGATGCAGACATCCAACAACGTGCGAGTACGGTGCTTCGAGAGATTCCGCAAGTAGTGTTTGCTGACAGGTTTCGAAAGCTCTACAACAGATTTTAGGTTAGAGCTAATTGTGTTTACGTTGAGGGCCAGTTTAGATATTTGAAATTTGAAACATTTGTTTTTTTCGTTGATTTTACTCTACGGTATTTCCTCTTTGCAATGATATGTACACCATACGTACTAATGTCTCATTTCTGGTTTATTCATTCACTTGATCAAAACACTGTGTGGGCATGACAAATTTCTAAGAATATGAGCAGCTGAAGAAGGTGACATTCCTCTGTTAAAGCTTTCAAAGCAGTTGAGGAAAAGAAGCCATGTGGAGAAAATTTAACTATTACTAAACTGGACTGCATAGGTCATGTACAAAAGCGAATGGGTACGAGGGTGTGACGGCTGGAAACTGCACACAAGGGAAAGAAATCTGACGATGGAAGAGGACTACATGGTAAGAACAGACTCACAGAATCTGTCATAGATAAAATCGAAAGTTAATATGGTATTGTCATCAGGCAAAATGTTAGTAGCGTAGAAGATATCAGAAAGCTGTGAGGGAAGTTCTGTTTCACCTCTCTTCAAAAGAAGATAACCCATTCATTGCCTAGGCCCTCCAGGAAATGGTACAAATACAACAGAGCATATCAGAATGGTGAGAAATTTATTCACAAACAAGATATACCTTTTAAATAGTAAAGATATTGAAAGAAGCTTTCAGGGGTTTGTTAGAGGTAAGATTATTGAAGGAATGTCATCATGGCTGCAGCCAAAATCCTAAAGAACCATCAACAGTCTAATCCTTGCCAATATTCCCAAAACAGTCTTCGTGTCAATTAGTACTCTACATATTGGTGCGTTTGATGCAGTGACAACATTCAATGCAAGGGATGTTGCAAGATATGAAGTCCTGAAGAGACTGCTAGTAACTGTTGGTCGTTTCACAGTGAAATGCTAAGTTTCGATAAAGAAAGAGTCAGGGCACCAGAGAGAGCTATTAGAGACCATGAAGCAAAGGCAAGACAACGCAGACGAACAGGAAAAGGTCATTGCAAGATGAAATGGAAGAAGATGCAAACAACCCTTCTTATGGATTTGCGATGCATTGAAAAATGTAATGGCTGCTTCCCGTGAGTTCTATTTGTTAAGAACGAAGTGTGTTGTATCTCAGCTTCTACTTGCCAGAATCTGTTCAAAACTACACCATACACTAGCCTGAGTACTGTGCATATTTTAACAGAACGGTTTCCTATTTTTTTTTTGTAAATCTCAAAGAAGTTAGAGCCTGACGTGCATATAAAATTTAGACAAATTATTATCTTAAAACTGATCGGTATTTTTAGAAATCCTTATGTCAGTGTCGTAATAAATGTGAAAGCTACAAGCCTTAGTTTTTACACATTTTTAGTTCCCAATAGTTTACGATAAAAAGTGCCTTCCATATGAATAAATTTTACATTTCAGAATAAAATTTTCACTCCGCAGCGGAGTGTGCGAGGATATGAAACTTCCTGGCAGATTAAAACTTTGTGGTGGACTGAGACTCGAACTCGGGGCCTTTGCCTTGCGCGCGTATGTGCTCTACCAGCTGAGCGACACAAGCATGATTCAGAACACTCTCTCACTGCTTTTCTTCCGCCAATAGCTCATCTCCTACCAATGAAATTTGACAGAAGTTCTGTAGTAGTGCCGTGCGGTCTAAGGCGCCTTGTCACGGTTCGCTCCCCCCCCCCCCCTCCCCTGTCCCTGTCCCGTCGAAGGTTCGAGTGCTCCCTCGGACATGAGTGTGTGTGTTGTCCTTAGCGCAAGTTAGTTTAATTAGTGTGTAAGCCTAGGGACCGATAACCTCAGCCGTTTGGTCCCATAGAACCTTACTACAAATTTCCAAAAAAATTCGGTGGTAGTTGGTAAGAATGTCTGAAAAATTGTTCACACAGTACACTTTAGAATTCGGTAAACTTTTCGGCTGAATTCTTATGGCTACCCGACGAATGACTGCGTTTTCCGCCTCAGCGACATCTCCGATAGTTAACCTGGCCGCAAGCAACTACTGTGATATCTTTGTGAATATGTGCGAACTTGTGAGACGTTATAGTTATGCTCTCTTCCATATCACTTGTTTATCTGACTTGACTAATTCTGAAAGTAGTCATGTCTATGATGCAATAATGTAGTAGTATATTAGTATTGTAGTAGTAGCAGTAGTAGCAGCAGTAGTATTATCTAAATTTATTCGTAGATCACTAGTATCTCTTCTCCTACCTTCCAAATTTCACAGAAGCTCTACTGAATACCATGCAGAACTAGCACTCCCGGAAGAAAGATATGCGGAGGCACGGCTTATCCACAACCTGGAGGATGTTCCCAGAATGAGTTAGAGTCTCGGTTAGGCACACAGTTTTAATCTGCCAGAAAGTTTCGTTTCAAATTTGACATTATTTAACATGGGCGTGAGTAAAACTGCCCCGACCTCCTTAAAGGGACCACACCCTGCCCATCTAAGCCATGTTAAATTAGGCAAGTATTTGACCCATTTCTGAAAAAAAATTGTTCAAATGGCCCTGAGCACTATGGGGCTTAACAGCTATGGTCATTAGTCCCCTAGAACTTAGAACTACTTAAACCTAACTAACCTAAGGACAGCACACAACACCCAGCCATCACGAGGCAGAGAAAATCCCTGACCCCGCCGGGAATCGAACCCAGGAACCCGGGCGTGGGAAGCGAGAACGCTTCCGCACGACCAAGAGATGTGGGCTGACCCATTTCTGAAAAAAAAACTATTTGACGTAGGACCTTAATATTTTTACTGTATGTTACAGGATGCCAATAGAGTCAACTGTACTAAAATCTGCCTTATCCATTTTATAGTTTTTAAGAAATACTTTTATAAATTTATTAACAGAGAATATTAAGTTTTTTCTGCAGAAAATATTTTTTGTGAACTTCCTAATTGGGGAATATTAATGAATGTAGTACCAGAGGTGGCTTCCTATGTTATGCAGAGTCTCTAAAAATTTAATTCATTTATCTATGATAGTTTCTGATTTAATGGGGCATATGTACTGAAAATTTTAGTTGAGGGAAATTGACTTTAAAGAAAATACTTTTGAAATTTGTTACTTACAGTTAATTAAAACTGTCCTGCTGCATATGATGGCCCTTCTTTGGGCTCCAGCAGGTCTTACAGCTTCTTTTTCACCTTCTTGGATGTTTGTCTTGCGTTCTTGGGCATATTAGATGCAGACCTGTCTGCATCGGCTATTCTCATTTTAACGCAATGTTGCAGCCCAGTGGTCATATTTTGACCAGTATTAATTCCGAGCTTTTTTAGTAGCCAACACTTTCCAATATTACCACAATTGAATGTAATAACAGCATTATGGTCTTCTGCTTTCATTGTATGCATACCTACAAATACAGTTTTAGGAAGGCGGTTCCAAATTATGCTGTTGAAACATTCATCTGGGTTCTGTGTCTGCCCATGCAGACATTTCCTTAGAAGGTCAGGATAAGCCAAGTCTTTGAAAATAGGTTTAGTTGCTGTAATAACAGCAGCAGGAAGAGAATGCTGGTGAGAATAAGATTTCCAGTTGCCTGAGCCCAGTTGTATTTGCATCACGAATATTCTCCTGATGAACACAATGCGTGACATGGCTTATCATCAGTAGAGAACTTATGGAAGAATATGGCCCAAACATCTCTCCTCATTGACTCCAGATTTTCTTTATTTCTCGTAATTGCCTGCCCATAGTATACCTGCAAGTTTTCAGTCACACTTGTTTACAAACAGCGGAAACAAAAGAATACATACCGTTGCATTCCAAGGATAGCCAACACACTCGGGAGTAAAAAAAAAAATCCTTAAGGTGCGATGTAGGGGATATAAATTGTGGTGTCACCGCCAGACACCACGCTTGCTAGGTGGTAGCCTTTAAATCGGCCGCGGTCCACTAGTATACGTCGGACCCGCGTGTCGCCACTATCAGTGATTGCAGACCGAGCGCCGCCACATGGCAGGTCTAGAGAGACTCCCTAGCACTCGCCCCAGTTGTACAGCCGACTTTGCTAGCGATGGTTCACTGTCTACATACGCTCTCATTTGCAGAGACGACAGTTTAGCATAGCAAATTGGCTCTGAGCACTATGCGACTTAACTTCTGAGGTCATCAGTCGCCTAGAACTTAGAACTAATTAAACCTAATTAACCTAAGGACATCACACACATCCATGCCCGAGGCAGGATTCGAACCTGCGACCGTAGCGGTCACGCGGTTCCAGACTGAAGCGCCTAGAACCGCAAGGCCACAGCAGCCGGCGCTACGACCTAGCAAGGCGCCATATTCAGTTACTATAATAACTTCAAGAATGTGTTCTGAACGGATAATATTGTGTATCATGTACCGTCAAGAGCGACGTTCATCATTAATGGATTAAAGTTAAGCTTCAAACTAATTACGTCCGCTTTCTGAATTCTCATTCCTTGTCTTGTTCCAGACCTCACGTCAGTATAGTTCTTCCCTCCTCACGCTAGCCTGCTTGAGCTAAGACGCGTGCATTTCGGCCTCCACTCGTAACACGGTGTTGGCTCTTCTGCCAACACAAAATAAATGTCTTAAATATATGCAGAAAAGTGGGTGATAGAAAAGTGGGCGTGGCACATAAACACACTTGGTAGGAAAATGCTCTTTAAATGCTCGAAAAATATTTTTTTCAGGAAAATCCTTTTCAGAATACTTAAATAAAACCTTCATCTATCGAAATATAATCAAAACCGAAAATCGATTTTTTTTCCCTTAAGCACGGTAACAAGTATGGCAGTGTTTCGATGAGGGATCCAGAAGCTACAGTCACACCCGCCTAGCAGGTTGTTTACGTACGGCACGCCGCTGGTGTGGTGGTGACCGTGTGGCTGAGGTGCTACGTGCCACAGAACAACGAGGAACACTCTACGGCACGGCGCGGCGCGGTGCTCCCCGCGGTTCGCTCGTCTGTTCCTAGCTGAGTGCCGGTTACGGTGCCGGCTCCGCTGCAACCAGATCGCGCCTGAAATGGATACGTAATTTATGCGGTCTAGAATGTCCGGCTGTACTTGAGCATTCCGCAGGCCGGGCGGGCGCTATCGAGTTGCCGCTGCAGTGCGGGCCGCAGCGCCGGCCAGCCAGCCAGCCAGCCTCGCTAATTCCTTGCCGCGGGCAAGGCCAGCCTCGGCTGGGCCGGTGCCGGTGCAGGGGCGGGCGACACGCGACGACGCCCACCAATCCCGCCGGCACTTCCGCCGTGCGCTGCCCGCCGCGCGGCCGCCGCCGGCTACCCATCGGAAGCGGCAACCTGCTGCACTCTCGCTGCAGGGAACACGTAAACTTACTAAATGCAACAGGGACAGACGAAAATTAGCAATGGACTTGGAAGCCTTGCACTCCTTCATACTAGGACAGCACCCGTCATTTTGACGGATGCTCTGCTGTACAGTCACGTGACAAAGATCATGCGATACACGCATATACAGGATGATCCACTGATAGTGACCGGGCCAAATATCTCACGAAATAAGCATCAAACAGAAAAACTACAGAGAACGAAACTGTTCTAGCTTGAAGGGGTAAACCATATGGCGCTATGGTTGGCCCGCTAGATGGCGCTGCCATAGGTCAAACGGATATCAACTGCGTTTTTTTAAATAGGAACCCTCATTTTTATTACATGTTCGTGTAGTATGTAAAGAAATAGCAATGTTTTAGTTGGACCACTTTTTTCGCTTTGTGGTAGATGGCACTGTAATAGTCACAAACGTATAAGCACATGGTATCACATGACATTCCGCCAGTGCGGACGGTATTTGCTTCGTGAAACACTGAGAGGTGGCATGAGGCCCCTCTCATATTTCTATCTTACTCTGAGTAATTAGATTTTCCTCTCTAATTGCATGTGGTGAAAAGTTGCTATTCCTTCACACACGCACTTCCCACGCAGCGTCTCTCATCACCCGGGTGGTCCGGTGACAGGTGGGGTCTGCTGAGCTTGAATGGGTTAAGCTGACGGGTGTGAGGGAGTCGAGTGTATGCTTTCCAGACGCCGACATGGTCATAAGAGCGGGAGCGACACGCCCGGAGGGGCCAGAAGGGGCGGCTGGGCTAGAGATTCCGTTACTTCGCAGAAACTTAGTGAAAACACTTTCTGGCGGGCTACCAACGAGGCGTGGGAATGACTTGTGTTCCCAGGCAGTCTTGGTGGGCAAATTCCCGCGTTTTCTGCAAAACTCTAACCGAGATTGGCTTGCTCAGGGCATAGCTCCGTGACGTAGAAAAATCGGCGCAGAATCTCCATTGGTGGAATGGTAGTGCTTTGGCAATAGAGTGGAATTTTCCGTCAGTTTTCGAGTTGCTGATTGGAACGTTTTAACCACGGCCACTGTCGTGGGGGCGGGAATGTTCTGTGTTTGGTTTGAATGGGTGCTCTTGAGAGGGCGGGCTCTCGCCTTTCAGTCGGAGTAAGTTACAAGACTGAGCTCTCGCTGCTCTGGACAGCCTGCCTTCCGTAGGCTGTCTAATATACTTTTATTTGATTGTAACTGTTTGACGAAGTTGCTGAAGTTTCGACTTCAACGTAACTTTCCGAGTACAGTTGGCAGTTGAGCGTTCTGCGTACAAGCGGCCTATGTTGTCTGTCTTGAGCAGTTTTGGCTAAAGTTGACTGTATCGGAACTATTGTGTGACTTCGCGTGTTAAAATCAATAACTGTACCGTCAGTGATTGTGTGGCGAGCCTTCTTCGTCTCCCTCAGAGGCGCATTTGTATTGCTAGGAAGTCTTTAGTCTGGAACAATCAGACCAGAATAATTTGTCGCTATACTCGCGACATTATCATCACCATGACGGGACGTCGAGGCAACCAGCCATCGCCTCCGGTACGCCAGATCGTGTTCTTGCAGTTAAGAAGACAGTTTGGTAATGTATGTTCGCAGCACCGGCAGATAAGGATTTTCCTAGGTGATAATCAGAGCTCAGCAGACCGCGCCTGTTCGTCTTTTCTAACTTTGCTCTGTCTTGGGTGTTCATTGTCTGAGTTCTCACTGCTGTAGCAGCAATTAATATTGGGTTGGCTGTGTGTTTCTCTTAAGGTTTGAGTTGCAAAGAATTGGCTCGACATACCACTTCGTCATAGATGTCACAATCTAGTTTCTGGACAACTTCACCTTCACAGCATTCATTTGAATATCCAATTTGATCCAATTTGATGTATTGCAAATATTTCATGTGCTTTGTTTATTATTTTGAGTTTAGTCATAATAAATCAAATTGTTATTTTGGATAGAACTTTCATTCTGTTAATCGGTAGAGCAACCCTTTCATTTCTCACTATGTTAATGAAACTTACCTTTATTTAATTAATTTCTATCAAATTAAATTATTGCAGGTGCCAAACTCTTTTCTACTCCACTTGCAGGGTCGATTACAGTCAGTTCGCGTTTCTTCTTAATCCATGAACAAACAGCAAAAGTCGGAGTTAGAATAAGGGGGGGGGGGGGGGGCTTAGAAGAAGAATGAAGTTTCTAGAAGAATTTAGTGTTAAATACACTGCTAGCCCCGGCACCTCGCAACACTATCCGTGTTAAAATGGACCGTTTACCAATTGCGGAAAAGGTGGATATCGTGTTGATGTATGGAAATTGTGATCAAAATGCCCAATGAGCGTGTACTGTGTATGCTCCTGGACGACATCATCCAAGTGTCCGGACCGTTCGCCGGATAGTAACGTTATTTAAGGAAACAGGAAGTGTTCAGCCACATGTGAAACGTCATCCAAGACTTGCAACAAATGATGATGCCCAAGTACGTCTTTTAGCTGCTGTTGCGGCTAATCCGCACATCAGTAGCAGACAAACTGGGCGAGAATCGGCAATGTCAAAAACGTCGGTGTTGAGAATGCTACATCAACATCGATTGCACCCGTACCGTATTTCTATGCACCAGAAATTGCATGGCGACGACTGTGAACGTCGTGTACAGTTCTGCCACTGGGCATAAGAGAAATTACGAGACGATGACAGATTTTTTGCATCGCGTTCTGTTTAGCGACGAAGAGTCATTCAACAAAACTCTAACGTAAACCGGCATAATATGCACTTTTTGGCAACGGAAAATCCACTATGGCTGCGACAAGTGGAACGTCAGCGACCTTGGCGGGTTAATGTATGGTGCGGCGTTGTGGGAGGAAGGATAATTGGCCCCCATTTTATCGATGGCAATCTAAATGGTGCAATGTATGCTGATTTCCTACGTAATGTTCTACCGATGTTACTGCAAGATGATTCACTGCATGACAGAATGGCAATGTACTTCCAACATGATGGATGCCCGGCACATAGCTCGCGTGCGGTTGAAACGGTAATGAATAGCATATTTCATGACAAGTGGATTGGTCGTTGAAGCACCATACCATGGCCTACACGTTCACCGGATCTGACGACCCCGAATTTATTTCTGTGGGGAAAGTTGAAGGATATTTGCTATCGTGATCCACCAACAAAGCCTGACAACATACGTCAGCGCACTGCGAACATTACGGAAGGCGAACTACTCGTTGTTGAGAGGAATGTCGTTATACGTATTGCCAAATGCATTGAGACGGACATCATTTATTGCATTAATGTGGTATTTACAGGTAATCATGCTGTAACAGCATGCGTTCTCAGAAATGATAAGTTTACAAAGGTACATGTATCACATTGAACAACCGAAATAAAATGTTCAAACGTACCTACGTTCTGTATTTTAATTTAAAAAACCTACCTGTTACCAAAACTTTTGACAATGTTAACTGGAATACTCTCTTTCAAATTCTGAAGGTGGCAGGGGTAAAATACAGGGAGCGAAAGGCTATTTACAGTTTGTACAGAAACCAGATGGCAGTTATAAGAGTCGAGGGGCATGAAAGGGAAGCAGTGGTTGGGAAAGGAGTAAGACAGGGTTGTAGCCTCTCCCCGATGTTATTCAATCTGTATATTGAGCAAGCAGTAAAGGAAACAAAAGAAAAATTCGGAGTAGGTATTAAAATTCATGGAGAAGAAGTAAAAACTTTGAGGTTCGCCGATGACATTGTAATTCTGTCAGAGACAGCAAAGGACTTGGAAGAGCAGTTGAACGGAATGGACAGTGTCTTGAAAGGAGGATATAAAATGAACATCAACAAAAGCAAAACGAGGATAATGGAATGTAGTCAAATTAAGTCGGGTGATGCTGAGGGAATTAGATTAGGAAATGAGACACTTAAAGTAGTAAAGGAGTTTTGCTATTTAGGGAGTAAAATAACCGATGATGGTCGAAGTAGAGAGGATATAAAATGTAGACTGGCAATGGCAAGGAAAGCGTTTCTCAAGAAGAGGAATTTGTTAACATCGAGTATAGATTTAAGTGTCAGGAAGTCGTTTCTGAAAGTATTTGTATGGAGTGTAGCCATGTATGGAAGTGAAACATGGACGATAACTAGTTTGGACAAGAAGAGAATAGAAGCTTTCGAAATGTGGTGCTACAGAAGAATGCTGAAGATAAGGTGGGTAGATCACGTAACTAATGATGAGGTATTGAATAGGATTGGGGAGAAGAGAAGTTTGTGGCACAACTTGACTAGAAGAAGGGATCGGTTGGTAGGACATGTTTTGAGGCATCAAGGGATCACAAATTTAGCATTGGAGGGCAGTGTGGAGGGTAAAAATCGTAGACGGAGACCAAGAGATGAATACACTAAGCAGATTCAGAAAGATGTAGGTTGCAGTAGATACTGGGAGATGAAGAAGCTTGCACAGGATAGAGTAGCATGGAGAGCTGCATCAAACCAGTCTCAGGACTGAAGACCACAACAACAACAACCTGTTACCAACTGTTCGTCTAAAATTGTGAGCCATTTGTTTGTGACTATTTCAGCGCCATGTATCACAAAGCGAAAACAGTGGTCCAGCTAGAACATTCACATTTCTTTACGTACAACACGAATATATATATAAAAAATGGGCGTACCTATTTAAAAAAAAGCGCAGTTGATATCCGTTTGACCTATGGCAGCGCCACCTAGTGGGCCAACCATAGCGCCTTCTGGTTTCCCCCTTCAGGCTAGACGAGTTTCGTTCTTTGTAGTTTTTTCGTTTGACGCTATTTTCGTGAGGTATTTGGCCCGGTCACGATCAGTGGACCACCTTGTATAAATGGCGGCCGTACCACATACATAAGGTACAAAACGCAGATCCGTCATTTGTACTCAAATGATTCATGTGAAAAGGTTTCCGATGTCATTATGGTCGCACGACGGGAACTAGCAGACTTTGAACGCGGAGTAGCAGTTGGACCTACGCCCGTTTCGGAAATCGTTACGGAATTGAATATTCCTAGAGCCACAGTGACAAAAGTGTGCCGAGAATATCATATCTTTGGCATTCCCAATCACGGACAACACAGTGGCCGACGGCCTTGACGTAGCGGCCGAGAGCAGCGGCGTTTGCCCAGAGTTGTCAGTGCTAACAGACAAGTAACACTGTGTGAAATACCAATGTATCAAACAGACTTAAACCATTCTCCATTAAAGAAATTGTCCCTTCGAGTGCAGTTAATGTATTAAGTATACGGAAAAGAAAACAGGAAATAGAGGACCTCGAGGTAAAGAAAAGGAAACTTGAGTATATGCACAAGGCAACTGCCATACAGGAAGAATATAAGATGCAATTGGAAAAGGGAGAAGCAATTGCTGATGTGCAGGCCAAGTTTACATATAGATTTAAACATACTGTATGGAAAATCTGACAACGAAGGGGGAATACAAAATATTTGGATTTAACAGCAATGGAAACTGGTCACGTGAAATCAGTGGAATCGAGAACGTTTACTATATTCAGGAAAACATGAAAAATGTCTTTATTAAGCTCTTTTCATATTTGGATCGGCTTAAAAATGTTGGTTATATTCTATCGAAGTACGACGAGCTGGATGTTGTCCACTTAGCAACAGAACAGCCATTACCCGAGTTTAAAACCGATAGAATAACTACATTTAATTGACACTCGTTTGCAAAAGTTGTAAACTTAAAGTTCTATACAGAAATTCCGCCAGAACGTGGAGCAGAAGAGTTGCAGACATACACAAAGGAAGACGTGGAACGCTTTAACAACAGCGTCATTGAGGAGACACGAGGAAAAATTAAAATCCCCGAATGCTCTCGCCTAGAAGAACTGCAGGAAGGAACTGAGCTAATAGTTACAGCCATAAACCAAGTATTTTACAGGAAGATAATTAGATATCTATTAGAATTCGAGAATATACCTTCTCTGTATTTGTCAAATTACTGTTGGAGAAAGAAATACATCATTCAGATGTGAATTTAAGTTGATAGTTAAAATTTAAATTGGACATTATTAAAACTACATCTAACAAAAATAAGGAAATTTAATAAATATTTTGTACTGGAATTTTTACCTGTCTTACTCGCTAACGTACAAAAAATCCTAAAACATTTCCTATATACAACGATCTATGTGCCTGTATTTCGGATGTGGAAGTAGGTGGCTGGATGATCTTGACAAGTGGTTGTAAGTGTAGCGACCCCCTTTTCTTACCTACATGAACATATTTCCCACCAAAAGGAAGAAAGATAGTACCTTACACCATTTCCTTTTCCCGCCAGCTTGTAGATGTAGTTGAAAGTAGGTTGAAGCAGAATATTAGCTTAAAGAAAAAAGACAGGTCGGGATCAAACCAGAATAGGGAAAGAGGAATTCTGCTTATAGACAGCAGTCATGGGAGGAGTGTGGGCCAGCAGTTTCAGGAGAAATTACCTGCAGAGTACCAGGTCACAAGTTTTGTGAAACCAAGTGGTAGCCTTAGCCAGGTGACAGAGAACTTAGGTCAGCTATGCAGGGACTTTGAGAAGGAAGATCAGTTGGGGGAGCAGGAAACACCCTGGCTATGACTCCAAGATACAGTATTAGGAGGGACCTGGATAAAATAGGAGCAGAAACTGAGCACACAAATGTGGAGTTTGCGGAGGTCTTTCAGTACTATGATCAGTCCTGGGTAAACAATGCTGTATGGCATGTTAACACTGAATTGAACAGGATGCTCCAGACACCGGCAAAATCTCATATAATTGTTGTTCCAGTAAATGCTATTGGTAGGTGGGGATACACTACACATGGCCTGCACCTGAATAGGATGGGGAAAAATAAGTTAGCTTCTCTATTTGCAGAAACTGTAAGGGGGTCCACAGTCACACAAGGAGTGATCCCTGTGCTTAATGGGTCCAGGCAGACAGATTTTTCAGGTTGAAGCCAAAGTCCAGACAGATAACAATCAAGATAAATAGAATAAAAGAAACTTCATGTACAGTAAATAGGGTTAAAGCTAAGGGCAGTATCAACTTACTTCATCAAAATATCAGGGGAATAAAAAATAAAGTAGATGAGCTATTAGTATGTTTAGATGATCTCAAAAATAAGAATGAAATTGATATATTCTGCAACTGTGGGCTAGTGTCAGTATAAGTGGGTATAATTTAGCATCTTACACGTGTATATCTAGGATGGATTTTCATAAAACAAAGGTATAAATGCAAAACTGTAGAAGTAAGCAAATTTCGAGTTGTTCAGCACTTTGAGGATTGTGCATGTGAACTTCAGCTAAATTATGTAGTATTGATATTAGCATCAGTGTACAGGTCCCCATTAGGAGACTGGGAGCTATTTTTTTTTAAAGTTTTACTCCCTATTATGCTGTCTGTCAGACAAAAAGAAGAAGTTATTAATCTGTGGTGATTTCAGTGTAAACTCTCTACATAATTCTGAGAGGAAAAGTGAACTAGAAGTGTTATTAACAACATTTAACTTAGACTCAGTGATCAGTTTCCCTACATGTATCACTCAAGACAGTAGTACGCTAATAGATAATGTATTTGTACAGAAAGAGGATGTAAAACAAACACATACTTTCCCTGTGATAAATGGATTGTCTGACGATGATGCACCACTGATTAACTTACAAAACCTAACGGGGTGTACAGTTCGGAAACCATTAAGTAAAAGTGTATGGTCGCTCAACGTGGTATCTATAGAGCACTTCAAAGAAAGCTTAAGAAATGTTAATTGGGGAGATGTATATAATGAGCCAAATACTAATGATAAATGCAACATATTTCTTGATAAATTTATATCCCTTTTTGAACATTGTTTCCAAAAGAAAATTACTAAATCTAACACCACAGACTCTTCAAAGAAACCTTGGATTACTACAGGTATTAAAGTGTCTTCAGAAAGAAAAAGAAAACTTTATGAGACAGCAAGAACTAATAAAGATCCAGAAGTAGTTTTACACTGTAAAAATTATTGTAACATACTGAGAAAAGTTGTAAGGAAATCAAGAAATATGTAAGTAGGAGAAGAAATTAACAACTCCAGCAATAAAATCAAATCATTATGGAATGTTGTTAGAAGGGAGACAAGAAAAGTAACCACTGGGGTAACCTATTAAGGAGAATGAGACGATCCTAACCAATAGTACACAAGTAGCTAATGTATTTAACAACCATTTCTTAAGTGTAGGAGAAAAAATTGGTGAGAACAGTTCAAAAGAAAAAGCAGTACATAGAAGAGTCTGTTTTGAAAAAATTTAGTCAAATTAAGGTTCACCTAACAATCTCTTGTGAAATAGGTAAAATTATTAAATCTTTGAAAAATAAATGTTCTGTTGGAGTAGATGACATCTCTAATAAAATATTAAAACAATGTGGAGATATTACAGCTGATGTTTTGAGTGATATATGTAATGCATTATTAACTCAAGGTATTTTCCCAGACGATTAAAATATGCCATTGTCAGGCCGCTCTCCAAAGGGGGGGACACCACAGATGTCAATAATTATCGGCCGGTATCCTTGCTTACAGCATTTTCAAAAATCTTTGAGAAAGTAATATACTCAAGAGTGGTTAGCCATCTGAACAGTAATGGGATATTTAGTAAATCAAAGTTTGAATTTCAAAAATGCTGTTCCACTGAGACAGTAATATACAATTTCACTGTCCATATAACGGAGTCTTTAAACAGTAAAATGTCACCAATAGGAATTTTCTATGACTTGTCCAAAGCATTTGATTGTGTGAACCATGACATTATGTTACAGAAATTACAGTTGTATGGTATAAATGGAATGGCATATGAGTGGTTTAAGTCGTACCTACAGAACAGGAAGCAAAATGTTTCCATGTATGGGTCAAGTGATTTAAACAAGTTTACCACTTCATCTAACTGGGATATATGTGAACGACCTCACTTCCTATCTGAAACACGAAGCTGAACTGGCAATGTTTGCTGATGATACAAGCATCATTATTAATCCAGTAAAAGAAACTACAATTGAAAATGATACAAATAAGGTCTTTGGAAAAGTCATTAATTGCTTTTCGGCAAATGGGCTTGCTCTAAACTTTGAAAAAACATAGTACATCCAATTTTCTGCCGCAAAAAGTAGAGTTCCTTCAATAAATATAACACATCAACAGAAGTCAGTAGGCAGGGTAGAGCATACTACATTCATATTTTGGATCTTCTAAAGCGACCAGGTTCAGCAACTTTTGCATTCAGAATAATTGCCAATTTTCAGGATACAAAAGTTAGTAACCTAACATACTTTGCGTACTTTCACTTTCTGATGTCATACGGAATAATATTTTTGGGTAACTCAACATTTAGAAACAATAATGTGTGGGGTTCATAGTCGTACATCCTGTAGGTATCTTTTCAAAAGATTGGGAATTCTTACAACAGCCTCACAGTACATTTACTCACTAATGAAATTTGTTCTCAACAACATGGACCAGTTTAAAAACAACAGTGACATTCATGATTATAATACGGGGTAAAAGAAGACTTACACTATCGTTTACTCAACCTATCTTTGGCACAGAAAGAGGTAAAATATGCTGCGATAAAAATTTTCGACAAATTACCAGTTGAAATAAAATGTCTGGCAGACAGCAGTAATAGCTTCAAAAATAAATTAAAATCGTATCTTCTTGACAACTCCTTCTGTACCGTAGATGAATTCTTGAATAGGAATAAATAAATCTGTAAATGTAGTATATGTATTTTGTGCCATTTAAGGGAATGGGGTAAATAACAGATATATTAATCCTTAACTGTGTATTGTAATATATATATTAAAAAAATCTTGTTTCATATGTGCATTTCCTGTGCACTTGACACGTTCCACATCATAATAGCTACCGTACCATGCAATTGATCAATGGAACACAAACCAACTAACTAACCTGACTGAGTGTGTCTGTCATTAGTTTCGAGTGGTATTTCAGTACAGTGGTATAACAGTCACGTAATTATATACACTGCCTGACAGAAAAAGTGAAGCACCTAGAAGACATGGTCGGTTGCCAGTGTAACGTCGTACATGTGCATACCACCGGCGGGTATGTAAATGATTATTGTTGGAATTCTCTGGGCCAGATAGAACGCTGCCAGAGTACCTTTGTGTTGCTCGCGGGATTGTGGGCCAGAAGCGGGGACTACTGATGAATGGCATCGCGTTGTGTTCAGCGATGAATTGCATTTCTGCACTCCCCTGGATGAGCATTCATACACTTCATCAAGGTGGTGGTTGACCACGTCTAATCAGTGCAAGTGCGGATCGCCATATTGTGCACCAAAGCATCTGTGCCTGCCGTCTGAGATGAAGTAACAATCTGTGTCATTGCTCACCACTGGTTGGGGGCTAGCAGCAGCAGGACTAGGGAATTATAGTTTCATGCATAGTTCGCCGGCGTTCAGAATCGGACTCTGAGCCTTGATGATATTAATAGCATCGCATTGTGTTCAGAGATGAGTGGTAGTTCTTCAGTACCCTGGATGACCGTCGTCGGCGAATGTTGCAGCAACCTGGGAAGACGTTTCATTCTTCAAATTTTTTGGTGAGGCACAGCGGTCTTACTCTTGGCGCCAGTGGGTATGATTTCAGGTCACGGCGTAAATTCTGCGACATCGTGTGTTACCTCTCTTACGATAGTATCGTGGTGCCATATTTCAACGGGACAATCCTCGTCCACCACATGACACAGTAAGATCCTTATAACTGCCCTGAATACAATATGTGTGGCAAGAGAAAAGAATGGAGAAAAGAAATATAAAAACAAATTTCGTTCTGATTAGGAAGCACTTCGAACAATAGACAATAAATGAGAGAAAGAAGCAATACATAGAAATATTGTATGAAGTTCCGGCAGAAATAAACAATCTTTTAAATCAAAATATCATAACAAAGTAATCAATAGCGACCATTTTTAACAAAGGATGAATATTTAAAGGTTGTAAGGGAAACTGACACTAATGAAGTACAAGAAAGTGATGAAGTGAAATGATACACGAATTGGACGCTTAAACACACGATTATACAATGAAGAGCCAAAGAAACTGGTACGCCTCCCTAATGTCGTGTAGGGGCCGCAACTCGACGTGTCATTGACTTGAATAATATCTGAAGTAGTGCTGGAGGAACATGACACCATCAGTCCTGCAGGGGGTGGTGATCTCCTCTAAACAGCACGTTGTAAGGCATCCCAGATATGCTCAATAACGTTCATGTCTGGGGAGTTTGGTGGCCAACGGAAATATTTAAACTCAGAGGAGTGTACCTGGAGACTCTCTGTAGCAATTCTGGAAGTGTGTGCTGTCGCATTGTCCTGCTGGAATTGCCCAAGTCCGTCGGAATGCACCATGGACATGAATGGATGCAGGAGATCAGACCTGATGTTTACGTATTTGTCACCAGTCAGAGACCTATCTAGACGTATCAGGGGTCCCATATCACTACAACTGCACATGCCCCACATCGTTATGGAGCCTCAAACAGCTTGAACAGTCCCCTGCTGACATGCAGGATCCATGGATTCATGAGGTTGTCTCCACACCCGTACACGTCCATCCAAACAATACAATTTGAAACGAAACTCGTCCGACCAGGCAACATGTTTCCAGTCATCAACAGTCCAATGTCGGTGTTGACGGACCCAGCCGAGACGTAAAACGTTGTGTCGTGCAGTCATCAAGCGTACACGAGTGGGCCTTCGGCTCCGAAAGCCCATATCGATGATGTTTCGTCGAATGGTTCGCACGCTAACTCTTGTTGATATTTCAACACTGGAATCTGCAGCAATTTGCGGAAAGTTTGCACTTCTGTCACTTTGATCAACTCTCTTCAGTCGCCATTGGTCCCGTTCTTGCAGCGTTTTTTAGGCCTCAGCGATGTCGGAGATTTGATGTTTTACCGGTTTTCTGATATTCTCGGTAAGCTCATGAAATGGTCATACGGGAAAATCTCCCTTTCTTCGCTACCTCGAAGGTGCTGTTCTCCATCGCTCGTGCGCCGACTATAACACCATGTTCAAACTCACTTAAATCTTTATAACCTGCTACTGTAGCAGCAGTAACCGATCTAACAACTGCGGCAGACACTTGTTGTCTTATATAGGCGTTACCGACCTCACCAATGTAAAAAAAAAAAAAAAAATGGCTCTGAGCTCTATGGGACTTAACATCTGTGGTCATCAGTCCCCTAGAACTTAGAACTACTTAAACCTAACTAACCTAAGGACATCACACACATCCATGCCCGAGGCAGGATTCGAACCTGCGACCGTAGCAGTCGCGCGACTCCGGACTGAGCGCCTAGAACCGCTAGAGCACCGATGTATTCTGCCCATTTACATATCTCTGTATTTTAATGCGCATGCCTATACCGGTTTCTTTGGCGTTTTAGTGTATTTTCAAAACGCTCTTGGAATTATACGTAAGCAAGGAAATTCCAGAATATTTTTAACAATGTCTCCTAAGCCCGATATCAAAGGAACCTGGAGCTCTAAAACAGGCTGTAGCTGCGCATGTCGAAAGTATTGATAATAGCAATAAACTACTGCTTAATCATTAAAACTGAACCTAACCATCCTGAAAATCAGTTTGGGTTTAAAGAGAGCAGAAGTACAAGGAATTCTATAGTAATGTTACGACAGATTATAGAGGAAATGTTGGACGTAAGAAAATCATTATTTTTTGCATTCGAAATTCTAGAAGAAGCCTTCGACAAGACAACTGTAATATGCTAAACAAGACTATATCTAGTTTTGATCTAGATTTTGAGTGAGAGACAAATAGAATACGAAGTACATAAACACAAAAGGGGCACCATACACAAAAATGATGGCATACAAGAGACTTAAATACAGAAAGGAGTACGCCAGGATTGCAACTTGTTACCAGTGTTGTTCAATCTGTACACGGAGAAAGGCATTGAGGATATAGAATGGATAAAGTTTAACGGAGTGGAAAGCAAAATGAGAAGGTTTGCTGACGACATTGTGGACAGCGAGGAGAAACTGCAAGAAACGTTAGTAAAAATAGTGAAGGTCTAGAAAGAGAAGTATAATGTGAACATCAGTACAAAGAATACCAAAATTTTAGTATGCAATATATTGCAATAGTTATTAGAGTTAATGATATCTTAATCAGACCTGTAAATACCTTTAACTGCTAGGAAGTAAAACCATCTTTCGTGCCACAGGTAACATCAAAATACTAGCAAATACTAAGTGGTTATTTTGCCTCTTGAACCTTCCAGCCCTATGAACACCTTATAGACTAAGTCTAATTAGTGGTCGAACGTGAAGATCAGGTCATTCCTCAATCTTAGAAAGATGAGTATTCACATTTTTTATGGAAACTGGTTGTTTGTCCCTTGTGAAATTATTTAATTTCTGTAAGTCTCAAAGACTGTGCTATTTTACGTTAGTTTTTTTTTCTTTCTTAGTTTTTCAGCATTTCGGTTAACTTACCTCTTTACCTTATTTCAGAAGACTTATAATGTTTCAGAATAATACTGAAATCGTTCAGTACTTTTTATTTGTAGTGAACAGCGATATCTTTACCATAAAACGAACTTATTACCACTAACTCAGTGATACGAAGATAAATGAAAATAGAAACGATCAAAATGAAAATTGAAAGGAACGGCTATAGAAGCACGCAGGGAAACATTAAACAGATTATCCCAAAGTACTGACCTGTGGGGAGACCCTTGTGGCCATCCGTTGGTAATCGGTCTAGCGATATTATCTGTAATTTTTGTTACTTGGCCTTAATGTTGGAACCACAGCCATCCCTTGTACATTCTCGTCATGCATTCTGTTTTCCTATTACGACTGTTTTAATTTACTTACAAAAATATTCTGTATTCACCGTACATTTTATACGCTGTGTATATGTGAACAAATTTCTGTCTCGGACATGCCACCCTTATTTTTCAAGGCAGCGGTGTCACTCTTAAACCACCAAAGCTCTGATGATGTTGTCAGACAGAGATGGTTCAGTAAATGAAGTAATGTTAGTAATGAATGGAAGATAAATGCAAGGAGATCATTGGCAACGTAGGGATGCTTCGAAGAGAAGAAACGAGAAATGGCCGATATGGCTTTAACAAATTATATATGATTGAAATTAATAATGAAGTTAATAATAGAATAGTCTTGATCGTAAAGGCACGTTTATTACAAGGTGACCGGTTCCGATCGTCACATGATCATCTTCAGACTTACGAAGATGTGAAGATGATCATTTAATATGTGATAAATGTGCCTTTGCTATCTAGACTGTTTTATAATTAATTTCAAATATGTGTTGATCGCTGACTTCCTCCAGCAATCTTTTCACATGGGTAAGATGTGAATAACAGAATTCAGAGCGGACATGTATCTCTCATTTTTCTACTGTTCGCTCGAACAAAATTAATTGAAAACCCATTCACATGAAACGAACTTAATGAAACTCCTTCTATTTTGCAATTGCATGTCCTTCAGTACGATGTAAGAAAATAGACGGTAAATGGAGAACAGAGACGGTGGCTAAAGAAATGCGTCATTTATTCCGCAAGGTCTATCGTTGAGAGTGTGGACAAAAGGCGTCCGTAAATTGCCTCTGTGGTCTTCTCGCGACAGCCTGGCGATCTCGCACTCATGACTTGCACTAAAGCGTCCTCCACTTCGTGGAAGGCGGCGGTGCGTCTGGTCAGTGGCTTCCTATCCCTAGTGAGTAATTGTTGTTGGACGGGGAATTCCCCACCCACGTCCCTGCAAACACGGCTGACTACTACCGCGGAGACATAGTCATTCATTTCATTCCCTCAGGCTACTCGCGCTCTCTGCGGGTGGGGGAATAAAAAACATTAAGACCTCTGGGCAGTATGACGTAAGTGGGAGCCGTTTATTTCTGAAAGCATACAACGGTGTCACTCATTCATCAGTGACGGATGAGGTTGCGTTGTTCGCCGGCCGCAGGTGACGTCGAGTTACCGGAACGCCGCCTCTGAGCGGATGGAGAACGTCATTGGCGGTTGTCGGCGACGCGGTAGGATATTGTGAATATGACGTCAACTGTTTGAACATGGTCACTTCTGAACGAAGTGTGACGTACTTTTAAGTTACTCCATACTTAAACACAGGTAAAACCCATATTTCAGTGAAGCAGATCGAAGTTAATTATCGTCTTCTGCATAACATTAAGAAGCTTGTAAATGACATTCCGGGCAGGTACTGCATGCATCAGCAATCAATGACATCATTCTGGAATAGCTACACCAAGTATACTTTCACGGAAGTAAAAGCCGGCCTGTGTGGCCTAGAGGTTGTAGGCGCTTCAGTCTGGCACCACGCGACCGCTATGGTCGCAGGTTCGAATCCTGCCTCGGGCATGGATGAGTGTGATGTCCTTAGGTCAGTTAGGTTTAAGTAGTTCTAAGTTCTAAGGCACTGATGACCTCAGATGTTAAGTCCCATAGTGTTCAGAGCCATTTGAACCATTTTTTGAATGGAAGTAAATATCTGTGTAACGATAAATATGTCATACTTACCGGGGCGGTGAGTGTGCCAGCATTCGACCTAGAATTACCTGGTGGTAGAAGATATCAGGGCATTCAAATGAAGCCCGGTCAGTAGTGTATAGTGACGGCAACCATTTTATTAACTTAAAAACGTACTTATACACACCACACATACTCAAACGAGTGTCCAAAACTATTTGCACATTTATCCCATTGCGACATTAGCCGGTCGATTCCATCTTTGAAGAAGCTAGTAGGCTGCCGTCGGATCGAGACCTGGACCCAGTCACACACTTCGTTGTCCGTTGCGCAGCGATGTCCGCGAATAGCTTGTTTTAGAGGTCCAAACACATGAAAGTCACATGGAGAAAGGTCGGGACTGTACGGTGGATGCTCCAGCGTGTCCTACCGAAACTGCTACAATGTCGTCTTCTCCGCATTGGCCGTGTGTGGGCCGGCATTATCATACAGGAGTATAACGTCATAGGACAACATGCTTCGGCGTTTCGACTTTCTGTCTCGTCTAAGGTCCTGTAAAGTGGCTTGATAACGCTGGGCATTGATGATGGTTCCCTGTTCCAGAAACTCGACGAGCAATAGGCCCTTGTGGTCAGAAAAGGAGGACGTAATGACCTTACCAGAACTGGTGTGCACGGCCTTTGATTTCTTTGGAGGTGGCGAAGTCGCATGTTTCCACTGCTTCCTCTGACTCTTGATTTCCGGTTCAATATTGTGACACCGTGTTTCGTCACCTGTGACAATACGCGACAGAAAGCCCTATTCCTGCTCATGATAACGTCGCAGATGACTTAAAGACAGCGCTATTCGAGTACTGCGATGTTAGGCGGTCAGAATTTTCGAAAGTTCAAGTGTTGGTGCATTGTGGTGGAGGTGGTATCTACGCTAATATCCAGTAACCGGTCGATCTCGACCACGGTAATTCTGCGGTTGTCCAAGACTGAAGTATTCACTTCCGCGACCATTTCCGGTGTGATGACACGATGAGTCTGTCTAGGACGAGCATCGCCTTCCAGTGACCCGCGCCCCTCAAGGAATAGTTTGCGCCATTCCACAACACTTGAACGACTCAGACTGTACTCGCCGTACACATCCTTCATCCGTCGACACATTTCACGGCCTCCCCACTCCCTCCCCTGCCAAAAATCGAGTCACTCCTGCTTGTTCCCGCTTACTCGCCTGCATGTTCAACTCGTGTGACCGCCTTCTCTTCGGCGTGAAACCACACTGTCGCTAAGCAACATCAAACGGTGGCCGCGCGTCAGTCGCTCTATCAATAGATGGCGCCACCATACCCGCAGTTACGTGGCGCCACCTTACGTGTAAGGCAATTGTGGACGCACTGACCACGTTTCATTTAAATGAACCTCATATTTGAACACAAATGTCTGGCTGGGATTCGCGAGAGAAGTAAATTTATAAGCACTAGATTATGTGCCGACGTCTGGGCTAAAAGCAAAAACTTTACCGCCGTACGTCATGATGCGAGTGAGTACGATGCTGTTAATTGTTGTCCGCCTCTCAGAAGGGTTTACTCAGGTCGACTGACACCTTGGTGCTATTAGAGATCGTAACTTTACTAACGAACCCGGGAATGTTTCTCAATTTGCTAAATATGCATGGGTACTGGAAATACGTCGTATTTTGTAGTGTCACTGGTAAATGGATCAGGATGCAAATTTCGGCTCCTCGTTTCAATGTCGCCTACTTTGAAGGTATGGACCTCGAAGCAAAATAAATTCTATGGATTATCAATAAAAAAGACTTCTTTGTTTTTCGTTTTGATTTTTGTTGTTTTTAAGTTTTTTAATATTTCATGGAATAACTCTAGAAAACTTCATAATATACATATTTTTGTATTAAAAAACTAAAAACGCGCCTCCACAGCGAAAAAAGCACCTAGTGTTAAGAGTTAACCCAGGTTTCGGCGTAGATAACTACACCTTCTTCAGAACAACAATAAAACCCACAAGTGCCTAAGAAGACCTTTGTCAATGATTAAAAGTTTATGGCGGGTTATGGCCCATCGAATATAAGCCGGTGTGAGGTGGAGCGTACACCATTAAGTTAAGTAGTGGTTTTGACTTTGTACATATGTACTGTTTGTGTTTTCCTCTTCTTTTTCGTTTATAAATGTATAGCTATGGCGGTCTTTTACTTATTGACAAAGGTCTTCTTAGGCACTTGTGGGTTTTATTGTAGTTATCTACGCCGAAAAATGGGTTAACACTTAACACTAAGTGCTTTTTTCGCAATCGAGGCGGGTTTTCAGTTTTTTAATATATTAACCAACGATTGCTGACGCGCTGCGATGTTGAAGGTTGTTAAATACATTTTTTGCTTTGTGGACACTGCTTGGTAAAAGCATGAGCTGATTTTCTGAACTAACCGTTCACTAAAGGGGAACGTACAACTGACGATGCGATAACACTCTGATCGTCAGTTAATTCCAGCGTGCTTGAATGTCTGACCTCGAACCCTGTTTAAGGTATTGCAAACGACACCTTGACGGAGAACTGCAGTCGCATAAATTATGCTACTGATGTGCGGATTAACCGCGACAGCAGCTGAAACACCTACTTTGGCATCATCATTTTTGCAGGTCGTGGTTGACGTTTCACATGTGGCTGAACACTTCCTGTTTCCTTAAATAACGTAACTATCCGGCGACCGGTCCGGACACTTGGATGATGTCGTTCAGATACCGAGCAGCATACATAGCACACGCCAGTTAGGCATTTTGATCACAATAGCCATACATCAACACGATATCGAGCTTTCCCGCAATTGGTAAACGGTCTATTTTAACACGGATAATGTATCACGAAGCAAATACTGTCCGCACTGGCGGAATGTTGCGTGATACCACGTACTTATACGTTTGTGACTATTACAGCGCCATCTTTCACAAAGCGAAAAAAGTGGTCCAACTGAAACATTCATATTTCTACTACTACACGAATACATAATAAAAAATGGGGGTTCCTATTTAAAATAAACGCAGTTGATATCCGTTTGACCTATGGCAACGACATATAGCGGGCCAACCATAGTGCCATCTGGTCTCTCGCTTCAAGCTAGACGAGTTTCGTTGTTTGTAGTTTTTTCGTTTGACGCTTATTTCGTGAGGTATTTGGCCCGGTCGCTATGAACAGACCACCCTGTATAATTTTCCTACACAAGTGAAATAATACAGTGGATGCTTCTATACAGGTCGCTGGTCTTGAAGCTTCGAAGAATTTAGCCGCGGCCAGTCGGCGTGCCGCGTATGTTCGCGTAGAGACGCTGCCGTCGCGTTGTCGTCCTGGAGAGGGGTCGGTCAGCGTGCAGTTGGCTGACGTCTTCTTCACAGCCCTCTCTGCTCTAACGTCCCCGACTGGCGATGCCGGCGCTTGACTTTACGCCGTAACACTACTACTATTACTAGTACTACTACTACTGCTATTACAGAATCTGCATTTGCTGTAACAATAAACAAGGCTCAAGGTCAGACAGAGGGTGGAAGAGAAGTTAGCCAGAGCGGTGGGGGGAAATTGATACAGACAGCGAAAAAGAGGAGATGGACAGAGAAATGGGACAAAGGGAGATGAAGAGAGAGAGTGTGGAGAAGCGGACACAGAAAGGGCGAGGAGGTGATGGACAGAGGGAGACAGGGAGGTGCAGGAGGACAAGAAGAGAGAAGGGACGAGGTGTAGAAGATGGACAGGGAGAGAGGCTAAGAGTTGATGGACAAAGAGAAGGGGAGGGGGGGGGGAAGAAGGATATTATGACGTTCTTTCAATTCCCATAATTATCGGAAACATGCGCTTTCAGTTTTATTTCTCTTCCATTTCACCAGAAAGAGCCACAGCAAAGCTTGACTAGGAACAGTGTGTTTTTATTTGAAATTATACGTTGTATACGGAGTGACAATATACAGAGTGAACGTTAATGAAACTGACAAACTGCACGAACGGATTCCTGGCTGGAAATGGTGGAAAGAAGGTCCTACGAACATGTGTCCAGAACTGCATGGTTGCCACTGTAGATGGTGCTGATGAATTAAAGTTCCTCTGACCACGTGCCGTGTGTTCCTTGTGTATTGCAAACTGTGTGATTGACACATTCATGTCGGTAACAAGCCGAGATGGTGTTTGTGTACGGCTAAGCAGACGGAAACGGTCGAGAGGCAGCACGGCTGTACCAAAGCAAATACCCTCACAGACACCAACTGCATCACACAACGTTTCAGGCCCTTTTCGGAAGTTTCTGTGATCACAGATCCTTTCAGACAGATGAAAGTGCAAGGACGTGGCGAACTGTGCTGACACAAGGTTTTGAGGATCAGGTTGTACAGCATATTGAGACGAACCCTAGAACAATTGCAGATAAGTGGCCCATCAACATGGTGCAAGCCACAGTACGATTAGGTGTATCCTGCATGATTACCTCTACTGTCCCTATCACCTGCAATCCCATGGAGACCACATCTGTCGTGACGTGGATGCGATGTGGCTCCGTGCGGTTTACTCCGTATATTGGATGAAATATTTTTCAAAGTTTTAATAGACCTGCTATCGTGTATAAAACCGACTGCGAGCAAGGAAACGAAACGGTACATTCTCACAGCACAACATTTTCTTTTTCGCGGCAGCTTTTGACGGAAAACTTCTTCATTTTTGTTTAAAATATGTTTAGTAGAGTACCGGGTAAAGAATTTGAAATAAATCGGTCAAGAACGTCTCGACATTAATGTTTTTCTTTTTGTATTGCTATAGACACGTCAATACTGTGTCTTACTCTCTCCCACTCAAGAATTCTGTACTCGCGGATAACGACACAAACACAGCACGGCGGCAAATTCTTTGTTACACAAAAACTGACACATTTCAAACAGGTCAAAGGAACGCACCGCAAAGCCAGCTCCACTCGGATTTTGTCCGTGAGAGCAATGCTAAACTCATATTTTCCGATGTTGTCTGAATGTGCGATCTTGTGACGCCCTACAAGTTACAAAAGAATTCTGCCATAGCCTGTATCTGAAGATACGGCTCTCTCTGGTTTGCAGAGCGACGTTGGTCATTCCACCAGTACGTCTGCTCTCTTGGGGTTGATATTTCAGTTGTATTAAAATTTCGTTATGTGACCCACTGTTGCTTAAAAAAAGATACATCATCAGATACTAGAAGGTATCAGATAGATTATATAATGGTAAGACAGAGATTCAGGAACCAGATTTTAAATTGCAAGACATTTCCAGGGGCAGATGTGGACTCTGACCACAATCTATTGGTTATGAACTGTAGATTAAAACTGAAGAAACTGCAAAAAGGTGGAAATTTAAGGACATGGGACCTGGATAAACTGACTAAACCATAGGTTGTACAGAGTTTCAGGGAGAGCATAAGGGAACAAATGACAGGAAATGGGGGAAAGAAATAGAGTAGAAGAAGAATGGAGAGCTCTGAGGGATGAAGTAGTGAAGGCAGCAGAGGATCAAGTAGGTAAAAAGACGAGGGCTAGTAGAAATCCTTGGATAACAGAAGAAATACTGAATTTAATTGATGAACGGAGAAAATATGAAAACGCAGTAAATAAAGCAGGCAAAAGGGAATACAAACGTCTCAAAAATGAGATCTACAGGAAGTGCAAAATGGCTGAGCAGGGATGGCTAGAGGACAAATGTAAGGATGTAGAGTCTTATCTCACTAGGGGTAAGATAGATACTGCCTACAGGAAAATTAAAGAGACCTTTGGAGAAAAGAGACCCACTTGTATGAATATCATGAGCTCAGATGGAAACCCAGTTCTAAGCAATGAAGGGAAAGCAGAAAGGTCGAAGGAGTATATAAAGGGTCTATACAAGGGCGATGTACTTGAGGACAATATTATGGAAAAGGAAGAGGATGTAGATGAAGATTAAATGGGAGATACGATACTGCGTGAAGAGTTTGACAGAGCACTGAAAGACCTGAGTCGAAACAAGGCCCCGGGAGTAGACAACATTCCATTGGAACTACTGACAGCCGTGGGAGAGCCAGTCCTGACAAAACTCTACCATCTGGTGAGCAAGATGTATGAGACAGGCGAAATACCCTCAGACTTCAAGAAGAATATAATAATTCCAGTCCCAAAGAAAGCAGGTGTTGACAGATGTGAAATTTACCGAACTATCAGTTTAATAAGTCACAGCTGCAAAATACTAACGCGAATTCTTTACAGACGAATGGAAAAACTGGTAGAAGCCGACCTTGGGGAAGATCAGTTTGGATTCCGAAGAAATACTGGAACACGTGAGGCAATACTGACCTTACGACGTACCTTAGAAAATAGATTAAGGAAAGGCAAACCTACGTTTCTTGCATTTGTGTACTTAGAGAAAGCTTTTGACAATGTTGATTGGAATACTCTCTTTCAAATTCTAAAGGTGGCATGGGTAAAATACAGGGAGCGAAAGGCTATTTACAATCTGTACAGAAAGCAGATGGCAGTTATAAGAGTCGAGGGGCACGAAAGGGAAGCAGTGGTTGGGCAGGGAATGAGACAGGGTTGTAGCCTGTCCCCGATGTTATTCAAACTGTATATTGAGCAAGCAGTAAAGGAAACAAAAGAAAAATTCGGAGTAGGTATTAAAGTCCATGGAGAAGAAATAAAAACGTTGAGGTTTGCTGATGACATTGTAATTCTGTCAGAGACAGCAAAGGACTTGTAAGAGCAGTTGAACGGAATGGACAGTGTCTTGAAAGGAGGATATAAGATGAACATCAACAAAAGCAAAATGAGGATAATGGAATGTAGTCGAATTAAGTCGGGTGATGCTGAGGGAATTACATTAGGAAATGAGATAATTAATGTAGTAAAGGAGTTTTGCTATTTGGGGAGCAAAATAACTGATGATGGGGAAAGTAGAGAGAATATAAAATGTCGACTGGCAATGGCAAGGAAAGCGTTTCTGAAGAAGAGAAATTTGTTAACATCGAGTATAGATTTAAGTGTCAGGAAGTCGTTTATGAAAGTATTTTTATGGAGTGTAGCCATGTATGGAAGTAAAACATGGACGATAAATAGTTGTACAAGAAAAGAATAGAAGCTTTCGAAATGTGGTGCTACAGAAGAATGCTGAATATTAGATGGGTAGATCACATAACTAATGAGGAGGTATTGAATAGCATTGGGGAGAAGAGGAGTTTGTGGCACAACTTGACTAGAAGAAGGGACCGGTTGGTAGGACATGTTATGAGGCATCAAGGGATCACAAATTTAGTATTGGAGGGCAGCGTGGAGGGTAAACATCGTAGAGGGAGACCAAGATATGAATACATTAAGCAGATTCAGAAGGAAGTAGGTTGCAGTAAGTACTGGGAGATGAAGAAGCTTGCACAGGATAGAGCAGCATGGAGAGCTGCATCAAACCAGTCTCAGGACTGAAGACAACAACAACAACACATCATAATTATGAGTGGATTCCGAAATATGAGGTAGGCTTGGAGGAATCGTAAAATCGTGGAACATTGTACGTATTCCAACGGGATATTGGTCCTTAGACGAAACCAATCTCTGCTGCTCCGCTCGAAGCGTCTGAGCCGTTCATTTTCATGGTACACATAAACGATCTATCAAGAAAAGAGTTTCTTGTAGCTACTTTTTACAACGATGGTGCAGTCTGCAAGGAAAAATCATTGGTTAATGATGCAAAGGATGAGTCAAACAACGTATGCAAAATAAAAGAACAAAGTTTCATTTCAGAAGTTTTTGATAAGCCACGTCCGTCTCACATCCGTAACCAGGAGTAACATTACGGTGCAATGCCATGTGAATTCGACTTTTTGGGAGAACTATAACAAGTGTATGACATTTGGAAAGTTGGTACCAGAATTACTCACTACTTGCATCTTAACCTAGCGTGAAAGATTGGTAAAACCCACGCTGTATTAACAGGAAGAACATGGAAATACTATTGCGTAAGCAGTGATACAAGGTGCTGGTGATAGACTGGAAACCAAATCTGCTGTTCCCGTTGTACATTTCATGCAAGTAGCATGCGTTGAACAGAAATTTACTTTTTCGTCCTTTGGCTAGAAATCGTCCGGTAATTATGAAATATTTGGATACAGAGAGGTTGAAACCTCACACGCCAATATTCAAGAGCGTCTCCAATTCATCACATCTGCTAAACACCAAGATGCAACTCTGCACGATGAGGAGATACGAGTGTAATATGATTAAATTTAGTTGTATAGTAATTTGTTGCTGAAATCCTGCAGTATGATCAAACTCCACACTACACGTTCTACCAAGAGTGGTGCTCCTTTGAGGTACGCAGGTGAAACAAGGTGTTTGGAAACCAGAACATACTAACAGATAGAAGCTGTGTAATCTGTGGTAAGTCGTGCCTTGAAGGCTTTGAGGGAAGAGCATTGGCGACAAGCGAGGTGGCGTAGTTTTGAGGTTGTGGTCCTTCTCTAATAATCTCATACGTTAATTCCTAATCTTCCTTCCTTCTTCCTCAAGAGCAGTGCCTGCAGAAGGTACGGTTGTTAGTCATAGTCTCTATCCGGCTACAGATTTAATCTGTTAGCAAATTTCAGAAAGTCGAAAACTTTCAGAATAGAATCAAATTAAGTTTCTCACCGTCATGTAGTGTGACGACTGCGATTCTACCCTGTCACTAAGTATCGCCAAAATACCCGAAAAGTACCGTGTTAACTAATGCAGTCAAAATCATATCGTATCTAAACAGACGTTTCTCCAAATTTTACTACCCAACACAATATCTGACCGTGCATTTATCCCAGTTTAGCATAGAATAACCATATTAAATAAGAGTTAATGACATTGACAAAAAAAATTGCTTCTAACATCAATAAACAAAAGAATACCAAAGTTGAGTGATGAACCCTCAATTTTACACGACTCTCATTCGAAGTAATCACAACCCGTGTGGTTTGACAGCTACCCACCTTTAAATTACTCACTCTAGAGTGTTAGCACCAATAGCAAGTGAGCTTCACTGTCATTGGTAGACGTTTAAGAAATTAATGGCGGGCGCCGTTGTCCAAGTAGCAAAACATTACAATACTTCTGATAATTGTTACGGCACACGAATTTAGACACATACCCTCCAAAAGTTATAAAAAATATACATGCAGCGGCAGCGGATTTAAAATGTAAAAAAAAAAAAAATGGAAATAATTAAAAGGGAAATGGCTACTGCTAATGAAAGTCAACAATGTCTACATAGAACACACCACTTCGTGGAGAACACTTTTATTCTAAAGAAGACAAACGTTATGTGAATGTCAGCCAAAGGGAAAGAAATTACAAATTAAAATTGTTTGCAATAATTTTGAGTCTTTGAGAGGAGAGCGCTGCTTTTAAATCTTATCTTGTGTGTTGTGACGATGGTCGCGATATCGACGGCAGCTGGCTGGTCCTGGTGAAACGCTGAGATCTGCTCCCACGGTCGTGTGATTGCAGCTGATGATTTTTTCCTCATAATCGGGCGGGCGGTGGTATTCATTAAGCTGCAAATCTGATTACAGTGGCATTTTGCAGGCCACAGGCTGGTCGATGTAATTGTTGTTACAGATCTACATCTACATCTACATTTATACTCCGCAAGCCACCCAACGGTGTGTGGCGGAGGGCACTTTACGTGCCACTGTCATTACCTCCCTTTCCTGTTCCAGTCGTGTATGGTTCGCGGGAAGAACGACTGTCTGAAGGCCTCTGTGCGCGCTCTAATCTCTCTAATTTTACATTCGTGATCTCCTCGGGAGGTATAAGTAGGGGGAAGCAATATATTCGATACCTCATCCAGAAACGCACCCTCTGGAAACCTGGCGAGCAAGCTACACCGCGATGCAGAGCGCCTCTCTTGCAGAGTCTGCCACTTGAGTTTGTTAAACATCTCCGTAACGCTATCACGGTTACCAAATAACCCTGTGACGAAACACGCCGCTCTTCTTTGAATCTTCTCTATCTCCTCCGTCAACCCGATCTGGTACGGATCCCACACTGATAAGCAATACTCAAGTATAGGTCGAACGAGTGTTTTGTAAGCCACCTCCTTTGTTGATGGACTACATTTTCTAAGGACTCTCCCAATGAATCTCGACCTGGTACCCGCCTTACCAACAATTAACTTTACATGATCATTCCACTTCAAATCGTTCCGCACGCATACTCCCAGATATTTTACAGAAGTAACTGCTACCAGTGTTTGTTCCGCTATCATATAATCATACAATAAAGGATCCTTCTTTCTATGTATTCGCAATACATTACATTTGTCTACGTTAAGGGTCAGTTGCCACTCCCTGCACCAAGTGCCTATCCGCTGCAGATCTTCCTGCATTTTGCTACAATTTACTAATGCTGCAACTTCTCTGTATACTACAGCATCATCCGCGAAAAGCCGCATGGAACTTCCGACACTATCAACTAGGTCATTTATATATATTGTGAAAAGCAATGGTCCCGTAACACTCCCCTGTGGCACACCAGAGGTTACTTTAACGTCTGTAGACGTCTCTCCGTTGTATGCACAGTTTTAATGTTTCTGGCGCACACAATTTAAGTTTACTTATGCCACACACAGTTTATAAAACTTGCCGACCACGAATTCTGTAGAAAGTCAATTCGTATTATGAGTGCCGCGATCGCGAAAAACCGTCCTGGGCCGGAATGTACTCACACACAATAGACAGTTCGCATAAGTTGAGGACGACTGTTACTGATTATAGGCGTCCGGTACTTCATCGAAACGCGAATAAATACGTAAGTTCACAGTACTTGAGTGTACGAAAACACAGTCAAAATAGAAGCGCAGTTCAATTCACAGACACAGAGTTACAATACCGTCCATTCTCGGTTGCATTGTCATAGTTACTTCGTCTCACGGCACAGTCTCAGTATTTACTATGCCCAGTTTCTACACTCACTATTATCATATCACGTCCTGGTATAAAACAGTCATTAAAAACGTTCTTCGCTTGCCACTAAACTCATCTTCACCAGCTCGTAAAAGTCACGACTCCCACAGTAAAACATGTGTCCGCCTCTCTAGCTACCCAACAACACACCCCCGCTTTGTTGGATCGACTATCGATATTGCTCTCTCTCAGTTTATACATCAAAGTAAATTACATATATCTTTACACAACTATTTTCTACCAAACTTATTACAGTAAACGATTAACAAAAAAAAAATTAAAGCTTTCCACAATCAATAAACTCTAAACATATTTATCTACTTACAAAAAATAAATAATCTCCAGTTACATATTACATCTAGAAAACAACTTTTATCTCTCTATTACAGGACAAACGAAAAATGCGCTACAACATCAAAGATATATGAACAGACGGAAAAAAACAAGATAAATATATATAACGATAAAAATATATGACGATGTATTCACAGTAGCTAACGGAACATTTTTTACTGAAGTAAACAATCAATATCAAGCACTGAACATCTGGACATTCCACGAGTAAGCATTAGAAGATGATTAAACAGAGGTATATGTGAAAAAGTCAAGGATTGCTTAAAATATGTTACGTGTGATAGTTATTTCGGGGCACTGAGAAGCTGTAACAGGCAGAGAGAAACAGGTAGAAATAATGACGAGTGTAGGCTTAAAAACATCAGAGCATGTGTAACAGATTATCGAGGACGTATGACCCAATAAACCCGTTATGAAGACAAGATTAGAAGAAGAAAATATGTAGGCCTATGGCAGGTGCTTCTGGAGCTCCGAGCACAGATACAAGGGTAGTAAAGATTTACTAAACTTCAATATGGGCAGATATAACATACTGTTTAATTTCATTCTACAGTTCATAACCAGGCACTTGGGTACAGTTGAGTTTCTGTCCATCACATCTAACTGAATATCTTCCAGTAATTTCCAATCTTTCCAAGTATCTTCCCGCAGTTGCCTCTTAACATTTACATTAATTTCGAAATTTATGACTTTATCCCACAGACGCTTTATCGGACAAGAATTCTTGAACTGTGCTGGCCCAGTTCATTTGGCGTCGACAGACTTCTAAAGAAAGAATAGAAGACGGGCTGGAAAAAGGCAAATTAACATGTATAGCATTCTGGGGTTCAGATTTTGACAATGTTGACTTGATACAGTCTTCTAAATTAGTAAGGGAGTGGGTATGAAATAGCCGGAACGAACGGTTACTTACAACTTCTTCAGAAACCAGATTGCATTTACAAGACTTGAAAGCGAGAAAGGAAAGTAGTAGGTGAAAAGGGAGTGAGACAGACTTGTGGCCTAAAGGTAATGGAATGTAGTAGAACCATATTAGGTGACGCTGAAAGAATTGCATTAGGAAAATAGATGAGTTTTGCTGTTTGGGCGGAAAATAACTGATGGCAACGGAAGTTAAGAGAATAAATATACAGACTGGCTACAGAAAGAATTTCTGGAAAGAATTTGTTAATGTAATTAAATATATACAATTAAAAACAGTTTTGATCGTAACTTTCTTTTGATTGGAGTGACCGGTTTCAATCCTTAAGGATCATCTTCAGACTCCAGAATGGCAGGTGGACTTCCATGGAGCAAGCTGCGCCGACCCACGATGCAGTCAGTTCAGCGTTGCGATCAAGACTGTTTTTAATTATATATATTTAATTATATAATATAAGATTGCTGGTAATATTTTCAAAAATGTTAGTTTGTTAATATCTAATTTAAGTTTTGGTAAGTCTTTTATCAAAACGTTTGTCTGGAGTGTAGCTATGTGCGGAAACGAAACGTGGACTATAAGAGCTCAGACAAGAAGAAAATAGAAGAACGTTGAAAATTACATGGGTAGGTCGAGTTATTAATGAGAACGTACTGAATCTAACTGAAGAAGGAAGAAATTTATGGCACAACTTGACGAGTGATGTGTAATGAGTAAAACATGTAGGACAGCGCCTGGACACACAGTATAAGGGACATTCAAACGAAAACTAGACCGATGGAAAAAGAAAGTAAACTTTTTATTATTTCAAAAATAATCGCCATAATTGTTAATACATTTATCCTATTTTGAGACAAGATGGTCAATGCCTTCATGGAAAATGTTTGCGGTTACCTGCGAAACCATGATCGCACCCAGGCATGCAGATCTTTGTCCGAAGCAAATCAACAGCCAAGGATGTTTTTCTCCAGGACTCCAAAAATATGGAAATCGCCTGAGGAGATATGGGGATTATATGGAATATGTGTAAGGGCTTCCCAGCGACACTTATGCAGCGTTTTTGAAACAACGTTGGCGACAAATGGGCGGGCTGCTTTCTAAACCACGCTACTATTCGGAAAAAAATACTGTCACAATCTATAGAATATTCATTGACTTTGCAGCAAACAAGTAACGTAAGGACCCTCTGCATCTCAGACACGATCTATGCGTGACAAATCAAAGTACTTACAAACCAATCAAGGATCCATACATTCTTCAAGGGGTTTGTGAACTACGGGGACTGGCGTTATAATGCTGGTTTATGCCGTTTAGTATTCCAGTCATGAAGATACAACAACAGAGGTACATCGCTTGATCAACTATCACATGTACTGTTGTCATATTTAATCGGTCCCCACAGAGCGATTCTAAGTTCAAAAATGGTTCAAATGGCTCTGAGCACTATGGGACTTAACATCTTAGGTCATCAGTCCCCTAGAACTTAGAACTACTTAAACCTAACTAACCGAAGCACACCACACACATCCATGCCCGAGGCAGGATTCGAACCCGCGATCGTAGCAGTCACGCGGTTCCGGACTGAAGCGCCTAGAACCGCACGGCCACCGCGGCCGGCGCGACTCTAGGAGCCGGAGAGGTATGGGTCAAGGGAATCGCTACTTCCTGTGACCTCTTGTTAGGTAGTATACGGACACGATGGCGTCAGCCTGACCCCGATAAAGGGAAGCAAGAAATCGCTGATGACCACAGAATTCTGGTCTGGTTTTACACCATGCGAGTCTCTGTTCTCCGTTGCATGGTATCAGCGATAAACCACACAAGGCAACTCGGGATCTCAACCCACATTCCAGAAATCTATTCCGGGCGTTTCGTGGTGACACATTGGCTGTAACCTCTACCCACACTTTAGCTCTCCTTTTATTCGTCAGGGCTCATTGAACAATGCTTCAGTATTCTCGCGTTGTAGCTCCTCTTCTCACACTGTTGTCCTGAGACCATCTCGTCACCACTCGTTCTGTATTCAATCATACAGCCTATTGTCAATGCGATCTGGCATTATGATACTCCCATATCCCTTAGGCCAATGATTCGATGTTACTCAAATAATGAAAGATGGCAATAAACTGCAAATTCACATCACTGAATTGCGATTTCCACCTGAAAACTGCAGTGACGTTGGACACATCTGTTACCACCATGTACTCACGCTGCTCTACATCTGCATGACTGGTATTTCTCTGTACTGAAAAAACCTCGTATAATGGTTAAATTCATCCACCATGACGCACAGGCGTGGAAATACTTTCGTATCAACTTGATAACGTAAATAGCGCAAGGCTTGCGATTTCTATCACTGCGGTTATTACACGGAGTTGTCCGGCCTCCAAAAGTGTCATATATATATATATATATATATATATATATATATATATATATATATATATATATATGTGTGTGTGTGTGTGTGTGTGTGTGTGTGTGTGTGTGTGTGTGTCCTCGTGCGCGCAAGCGCTCGTTGCCAGAATCACGTCAATATTTCTCTAAGCCTGTCAGTGATTGTGGAAAGATCGTATTATCTACATACTCATTACTGAGATACCACGTTTATGAGTATAATCATCAATGACAATTTGTGGCAAAATATTTAGAAATTTGAGTTAACAAATTATTTTACTTCTGACTTGGCTAGTATAAAAATCTAGATAAACCAGAAATTAATGACCCTTTGAAATAACTGTCTCAGAAACCATTCTGATCACAATGTGTGATTTTGGGAAACGTGGAGCAGGATGACGGAAACCTGTCTCTTCCCGAATAGAAGTGCAGTGTCCCAGTCATTGGATCACGAATGTCAGCGACGATAATTTGAAAACGTCATCCATTTAACATTTCATTATGTTAATTTTACTCATGCAACTGTTGTTATTGTGCTGCATCAGTGTAAAGGACGTATAAGGTACGCGGGAATCTGTGAGTGAAGTGAAAGTCTCTCAAGGCCTCGGAAATCCGTTCCCAATTACAGGCATTCGGTCCAGTGCATTGTGATTCGTGACCTGATCTGATTGAGACTTGCACCTCCTAAACACCAACGAGTGGAGGGTAACCTGTTTGCGCCCAGTCTTCAAGAGATGCAATAGAGGCCATGATTAAGCAAATCCGGTGACCTTCGGCGTTTAATCACAAAAGAAGTCTTACACGTCTCAAATTAACTGGCATTCACGTCTCTCGTCTGTGCGTAGCAGCTCTCAGACTTATTTGGAGCCCGGAATAAGAGGTGACAGAGATAGAAAATTTAACTCCTAAGAAAGCGTCTTCGGCTCAGGAAATGTGCAGTAACATACCATACCTGTAAATTGTACGGTGTAGAGTTTCTGAAACTTGGAAACCTCATTCTAGACAATCTGAGAAACATTAAACCTACACGCTACCTATCATGTTGTAGAAAATCTTACTATTATTTCTCATGATAAACTGATCATGTTTTGGTAAATTTCTTCATTTTGGTTTTAAGTTCGTTACTTAGTCCAGAGCGTCTGTGGGTGAACATTAGCGAGAAGACATGTTTGTTTTATCGCAATTATTCGTTCTCTCTTTACGTTATTCATCATTATCACATACGACCATACATGTCAACCTTTTCTAACTGAAGATTTAAGCAACTCAATGCGGCTGCCGTTAAAGATCCTCTGCGTGAGGCAATAATGTGGGTAAGACATTGGATTCTTTTCAGAGGAGTACCAAATTTTACACCTTTTCACTCAATCAAAGGGAATACTAGAACGCCTCCCTGATCGAGGCTCTACAATTTCCTTCTCTACCTATGAAAAACTGGTGAATTTTCGCTTGGTCTTCAGTAGCACAAGATCAGTTATTCTGTTACTAAGGCTCTTCACTCGACGCGCTCGGCTCTTTGGTGTCTCTTCAAGTTTATTTCTCACTGTCTGTTCCTGTATTATACATATACATATGCACAAATGAGGGTGGAATGGCCTGAGACGAATGCTCTTAATGAGTAACTGACACAAAAAAGTGGTTGGAAACACGACGAAGAAGATGTATCAAACAGGAAAAGCAATAATATCTACCGGCAAACGCACATGTTATGAAATTCTTCTCTATCGTTTTTCTTTCTTCTCGGATGGGCCAACTAAGGATTACCTGCCAATTTCAGTTTCTTATTCGTTGTTATTTTCTTCCAGAACTCTTTCGTCTGTTCACAATGTTCTTTCTTCCTGTCTTCTGACCACTACGTACCAGTTTTTTCACTCTTGTACCTTCGAGTCCTTCCACATTCAAACTGTTTCCTTAAACACCTCTGTGCCAGTCGTTTCCTCTAGTTTTTTCATGTTTCTAAATCCTTTTCTATTTCATGGTTCTAGTTTGTTTACTTCTTATCCAACAAATATTAGAAGATATTTTCTGTTAATCTACTGTTTCGCATTCGGTATGAATGTCCCAGAAATACGTCTTCTTTTCCTCATTACATCTGATATATTTTCTATTTTTCAATAAATTTGATCATTACTCCGTAATTCCAAACTTTCTAAAGCTTTTCATCGGCCTAATGTTTTTCTAGTGATTCACTTTTCTAGTATTTATGATTTAACTAAATTATAATGTAATGCTACATATTCGCTAAGATATTGATGTTCTGACTTCACTACTATATCGTAATGCCTTATTTTTGCACCGAGCGAGGTGGCGCAGTGGTTAGCACACTGGACTCGCTTTCGGTATGACGACGGTTCAAACCCACGTCCGGCTATCCTGATTTAGGTTTTCCGTGATTTCCGTAAATCGCTTCAGGCAAATACCGAGATGGTTCCTTTCAAAGGGCACGGCCGATTTCCTTCCCCATCCTTCCCTAAACCTGTGGGACCGCTGTTCGGTCCCCTTCCCCCAAATCAAACAACCTTATTTTTGCGTTTTAGAGTGACATTTTTGTTGTAGAAGCCTTTGGTTATACCATATGCCCTTCCCATATTATATAGCTTTTCCTTTATTCCAAACCATTTTCTTCGATTATCTGCCCAGGACATAAACATTTTTTAATCTTTTCAATTTGAACAATCTATGTTTAAGAAATGTCGGTGCAATTTTAATGTTTGTAAAAAAAATTAGTTTCCTGTGTTGAAATTCTTACGCAGGTCCTACTGGCTATTTCTTCCAAAATATTAATTTGTGTTGCAGCAGATGCCACATTTTCAGAAAATGTAGCGAAGTCATCTGCGAATGCGACACAATTATTCCAGTATTCTTGTTTCTTCTTCTCAATTTATTGGTAAAGTATTATATGCATTCTGTTTTTCATTCCGAATTCTCACTACTTTTTCTAGAACACAGTTAAAAGGAACTGGCGATAGGCCACTGCCTTGCCATGCACCTGTCTTTATTTCGAAGAGCTAAGATATTTCTACCATATATTTCACTTTAAATACTGCGTCTGTAAGCGTTTCATTAATCATATTTGTTGACTTAAACTTCAGAGTAAATTGTCGGATTATTTGATCGGTAGTTTATCTGTCAACGTAATGAAAGGCTTTTATGATTACTGCAGTATCTTTTGAATTCAATGATATGTGGCGAATGATTGAGTTCAGGCCAATTATTTGCTCAGAGAATGATCAGCAGTTCCTGAAATCACTTATCATGCATTATGAGGTGTTTTGTTGGAACGAATGACGTGGCACTGAAATATCGTTCTTAACTTTCAGTTAAAATGTACTCCTCGTACGGGAATTGCACAATGTGTGTAGGAGTATAGGTTCTGATGCAGGAACGGAGACATATGGAAGTTTATATCCGGCCGGGAGTCGTCCACGAATAGTCAAAGCGGTTAAGGTGACCGTTAGCAAAACTGCGATATCCAGGGTCGAGTCCTGGTATGGCACAGATTTTCATTGTCTTTATTCCCTTATACAGCTGTTGGTAGTTTATATTGACAACTGTGAGTATATTTCATGGAGTCTCTACTACTTTTGATGAACGTAGGAAGCTGTACCCAGTAATGGCATATCTTTCATAATTTTGATTGCTCGTTTGCGTTTTGAAAGGTGTGTAGGTAGGTTATCTGTTACATTTTATTCCGGTAATCTGGTTTCTCGACGAGGAGGAATTTGAATGTTTTTTTCTCTACAACTATTTCTAGTTCTTTTAAACACAAAGAACAAATATTGAGTAAAGAATTCACGTTTAAACAGCCCAGAAGGAATTTCTTTTCAAACTTTATTCCAAGCTTCCTCCGACTCAAACCTCTGATTGCAGTTGCTGGAACTACCCAGAACCTTTTGACCCGATGCATTGCATAAAGCAAGAGATAGTGCATTCATTTAACCGACTTTACGTACTGCAATTGAAATTGTATCAATAACAAAATTACGGCCTTGTCACGGTCCGCGCGGCTCCCCGTCGGAGGTTCGAGTCCTCCCTCGGGCATGGGTGTGTGTGTTGTCCTTAGCGTAAGTTAGTTTGAGTTAGATTAAGTAGTACGTATACCTAGGGACCGATGACCTTAGCAGTTTGGTCCCGTAAGATCTTACCACAAATTTCCAAATTTTTGGAATAGGGCAATGCGATCATCTGGTACGTGTAACCCCCTCACATCTGCGTACTTTCCATCCACCGAACTAGGGTAGACCCTTTCTTGTCTCCTGGAATTCAGCCCTATCAACCACCCATTCACATGGCTACATGTACAGCCTGTCTCCATTACACTATCCGTTGTGCGGTGGTTCAGTAGACTAGCGCTAGACTCCAAATCCAAAGATCCGGGCGTTCTATTCCCAGTCGATTGCATGACGATATATGATACTTATCGCTTCTTTCTCCTCTGGTAACGGTTTTTTAACACAAAAAAAGTCTACGATACACTATAACTCCCTCTTTCACTGGCTAAATCAGTTCCAAGGTCGAAGGAAGACGAAGGGATACCACCTCTGATAGGACGATGTTTACCCATTAAAGGACTGTGGTGTTGGAAAGAACCATTGGATTTACGACTGCATTAATTTTACGGTGATGATAACGTCTTTTACTCCATTTTCTTTCTGATATAGTTTTTCTCTTATCTCTGCTGGTCATTTCTAATATATATATCTCAGCATTTCTTGCTGAGGAACAAATACATTTTAAACGATTTTTCCACCTGAATTATACATGTTTGCCATGCGTCAAAACTTGGTGATACACAATGGTTCTAAGATTTCGTTCTAAGACAAATCTGAAGCTAGGCTTGAAACCCTGCTTAGTTTTACGAAAGAACTCCCAGTCTTTTTTACTCTTCTGTTTATTTTTGCCAATTCAGCCATCGTCATCAGCTAGACTAAATACAAAAACTCATTATCTGACTGCATGACTTCCTTCTTAATCTGCACTACTTTCTTTTCGATGTATTGGTTATACGCTGTTTTGGTCTTCTTGTAATTAATTATTAGGTTTACATCCAAACATTCATATTAACTTCTCTCATTCGTTGTTGAACTGCGTCTCCAGCACACCCAAACGTTATAATTAAAACAAAAGTGATTCTTGTATGTTTCGTTAAAACTCGCTCCTTCTTAGGTTTCCAGTTAAAGGTCTATCCTTTTCTGTTTTATGAAATACTTTTATGCATAAAAGCTTGACAAAGTGGTCATTGATACTCAACGCCCCCTTCTACGACTTTGTTTACGACTTGTAGATTGTGCTATATACGAGGGTTGCAACTTTAATAGTGGCAACTAGTTACTTACAGCTCGTACAAATTAGATACGTGGTTCAAAGTTTTACTGACTTTCAGAGTAGTCACCAGCATTGTGTATAACCCGCTGCCAGCGATGTGGAAGTCGTGTGATACTCTTAGCAGTGCCAGTTGTGTTCACAGTTCGAGTGGCGCGGTCTATCGTCCGACGAATTTGTAGCAGTTCTGAAGCGAAAGCCATGAAGTGTTTCCTTCAGTTTAGAAATCGAGTTGAAATCACGAGGGCTTAAGTCAGGGGAGTGCAGTAAGTGGTATATCAGTCAAGCAAATCAGTAACAGCTTGCACTGTACTTGCTCGAGTATTGTCTCTAAGCTGGTCATAGCTTGTGTTCCAAGAATGAACAGCATAGAGAAAGGAGGATGACACTTTCTGCAGGACCTGACCATCATTTTGCAGGACAATGCTCAAGCACGTACAGTGCAAGCTGTTACTGATTTGTTTGACTCATGGGGCTCCTAACTGCTCCACCACCTACTGCACACCCCTGACTCGTGAGTTCAAATCGAATTCTAAACTGAAGGAAACACTTCACGGCATTCGCTTCAGAACTGCTACAAATTCGTTGGGCAATAGAACGCGCTGCTCAAACTGTCAACACAACTGGCACTGCTATGAATATCGTACGACTCCCACATCGCTGGCAACGGGTTATACACAATGCCGGTGACTACTCTGAAGGTCAGTAAAGTTTTGAAACACGTATCTATTTTGTACGAGCTGTAAGTAAATTGTTGGCACTATTAAAGTTCCAACCCTCGTATACAGGGTGGTTATAATTAAACTTTACCCGCCGCGGTGGCCGAGCGGTTCTAGGCGCTTCAGTCCGCAACCGCGCGACCGCTACGGTCGCAGGTTCGAGTCCAACCTCGGGCATGGATGTGTGTGATGTCCTAAGGTTAGTTAGGTTTAAGTAGTTCTAAGTTCTAGGGGCTGATGACCTCAGAAGTTAAGTCCCATAATGCTCAGAGCCAATATGCTATGCCCCCCCCCCTCTCCCGTTCAAACAGTGCGCTGAGCAGTTGTGAATTTACATCTGTAGTGCGGGGCTTCAGGCTGTTCTGAATGCTGATGGTAGCCACACTGAGCAACGTTTGTAACCTGGAACATAAACATGGTATACACTTAACAAATGTTACCCTCTTATGTGGAAATTAAGATTTGTTTCTTTCAATAGTTTATTCATTAGTTTTCTTCCATATCTCCTTACAAATGTTTCCTCGAAGTTTCATCCTGATATGATCACTGGTTTTTTGGAGGTCCCCTCAATTATCGAAATTTTAATTATAACAATTACGAAAGCCAGCCGGTGCCCCTGCTTGCTTAAAAAACTAATAATCTTCACGTGGTTGGTTCAGTGAAACACTTGTTAATTATAGAGAGAAGGCTGCGAGGTCTATAATTTTACATGTATTTTCAGTCTTCTTGTCTTGTGAAGGAGGAAAACTGCAGCATTGTGGTTTTGTATTCTTTCACAAATACTCTGAAAATAATGTCGCACGTTTCTCCTGTATAGCTTGTCATTCCAACCTTATCAGACGCAGTATCTTAAGTCACTTCCTTGGTACAGAAAGGTGTCCATCATAAGGAACACATATTTTCCGTAACTTTCCAGCAGCCTTAAAGAGGGTAACTACCAATAAAAATCAGTTTGAGAGGAGTCTAAATGATTTACTGGTGTCAACTCCTTCTACTCCATTGACGAATATCTTAGTACAAACGACTGATTCGTACATGTTATTATTAACATCAAATAATGTCAAATTTGACTGCTGTATATCTTCAGTGCAGTAATGTGGTCATTGTAAATGTGTGATGTAAACTGGTGATGTGTGACTACAATAGCCAAAATATTATCATATGCACCTCAATGACTCTTACTTTCAGATGTTTTCTGTCGACTTTGTTATGACCTATTACATGAAAACATGTTTAAAATTTTTTGACTTATTCCACTCCATGAGGACCATTTCACTTGGAATCTGTGGAAGGGCATATTGGCATCCTTTTTTCCTTTTTAAACATGTATTATATATTCTTGTTTTATGACATGTTCCTCTTCAAAGGTCTCCTCACTATGGACGTATGGAACGAAAATTACATCTTATGGTATCACGAATCGATACAAACCCATGGGCGTCGCGAAGCTGGCAACAAAACTCAAGTTTGCATTACAAGCTGATCGTGTAGGATTCAGCGAACCCAATGGTGCGCCTCCACTTAACCATGCATCCAACGGCTGTGGACAATGTCTTCTGCCGCCAGCCACGATATAGAACGGCCGACAGCAGCCACTCACGCCCCCCCCCCCCCCTACCCATCGTCCGTCCTTCATCTACGTCCGCTCCCCCCCCCCCCCCCCCGGCACATGCACTTGGAACCACTTCGCTATGACAGTACAGCGAGCCTCATCGTAGTTAACATTGTGACAGCTGGACTCTGTTTCTTACTAAATCTCCGTCCGAACAGGCCGTGGAAGGTCCAACGGCACCGACCGGCCGCCGTGTCATCATCGGCCCAGAGGTGCCACTGGATGCGGATATAGAGGGGCTTGTCGTCAGCACACCGCTCTCCCAGCCGTTTTGTCAGTTTACGAGACCGAAGCCGCTATTTCTCAATCAAGTAGCTCCTCAGTTTGCCTCACAAGGGCTGAGCGCCCCTCTTGCCAACAGCACTTCGCAGACCCGATGGTCACCCAACAAAGTGCTCTATCCTGCTAATCCAACTAAATTCATTTGACGTTATTTCTCCTGTTCCAACTCCACTAATCTACACTCCTGGAAATTGAAATAAGAACACCGTGAATTCATTGTCCCAGGAAGGGGAAACTTTATTGACACATTCCTGGGGTCAGATACATCACATCATCACACTGACAGAACCACAGGCACATAGACACAGGCAACAGAGCATGCACAATGTCGGCACTAGTACAGTGTATATCCACCTTTCGCAGCAATGCAGGCTGCTATTCTCCCATGGAGACGATCGTAGAGATGCTGGATGTAGTCCTGTGGAACGGCTTGCCATGCCATTTCCACCTGGCGCCTCAGTTGGACCAGCGTTAGTGCGGGACGTGCAGACCGCGTGAGACGACGCTTCATCCAGTCCCAAACATGCTCAATGGGGGACAGATCCGGAGATCTTGCTGGCCAGGGTAGTTGACTTACACCTTCTAGAGCACGTTGGATGGCACGGGATACATGCGGACGTGCATTGTCCTGTTGGAACAGCAAGTTCCCTTGCCGGTCTAGGAATGGTAGAACGATGGGTTCGATGACGGTTTGGATGTACCGTGCACTATTCAGTGTCCCCTCGACGATCACCAGTGGTGTACGGCCAGTGTAGGAGATCGCTCCCCACACCATGATGCCGGGTGTTGGCCCTGTGTGCCTCGGTCGTATGCAGTCCTGATTGTGGCGCTCACCTGAACGGCGCCAAACACGCATACGACCATCATTGGCACCAAGGCAGAAGCGACTCTCATCGCTGAAGACGACACGTCTCCATTCGTCCCTCCATTCACGCCTGTCGCGACACCACTGGAGGCGGGCTGCACGAAGTTGGGGCGTGAGCGGAAGACGGCCTAACGGTGTGCGGGACCGTAGCCCAGCTTCATGGAGACGGTTGCGAATGGTCCTCGCCGATACCCCAGGAGCAACAGTGTCCCTAATTTGCTGGGAAGTGGCGGTGCGGTCCCCTACGGCACTGCGTAGGATCCTACTGTCTTGGCGTGCATCCGTGCGTCGCTGCGGTCCGGTCCCAGGTCGACGGGCACGTGCACCTTCCGCCGACCACTGGCGACAACATCGATGTACTGTGGAGACCTCACGCCCCACGTGTTGAGCAATTAGGCGGTACGTCCACCCGGCCTCCCGCATGCCCACTATACGCCCTCGCTCAAAGTCCGTCAACTGCACATACGGTTCACGTCCACGCTGTCGCGGCATGCTACCAGTGTTAAAGACTGCGATGGAGCTCCGTACGCCACGGCAAACTGGCTGACACTGACGGCGGCGGTGCACAAATGCTGCGCAGCTAGCGCCATTCGACGGCCAACACCGCGGTTCCTGGTGTGTCCGCTGTGCCGTGCGTGTGATCATTGCTTGTACAGCCCTCTCGCAGTGTCCGGAGCAAGTGTGGTGGGTCTGACACACCGGTGTCAATGTGTTCTTTTTTCCATTTCCAGGAGTGTATTTACTGATTATAGAGGTCTAAAATTTGTTGACCTAAAATAAGAAAAAGTAGAAGCAATTGAATTTTCGAAGTCCATGTAATTGGCAAGAATGACGAGCCAAAACATTTTAAATACTTGCTTAACAGCGTTTTGTCCTATCTTTCCAAAACAACGCAGCAGTGGTTCTACTGGTATTTACTCGACAAGTCGTCTTTAGGTTTCCGGAGGTATGTGTGTCAAATCTGTACGCACAGGTCACGTACTCCCTTAAACTAGGAGTCAGTGGTTCGTGGGACCAACAATATCAGATGTGTTCCACCGGATTTGGATCACCTGAATTTGGTGGTCAAGACATCAGCGTAATTTCACTACCCCAAACCATTGTAGCATCACTCTGGCCTAGTGACACTTACAGTTATCCCTCTGAAAGATGCTGTCGTGCAAGCATGAAGTTAAGCAGGTGCCACAATAATGTTCACGTAGTCGGCATCTGTCATGGCGCCTACGATTACTACCATAGGTCCTGCAGAATCCCAAGTGAATGTCCCCCTTAGCATAATACTGCCGCTCAGGCCTGCGTCGTGGTGCAGTCCTTGTTTCGAGTAGCCATGATAATGGAGTATCCAGATGTGCTCATCATCGACTTGGTGTAGGGCTGCCATATGTCCAGGTTTCCTCGGGTTTGTCCTAGTTTTGAGGGCGTTCTATTTTTTTTTTCCATGCAACTGTCATGGTAAACCTGGACATTAGTTTGTGTGTTTGGAACAATTCGAATGATTGGAAATAAATACATTTTAATAAATATTAGTAAAATTCCCTAAAACAGGACAGTACACAGGTACTTCCAATCGTATCATTAAAAAAAAAAAAAACAAAACAGCGGCAGGTTCGCTCATGCGCTATCCAGTTACTTATTTACAGAGAACGGGAAAGTCACCAACAATCGACGCTCGCATACATCTCGCCGCTTCACCACCCGCCAGTCGGTTCTGCACTGGACAAAAGTGCAAGTGTACATTTCACGCCACACGTCCGTGCCGCAAAAAACATAGTATCTCGATACTGCAGTGCACCGATTTACGTAAGTTTGTATTATTTGTATTCGTTAAGATTTTTTAACTCGTCATGATTTTATATGTGTCATAATTTCTGATCAGTGCGAAGTATGCACACGCTGGCGTTGTCAGAACTGAAAGACAAACGAGGGAATATTCACCATCCCATGTCCCCACTTCCTGCGGGACATTTGGCTATCGGCTAACTTATCGTCGACAGACCGTACGCGTCCGGGAAAATCATCCGATTTCACCCAAAAGTCCAAAACTTTTGAAGTCTTTGTCCAGGGCCGACAATTCAAGTGACGGCAGGCCTAGCCTGGTGTAACAATACACGTGATTCTTCCGACTTGGCGACACGTTTCCACTGATCCGCCCAGTCTCGATGATCCAATGACGATGTTGTTGGGTCAAGATGGCAAAAGGTAGAAGCTGTACGTTGCGGAGCCCCACTTCCAACAATGTGCGCTAAGTGGCGTGTTGCACCATTAATGCACCCTGCTTTACAGACAGTTTCCAGATGCTCTTTCCAGGTGCTGTGCCGTAATATTCGGCTCTTTGTCAAAGTCGAGGTCAGTGGATTTTCCCATTTGCGGTTCATATTGACACTAGACTGATTCCCCATTCGTCTCTGCTTCGCTTATATGTTTCTCTTACCGCGTTATATGTTCATATTGTCACCAGGTGGCATTAAGTCTCGTGCTGGATAGTTGTCATAATGTACTGGCTCATCAGTGAATTCAGACCATTTTCCTGTGGCACGTTGGAGGCTCATAAACAGCTAAGTGTAGCCAGTGTCCTGAGGCCTTTGCCTGAGTTCCTTCTGTATCTCCTCCTAATAACGATATCCCTTGCCGCACAACGCACGGCAACCAGGACCCGCAGAGATTGGTTAGACATGCGAATAGTGCTAATCCTCTTCAGAGATACGCTCAGAGCATTCTTAACATAGAACTGGATGCTTTTGAATCTCAGATCATGGTACCAACAAAACTAGCAGATATCCTGATGTTGCCCAGTCCTCAAGTAAGTATCGCCATGCCACAGCCAGTCAATCTTCATCACAACTGCGGAATATTTGACTGAAAGTCGTCCACTAAGTGGACTACATATTATTCTTTTCTGTTTCTATCTCCTCGTCGATTTACATTGGTCTTGAAGGGCTGCCTCAACTGACTGTAATGATAGATTAGAACCCTAGAAAATTCTGTCGTACGTAAAGTTATTAAGAAGATCGAAGACTTCTATCTAGTCCTTCGTCAACCAGTCTTGGGTGGCAATAGGAGACAGCAAAAGGAAAGCTGAAGTTTTCAATTTCACATTTAAGGAATCATTCACGCAGGAGGATCGTACAAACATACACTACTGGCCATTAAAATTGCTACACCACGAAGATGACGTGCTACAGACGCCAAATTTAACCGACAGGAAGAAGATGCTGTGATATGCAAATGATTAGCTTTTCAGAGCATTCACACAAGGTTGGCGCCGGTGGCAACACCTACAACGTGCTAACATAAGAAAAGTTTCCAACCGATTTCTCATACACAAACAGCGGTTGACCGGCGTTTCCTGGTGAAACGTTGTTGTGATTCCTCGTGTGAGGAGGGGAAATGCGTACCATCACGTTTCCGACTTTGGTAAAGGTCGGATTTTAGCCCATCGCGATTGCAGTTTATCGTATCGCGACACTGCTGCTCGCGTTGGTCGAGATCCAATGACTGTTAGCAGAATATGGAATCGGTGGGTTCAGGAGGGTAATACGGAACGCCGTGCTGGATACCAACGGCCGCGTATCACTAGCAGTCGAGATGACAGGCATCTTATCCGCATGGCTGTAACGGATCATGCAGCGACGTCTCGTTCCCTGAGTCAACAGATGGGGACGTTTGCAAGAAAAGAATCATGTGCACGAACAGTTCGACGACATTTGCAGCAGCATGGACTATCAGCTCGGAGCCCATTGCTGCGGTTACCCTTGACGCTGCATCACAGACAGGAGCGCCTGCGATGGTGCACTCGACGATGAACCTGGGTGCATGAATGGCAAAAAGTCATTTTTTTTCGGATGAATCCAGGTTCTGTTTACAGCATCATGATGGTCGCATCCGTGTTTGGTGACATCGCGGTGAACGCACATTGGAAGCGTGTATTCGTCATCGCCATACTGGCGTATCACCCGGCGTGATGGTATGGGGTGCCATTGGTTACACGTCTCGATCACCTCTTGTTCGCATTGACGGCACTTTGAATAGTGGACGTTACATTTCAGATGTGTTACGACCCGTGGCTCTACCCTTCATTCGATCCCTGTGAAACCCTACATTTCAGCACGATAATGCACGACCACATCTTGCAGGTCCTGTACGGGCCTTTTTGGATACAGAAAATGTTCGACTGCTACCTAGGCAGCACATTCTCCAGATCTCTCACCAATTGAAAACGTCTGGTCAATGGTGGCCGAGCAACTGGCTCGTTACAATACGCCAGTCACTACTCTTGATGAACCATGGTGTCGCGTTGAAGCTGCATGGGCAGCTGTACCTGTACACGCCATCGAAGCTCTGTTTGACTCAATGCCCAGGCGTATCAAGGTCGTTATTACGCCCAGAGGTGGTTGTTCTGGGTACTAATTTCTCAGGATCTACGTACCCAAATTGCGTGAAAATGTAATCACATGTCAGTTCTAGTATAATATATTTGTCCAATGAATATCCGTTTATCATCTGCATTTCTTCTTGGTGTAGTAATTTTAATGGCCAGTAGTGTACCTTTGTTCGACTGCTGCAAAGACGCCCGCATGGAGGACATAGAAATAGGCGTTTGTGCCTAGTGAATCAACTGAAACAGTTGAAAATAAATAAGTCGCCAGGTCCAAATGGAATCCCAATTTGATTTTACATAACGAAACTTTACATAACTTGCATTTAGCGCGAATCTCCCGCCCAGCGAATGTCCTAAGCGACTGAAAAAGAAAAAAGACGCAGGTGACTCCTGTATAGAAGAAAGGTAAAACAACGGAACTGCATTATTACAGCTCAACATCCTTAATATCGTTTTGCTGCAGAATTCTTGAACACATTCTGAGCTCCAATATAATAAATTTCTTCTGTCCACAAATCGGCATGGATTTAGAATGCATCCATTATGAGAAACTTAACTTTCCCTTTTTTTCACGTAATATACTACAAACCATGGATGGAGGGCAAAAGGTAGAGTCCACATTGTACATTTTCGAAAAGCGTTTGACACAGTGTCCCCCTGCAGACTGTTGACGAAGGCCCCAGCGTACGGTTTAGGTCCCGAAATATGTGAGTGTCTCGAAGACTTTCTAAGTAACAGAAATCAGTACGTTGTCCTCGAAGGCGAGTGTTCGTCGGAGACATGGCTAACGTCAGGTGCCCCAGGGAAGTGTGACAGTACGCAGTTCAGAGTCGTGCTGCTCGATCCGCTGCCGGTAGATTCGATCAGCACGCAAATATTACGGAGATGCTTCGTGAAGTCAAATTGGAATCCCTGGAGGGAGAACGAGGCTCTTTTCGCGAAAGACTACCCAGAACTTTAAAAAAACCGGCATTTGAAGCTGACTGCAGAATGGTTTTACTGTCGCTAACATACATTTCGCGTAAGGACCCGCGAAGATAAGATACGAGAAATTAGAGCTCATACAAAGGCTTATAGATAGTTGTATTACCCTCGCTCTGTCTGTGGATGGAACGGGAAAGGTAATTACTAGTAGTGGTACTTGATACCCTCCACCATGCACTGTAAGGCAGCTTGCGGAGTATGTGCGAGGATTTAGATTGAGTTCGAATCTATAGAAGGAATCATGTTGCAAATTGTTAGCAAGGTAGATAATCACAGCTAGTATAAACCACAGTGGAAATGTCGCTATTCAGTCCGATCTCTCTCACTAGGTCAGTTGTTCCGACACTGAAATACTTTGCCAGTAAACTATATCCGTAACTGCTGTAGAGTGTGTATTAATAACCATTCGTGAACATTCACGAAACTGCCAGTATTTTGAGTTCTTTAACCACGCCACCAAACAATTTTGGTGAAAAGTTTCTACTCGTTCATACAGTTTCACATTACCACCAACGTACAGTTTTGTAAGGGTACGTGTTTTGCTTTGCTTTCTTATACAGGATGTATACCAAAAGTAACTGCGAAAAGTGATACAATTGAAATCATTCGATAACAGATGCAAGAACTACCCTAACAGACACAAATAATCCTGATTTCAAGTAAGAATTTCATGTCTACATAAGACTCTTCCATGTGAACAGCATACTCATCTGGAACTGAAGGAAGAAAAACAGCTTCCAAATTGTGCAAAGAAGAGTGAATGAACAGTCTCTGTTCTTCAAGATTATACGTAATTCCAACAGCGTCAATTTCTACCATTAACTTTGGTACACCCACACACAAATCATGCAAGACGTAACGCCCCTATTATTACCACGCTCAAAAAATTTCTGTATGTTGTTTTACGCACACTGTGCAGGAGCTACACCGCTTTTACCTCCTGGCAGTGTACAATAACACTGTGTCTGAGGTGAGCGATTTCTGTAGAACAGCTTTTGTCACGATGTAAGATCGAGAAACCGTCTCTAATATTCTTTCACAGTTTTAGAAATGAGAAATTAGAAAATGTTTTAAATACCTGAATACATAATCTCACTGAGCTAGTAAAGTCGTAATCGTACTGAATATATTTATTATAATACATGTCTATTACACTATATTGCCCTCAGTCACCAAAAACAGAATAAAATGTTATTTTCTCTGCCGAACCTTCCAGCACCCAGTACGTAACGTACAACCGCTACATAGAGAGAGTGCATTCATTAACCTACTGCAACTTAAAATGCATCAATGACCAATTTATTAGCTACGTATTACATTTAAAGGGAGCCTGTGATCGTATTGTGTCACAGTCGTACACTAATATGTCACAAGAAATAGATTCTTGGTCATTTGAGGAGTAGGTGATTTACTGTCATGGCAGTGGTAGAGAATTCTTATGGTATAAATTAAAATGCTGCCAAATGTGCTAAAACAGGCTTCTCGTTTTCAGAAATCTTTATTGAGGCATTCAGTTCAACTTTCCACAAATATTCGCTTCAGATAATGTACAAAATGCAATCCGCGTTTCTCAATTCGGATATCCTGTCGTAGTACACTGCACTATTCATGAAGACTTTTGTTCCAAAAATAGCGTACTCCACCATGTCCGATGTTGCTGGAACAATTATTTGTTTACTGGAAAGTAATTGGTTTGCAGGCCCTCCTCTCCTACTTTGAGTGTAATTTGTAGGCTGTTCAGCAACAGAGGTAGTGTAATGTCTTTTGGAAAAACTTGTTGTCGCAAGTAGACACTCGGTTTCTCCGTAACTGCTGTAATCAGACGCGGTGTCTCAGGGACTGGCGCGCCCAACGAGAATGCTGGTAAACAGAAAGGCGAGAGAAATTCAAGAGTGTTCCCGGATCAGAAGCCGGACAACAAGAGAGTCTTGCTGCCCGAGAAGTTCAGGCAGAAAAGGGTGGATTTGTAACGTAGCCAGAGCAAGCAGCATCTAGAAGACTCGCATTAGTAGAAACACAACGTTTTATACAGTTGAAGAACTCTACAAAATGTAGCACTGTGAACATCACGTCTACAATTAACTACTGGGATATCAAAGTGAACGACTACTTAAGTATTATTACAGAAACAGGAGAAAACTATCACAGAAACTTTACTTCTACTACAGAAATTGAGAACATCATCTACGAACATGTATCTGAAATTTTGAATAAAGATTTTATTCATAATTGACAAAATTGATTAATATGCTAGGTGTATTTCTCTGCACGTGAATTATGGAATATGAAATATGTAATGTGATATACATCCAGAAGAGGATTTCGGGTGAAATTCTTCTAGCGCTTCATTTTTCGAAGTGGGTCACAGAAATTTTTTGTCTAAAGGCGGCAGGCAACAAAATGTTATACAAATAAGGGAGCTCAAAGTTTTATCTTAAAATCAAAGAGGAGAGGTAGATTTAAAAGTAAGTGCGACGACATAAAAAGAAGCACTGAATGAAGGATTCAAAAACGAAGGACGGCTTATAAACTGGCACTTAGGGACTGATGGAAGATGAAAACCTCATTTCAAGGGAAGAAAGGACATGAGGGCACAGATACGTAAACTGGGTTGGGAACCAAAGTACAGGTAGCGCGAAGACGCAACAAGGATTTAAAAAAGTTATATAGTTTCGGTAGGAAAACTATAATGACTACGTGATCTCTAACATTATCTATTGCCTATGGAGTGAATAATTAAACGGAGTAATTTTACGATGTCATATAGAATTGTAGGGTTTCCTGTAACAAACAAACGTGTGAATAAATGTCTCTTTATTTTGCATAAACATTTCTCAATAAGTTTATAGAGCAGTGAGACTTACATCCATTTCTCCAACTACAAAATGATAATTACATTAGATTTTATACCATCAAAAGTATAATAAAATTCACCCAGTACAACATCATTCCTTCTTCCGTAAGTTACACTAAGTGTTTCCATTGCATAAATGCTAATTCTTGTGTGATGTAAATCGGTAACCTCTCTCACTCACAACAGAAGATGATTTATGTTGTGTCAAATGAAATCATATTCTTGTATCTGGTATCGGTTATTAATACACACTCTGTAAAGGAAGTCACAGAGTTCTCCTGCATCGATTATGGATAAATATAATTAATTTTTGTTACAGTGTTATAGAAATAATGGTTTTTATTTGTGTAACAGGACGCAGAATGTTAGGGGCTCGGGAGTACTGGTATTTGCTTCTTTATCCACTAGTTTTTACAACAAACTCCTCACAGTAGTCCCCTGTTGGTTTGCTACTCTGGTAGATGTGAGTGACCTCGTCGTTCACTTAAAAAAAAAACTGTTTGTTCATTTCGCCTCAGAAGTATTGTTGGTGATTTAAATTAAGAATTTAAAAAAGGGTATATAAAGAATTTCTTTGCTTAAGTTCTTAATTAGTTGCCTGGACTTTGCAAAGAAAAATATGTTGAGCGATGCTGAAGTGCGAAATCATCACTCAAGAAAATTTACTACAAGTTATGAGTAACACGGATAGCATCGTCTACGTTTTCGAAGGTGCTTATACCTCAAAATGGTATAACTCTCATAAACCACCTGAACTCTGGAATTCGTACCGGAAGTATGAGAGTCATCTTTGGTGACGCTATGTCCAGCAGGTTAATGTGTTCTGAATAATTCTTCTTTCCCTGTGATGATGTGGTCTTTCGATTACACCCGTGTTTCTGTAGGGGCCATTTATTTTCTCTGATAACATGGATATTCGTGGAGTTTTAATTTAGGTAACAGAAGAAATACTGACAATCTAAATTAAGCTTGAATCAAACACTTGGAAAACCGATAATTCGAACCGAATAATTGTTCGAAGTTACTAATGGCGTAAGCATCACACATTGAGCATTAAACATTTCGTGAAAATGGAAAATAATTGGAAGGAAGGAGGTACACAGTTTAAGTCTCGTTGGAGTCGAGACTACAGACGAATGACTAACTCAGTTAAACAGTTATGGTGAAGGATATTAGTAAGTTCTTTTCTTTCTTGATTTACCAATTCTACCATGCATATTTAACCTCCATATTTGAATCTTTAAGCTTGGTTTCATGGGATACATATGCCCTACACATACGTATCATTTTGCTGAAGGGCTACATTACACATGCTTCGGACGTTTATAATTATTTTCTGTAAGAAATTTCTGCAATCGGGGTAAGTCGACGCTAAGGCAGCTTCCGACATATCTGATGGCGGAGACGAATGATTTTGCAGTAAGTTCCCGTTTCATCACGTCCCTTACGTTTTCAACTGGCGAGAGATGTGGTGATCTTGCTGCCAGGGCAGTCGTTGTACACAACGAAGAGCATGTTACGTTGCAGAGCATGTTATGTGGACTTGCATTGTCTTGCTGGAAAAGCACATCACCTTTCTATGGAAGAAACGGTTATTGCGCGGGGATAACGTCGTGCGCAATGTAGCAGGCGCAGGTTACTTTACCCTACAGAATTACCAAATGTTACCGCGAGATCTAACTAATGGCACACCATGAAGCCCTGGGCGGGACTTGTGTGTCGTGAGCGAATGCACTATGCAATGGGCTGCTCACCAGGTCTGCTCTGTAAGCGCGTACATCCATCACTCGCACACAGACAGAACCTATTCTAATCACTGAAGACAAAAGGACTCCATTACATTCTCCTATCTACTCTTTCACGACACCGGAACAGCCGTGCTTGGCGATGTCATGGCGTCAATGATAGCCCGGCCAGAGGCACAGGTGATATCAGTCCTGCTGCAAACAGAAGATTCCCAGTTGTCCGTTGTAACACAACACGCGCAACAATTACCTGGATTTGGTCACTGGATGATGTTCGGTCGGGTATCGCTGCTCGCACAACACGTCGATCTTGACGTGCGTCTGAACTACGCGGTCGTCCAAGACTTGCTCTACAGGTGTGGAAATGTTCCACAGACCACTGTTGAAAGCAGCGCCCAACATGTGCAGCAATTCGGGCCGTCCACCCGACTTCAAAAATGGCTCTGAGCACTATGGGACTTAACATCTAAGGTCATCAGTCCCCTAGAACTTAGAACTACTTAAACGTAACTAGCCTAAGGACACCACACACATGCATGCCCGAGGCAGGATTCGAACCTGCAACCGTAGCGGTCGCGCGGTTCCAGAGTGAAGCGCCTAGAACCGCTCGGCCACAGCGGCCGGCTCATCCGACTTCCGGCAGGCCCACAGTGCGACCCCGGAACAACAGCTGAAGCTGTTCAGCAGGATTAAGTACTCCTCGGTGTTGCCTGGTTGTATGATATAACGAATGTTGCAAATGGTGTTTACCTCTAAACTTCGCATGACTACCGCCTGCAGAGTCAAAACGGAGGTCGCGCAGACGGGCCCGCTGAGCTCCATGTGGTTGCCGATATCGTGACAAATGAATCACTACTGCTACAGACGCTCAGTTTGCACATATTGTACCCTGGTGCTACTGAACACACAGCCTGACGGTGTTTCATTTTCTACACATATGGTGCGTCACATTAACTTAACACGCCTTTTCATAAACGATTGAAGATATCTAGTCCGCAGCTCGTGGTCGTGCGGTAGCGTTCTCGCTTCCTGCGCCCGGGTTCCCGTGTTCGATTCCCGGCGGGGTCAGGGATCTTCTCTGCCTCGTGATGACTGGGTGTTGTGTGATGTCCTTAGGTTACTTAGGTTTATGTAGTTCTAAGTTCTAGGGGACTGATGACCGTAGATGTTAAGTCCCATAGTGCTCAGAGCCATTTTTTGAAGATATCTAAATGAGGTTTTCGGTAAACGATGTCATGCAGAGAAGCGCATGATTTTGTTGCACGCTTAATCCTCTTGATTTTTGTATCAGCCGAAATACAGAAGCAAGTATGGTTTTTGTAAATGGAACGGTGTACCTATAACAACTTTACAAAAGTCTTGAAAACGCGACTGTAATAATAGAGCGGTTGTTAGTGTTGGCGCAGATTGTTTCCAGAAAAATATTAGAGAAATGAGGTAATTCAAGGGATCAAAGATGAGGTCTAGAATGAAAATTAAAATGTATAAAGTGTGATGATGTATGTGGTGTAACGCGACTGACAAAAGAGCCTATGGTCACTGGAGACAATGGCGCAAGTTACCCCAAAGTCTTAACACAACAGATACATGTAACAATTCACATAAATGACGGACCTTGGTGGAAATAAAGGAACTGTGATTGGCCACAGTAAGCTGTTCTTTCATTCGAAACCGATAAGAATCGCGGTAGAGTCTAACCTAAAATGTTTGCATTTAAAAATCGACCAGTACTTGGTAAGTAACTGAACGTTCGTTATTATGCGTTCCATGACACGCCTTGATGTTTTTGGTTTTTAGGTTGCAGCCTTTAATACTTTGCCTCATGTTTCCTCTACAGTGTAACTCTAAAGTAAGGAAACCTGCAATAGCAAAAATTCACATTAATATCTTACCTCTATCCTAAATGTCTGGCCTTCTTCCCAAAATATTGCGATTGAAGTCTTAATGTGCTGTCCAGTGGTTTGGTCACCCATTATTTGTAAGTGGTCACTCAGCCACCGTTAATTATTTTTACCTGTTTGTCCTGCTATTTTCTTTTTAGTTTTATCTTCCTGTTTTGATGTGCTGTGTCCAATCTTGCAATGTGAACAATACCAATTCTCTCACAATTCGGCTCTGAATTGAACTTTTGGGAACGGGCGCTGATAACCTTGCTGTTGTGCGCCCTAAAACACTAATAATAATAATCATCATCATCTATCCTAAATACAACAGATATAAATAAAATATGTAGGAAAGGAAACATTCTAGGGAATCTTGTACTTCACGCACTTTCTGTTGATCAGAATCTGGGGGCAGAAGCCATGGAGTTCGAGCAGGTAGTCGAAACTTGTTCCTTGCGTTTCCGACTGGAGTGTTAGGAAGACCATAAGGAGACGATAAAAGAACAGAACGCGGACGTGTGAAAAGCGACCGTAGATTTCCGGGAAAACAGGGACGGCCTTTGTGTGGCTTTAGAATAAGTTCTGCGACAGCGAGGGTCGTTTTTTCATAACCGCAGCACGCCGTGGTCGCCCTTGATGTGTCGGAAAATGCACATTTTGGTGCAGATCCCCGTCCGAGGTGAACGCTGCTTAACATACCCGTCAGCCTTCGGCGGTCCGGTCGCCTGATGTATTGACAAACACGTTTCCACAAATTCGCATAGTCTTTGCCAACACGAGCAACTGTATCGTTGTTCGTTCGCTGGACAGCTGACGAAGTCTGGAAGACGCTATTCCGCAGGCGTAAATGAGAGCCCCGAACAACGAGAAATTAACACGCTAGCAGAAATCCTTATTTAGACTGATCCTCTTGGCAGTGCAGTCGGCGCTAGAAATTATAGATCAGCTAATTTGGAAGCAACCGTCACAGCCGTCCACTTCGCTGGCTTGACTGGTAGTGCGCCAAGTTTGGGAGTGAATGGTTTTAAGGTAACCATGAATTTATAACTATGTCGCTCCTCAGATAATTTTGGGATGATTTCTTCGTAATCCTTCGAAACTTCACCTGTCTGATGATCTTTAATTACAAAAAAATGGTTCAAAAGGCTCTGAGCGCTATGGGACTTCTGAGGTCATCAGTCCCCTAGAAATTAGAACTACTTAAACCTAACTAACCTAAGGACATCACACACATCCATGCCCGAGGCAGGATTCGAACCGTAGCGGTCGCGCAGTTCCAGACTGTAGCGCCTAGAACCGTTCGGCCACTACGGCCGGCTCTGTAGTTACAGCAGACGGTGGACTGGTCATAAGTAGAAAGAGGTCCTACAAACATAATTATGTAAGGTAACAAATACTATTTAAGATATGGACCGTTTTACCTTTGTCGAGAACGATAAGTAGGTAGTCGTATTGGCTGTCTTACTGATGACGTTCACTGTTCATTTCTTATGGGCCCCATATGTATTGGTACGTGGTCCCCGGTGATCCTGTCGACAGACAGAGCACATACAACTCTCTTTCATATTAGCCACCTAGTAAATATCAATTTGATGTTTTGCTGGGATCACAAGATTAGTGATTCTGTGAAGTGGCAAGACTCTGTGGAGTGTCAGAACGTTAAAAAAAGATGCGGGTAAGTGCTAGCAGAGCTCGCCTTCCGACCGTCCCGTACAAACTTAATTACGTATATAGATAGTTTTTCGATTTCGAGAATCGAGAATTTCGGCGATTTCTGACTTTTATCGTTATCGATACTGGCAAATTCGGTCCCAGGAAGCACGAGACTTTAGTGTTTGGAAGTATCAAAATATTTTACATAAATGGTCGTATCGTTTGGGTCCATTGATGTAGAAGCTTCAGTTTTTTACACCGCCAGGAGACCGAAGACCTTGGCATGTCACACAAATTTCGGCTTGGTAGTCTACGCGTTCCTGAGACCAAGAGGTCTCAGGTGGACGTACAGGCCATCATGCAAAACAGGTCGATATAGCAGGCCAAAACGACTCCAACAGAACAGGCGGGGCAACCTACATGTTGAGGTCCAGAAACCATTTTATACATGTGACATGTAGATTTCCCTGCAAAGGAGGTTGGTTTGATGGGCTGACACTGTTCCCACTCAACACAGCTGTCTGGCAGGGCAGGAAGAAAACATAATTTTGCCCATATTTGCACTCCTACTGAAGTTCGGAGGTTATACAAATCCCACAATGATGATGTTCATGAGGCTTACTGTTTCTGTGTGAAATTTGGTTGACGACGATCAAAGGCTAGGGAGGAGATCGCCGACGTAAACATACATACTCTGGTGCTGTTTGCCACGACTTTATGGATTTTATGGAGTTTGGGCACCTTTTTAATACAGTTGTTAGGTGGAGTATTCACTTAGAAGATCTCTAACTTACAAGTATGGCTTATATCACGGCTGGCACCTGCAGTTTTGAGGGGACCCTACCTCGCAGGTACTCCAGCTCATTCAGGTGTGTATCTGCTGTCATAGACCACATATCTGACACATACAGCAACATGAATGGCAGCATTTTCCTTTATGTTCTGTGTTTCTGCCAGCGGCTACTACCTTAAGCATTATGGTTACCCAAATGATTAGTAACTTAAAAGCAACATCATTCTCACGGAAATGCGCAAATTTCTGACTGTGAAATCTCTCTGCATGATGGAGAAGGAATTCTCATTTCTGCCGACCACATAATCAGATCAATGTGCATTGTATCCGACACCAGTAGAGCCTGCGACTGACAAATAAGATATTTTATTGGCATACATACTTAATTATATCAGTGGATGGGATAACTAATGAACAAGTACTGAATCGAACTGGGAAGAAAGGAGAACTATAGCACAATTCGACTGAAAGAATAGGTAGACTGACAGGACACATTCTCCTACATCAAAGAATACTTAAAATTTGTAATGGTGGGAAATTTTGGGGGGTTAAAAGTTCTAGGGGGAGACCAAAACTATACTACTGTAAGAATGAAATAGATGTAGATTGCAGTAGTTGGGGAGAGATTAGCGGACTCTACAGACAGAATAGACTAGCGTGGAGAGCTGCATGAAACCAGATTTTGGACTGAAGAAATCCATGACATGAAACGTGTGGTAGTGTTCCTGAACTGGTATAAAGCATTTGCTGTAGTTGTTTATTCTAATGATTTTTATTAATCATCTAACTTTATAGGATGGTGGTTGTGGTGTTTTAAGTGTTCCGCTGATGTGAAATGATTTGCTTCATTTTTCCAATACATTATGTGTTCATTGTACTGTGTTTTAAAATTCCTGCAACTTACGACTATGTACACTCCATTATTAACTTTGACATTTAAGTTTGTATATTCCTGATCGCTGGAATTTGTCCCTCTTCATTGGTGGTTGGCTTATGTTTGTTTGGAGACTTTCCGCAGTTTCATGCATTATATAGGGGCTCTATTTCTTTAGTATGTTTGCCACTATATGTCTTAATTTATGTCTGTGAGTCATTGTGTACCATGTGCTTTGTTCCTGTATTGTGCTGTTATTGTGTATGTGTGTTGTGTGTTTTTGTCGGTTTGGATCTTGTGAGCTTTCCTACATTCTGCATATGCCAGATGTCTTGTGTTTGTGTCATATTTGTGCTTTAATTTTTTGATTGAGTCTGTGCACTTTGTTTGCTTCATACCCTTTGTTCGTATGTGATAAACGACCAGACAAACAGCAACATATACTGTCTGATAAACGTAATAAACGAAATGAAAAACTAATTTTAAAAGTCCTTTCATGCATGCTACCATGTAAAACAGTATATGTAACCACTTTAAAAGAATAAAAAAGAAAAAAACCCACACACACGGAGACATCTATTGATGACATCACACAGACACACTCAATAGCTAATAACAATATTCATGTGTTTGCAACATTGTCCAAATCATAACATCAAGGAAACAAATGTTCATTTTCTAGTGCTGTGAAAACTAAATGTCTTATGGATGAAAGCTGAAGAAAAACGGCTGTGAAACAGGAAAAAGAACACATATAGACCAGCATCTATGAATTTCTTAAGCAGAAATTTATACTATCACTACAGTATCGGTAATCAGAAAGTGCTATAACCGTTTATAACCTCAATATGTAATGTTCAAAATATAAGGCAAGGTATTTCAAACACAAATGTAGACCCGTGGAGGACAGTGTGATAATGGTATTACTAGCATCTCAGTTCATGTTAATTCACTTTTTATTACAATAAACTTTACAGTGTAAACTCAGAATAAGCAACTCAATACCATTACATACAGCTATAGAAGCTTAAAATTTTATTTCTGTGCGCCACATAACTTGCAAGCAACATTTCAGAGCAACCAGTTAGACATATTTCTTTACATCTTAACATCTTTGACGCCTAACGTTATGCTGCACGTTGCTAAATAACTGACAGCATATTGTACATGTAGATGGGCCTATAGCGATATTATTCGCTTGTTACTTTATGTTAATTTTCGTTTTAATACAAGGTATGTTACATTTTACAGTGTACATGTAAAATAAGCGACTTAAGCGGTTATTACAATTAGATACCGTAAGATAAGTAACTAGTATGTATAACATACATACCGTCCCGTAGAGGGCACTATAAGTTATCGGCTTTTATTCTATGCTATCTTATGTTTTAATTCTTTCCATCACAAATGTAACAGCGGTTGGTCTCACATGCAATACTGTAAATAAATATAATTTTATAGTTAGTAACTAAAGTTTTTCGTCATGTATTCGACAAGTATTGATTCTGTTGCTTACGAATAACATGTAAAGGTTACTAGGGAGTGGAGCTTACGCTATTTAACCACGCCATATCGTTGCTACTTCAGCAGTTGGCAGCATCTGGAGACACCTGAAGTTCCTGCTCCTTATACCTGTCTCCACCCACTAGCTTATGGTATAACTTCGCTTTGATTTAATTACGTTGTTTATAATTTATCTGTATGCCCCTCTATTTTATAGTACTCCATATTCCAGAGTACGGTCTAAAGATGAACCGCCTTTGGATTGAAACTGGTCACTAACAAATGTGATTTTTTTCAATGTAAACTGTTTTTATAAGTACAAATATGTATATATTCCAGGCCACTCTAGCTGCCTTGCAATTAATAAAAGCGAAACGTCAATAACAAGAAAAATTTGTTTTATTCAGTTGTGATTAGACGGATCTAAAGTAGTAAGTATTAACTGTGTGCCGGACCGAGACTCGAATTCGGGACTGGCGGAAATAAAGCTGTGAGGACGGTCGCGAGTCGTGCTTGGGTAGCTCAGTTAGTACAGCACTCGCCCGAGAAAGGGAAAGGTCCCGAGTTCGAGTCTCGGTCCGGCACAGAGTTTTAATCTGCCAGGAAGTTTCATACCAGCACACATTCCGCTGCAGAGTGAAAATTTCATTCAGTAAGTATTAACATAATGTTAGCCACAACTGAGGTAGACAGAACTACAGATGGTTTTCGATGGTGAAATGTAATTTTTGGTATATGACTAATCATCTGTGTTTCGTGATTTTCTGGGAGAATATTTGCTGTACACTCTTGGTTAGCCACCTCCCAGAGCACTGTTGGTTGTTTTTTCTGCTCCTTGGTGATATTATTATGGCTTTCTGAGACGATTTCCATAGCTCTTAGAACATGCAGCTTCGATTTCTCGCTTCTCCCTTCTTGCCCAGCGCACAAAGAACTGAACACACACAATCCAAGCATCTTTAATGTGTATTTAATAGGTGCATGTGAGGCTTGTGTCATAACAACATGCATCTGATTAACCTTAAGTTCGAGGTTCTGAAATCAGTTCTGCGCAGCTGTTGATCGCTAAGAGGTATGGCGAAGGCAGTAAGAAAGCTATCCAGTGGATTTGCAGTGCAATTTTCTGACCTCCATGCATCAGACAGGATTATTGCCTCACGGAAATAATTACTATCTGTGTTTGATAAAGATTATATACCCCAGACTACTGCGTACTGCTGGTTCAGAGCATTTCAAAGAATTACCTTCATCATTCGCTGACATTGTCGCTGCTATCCTCAATGATTATCTTTTCCAGCTGTATTATGACATGTCTGTGCAGGAATCAAGTTGAAATTGCTGTGTGCCAAAAGCGTTCACCTTCAAATATTGTTCGTCGCCTAGCACTTTATTTTTTCATTAGAGAATCATTATAATTGCGTCATAAGAATCCGTATTTTCATTAAAAATCTTTGTTTATTCAGTTTCTTTGCTGATATAAAAAGTCTCAAGTGTTAACTGTACAACAAATTATTTACCACTTAAACTATTCTATGTAAAATTACATGTGACCAGGTCTTATACAGAAACAGGGTCTAGTACAGTTCATTCCAGGCCAAAGGTGCTACAGTAAAAGTCAGCTGTTTTCCGTAACGCTGTGGGCATACCACTTCAGTTCTGTAGGCTTCATTCAGGCTGGAATGTGCTTCTGGTTGCTGACGAACGGCCGCGGAGCGTTGCGTCACACGCAGGTAGCCTCAGATCGCAGCCCATTTCGTGGCTACTGCAGTGCATAATGAGCTACTTACTGCTGGCCAATTAGGCGCTCAGCTCGAGGAGAACTCAACAGGACTCTCTCTCTCTCTCTCTCTCTCTCTCTCTCTCTCTCTCTCCCTCCCTCCCTCCCTCCCTCTCCATCTATCTCTCTGCTCGGTAACAGCTAAGTAATCGAAGAAGATACCCGGGGGTTAATAAAGTCCAGCTGCTCAGAGGTCGAGTGTTGACAGTAGTTATTGTATGGCAGCAAACTTGGTAGGTACTCTAATGAGTTAATGCGGAACCGATTTACGCTGGAAAAAATTAATTGCGGTTTTGGCCACCAGGTGCAAATCTGGCGCTGTGAATGCAAGAAAGACGAATCGAGATGTTTCCATGTATGTGTTGGATTAGGCATGAGATGTCTACATAAAAGGTCAAACAAGTGAGAAGGGCATAATGCTGGTTTTATTATTACACGATTTGTTCAATATGAGCACTGGAGACGTCGGCGAGGTGCTGTGCTGTAAAGCGCCAGATTTACACCTGGTGCCCAAAATTGAAACAATTTTTTTCCGGCGTAAATCGGTTCCATATTAACGCATTAGCATATCTACTAAGTTTCGCTGTCGTAAGATAATTACAGCCCACACTGGGCCTCCTTGAGTAGCTTCACTTTAATTATAACCAAACGGTACTTCTCTGCCGGAGTCACCATAGGGTATAGAACACTGCTTCCCACCCTTGGGATAATTTTTTTTTTTTTTATTGAAAATGAAACTCCTCCAGCTGTATTTAAGATTTGATGGTTATTTGGCTACTAGTTTCGACGTTGCGTCAACGTCATCTTCAGGCCCTATATAGCACACCATACATAAAACAAGCAATTCCAGACATCAGTAGTCTATGTGCTATTGTACAAATTAAATATGTTACAAACATTTATACAAAGGATGACTTCATTAAAAGTAGTTACATTTCGTTCATTTTCATTAAGTTGCAATTTAGCTTGACATTAGCAATTTACATGGTATAAACAAGTGCAAATGAGGTTATATATACACGGTTATTTCCATTACAGATCAATACCAGACATTTGAATAAAGTGGAAGTATATATAAGTCTAAATGACAAACCGTTGCTATTAGAGATAATAATACAGGCATGAAACAGTACTAAAATTCTTCGTACATCCATATTTAAACTGGATGAAGGTGGGAAGCTGGTATAATTTTTATAAAAAATGAAATTTCTCCAGCTGTACTTAAGATTTTTTATTTACTTCGCTACTAGTTTCGACGTTGCGTCAACGCCATCTTCAGGCCCGCACACTTTGATGAAATCAGTTGTGTGTGGCTCGGTCTAGAAGTCCGCAGCGAGACCAACACGTGCTCCACTTGGATGTCGGGCAGTAACAGGTAGTCTTTGTCCTGTGTGCTCCGTCTCGTGCAGTGGTTTTAAAAGTGTCGTCGTTCTGGTGTGGATTTTTGATACTGCGGCCAACTTTTATCTTTTGCTTGTGACTTCGGTGTATTTTACTTGCTACCCACATTGCCAACTGTGTTTTTATCTTTATTTGAACTTTTTTAACTTGTCTCCTTATGAAAGTCACCGCGGAAGCATATGTTTTAACCTCCATTGTCTCCCCCCTTATTATGTGTGTTCCCATTTTTATCGCTTTTTATATATGTATCGTTTCATCTTTTTTAATGCCTCTAATGTCCCTCGGTCGTATGGGGCAGAGGAATGAAAACACAATATAGGAAAAAAAGCCAGCCCCGCGTAGGTAGCCATCAAAAGCTCGAGAATTTTATTCGAATTGATGCGGCTTGAAAACGGAGAGGATTTTGTTCAGACATTCGGCAGCGATAGACTCCGAGGACACATCAAGATGCGTCCCTTATTTCTGTGTCTGCTAATTTCCTACTTAGAAGAACAAGAATGTTTAATGTAGAATACTTTTTTTAGATTCCAAGCCTCTGTGCTGGGTCTTGCTATTGTGAATTCTGTTAACTTGTAGCATTTACTACAAAATATCTCAGTGATATTGTGTTACACGTGTATTCTACATCAAAAACCTCTAGATAATGAAATGTGTTCGTTTTATTTATGACTAGATACAAAATTTGTATCTTCATGCATATATTACATTACATGAAATTGATGTTTGGAACAATACATGTCTTATTACAGGTCTGCACAAAATTGCATGAAAGATAGGAGAAGAAAACTGCCTGGAAATACTTACACAGTTTTACAATCTTTTTTCCGCGAACAATACGAGACTGGAATAGAAGAAAGAACCGACAGAGGTACTCAAAGTACCTTCCGCCACACACCGTCAGGTGGCTTGCGGAGTGTGGATGTAGATGTAGATTAGAGCAGAAAATGATCGAGATATCTATCTTCCAAGGCTTGCTTATGAATAAAGGCGACGACTCACCGAAAGGCAGAAGCGCTGCGTCGTCGACAGATACACAAACAAAAGGTACAGAGCTTTGCTTTGCTAGCTTTCAGAATGGAATTCCTTTCTTCTTTATTCGTAAATAATTCATTATTCTTAGCCACAACTTTCCGTACATTATTATCTCCAAGGGCTGACTGATGTGTATTAGACGAGTCAGATACCCCCAAGGAGCGACACTCCAAGGCTTACCTCTGCCAGCTTTAAGAATCACACACTTAATGGTACCACTACAGGGAGAGTATGTTTCGATGCATTTACAGGAGTTTTCAGCTTCGGTGTGAAGAGAAAAAGAAGGCTGGGAGCACTGAAAATTGCAGAACATCTGAGGACAAGAGAGGAAACCATATTTCGCGTAGCTTACCAACATCAGAGCATGATTTAGTGCGAGATCATATATCATCCTTTCCGCCGAAAGAATGCCATTATATAGCAGGGCCAATATGTCATTACGTAAATGCTAACCTCAACTTCAAACTGTTGTGTAAATTATTCCTTGAGAAATATCCAAAAGAAAAAGTTGTTGTGACTGGACATCCTTAACAGGCAATTTTAATTATAAATTTGGAAGGCCACAAATTGGCACTTGTTGCACGTGTGAGGTCTCCTCGACTAATGATACAGCGAAGCACAGAGCTGTGATTGTGCTGCTTCTTCATAAGCAGAGAAGCATAAAATTTTACACTGGTCTTCAACATAAGAAATCAGAATCTGTAATATTACGTTGTTTCTTTGTCTATCGATTTCATGCAGAACGTCTTCCTACCAATACTTCTAATGCAAGATGTGTTTTATTTTTATTTACGGCTGCTTAACGTTAATGTATTTTGGGTACACAATGTAAAGACTGACAAAAGCACAGTATACGTCTACCATGAAAGCGATGCCAAGGAAAGTCCAAAGGAAGCGTGCTCATTTATAAATCATTATTTAAAGGATATACCACAAAAATACACCGAACTGTTCGGCTCAAAATAAGACACACACCCAAGACAAATTTCTCTTGTGAATAACCGATTCTGGGAGATTCAACAAATCCAACAATAGTTTCCAGTGAGGGGGCATAGTTTACTGCCCTTTTATAGGGATTTTGTCATTACAAAAAAGAAACTACGGGAACAGGACGGGTTGTTTACTGTCTATGATGTTACAGAGCTGATTCTTACAAGTTTGAAGGAAGGTAAATTTCTCGTTAAAGGAACTGGTGCTACTGAGAAATTAGAGTTCAAGTCATTGTGGCCGCTGTGTTACAGGAAGACCATAATTTCTGAAGAAACTCAAAAGAGTGGAAGATAAGGAAAGGTAACTTACTGTGTCAGCACTGATTTTATTTTTGATAGTATCAGAGTGAGTTGTGTTAGAGGTTCTACAACGATCAATGGACTTACTAGTCACACTTCTCTTCTGGGACTCAATCACGGCCCACTGACTGCGCCAAATAAACTAGCTTACCATTCAGGAAAGCTTCCAGTTAGGTCCAGTACAATAAAAGACTTGGAAAAACTGCAACTTTATCTGCCTGAGGAACACATAGCTTTCCGTGAAAAACTTCTGACGTGGCTTCTAGCGAACAAGAAGCAAGACAACGAGTAAAGAGACTGTGAAATATCGATTTTTGTCGAAGAATTGTGCAGAACTATTGTAAAACGGAGAGCGGTACGTGTTAACATTGTTTGCTTTAAAGATAATGGTAATATGAATTAAAAGGAATATATGGTTTCTGTGGTCTGAACGTTTGATACCACACTTGTTAGGGGTTGCAGTTATCGACCGCTGTCCGTAGTAGTATCGCGGGACCCGCGAGTCGAGACTAGATCCGCTCCACGGCTTGCAACAAGTCTCTAACGTGCCCTCGGCCACTCTTGCTCGGGACGTCAAGTAGGGTAGTAGCGTAGCCTCCAGCTGATAGGAAGCAACCTCTAACAAGGCGCTTAGTTAAAGTATGGCCTATGTGATGCCTCTATAGCTCACTGTTTGGAATTATATTCCTCCTGACTATGAAGACTCCTGTACCACCAGTTAAGTACAATACATTACTTTTTACCTATCTATCTATCGCCTTATCCCGCGGTTGCGCAGGGTCGGCCATGGTAAATCGGATTTGGCACGTTAATTTTAAGGGGTGGCCAGATACTGCCACCACCCCTTACCCCCCCCCCCCCCCAGGACGGAATTAGTGTACCCCAGCTGTCTGCGTCTAATGTAATCCATGGAATAATGCGAAGGTGTTCAAATGTCTGCGACGCGTGTAACTGAGGCGGAACGTGGGCATCAGCCCGGTATTCACCTAGCGGGAGGTGGAAAACCGCCTAAAAACCATATCCAGGCTGGCCGGCACACCGGCCCTCGTCGTTAATCCGCCGGGCGGATTCGATCTGGGGCCGGCGCGCGTATCCGAGTCCAGGAAGCAGTGCGTTAGCGCTCTCGGCTACCCTGGCGGGTAATACATATTTTATTTTTACCTACGACTTCTAATTATTTTAGTCGTTGTAGACGCAGACCATGCAACCCGTTCCTTATCGACTTCACTGACAAAGCTGCTGTACATGCAAAGAAGAGATTTGTGTGTTTCTATTTAGCATTGGCCAGCCCGCATCTCGTGGTCGTGCGGTAGCGTTCTCGCTTCCCACGCCCGGGTTCCCGGGTTCGATTCCCGGCGGGGTCAGGGATTTTCTCTGCCTCGTGATGGCTGGGTGTTGTGTGCTGTCCTTAGGTTAGTTAGGATTAAGTAGTTCTAAGTTCTAGGGGACTTATGACCAAAGCAGTTGAGTCCCATAGTGCTCAGAGCCATTGGCCACTATTCGTTCACATAGGCGACGATTCGTTCGTCGTCGTCGTAACAGTTTCAGAAAATTTTCGTCTTTTTCTTTTCTTTTTTCTTTCTTTTTTTTTTTTTTTTTTTTTTTTTTTTTTTTTTTTTTGAAAAGGCGTCCGTTTTCAACCTTAAACAATTAATTACTTTACTTTAATATTGCATTAGATATCCGGTATTTTGTCAGAGAATTACATTTGCATCATATGACATAAAATACGGAAAACTGTGCCAGTAGATAGTTACTTTAAGATTTAAAAAGTTTTCATCGATTTCCCACAAATGTGGGTCATTTGACTTAAGCCCGCGCAAGTCGCCGAAGTGGCGCCAAAAGAGACATGCACTAGGAGGCCGAACAACTCCAGATAGGGTGTCCCGGCCGGTAATACCATACGATCACTCGATTTTCTAAGATTTTGTTGTACGTAGCATTCACGGTGCACTGAGAATTGCTTCAACACTCTATCAACCGATAAAGGTTTTTAGAAATAAGCAGTACCAACTGTCTGTCTGACTCATAAGTTCGTGGTTTAATAAAACGTCTACACAAGCTAAATATGATTGAAATTTCGTCATTTTAAAAGCAAAAGTGTTCAAAAAAAATTATATTTCATTCTACAGTTTGTATGTGTGTATGTTAACCGGGGACCTAGAAACGACGGAGAGGCTCCGTCCCCGCCGTAGCCGGAGTGGTGCACAACCCCACGACGACTACCGCAGTCCACTTCATCCCTCCGCCGCCCTACACCGAACCCAGGGTTAATGTGTGGTTCGGTCCCCGGTGGACCCCCCAGGGAACGTCTCACACCAGACGAGTGTAACCGCTATGTTTGCGTGGTAGAGTTATGGTGGTGTACGCGTATGTGGAGAACTTGTGCGCGCAGCAATCGCCGACGTAGTGTAGCTGAGGCGGAATAAGGGGAACCAGCCCGCATTCGCCGAGGCAGATGGAAAACCGCCTAAAAACCATCCACAGACTGGCCGGTGCACCGGACCAGGCGATCCTTCCCGCCCGGAAAGCCGTGCGTTAGACCGCACGGCCAACCGGGCGGGCTTCCACAGTTTAGTAAGGCCATACAATCCAGAACCGGCACGCCAATCAGGCAAAATCGCCGTCAGCAATGAGGCAATCATTCCATGGTGCACCAGGCTGAAGATATCCATTTGGTAACAACCATGTCCTGCTGCGTGAAGAAGTCCAAACCTCTGCTGCACATCCTCGCGCGACAGGAATCGTCGATCCCTTAAGGCCTTTTTTTAACGGACCAAACGAGTGATAATCGCACGGAGGGAGATCAGGACTATAGCGCGGGTGCTCTAGTGCCTGCCACTTGAGATGACGCAACGTTTTGCTCCTTCCCAGATCGACCAGAATCTTGTGTCGAATCGCGACCAGTACGAAACTTTGTTCACCATTCCAAACCCTGGTTTTCGTCAGACATGCTGCACTTTCTACATTCTCCAATGGATGTCTACAGGAGTTTGTCCTTCGGCTGCCAAGAAAAGAATTAAAGCGTTAGTCCTGTCTGAAGATATTTGGCAATCAAGCGGCCAGCGTTCACATTTCCACATTAGTGCATGCAAGTCGGAAAGAAACGTATGCATCGCTAATCCCTTACCTTATGTACGTGCGTCGAGGTCACGCTACGTTGAATATACGCTGCACCAACGCCCTGAAATAGAATTTTTTTGGTCGCCACTTGACTGCATGTCACCATCAATTTTCATGCTTCACTTGCTACAAAATCTTGGGGCTATAATTAACTTTGTGTAGTAAAATCAGATTCATTTCTTCGTACTTTCAGTCAGTTAATATTTTATAGCTGCATTAAATTCCAATAAATAATCGTCTACTACATATAATAGAAGTGGCCTATAAAAACTGTAATCAATGAATATGTTTCTGTTCAGACATTCACAATCTTAATTATTACTTCAGTAACAAGCATTCAAGCTGTAGTTATGGCAGGCGATCTGAAGTATTCGCAGAAAGAGTAAAAACATCGATATGTGGTTTCTGATGATTTAGCATACGATGCTGGGGATTTTCTGCTTTTCTGATGTACGCAAACAATTTTTATGTTTTTTATGAAACAAAATAGTTTTTGTGTGGCACAGAGAAGAGCCCTGAAACAGGACTTCACCGACAGAATATGTATGAAATGTAAATAATTAGTAACAGGGTAGTAGAGGCGCAACCCGCCGTCAGGACAGAAAGGCGAAAAATCCATTATGAATCTCATTCATCTTGGTTAACAGGTAAGCAGTCTGACACGGAAGTCGTTTTGAGCGTTCGTCCAAATTCTTATTCAAACAATGTTAGGGATCAATTATCGTCTGTAATTACTCTTCTATCTGAGTATTGGTGAGGCATCTCTTCTTATTATATTTTTAATTATGAATTTATAGTACAGGTAAATTAAAGATGTTCGGCATGATCGTACCCTTCTGTACTTTCTCTTTTAAACTGTATTACAATAACGCAAATTATGAAATACGCCTTCAGTAATATCGACAACTGTGAAAATAATGGTGAAGGCGGAAATAATTATATTAATAATAACAGCTACTCTGGCAACATAGTCAAAATGGCATTTCTCATAACAGTTTTTACTTCAGATGTGATGTTAAAAATGACTGAGAATGCACAGCAACTAGACTGAATGTTAAGAAACATCATCATAGAAATAGACTGGGAATTAATTACACATTTTGTCGCGAGCACATCAATGTGAATTAGACAACGAAATGCAAAATAATGACTTTGTAGAACGAGCAGCAGAAAAAAGAAATGGAGTTAATCCGGAAAGAGGGTAAAGGAAAAAGAACTAAGACACAAGCAGGAAATAGAAGGAGGTCAGAGGAAGTTGCGGAGGATGCTGATTTGCTGCTTCGCTGTTGAAAAGGGAAGACACTGTGTGTAGGAGCAAGTCTTACTGTCTACTTTATAGCAGCATCGTTTTAAATTGTTCGTGGTAGTGATCAGAGAATGAGAAGTTGACAGCTGGAAAGCAACGTGTAACATTCATATCCATCGACCATTATTACTTTCCTCCACCTTAGTAGCTGTTGGGTAAGCGTGAATGGATGCCAACCGAAGAGGCCTGGGTTCGATTCGAGGCGGGGTCGGGGATTCTCTGCGCTCGGGATGTGGGAGTTGTGTTGTTCTCGTCATCATTGACACGCGAGTCGTCCAAAAGCCATACTCGCCACACGAGTGAGAGAGAGAGAGAGAGAGAGAGAGACTACGATTTTCGCTGTTCCTAAAACACTTTCAGATGTCGATGCACTTATACTCTCACGGCAGACAAAGAACCTGCTCTCACTTGAACACAAAAGGGTCTGTCTACGACTGGGCAAATGAATGGGCGAAAACTTGGCACGCCGCCTTATTGACTCCTGATGTTACCAAAACTTTGAAACTACTAGTTTATGCAACACGGCTTCCTAATTTCAATGTAAGTAGCTTTAATATTCCGTTTTACTTGCTAAAGTGTGCTCTGCTGCACGAAACTTTCGACTTGCAATGTATTGTCTAAAATTTCTAGCAGCCATTGTGAGGTAGTAAACATAGACTTCATTCGTTTTCAAATTTACTAGGTATGGTTGCAAAGAAGGAGAGTAGGAAAGGTGCAGCACAGGTATTAATAGTGAGGCACAGTACACACGCGATGGATGGACGCAATGTAAGGATCAGTAAATCAGTATATAACTCCATTTCCTCAAAGCACACAGCTGGATATTAAAACTGCCACACCATGAAGACGGCCTGCAACAAATGTCATTTTGGGATGTGGTGTACTACACGCTTATGTATGCAAATGGTTAGCATTTTAAATAACAGCACCGTGCAGGTTGTCGTAAGGCCATCCACAATCTGTGCATAAAGGAATGTTGCTCATTGAGTTTCTAAATCAGAAATCACAGTTATACGTTTGGTGTTTGTGAGAAGACCGTAATATTCCTCGCGTAAAAAGGAGAAACGTTTACCATCGTGTGCCGGAATTGGCCAGCAGTGGCATCGTGTTCTACCGAGGGTGAAGTTCATGGGTCCGCATTATTGCTGCTGGCGTTGGTCGGAATCCCTCGACAGCATTTTTCTTGTTGTCATCAGTCTTCTGACTGGTTCGATGTGGCCCGCCACGAAATCATCTCATGCAGTCATACGAATATGTCACCTCGCGACTAGCACCCGATAGAACTCAGGAAATGAGTTTGTAGCCATAAGGGCAGTGGAACGACTTTTTGATCTTCACTGCCTGTCAGCTATAAAACTATTGTTGGGGCTTCACTTGACGCAGCAGCAGAGACAGTTGCTTCGTCAGTGGCATGAGAGTGCCACAACGTCCACTTCAGAAGAGTGAGTTCTGGTTCTGCGTACACCGTCACGAAGCACGTTTATATATACGTAACAGCTACCATCCTCATACTTACCCAGCACCTGAAGTAACGGTATGAGATGCCATTATGTACACAACACAGTCACATCAATAGTTCGAATAGCTGACGTTGTATTTCTGACTTGTGGCTTATCTTCGCTGTGTCCATAACTTTCGAGGACATAACACAATACGCTTGATGCCCATGCAGTCCAGATGTCCCTTGATACAGAAGGTGTTCGTCTGTTGCCTGATAATTATGTTCTCCAGATCTCACCAGCACTGAAAATATCAGATCATGTGGCTTAGAGTTGAAGGAGCATGGAATAACGTAACCGTATTTGTTGTTCAAGCTCCGATTCGATACTTAATGAGGTTAAAGCCACTGTCGCTGCCACAGGTGGTAGCTGTATGTAATAAATTTCCCACCTCGTACACCTGTTATCACCCATAAATTTAATTTGATTTGATGTGATTTAATCGGGGAGATAAAACAATAGTTTTATTCTTGTCGCCCGCACTAATACAAAGTTATTGTGTGGTATCTCTCCATTCCGTTCTAGTAAAGCCAGTCAGAACCCATGAAGAGTTTAGTAGGGGTCCCCTTACTAGGGTATCTGTTAGACACAATCTCTTCAGCAATAAGTGATGCAAGCAATTAGTATATGAAGATGACATCTGTTCTTTCGGACGTGTCCAAATAAACAGATACCATTCATGATCATGCAGCTCTCGAAGAATGAACTCGCAATGAAATCCTGACCATTACCTGCTTTCAGGAGTTGATAAATATCAACGGGGACAGTTGAAAATGTGTACCCAGATCAGAAATCGCACCCGGGATCTCCTGCTTATACGGCAGAAACTCTATCAGAATGCGCCACCGAGAACTCAGAGGACATTGCTACTGCACGGACTTATCTCTGGCACGCTCCCCGTACGACCCACATTTCCAACTTACTGTCCACGTACTACATTTGTAGTGCCCCTGCCCACTATACTCATTACTCTCGGCAGTCTGTCTACCGACTCCCATAAGAGTTTGAGCAATGTGAGTGGATTCGCACTGAAGAAGAACAGTGACCGGTAAGTCTTATCTGTATAAAGATGGTATCTGTTCTTTCGGACATTCATATACACTCCTGGAAATTGAAATAAGAACACCGTGAATTCATTGTCCCAGAAAGGGGAAACTTTATTGACACATTCCTGGGGTCAGATACATCACATGATCACACTGACAGAACCACAGGCACATAGACACAGGCAACAGAGCATGCACAATGTCGGCACTAGTACAGTGTATATCCACCTTTCGCAGCAATGCAGGCTGCTATTCTCCCATGGAGACGATCGTAGAGATGCTGGATGTAGTCCTGTGGAACGGCTTGCCATGCCATTTCCACCTGGCGCCTCAGTTGGACCAGCGTTCGTGCTGGACGTGCAGACCGCGTGAGACGACGCTTCATCCAGTCCCAAACATGCTCAATGGGGGACAGATCCGGAGATCTTGCTGGCCAGGGTAGTTGACTTACACCTTCTAGAGCACGTTGGGTGGCACGGGATACATGCGGACGTGCATTGTCCTGTTGGAACAGCAAGTTCCCTTGCCGGTCTAGGAATGGTAGAACGATGGGTTCGATGACGGTTTGGATGTACCGTGCACTATTCAGTGTCCCCTCGACGATCACCAGTGGTGTACGGCCAGTGTAGGAGATCGCTCCCCACACCATGATGCCGGGTGTTGGCCCTGTGTGCCTCGGTCGTATGCAGTCCTGATTGTGGCGCTCACCTGCACGGCGCCAAACACGCATACGACCATCATTGGCACCAAGGCAGAAGCGACTCTCATCGCTGAAGACGACACGTCTCCATTCGTCCCTCCATTCACGCCTGTCGCGACACCACTGGAGGCGGGCTGCACGATGTTGGGGCGTGAGCGGAAGACGGCCTAACGGTGTGCGGGACCGTAGCCCAGCTTCATGGAGACGGTTGCGAATGGTTCTCGCCGATACCCCAGGAGCAACAGTGTCCCTAATTTGCTGGGAAGTGGCGGTGCGGTCCCCTACGGCACTGCGTAGGATCCTACGGTCTTGGCGTGCATCCGTGCGTCGCTGCGGTCCGGTCCCAGGTCGACGGGCACGTGCACCTTCCGCCGACCACTGGCGACAACATCGATGTACTGTGGAGACCTCACGCCCCACGTGTTGAGCAATTCGGCGGTACGTCCACCCGGCCTCCCGCATGCCCACTATACGCCCTCGCTCAAAGTCCGTCAACTGCACATACGGTTCACGTCCACGCTGTCGCGGCATGCTACCAGTGTTAAAGACTGCGATGGAGCTCCGTATGCCACGGCAAACTGGCTGACACTGACGGCGGCGGTGCACAAATGCTGCGCAGCTAGCGCCATTCGACGGCCAACACCGCGGTTCCTGGTGTGTCCGCTGTGCCGTGCGTGTGATCATTGCTTGTACAGTCCTCTCGCAGTGTCCGGAGCAAGTATGGTGGGTCTGACACACCGGTGTCAATGTGTTCTTTTTTCCATTTCCAAGAGTGTAGATAGGGCTTACCGGTCACTGATCGTCTTCAGTGCGGATGCACTCACATTGCTCAGACTATTACGGGAATCGGTTGATTGACTGCCGCGAGTAATGAGTGTAGTGGGCAGGGGTACTAGAAATGTAGTATGTTGACAGTAAGTTGGAAATGTGGGTCTCACGGACAGAATGCCAGAGATAAGTCGCTGCAGTTGCACGCTCCTCCGTGTCCTGAAAGGCTCAGTCGGATAAAGCGTCTGCCATGTACGCAGGAGATCCTTTGTTGGAGTCCCGGTCGGGGCACACATTATCAATTGTCCCCGTTGATAGTTATCAACTCCTATAACCAACCAATGGTCCGGATTTTATTGTAGTTCCAAGTCATTAGTGTCTTTTAGAGCCGGTGCTTCGCATTCCAAGATCAAATCTAGTGCGGTTTCATCCCTCTCAGCATACAATCTACATGTAGAGCCTTCTTTCTCTGCTCCCGTCGTGTATAGATGTTTTTTGAAGTTCCATGCACCGGTCATTTGTGCGTTTAATGACCTCAAAATTTAAACGTGCCTTCTTCTTATTGTATTGTACACTGAAAAGCCAAAGAAACTGATACACCTGCCTAAAATCATGTAGAGACTCCTCGAGCACGTAGAAATGCCCCAAAACGACGTGGTACGGACTCCACTAATGTCTGAAGTTGTGCTGGAGGGAAATGACACCATGAATCCTGCAGGGCTGTCCATAAATCCGTAAGAGTACGAGAGGGTGGAGATCTCTTCCGAGCAGCACGTTGCAAAGCATCCCAATAATGTTCATGTCTGGGGAGTTTGGTGGCCAGAAGAAGCGCTTATACTCAAAAGCCACTCTGCTACAATTCTGGGGTGTAGCGCCGGCCGCGCTTTTCTAGGCGCTCCAGTCCGGAACCGCGCTGCTGCTACAGTCGCAGGTTCGAATCCTGCCTCGGGCATGGATGTGTGTGATGTCCTTAGGTTAGTTAGGTTTAAGTAGTTCTAAGTGTAGGGGACTGATGACATCAGATGTTGAGTCCCATAGTGCTCAGAGCCATTTGGGGTGTCGCATTGTCCTACTGGAAACACCCGTCGGAATGGATGCAAGTGATGAGACAGGATGCTTACGTACGCGTCACCCGTCAGAGTCGTACCTAGACCTATCAGGGGTCCCATGTCACACCAACTGCACACGCCCCACATGATTACAGAGGCTCCACCAACATCAACAGTCCCCTGCTGACATGCAGGGTCCTTGGATTCGTCAACTTGTCTCCGTACCCGTACACGGCCATTCGATCGATACAATTTAAAATGAGACTCGTCCGACCAGGCAACATGTTTCCAGCCATCAACAGTTCAATGTCGAAGTAGATGGGCTCAGGCGAGGCGTAAAGCTTTGTGTCGTGCAGTCATCAAGGGTACACAGGTGGGCCTTCGGCTCCGGAAGCCCATATCGATGATGTTTCGTTGAATAGTTCGCACGCACTTACTGAAATCTGCAGCAATTTCCAGAAGGGTTGCAATTCCGTCACGTTTGGCGATTCTCTTCAGTCGTCGTTGGTCCCGTTCTTACATGATCTCTTTCCGGCCGCAGCGGTGTCAGAGATGGATTCCTGGTATTCACGGTACACTCGCAAAATATTCGGACGGGAAAATCTCCACTTCATTACTACCTCGGAGATGCTGTGTCCCATCGCTCGTGCGCCAACTATAATACCACGTTCAAACTCACTTAAATCTTGATAACCTACCATTGTAGCAGCAGCAACCGATCCAACAACTGCGCCAGACACTTGTTATCTTCTATAGAGATTGCCGACATTAGTGCCGTGTTCTGCCTGTTTACATATATCTGTATTGGAATACGTATTCTAATACCATTTTCTTTGGCGCTTCAGTGTGCCAGTATAGTTTTATTATTCTCTATCCTTCTTGGTGTTACTGTGTTGACAGCCAGTACTGTAACTCTAATGCGCATAATGCAACTTGTATGCAGTCACTAGTGGTGCTACACGAACACGATATAGTCCTCATCTGCATCTTTAATCCACAAATAAATTACTATTAAGTCGAAGAGAGTGTTTCGTAATTCGTTTCTTTTGCTAGGTAACTTCATATAACCGGATATTTGAATGCCATTTTTTCCCAATCTGTTTCTCCTTTGGAACGGCGACGAGCTAACTGCAAATCCTTGTTAAATACGCATATCCTGCTAACTTGGCGTAGGTCATTGACGTCTCTCCTGCCGAAGGTTTCCAGGTTGAACGCATTTAAACATAGTATAAAGTGCTTTTCACAGAGCATGTCCACACATCTGTTGTCCACTCCTGTAGTTTTCAAGTCATGTAACGTTACTGTGGTAGGTAGGCTATATGCTAGAAATATAATCCCCCTTCCTAATTTCCTACATTTGCTCTTCCATTCAGGGGTGGTAAGCGAGAAGAAAGATTGACATTAGCCTTTTCTGAACGTCTTCTTTATTTAATTTTGCAGTTGTGATTCATAAAGCGAGAGGCAAGTTATAGATATCTCTTGAAGTATAAAGAAATGTGAAGTCTCAAAATAAGTTTTAGGTGCAGAGCTACTAACATGAATGCAAAAACTGGCAGAAGCAGACCTTGGGGAAGATCAATTTGGATTTTGGAGAGGTGTAGAAGCACGCGAGGAAATACTGACCCTACGACTTATCTTAGAAGATAGATTAAGGCCAGGTTCTCATTCAGATTGGTCGAAAATTCAATTTTTATTGCAGTTTTTGAAAAGTGTATGTGTCTAGAAATTGTGAAGAAAAGCTTTTTCATCTGTGCGTTACAAAAGTTTCTACAGCCCTTGTTCGAAGCAGTGTTCGGGCCGTCGTGGGAATCTCTAGGTGGGGGCGCCCCGCTCAGGTTGAAAAGTTGTCGCGGCGTGAGACTAGTCCACAAAGTAATACATATTGCAGTATGCATGCAAACACATTCGCCGAAAAAGCTGACGAACAAAATGTGCAGGCTGCAGAACGCAGCACATCCAACTCAGCCAGGTCGGCTTTTCTCGCCAAGAAGGACGAGAGAATTGCTCTCCAGAAACAACTAGAGGAAGGGTTGACATACGGCCCTGGAATTCCAGACTAAACGTAAGTAACGAAAACATTTTCTTTGGTCAAATTTTGGTCAAAACATAATTTTTGGACCACCATACTGAAATAAGCATTTTGAATTTTGAAAATCTAACTTCCGTTGTGTGTTCAGTGACATCATAAACATGGCATAACACGTAGTTTTTATGCCGACTGAACTAATAACACATATAAAAGTTTACCCTAAACAGGTTTTTTGCAGGTTTTTCTCGAGCAACGTTTTTGAAAACTAGTGCAGCATAGAAATAGTTCAACCTATTAACTCTACCTTTGGCCCCTAAAAAGTAAACACTTCGGAGCTTGTGCCTACAATATATGAAATTTGTTAGTATTAGCTATTTTTGTAGAGCCATAAAGAGTGAAAACAACCCCCAAAAATCGAAATCGAAGTTCGAGTCAGCACCATATCGTTAAATATAAGGGTATTTCATTGTGGTTAGGTATAAACTCCGATAACTTTAATGTAGTGTCGACTGACGTTATTCAGATTTGACTTCAGATAATATCTGAGGGGGTACCCTGCACGCTGTCTGCGTGTATAAAATTTGCAGGCCCACTGATCTAACCATGATTGCGGGGGTCATCTTGTTGCTTATTTTGTATTGAAAATCTAAAATAAAGTTCAAAGTATGATCAATCATAATCCACAAACAGATCCTTTGTATATCTTTTCGTTGTGTCAAAAAATTTTCGAACTTTGCAGTTACAAGAGTCGAGGAGTATGAAAGGGAAACGGTAGTTTATTCAATATGTTTATTGAGAAAGCAGTAAAGGAAACCAAAGAAAAATATACAGTAGCAATCAAAGTACAAGGAGAAGAGATAAAAACCTTGAGGTTTACCGAAGACGTTGTAACTCTGGCAAGAAAAGACTTTCAAAAGCAACTGAATGGACTGGACAGTGTCTTGAAAGGAAGATATAAGATAAACATCAACAAAAGCCAGACGAAGGATGTTGGACTGTAGTCGAATTAAATCAGGTGAGGCTCAGGCAATCAGATTAGGTAACGAGACAAAGTAGTAGATAGGTTTTGCTATTTTGGCAGCAAAATAACTGCTGATGACCGAAGCAGAGAGAATATAAAATGTAGACTAGCAATAGCAAGGGAAGAGTTTCTGAAGAAGAAAAATTTGTTAATCTCGAATATACGTAGACTTAAGCGTTAGGTAGTCTTTTCGGAAGGTATTGGTCTGAAGTGTAGTCATATATGGAAGTGAAATATTGACGATGAACAGTTTGGACAAGAAGAGAATAAAAGCTTTTGAAATGTGGTGCTACAGAAGAATGCTGAAGATTAGGTGGCTACATCACGTAACTAATGAGGAGGTACTGAACAGAATTGGGAAGACAAGAAATCTGTGGCACAACTTACAAAAATGAGGTGTCGGTTGGTAGGAGACATTCTGAGATATCATGGGACCACCAGTTTGGACCACCAGTTTAGTACAGGAGGGAAATGTGGGGGATAAAAATTGTAGAGAGAGTGATCGAGAATTTGGAAATTTGTGGTAAGGCCTTATGGGACGAAACCGCTGAGATCATCGGTCCCTAAGCTTACACACTATTCAATCTGACGACACGCACACCCATGCCCGAGGGAGGAATCGAACCTCCGACGGTGGGAGCAGCGCGGACCGTGACAAGACGCCCTAGACCACGCTGCAAAAAAAAAAATGGTTCAAATGGCTCTGAGCACTATGGGACTCAACTTCTGAGGTCATCAGTCGCCTAGAACTTAGAATTAGTTAAACCTAACTAACGTAAGGACATCACACACATCAATGCCCGAGGCAGGATTCGAACCTGCGACCGCAGCGGTCTCGCGGTTCCAGACTGCAGCGCCTAGAACCGCACGGCCACTTCGGCCGGCGACCACGCTACCCCGCGCGGCTAGAGTGATCAGAAGATGAATAAAGTAAGCAGATTCAGGAGGATATAGATCGCAGTTGTTATTCGGAGATGAAGATAGTGCAGCATGGAGAGCTGCATCAAACCAGTCTTTGGAACCACAACAACACCAGCTGCAGAACGTCTTTTTTGTGGCGTCACCATGCTTCTTTGACGCGATAGCGCTGCCTTAACAAACGTGTGACGAAGTGAGGTGCATAGCCATACATTGAATCTTCTGTGGTAACAAAACTTGTTAAGCGTCCTGCACCATCGAACAACGCTCTGGACATTGTCCAACAAGAGATTTGTAAGTGATCGCCTTCGTGGGTCTTATTATTAGCTTTCTGCCGAAAATTAGAATGTGAGAGTTGGAATGAGCGATCTCTGGGAACGTACCTCAATCAGATTGAGGACGTTTTCAGCAATGACTGGCTTAGAAGAGCCCCAATTAAATTACTAACAATGGGCCTGCTTATGAAGTATAAGTTTAAAAAATTTGGCCCTCAAAAGGAATTTCAGTCGTTTTATTGTCGATATTTGCCTCTCTTGACTAATGAGTTCGCCGACCACTGACCTAGGGTGATTCATGTGATCATTCCAACTCAAATATTTTCTTCTACATATTCCTAAGTAATTCTAATTGCAGTGACTGATAGCTGATCTTGTAATAAAATGACATCAGAAGTTTTCGCCATTTATGTGAACAACGGTCAACACTTTTTCACTTTTTCCATGTCTCTTGTAAAAGAAATATTCTTTTAGCTATGAAATAAAGTGGATTTTTAAAGAAGTGTCTCATATTCTTATAGGTGGTAGTCGTTGTCCAAACTAGACAAATATTCGCATACATATTTAAATAAATATTTGCTGACATGTGTGCCTTTCTGTTCCTTGACAGTTCTACAGGAGGTACTCGATGTAATTATCAATCGCTTTTACAAGACTACTGAAATATATCAGTCATGAGGTGGGTAGAGATGTCTCATGTTTCATTGCTGTCGATTCAATTTATCATAACCCACATCATGTTTCTACTGATTGACAAAAGTCTAATGCTAATAATACGACAGACATCGGTGTGACTGCAATAATCGAGCAGCTAACACGTCTTCAGTCGTGTCTATCTTTGTAGTTGTATGTCACATATTTGTTGTGTTCTACGAATCCGGCGGAACCGTGGATGGGCCGTACGTTACGACGGAGCAAGAGTTACTGGCAATCAGTCCCCAGAACTCGCTGTGGAGAATAGCTGAGTTCTAAAGATTGGGCTGCTTGGACCGGTGAATAGCGACCTGGTTAATGACCGACACATACGAGTTTACGGGCCCTGTGTTTGCTGCAGTGCCGGCATGGCTTGTGTGTCAAGCTTTCACAAACTGTGTGGCCCAAGCACTGTGCGTTCTGGGAATCTGCCTGAAAATCCCAGTAAAACGAACCGAGTCATTCGTCCAGCCGGTACAGAATAAATAAATATTATTTTTACAGTCTGGTGGAATATTGTTTTCGCCATTAAGACTTTTCCTAGAAAACCGGAGGTGCCAGGCTGGTCGAGAGACATTCAACTCTTTCTTTTTGTGGGAAGCTCAGCGGCTATTTATTTTAAAAGTTTTTTCTTCGCCCTTTGTTGGGGCCGAAGTGTGGCGGCTGGGTGCCACTTCATGCGGAGTGAGAGTTTCTCTCTCTCTCTCTCTTTTAAGTCAGGAAGTTAGCTCATTGCATGGTCTGAAAAATAAATAAAATCAAAAAACTTTAAAAATTCGCAAGTGTGTTTATGGTGCCACTATCTCCAAATTTCAGACATGGGGAAATGTCCCACTGGATGACATAAAATGATATCTCTCAACTAGGAATTTGGGACTTGGTTTTCTCTAAATTGTATATGCCGCAAGGCAGCTCATTGAAGAATTCGTAAAACCTTTGCCAGGTGGAGCGATGGACAACTTTTTTTAAATAAACATCATTGAGTACTGTTTAGCGAAGCATTCTCATTGGTAACGTGTCTCTTGCATAGATTTTTCTGCAGAGCAGAGAGGAAAGATAGAATTTTGGGAGATGTGCAGAAGCGGGAACTCTGTATCAGGAAGAGGATACTCTGACTTTGGAGATGTGGTAGAAAGCAAACATACTCTTTTGAGGGTCAGTCCATCGCACAGCAGCTGATGAATACTGGTTGGCAGGAGGCTTGGCAGTGTGCAAGACTTCTGTAATGTGCACACATTGTCGATGGGTATAGAATACACCAAAGACAGTAAACTCGTCAACTATGGTGAGAATACCTGACAGGTCAGGCTACCCTGGAAGGAGAGCGGTTAGGTGTTTCTCGGTGCTTTGTTTTTAAAGTTGATTAGGTACTATGGATTAACACTTGATCAGGTAATCAAGGGCTCATTCATGACCAAGTGGTTCTGACCTTTGCATATGGATTTCATACGCATTTGTGCAAGACTGGGGCAGCCACTATGCACCCATCTGCGGTTATGCTTTCACAAGGATGAACCGCTGAGACAACGGCCAGTCCTGTCTCACTTGTTCCTTGTGGGTTTTACCAGATCAATGTAGCTGTATTTTCAATTCGTTTCAGTGTTCATCACGGGCTGTCGCTTTCATTCTGTATTTTATTAATCAAGTTTGTGTGTAATTATTGCTTTCTTCCAGAATGAGATTTTCACTCTGCAGCGGAGTGTGCGCTGATATGAAACTTCCTGGCAGATTAAAACTGTGTGCCCGACCGAGACTCGAAATCAAGACCTTTGCCTTTCGCGGGCAAGTGCTCTACCAACTGAGCTACCGAAGCACGACTCACGCCCGGTCTCACAGCTTTACTTCTGCCAGTATCTCGTCTCCTACCTTCCAAACTTTACAGAAGCTCTCCTGCGAACCTTGCAGAACTAGCACTCCTGAAAGAAAGGATATTGCGGAGACATGGCTTAGCCACAGCCTGGGGGATGTTTCCAGAATGAGATTTTCACTCTGCAGCGGAGTGTGCGCTGATATGAAACTTCCTGGCAGATTAAAACTGTGTGCCCGACCGAGACTCGAACTCGGGACCTTTGCCTTTCGCGGGCAAGTGCTCTACCAAGTGCACTTGCCCGCGAAAGGCAAAGGTCCCGAGTTCGAGTCTCGGTCGGGCACACAGTTTTAATCTGCCACGAAGTTTCTTATTGCTTTCTTGTTTCACTATGTTCTCACAAGGAGTAAATGTAGTAAAGTTTGTTCAAATTTGGTCAACTTTATTAATTCATTAGTTGGATGGGCCTCCTCCTAGCAATTACTCTTTGTTGTACATCGTACCTTTGTATGTGCACAGTGAGTGTACTAATGTGTGCAAACTTAGCTTACCACTTAGCGTGCAAATGGACAAAACATCTGAATTGCCTTCTCAAGCCCAGGGTGTCAAACAGACATCCTAAATAAATATGATCCTGGCCCTGTAAGGCAGCTAATATCAGGTGCGGATCATAACAGAAATCATTAGAAATGCTGCTGTCACGTAACTAGACTGCAGGAATTAATAAAAGTGAAAGTTTGGAGTCTATTCTAGAAAGATAAAACAGCTATTCCTTTTTTTCTACATATAATTTATCAACTGTTGCTTTCAGGGGTTAAGTGATAAACAACAATCATGTTCGATTACTTTTGACACTCAATAACAAAATACTTAATTGTTGGACATATTAAAATGATGCTTATTAAAATCAATATCTCATCATATCAAAAAATTTTATCACAAAACAGAATGATTATTAAAAAATCCTCATCAGCTCATTTAAATCTACATTGTCGTAGCTGGTCGATGCACTGTGTTGGCGGAGAATAAATTTACTTTTTGAACCAATGAAAAAACTCATGTATGCAGTGTGAGGGTATGTTAGTATCCTAGTGTTTCATATCCAATGGTCAAATCGTACACTTGTTGGAGTGAGCAAAATCTAGACTCAACATTTACTGTGGCCTAATGTGCAATGGTACTTTACCAAGTGGCATCTGCAACGGTGTTGTCTCCGTGCTGGATCTGAAACGCTAATTCCCTACCCTGGCCTTGACTGAATTCACTCAGTCGCAACTTCCCTGTGTTCCGTAGAACGTTTTTTTTTCTCTAGTTGAAATAATGGCTATTGCACACTCGCTATGGGTTGGAGCGATGTGCACAATTTCTTTGCCTTAAAAATTCTTGCAGGAATAATTAACTACCGCTTTGCTATCTGTCGCCACGAAACATGAAGCATATCATCCTCAATTCGCAGGAAGCAAAGCTCTGAATACCCTTGCTTATTTCCAAACACTTGTGTGATTCGCTGTGAGATAGAGAGAGAGAGAGAGAGAGAGAGAGAGAGAGAGAGAGGGATAAAGAGCCTTAAGGTCTCAATATGCTTAAATATAATGGGAATCGCCCCACCGTGTCGGGTCTGCGTCACCAAGTATGACTTCAGCCAATCACCATCTCGCTAGAGCTGAATAAACATTTTTATTTTTCTTGCTGGGTCGCAGCCTAGCCCTGTTAATGACGTGCAGCCACTTACCCTCGGTCCCAGTGCTCAAAGACGGTCGTATTATGATCGAGATGATAGTTGAAAAAGTGAAAATCAGTCATGGATCAGTTTTCACTATCTTGCACGACATTAGGAATATGACAAAGGTCATCGATCACTGTATACCGCGAGAGCTCATGAAAATTCAAAAAACTTGACGAACCAATGCTGCAGCAGAGATGTTGTGTAAGACCAATAAGGAATATTTACAAGAGGAAAAATGCTTCTACTGAAGCACGAAAAAGGCGAATATTTTCCTGTTTAAAATATACTTTCTAAAAAGAATGGAGTACCAGCTGCCTCATTCTACCTTCCTCAGCACCTTTACAAATTTTCCCAAAAATTTTGGCATGCGAACATATTCGCGCTCTTTTTAACACGCAACTCACCTCTCACTCCCACAAGTTCCCCTCATTAACTCGCTCACACCCACTAGTCCATCGCTGTAAGTCGCTCATACCCATCCACACCCCCTTGGCTGTTCTCACTATGAATTGAGCACAACATTGGCATTACCTCATTATGTCTCCTTCACTGTCTCCTGTCTCCCTGTCTCATAGCCATTCTCCCTTTTGCCCTAATAATACTACTGTCTTCTGTCAACGCCAATGACTCCTTCTTCCTAACTCTTACTGTTACTACCTCATTCATTCCTTCACACTGCCGCTCCCTCCCTCTCTCTCTCTCTCTCTCTCTCTCTCTCTCTCTCTCTCTCTCTTCCTTGCGTCACTGTTATAGGGTATGCCTCTCACTGGCTTTCACCCATTTCCACTTTCTCCTTCACGTTATTCCTCCGCCACTGGAACTATCTCCTTCACTCTTCTGCTGTCACTGTTCCGTCAGTGTTCCACTGCCACTGTGTCACTCTCTTTCTGTCAGACTGCCATTATCTCCTCTGCTCTTTCTATACCACAATGTCTGTCTATTATTTTCCAAGCAAGATTTTGGATCGGACAAATGATAACGAGATGTTCCTTAGGAGTGCATTCACTCTCGAACAACACTGGACAGAAAAGGGGTACCACTGATCATGAATCCAAAAGTTACACTAATGAACGAAAAGGAAGTAATTACGGTCGCCAGCCCACTAGGGCGATTTACATCCAAAATCCTGTACAAGACGATGGGAAAGAAAAACATTTTTTATTAAACACTAACGTGGCAACTGAAGGCTGTCACGTTTTTTGACACTAATTTTAAGTAGGTATGTAGTGATAAAGAAAACTGAGAAGTCACTTTTACATTAAGTTTGTCATTAAATTTTGGAAAAGGCAATCGAGTAATGATTTGAAAATACACTCCTGGAAATTGAAATAAGAACACCGTGAATTCATTGTCCCAGAAAGGGGAAACTTTATTGACACATTCCTGGGGTCAGATACATCACATGATCACACTGACAGAACCACAGGCACATAGACACAGGCAACAGAGCATGCACAATGTCGGCACTAGTACAGTGTATATCCACCTTTCGCAGCAATGCAGGCTGCTATTCTCCCATGGAGACGATCGTAGAGATGCTGGATGTAGTCCTGTGGAACGGCTTGCCATGCCATTTCCACCTGGCGCCTCAGTTGGACCAGCGTTCGTGCTGGACGTGCAGACCGCGTGAGACGACGCTTCATCCAGTCCCAAACATGCTCAATGGGGGACAGATCCGGAGATCTTGCTGGCCAGAGTAGTTGACTTACACCTTCTAGAGCACGTTGGGTGGCACGGGATACATGCGGACGTGCATTGTCCTGTTGGAACAGCAAGTTCCCTTGCCGGTCTAGGAATGGTAGAACGATGGGTTCGATGACGGTTTGGATGTACCGTGCACTATTCAGTGTCCCCTCGACGATCACCAGTGGTGTACGGCCAGTGTAGGAGATCGCTCCCCACACCATGATGCCGGGTGTTGGCCCTGTGTGCCTCGGTCGTATGCAGTCCTGATTGTGGCGCTCACCTGCACGGCGCCAAACACGCATACGACCATTATTGGCACCAAGGCAGAAGCGACTCTCATCGCTGAAGACGACACGTCTCTATTCGTCCCTCCATTCACGCCTGTCGCGACACCACTGGAGGCGGGCTGCACGATGTTGGGGCGTGAGCGGAAGACGGCCTAACGGTGTGCGGGACCGTAGCCCAGCTTCATGGAGATGGTTGCGAATGGTCCTCGCCGATACCCCAGGAGCAACAGTGTCCCTAATTTGCTGGGAAGTGGCGGTGCGGTCCCCTACGGCACTGCGTAGGATCCTACGGTCTTGGCGTGCATCCGTGCGTCGCTGCGGTCCGGTCCCAGGTCGACGGACACGTGCACCTTCCGCCGACCACTGGCGACAACATCGATGTACTGTGGAGACCTCACGCCCCACGTGTTGAGCAATTCGGCGGTACGTCCACCCGGCCTCCCGCATGCCCACTATACGCCCTCGCTCAAAGTCCGTCAACTGCACATACGGTTCACGTCCACGCTGTCGCGGCATGCTACCAGTGTTAAAGACTGCGATGGAGCTCCGTATGCCACGGCAAACTGGCTGACACTGACGGCGGCGGTGCACAAATGCTGCGCAGCTAGCGCCATTCGACGGCCAACACCGCGGTTCCTGGTGTGTCCGCTGTGCCGTGCGTGTGATCATTGCTTGTACAGCCCTCTCGCAGTGTCCGGAGCAAGTATGGTGGGTCTGACACACCGGTGTCAATGTGTTCTTTTTTCCATTTCCAGGAGTGTATATGCTTAAACTGTATGTTAGTACTGAACTTTGTTACATGAACAATGACTTTCAGAGACCTCAACATAACGTCATCAAAGGAATTTAGAGAAAGGCAAGCACTTTTTAGTTTGCAGTTACTTAATTTTCAAATTGGATTTCATATTATTGTCTGAACAACTGAGCCATTTTTACTGACTTGAACATAATTAAATACTAGAATACGTACCAAACAAAACAGCCATGTGCTCCAGGCTAAATGTAAAATAAATAAAACTTCCGCACTCTTAATTTGTGCATTTTCTTTAGATTTGGATTTTTTCCAGTGATAGATTCTGAAACTTGGGTTAGCATGTAAGGAACAAAGGGAACAAGGACCCTGCTTGGTAACAATGTCTGGGGGCAATGGGGACACAATCGCCCTGAATTTAACTGATTATTGTTTAAATAAAGTTCATTAATCAAATCACAATCAGTTGTGCTGCTGGGTTAGCCATTAATACTTTCTACCAATGAACAGTCTTACTTCAGTGCTGTGCGTGCGACGAAACTCGGAGCCGACGACGAATCTGTGTTGCAGGAAGTGCTGCTGTTGTTGAAGACGGTAGCATCTAGTGGGGCCACGGCTAATTATAGGAACGAGCAATCGTAATTAATACAGCACCTTCCACCCGTCCACTGTCCTTCCTCCTGCTACTAGTCATCTGGCCGGCGCGCGTACATGATGCCGCCTAAATGGTACCCTCTACTGCGAGAGCGTTAGCACCACACTTCCGCACACTACCAGCGCTGGAACCCGTCTCCGCGCGCTCTGCGCAACAACCCCTACCCAAAGATTTTACAGCGCACAAGCACTGCTATTATCATTGCTAGTCGATGCAAATAACAATTCCTTTGGCTTTTTTCCAAAGCTTGTAAGTTTCACAGCAAAACACAGATAAATACAATGAAACATCAACAGATTTCTACCTAAACATACACATACAGTGAAGCAATGTCCTTACTTATTAAAAGAAAGCATTTAAATTACAAACATTTACATACAATTAAAAAAAAATTATATATCGGTAGCAGGTGCCATGCATCCTGCATTTATGGTGTTACAAAGGGCTGGCCGGAGTGGCGCTACAGTCTGGAACCTCGCGACCGCTACGGTCGCATGTTCGAATCCTGCCTCGGGCATGGATGTGTGTGATGTCCGTAGGTTAGTTAGGTGTAAGTAGTTCTAAGTTCTAGGGGACTGATGACCTCCGATGTTAAGTGACAATCTGAGCAGTTCTCTTAGGTTGTTCGCAGATGATGCTGTAATTTACCATCTAGTAAGGTCATCCGAAGACCAGTATCAGTTGCAAAGCGATTTAGAAAAGATTGCTGTATGGTGTGGCAGGAGGCAGTTGACGCTAAATAACGAGAAGCGTTAGGTGATCCACGTGGGTTCCAAAAGAAATCCGTTGGAATTCGATTACTCGATAAATAGTACAATTCTCAAGACTGCCAATTCAACTAAGAACCTGGGTGTTAAAATTACGAACAACTTCAGCTGGAAAGACCACATAGATAATATTGTGGGGAAGGCGAGCCAAACGTTGCGTTTCATTGGCAGGACACTTAGAAGATGCAACAAGTCCACTAAAGAGACAGCTTACGCTACACTCGTTCGTCCTCTGTTAGAATGTTGCTGCGCGGTGTGGGATCCTTACCAAGTGGGATTCACGGAGGACATCGAAAGGGTGCAAAAAAGGCAGCTCGTTTTGTATTATCACGTAATAGGGAAGAGAGTGTGGCAGATATGATACTCGAGTTGGGATGGAAGTCATTAAAGCAAAACGTTTTTCGTCACGGTGAGATCTATTTACGAAATTTCAGTCACCAACTTTCTCTTCCGAATGCGAAGATATTTTGTTGAGCCCAACCTACATAGGTAGGAATGACCATCAAAATAAAATAAGAGAAATCAGAGCTCGAACAGAAAAGTTTAGGTGTTCGTTTTTCCCGCGCGCTGTTCGGGAGTGGAATGGTAGAGAGATAGTATGATTGTGGTTCGATGAACCCTCTGCCAAGCACTTACATGTGAATTGAGAGTAATCATGTAGATGTAGTAGTAGATGTAATTCCTATAGTGCTGAGAGCCATTTAAACCATTTCAGTTACAAAGGGACGATAACTAACAGACAAACAGCAATAAAACTTCCGGCAATTACCTAGTAAACACAGGTGTGTGCAGGGACGCCAACACCACTGGCGCGAAATTACTGATGTTCCGGAGTGTTTTGAACGGACTTCGTACACTACAGGAAAATCCAAACGGCGCCTGCATACGTGTCCACAGCACCTAAGGAACGATTTAGCAGGACCTGTATGCACGCCCACAGCAGCGAAAGGGCTGAGCTAGTAGTCCGATGGGCACAGTCCCGTGGAAATTCTGTGATGCAAATAAAACGTTCATCTCTTACCGAGGGGGGTAACCTTGGTTTTCGATCGGACGGAAAGGGAAGGGAGGCGCAAACGTGGAGCAGATTGTTCGGGCGGGGCTTTTAAGTGGTCGTGGCACGCGACACGGCTGGCGCTCGGGGCGCTATCGCGATCATACGGCAGGCAGGCGGGCAGGCCTGGGAAAAAACGCGACGCGCTGGCCTGGGCTGGGCTGGGCGGGGCGGGGCGTAAACAGGTGGGGCGCCAGATCCGGCCCGTGCGCCGCTGCGCTCTGCTCTGCTTTTTGCCCGAAGACGTGGCGGGGCGCCTTTTTTTTCCAGCGACGTCACTGAATTAAGGTCACTGGGATTCCGGCGCCGAGGACGAGGGCGAAGCGGTGCGATCGACCGCAGGTATACGGCCGCCACGGCTCTCGGTCGCTCTCGTTTCCGCAAATCATCGCAGGAGAATGCCGCACTCCAAGTGTTCGGTTCTGCCGCTCTGCGCCAGCTTCCTTTCTCCTGAGCTGCGCTGCGCTGCAAGACGACGGAACCGTCCCAATTCTTTTGGCCCGTGTTATTTGCATTTGCTCCTGACGTGTTTCGGATATCAGCAAGTCGCGAAATATGAATTTTGCAAATGCATTTCTCTCAATTGTATTTGCACTGGCGTCCAAAATCAAAGAGACAAACGAAAATTTTGCAAGGTTGCGTTTATTTTGGCAAAAACCAGTACAGGCAGGAGATAGTACGAGTAGAATAGAAACGATGTAAAGAATACAGAAAAAAATTGTTCAAATGGCTCTGAGCACTATGGGACTCAACTGCTGTGGGCATAAGTCCCCTAGAACTTAGAACTACTTAAACCTAACTAACCTAAGGACATCACACACATCCATGCCCGAGGCAGGATTCGAACCTGCGACCGTAGCGGTCATGCGGTACCAGACTGTAGCGCCTTTAACCGCTCGGCCACTCCGGCCGGCATAAAGAATACAGAACGTAAACAAATGCAATATGCATTAACGTAGACAAAAATGTTCTTCGGTTTAACGTATTAACACACAGACTCCGACAACTGGTTAATGTATTCAGTACGGAGTGTGACCACCTTGTAACCTCCCAACAGAAAAATTACGAAACCTCCCTACAGTAAAAATATAATCATTTGTATCATTCACATTCAGCGTAACCTCCCAATAAATAAATTCCGTAACCTATCAATAATAAAATGTGACTAATCTCTCAATAATAATTAATGTAACTAATTTATAACCTTTCAATAATTGACTGTCAATTTAACCTGGCAAATTTTGGACTTCAGCAGTGCTGCGTCATAGCCCTGAAAGATCATACTGAATAACTTGAAAATTCTTACATAAATTAAGTCGCCGGATGACGCATATATATCTGCTCCTATAAGAAATTTCTCTGGCACAGCCCAGTGCAATGCTGACCGATAGATTTGTCACGTATAAAGGAAACAACTGATTTTTCTTTACAATAATCTGGATAACCATGGATTGGAGAAATTAGTAAATTCTTTAAATTGTGATGAATGATTGTCAAAAGTTAATTTTTATAAGAAAGATTATTATTAAGAGATTTTTTTAAAAACATTTACATCGGACTTGATATGAAAATACTACATATGCGCGAGACTGCTTTCACCTTATACTACATCGCTCAGGCTCCGCCATCGCTCCCCACGACCGGCCCAGCCAACTCCATACTGCCAAACAGTTCCTACTGCTGACAACACTGCTCTCTGGTCTGAGATTCTCTTATAGCTTACATATCGCAGGCAGCGCGTGAGCAATCGATCGAAATTACATCTGCTCGAGTGCGCTAGCAACAAATTCCTTGATCATGGACCTCTTACAATCTGTGGCAGCAATCCAGGCCTGACAACGACGGGGCATGCTGTGAATGATGTCACCAATCTCATGTTGGGGTAATAACACCCATTCTTCCTGTAGATCATCTCGCAAGTCTTGGAGAGTGGTTGGTGGATGCTTATACGATGTAACCAGTCTCTGTAGGGCATCCCCGACTTGCTCTATGTGATTCACATTGGGAGAGCGAGCAGGCAATTCCATGCGTACAGTATCTTCCGTTTCCAAGAAAACATCAGTCACCCGTGCTCTACGAAGTCGAGCGTTATCGTCCTTCATACGAAGTCGGGGCCCACAGCACTCGCAACGATACCGTATGAGGTCCCAAGATCTTGTCACGATACCTGAAAGCAGTAAACCTTTCCAATTCACCTGTACAATTTCATCAAGAGGTGCTCCAGTGATCATTATAATCACTGCCCACATCGTTAGGGATGCTCCTCGTTATAGGTCTCTTTCCATAGTGTTTGAGTCCCGAAATAGTGTTCCACGTTCCCTCCAGATGCGAATCGCTCTCCAGACTCATCTGTGAAAAGAACGTTGCCAACAGTTCGTCCGTCCAGGTGCCATGTTGACAACTTTGCGCTACACGTTCCCTTGTGTAAGACGCGACAGAGGTACACATACAGCAAGTCTCCGACAATAGAGGCCGCTCTGCCGAAGCCTTCTTTACACCGTTTGCCTCGATACGACACGTCTACTGCATGCTGCGAGGTGAGATGCCAGTACTAAGGAGGTAGCGTCGTGCCCTACAACCAAGTAACGGCACTCCCTTTCTCATGTCACAGGTGGACGGCCATGCCCTGGTCTTCGGGATAGAGTTTCGGTCTCTATGAACTGTCTCCACTTTCGAGAAATAACAGGACGGTTCACATTAAGTCACCGGGCCACATTAGTTTCAAACAGTCCTGCTTCCATTCTTCCTGTGGTCCTCCACCGCAGTCTGGTAGGCGTCTTCTCTTTACCATAGTGCATCGTCTGTGACTGCGTCTACAGCGATTGTGGATGTAGGACTACCCGACAAACTCTACCCCGTTTGAGAGGTGCCGTGACGTCATCGTAGGCGTGGTCGTCCGTTGACTGGAATGCCATCTTCCATGCAGAACGCGATCGTACGGACATATGTTGACAGTTCGTATGATTATATTGTGAATTAGACCCAGGACGGGGAAATTGCGGTTTGTTGCTTTAATTTTGGACACCAGTGTAGGTTTTTATTTTATTACTCTTATAATATCTACATGGCCAGTGACGAAAGTAGCTCGTCAGAAGTCATAACTTATTTGTTACCTACTTTTGGTCAATCAAAATAGTTGTGAGTTTACCTCTCCCCATGCAGTATACATCATAATTAACAGTAAAGGTCAATATGTCCCAAAGTGTATGTTATTAGAAGCAAAAAAGTTCAAGCAATTTCGAGAATGTATGGCTAATGGCCAATATTGACTTCAGTGTGAAAGATTTCCCTAATTAGAAGTAGATTTTAACTCCGAAAAACGATCAAATAATGAAGGATTTACACCGAAATTAGCTTTGTTTTGAATGCCGTTCTTGTCAGTGACAAATTATTTCCTTTTCAAAACGGTCCTCTTGTCTTATCTTGACAGCTGATTTACTAGATTCAGTACATAAGGAATGATTGCTATGAATATTTGCGTATTAATTGTGGCTTTTCTCTGTATGAACAATTACTCCCACACACAGAAGTTAAAAATATCAGAAAATATTAGACGCAGCAGGTTCATGGTTTTCTTATCTTACTTGCGTGACATCGCGACAACGTAACAGAAACTCTGAATTTACAGGAATGTCACTTGGTGTACCTTACCCCTCGCAGTGTCAGGGAGGGGAGGGGGGGGGGGAAGAAAAGGGGTGTATTTTACCCACCTTTTGGAATAAAGAAAACTTTTGCATTATTAATTGAAAATGGCCATAAGGCCGAAATTGCAATCGTAATAATAAATATTTTATACAGTCAACGGCGACTGTGATGTCTCTTAAGAAATATTATATGACTGTGAATCCCAGCCATGAGAAGTTAATCAAACTGAAATAAATATTGTTTTTAATTAATTTTTGCACCAATTTCACAAATATTTTGAATTTCTAAGTCAAATATAACGCGAAAATTTAAGTCTCAGGAGTAGATGTGACTTCACAGCGCATGTCGTTTTCAATATTTCAACGGTTTGGATCCTAGTTACGCATCAGTTTATCACCCAAAATCATGTTTTGAGTGAAAATCAACACTAATAAACGAAATTTGTATTTGTAATTTTTTTTGTGGTGCTCATAAAGTACCTGCCTCCCTACCCCTGGCAGTTCGCGTCATTCATAGTGCGCTGGTTTTGTTAACAGTACTCAAAAAATATTTTCCGGTTCAGGACCATATATACACATAAGTACCTCTTTAAAAAGTATGTTATTAACGTAAGTTAACAACAATTAAGGAACTTTTTATATCTTTTTTAATGTGGCAATAAATTATCCTCCTTCTCCTCTTAGTAATACATGTTATGGGAAATGTTTTGATACTCCTATCGTTAACTTTTGTTTTGGATCCCATGTTTCTAATAGAAATCAATGTTCTCCACTCTCATTGTCACAAGACGAAAATTTCGTCCTCGTTGTAGATGTCAAGCGTAGGAATAAAAAAGTAACCTATCTCTTATTGAAAAAGCATATTTGAGAATATCAACAGACGGTTGAAGGGAAGAGGAATACCAGGGAAATTCAGCTATATAAGGCTATATCAAATATACCAAGTCATCTGTAGCACTTGAAGGTCACACTACATACTACAGAGATTCAGGAACTTCAGAAACAGATACAATGAATGCATGAATGACCTAGAAAGACGTAATATGAACAAAATTCTCTGCATCAATATTGTATTCACTATAGTTCTAAAATAATTGGGAAATTACACAAAATACGAATAAAAAGCCACAAACGTATGCACGACTATCCCAAAACCTTCTTCACTCATGCCAAACTTCTGCTCCAATCCCTCAGACATGACACCACAACAAATAAACGTTAACATCACCAATCTGTATCGGTCGATAAACGCGGCGAACGTTCAAACATGCGACGTAAGTGACATTCACAAGTCTTCTAATGATACAGAATTTACGGAGTATCACCGGGACCTTTGTGGCCTACACAATTTAGGGTATTGCATACGATGACTCTAAAGATTTTAATATAATAATATATGCGTATAATGAATACGAAGTGTCCTAGCTTGCGAGAAAGGGAGGGAAGACAGACTCGAAGCAAACCCACGCGGTGGCACCATGGGCAGGAACCCCATTCAGCCTGATTGCGGTTTTCAGGCGGTTTCCTAACCTTGTTTGAGCAAATGCTAGTCTGGACCCCAGGTTCCGCCTCAGAGAATACAGTACAAGAACAACTGAACTGAGTTAACTCTTGGGCAAAGTTTACACGGTTCTCAGACAAACGGTGCGTATGCCTGCCTTCCTCAGGTTACCATGACGTCATGGAGGGCATCCGATGCAAAGTTAAATAAAATACGGAAAAGAAGAATGAGAACCAGAAACTGTATGTTTGCTCTTCTTAAATGTAAGTTGCGAGTGGCTGGCTAGCACTGAAGGATGTACTTCTTACAGCACGAGTTTATCACGTTGCCGATTCAGTATTCATGTGGTCGACGGCCAGCCATCGCAACAAGAAATCTAAAGGCATACCATATCTCCTGCGGAGATTATGATGTTATAATGAAATAACTGAATGAATAATGAATGTAATGAATGTAATGAATGTCGAATGTCTTCAAACTTGTGCTCACTCTATTCTTGGACACATTCGGTAGTTAAGAAATGACTTAAATTTTTTAAGTTTGTCATAACATTACATATATCTCTGGTAAAATGATTCATCTGAAGTGTTTGTGAAAGTAACTAATAATCATTGATTTTATACGTCTACCATGTCTACCAGGAAGATTATGTCAGTTGTGACTACTGTGAGAATTTTAATCAACTACTTACATATTTTAGAAAAGTCTTTAAATTCCGATAAATCAGAAAGACTCTTTTAATAAATACTTCCACAATCAAACTCTCTCGAAATTTGACAGAAAATCCGAGGAGATTCTTTTCGTATGTAAAGTACATCAGTGAAAGACACAATGAATAGCTTCACTGCGCGCTATCAATGATATTTCCGATGACAGCACTACTAAAACAGAGTTACTGAACACATTTTTCCGAAATTCCTTCACTCAAAGAAGATGAACTAAATATTCCAGAATTAGAATCAAGAACAGCCGTCAATCTGAGTAACTTAGAAGTAGATATCGACGGTGCTGCGAAGCAGTTTAAATCACTTAATAAAGGCCAGCCAAGCCTCCAGTCCAGATTTATACCAGTTAGGTTCCTTTCAGAGTACGCCGATACAATAGCTCCATAATTAGCAATCATATACAACCGCTCGCTCGACGAAAGATCCACCAAAAGACTGCAAAGCTACACAGGTCACACCAGTACTCAAGAAAAGAACCAGAATAATCTACTGAACTACAGCACAGCATACCAGCGATTCATAAACTTTATTGTTTATCAACGTTTCATACATCTAAAAGGGACTCGTTTCACCACAAGCTGTAATTCGACATACAGCTATAAGTACACATAAGTGGTCTGGCACAGGTAGTAACACCCAAATAAATGGCAGGTTCATCTAGATTTCGATTATGTGATCGGTAGGCCACAGGGGTCCATCCAATAGCGGACGCCTTAGTTGTGCTGTTTCGTGCAGCAGCGAAGATCTAAATCCGCTACCAAATAAATAAGGACAAATTACGTGATTACTGCATCTTATGTACACTTCAAATTTAGCTACACGTCCTATGACAGTCATAAATTCTTCAATGTCGAAGTCAGATTTTAGCCACTCTAAGCAGTCGTTATACTTGGTGTACTGTACTGTGGTGTACACCGTGAAATGGTTTGTATTGTTGTGATGAGAGAAAAACTAAAAGTTATTGAAACACTTCAGCATATTGCTGTTGTTATGGTCTTCAGTCCAGACACTGGTTTGATGCAGCTCTCCATGCTACTTCAGCATATCATTAGTAACAAACAACATCGAAAATAAAGATAATTTCACCGTATATATATCATCTCTGTATTTCCGTTTTTTTATCTCACTGCTTATTGCGAGAGTTCGCTAACACTGTAGTGGATAAAAGAAAACTGTATTATGCATGAGGAGTGTTCCAGGAAACCAATAGTCCTAATGGTTCAGAAATTCAGTTATTACAGGCATCTGAAGCGCTTAGAGAAAAACGATTTCATTGGTGTAGTTAAACTTTTCGTCTGAAGTACTCAACAGATGAGTATTTAAGTGATTTGGACTGATTTCATTCGGTTACAAATTAAAAAATTTGTTCCTGAATTAATGTTTTCACATGTGTTTGCAGCGGTGCAGAAATTTAAACGCGCTTCAGTCAGGCATTTAAGACTATCAAAGATAAAAGAACTTCAGGTTTCTATGATGCGAAAATGTGAGATCGCAAAATAAATATGTACGAGATTGCAGTGTAATCGGGTCGTCAGGATTCTTACAATATCAGCACTCTTCATAGAAAAACTGGCGCGTTAAAACCATGTGTTGTCAACATCGTTCTTTCTGGCATTTGAACAAAAAGCGATTCTGAATAAAATTTCAGTGTAACGTTTGTCAGTATTTAGGAGCAATATGTAGTGTATTTTTCGTTGATGTGACATGGTTGTAGCATCCACATGTCATCTCATTCATGTATTCAGAAACATTCAAAGCCATTGTCTAACACTCTTCGTAGTTCGCTAAAGAAAGCGAGAGGAGTTTCGGCGAATGGAAAGGTGATGGGCACAACATTTCTGGGATTTTCGGGTTGTAATCAGGATAGTTTAATTTCAATAAACCAAAATTACAAGTGATTCCTGCTACATTAATTGATGTATCATAAGCATAGAAATAATAGACGAGCAGTACTGCATAAAACATCTGTCTTACTAGGACAGTATTCTCACTAACGTAATAGCTGTCAAAATGTCGTAAATATCTTTCTGTGTTAAGGATTGTATCTACTTTTTCTCATGATTTAGCCTCAACTGATTTCTCTCAAGTGAACAAGCGGTCACCTCCATAAACTGATGCGGACAGCGGAAGAAAATGCTAACCATCAAAATTATATTTTTAAGTTATTGCTTGTTATTTGTTTGTGTTTGATTCATTTCAAAGAGAAAAACATAAATACAACAAGGCGAATCAGTTTATACATCAGACAGCAATTCCTCCTGTCAGAATGTCTCCAACTATTTGATACAAACATATAGTGCGTTCGAAAACATAAACGGATGGTGATATCAGACTAATCCCTAACAAATAAAGGGTTAGCATCTTATTCCCCAGACCGATTCAATTAGTAATTTTTCGATGAGTTGAAAACTCTGGAACATCGCTCGGTCAAGAGTATTGTCAACAAAGGAAACAATTTTGGGACACAAAAGGGTTTTAAAAAACAATTGATTTTGCTTTTTAAGCAGAGTTACTTACCATCGTAAGGTACCAAAGTGTTTCTTATTCCTACCGAGAATGAAATTGATCCAGTGAGTTTTAACGCAATTAGTTGTACGAGAAAGTATTCCTTAACTTTTGCTTACTAGCTCCAAACGTGACAATGAAACGTGGAACAAACCTTGATCTAAATTTCGTGGTATAATTCTGTTCGTTTGTGTGTTTTATTTTGTTTTACATGTGACAGCGGCAACGAGACAGGTTCTTACATTTACGGACAGTTCAGCTCAAGATCAACCACTTTCTGGTATTTAATGCAGCGAATTACACTCCTGGAAATTGAAATAAGAACACCGTGAATTCATTGTCCCAAGAAGGGGAAACTTTATTGACACATTCCTGGGGTCAGATATATCACATGATCACACTGACAGAACCACAGGCACATAGACACAGGCAACAGAGCATGCACAATGTCGGCACTAGTACAGTGTATATCCACCTTTCGCAGCAATGCAGGCTGCTATTCTCCCATGGAGACGATCGTAGAGATGCTGGATGTAGTCCTGTGGAACGGCTTGCCATGCCATTTCCACCTGGCGCCTCAGTTGGACCAGCGTTCGTGCTGGACGTGCAGACCGCGTGAGACGACGCTTCATCCAGTCCCAAACATGCTCAATGGGGGACAGATCCGGAGATCTTGCTGGCCAGGGTAGTTGACTTACACCTTGTAGAGCACGTTGGGTGGCACGGGATACATGCGGACGTGCATTGTCCTGTTGGAACAGCAAGTTCCCTTGCCGGTCTAGGAATGGTAGAACAATGGGTTCGATGACGGTTTGGATGTACCGTGCACTATTCAGTGTCCCCTCGACGATCACCAGTGGTGTACGGCCAGTGTAGGAGATCGCTCCCCACACCATGATGCCGGGTGTTGGCCCTGTGTGCCTCGGTCGTATGCAGTCCTGATTGTGGCGCTCACCTGCACGGCGCCAAACACGCATACGACCATCATTGGCACCAAGGCAGAAGCGACTCTCATCGCTGAAGACGACACGTCTCCATTCGTCCCTCCATTCACGCCTGTCGCGACACCACTGGAGGCGGGCTGCACGATGTTGGGGCGTGAGCGGAAGACGGCCTAACAGTGTGCGGGACCGTAGCCCAGCTTCATGGAGACGGTTGCGAATGGTCCTCGCCGATACCCCAGGAGCAACAGTGTCCCTAATTTGCTGGGAAGTGGCGGTCCGGTCCCCTACGGCACTGCGTAGGATCCTACGGTCTTGGCGTCCATCCGTGCGTCGCTGCGGTCCGGTCCCAGGTCGACGGGCACGTGCACCTTCCGCCGACCACTGGCGACAACATCGATGTACTGTGGAGACCTCACGCCCCACGTGTTGAGCAATTCGGCGGTACGTCCACCCGGCCTCCCGCATGCCCACTATACGCCCTCGCTCAAAGTCCGTCAACTGCACATACGGTTCACGTCCACGCTGTCGCGGCATGCTACCAGTATTAAAGACTGCGATGGAGCTCCGTATGCCACGGCAAACTGGCTGACACTGACGGCGGCGGTGCACAAATGCTGCGCAGCTAGTGCCATTCGACGGCCAACACCGCGGTTCCTGGTGTGTCCGCTGTGCCGTGCGTGTGATCATTGCTTGTACAGCCCAACCGCAGTGTCCGGAGCAAGTATGGTGGGTCTGACACACCGGTGTCAATGTGTTCTTTTTTCCATTTCCAGGAGTGTATTTCAAGATACTTATTTTGGATGTAAATGTGATACGTTAAGATTCTAAGCATACCCTTGTGGAATGTTCGTTTTAGTTTGTGATAGTCCGCCTTTAGTACGGAAACAGAGCGAAGAGTGGATGTTTCACAGTGATTTTCCGGGTACTTTATTGGAACATGTTACTTGGCGAACGATACTGTAGGACTTTCAACAAGTGTCAATATATTGACATAATTTTTGGCATATCTGACCAGTTCTGAATCAGCATAAGCCAACACGAACACTCTAGGCATGGAAGCAGGATGAGCGATTATGCGACACCAGTTAGGATCTTCGAGTCGCTTTGTAGTGCTTCGTAATAATCTAACCACCATTCGTTATTCGAAAAAACTATTTGCAAAAGTATAAATTTAGTTCAGGAAAACTTTTAAATTCATCAAACGCTTGAAGATTCTACGAGCTGAGACGACACAGTGATGAAACCGTTGGGCTACACTCTACAGGAACGAGGTTCAAAGTCCCTAAATCACTTTTGACGGATCTTGGGGCAGATCCCTGGACAGGGCACGAGTCTCTCTTCTATCATTCTGCAACAGAACTGGTTCTTCATCGCTTAAGAACCCTATGTCGTCGACACGATATACTGTGGCCTCTATCAAATTACAGCTCATGAAACTTTTCATTAAAGTTTAAGGTTTGAAAACAAACAAACTGCGTTTCATGTGCTAATAGTAATTGTTTCTTTCGAACTGGTTTTCGGTTTGTAGTGCTGTCGTTAGGCAACAAGTGGGTATCGCCGGAAGAGAGACTACTATACAGAAGAACAACACACACATAATCTTCGGCAATGACGTTAGGTGATAAATATCAAATGTAAGCTCTCATTCTTCCCATTCAGAGCAAACAATGTTAAATTATAAATTACACTTTACAATCTCAAACCCAATTATTAAATTTATCTTCACGAACTTGTAACACAACATAAGTGTTGTTTTACCTTACTTCATTTTTCCTTACAACATTAAACATCACAAACATACAATTTGTACATTTTAATGTTTTGTGTTTTCGTTATGTGCTGTGTTTGATACTATCCATCATGTAAACTATAGTTTAACGCTGCTATTTAACAAGTTTAATGCGTAAAACGAGAGATGACTGCTCGAGTTGACATTTCTCACCGAATGTCATGACGTTAGATTCTGCGTCTTTTCGCATCTTTCCGCTACTGTATGATTTGCTACACATTAGTGCCTCTTGTAGACACTAGTCGATATTGTTTATCGACTATGATCCAATAAATCAAAAACCATTTCGAAACAGACACCTATTACTAGAACAAAAAATGCAGTTAGTTTGTTTTCCAACCCTAAACATGAAATTTTACTGTAACGAAGTGACGGAAGAATTCATACGACTTAAAAGAAGAAACAAAGGAAGTTCAACAGTTAGCATACATAGTGGCAATGGTTACCGGATAGTGGAAGAGACTGCATCAGCAATGATAAGAATTTAAGCTGTATAACAGTAGGTTACACTTCTTGATGCTCAGTGCTCTTCGTTTCCAGCTAGTATGAACGTTGGGGTAAACAGCAAAGCAAGCATAGTCTTAAAAAGGACTAATAAAGGAATCTTCATGCACATTAATAAGCGTATTTTACACAGTTGAGTAACATTGAACTTACGAACTCTCAGTACATGTAGTCCAGAACATGTTAGAAGTTTACACCAGACATGTATATAAAATATGCTTGAACAAATAAAAATACGTATATAAATCGTTAATCGCAATCTCAATATTGTCAAACAATGAAAACATACATATTCCGTAACGTAGCTCATGAACTCAAAGTGGAGTTTTCCATATCCTAAAGTGTATTTTTCCGTAAATGCTTCCTGTCCAGAGCACATGTATTGCCTTTATGAATTATATGTTTTCACACAATTCATTTGTAATGAATTGCATAAAGTACCTCAATAATGGTCCCCCTACCATCGTCCTGTTTGTCACAAACTAACAACCAACACCCTAAGTCGTTTTCAGTAATATAATTAGTATATGGACGTTTTCTGCTTTTAATCGACGTAATTTAATTATATTAATTGTTTCGAAGTTGTGTTTCGTAAACGGTAACTGAAATCAACTAGACATCGTTAAAAGTAGATTTATTTTGTGACAGTCAAACGATTTTAACGTAGTCTATCAAAAACATGTAGCTACCATACATAGTCCTTTAGCTGATTCTGTAAATGTCAGAATTATTTAATGATTATTTATACAAATAATATCAAGTAATTTCAAATGTGAAGTCTTAACAAAGCCATCACTACATAAATGGCGCGCCGTGTGTGATCTTCCTAATTCTGTGCCACGTAATTAAATTAAGACTTGGTGCAAAGATTGACTGTGGAGATTTATACTCAACGCCAGAATCTTTATTTCTCTGTAAAGATCCTCACCAAATTAGCGACTATCTTAATATTAATCTGTGATGTCATTCCTATTACAAAGCATGTATCAACAAGCAGAAACGCGTGTATTATATACATTTCAGTTTAAACTGCAAGGCATCTAAGTGTGTTGCTGTATCAACGTCAGTAGTGTAATATTGCAGTCATTAGGTAATAGCTGTTCTACTTTGATTGGATTGCACTTCCATGTTCACTGAGGGAGGTGGCACACTCTAAGACACCGGACTCGTGTTCTGGAGGATTGGTGTTCGTATACCCATCTGACCATCCTAAATTAGGTTTTCCTTTTTACTAAAAACTGCTTAACGGAAAAAGACACGGCAGTGTTTTAAAAGTACCCGGCTGTTCTTCCCTATCTTTGTGCAATTCAGGCTTCTGTTTCGTTTCTAATGACGTCCTCGTGGTAATCTTCCCGTTTTCTTCCTTACGTTCACGTTCATAATAATTTTCAATGCTTTCAAGGAAGTCACTGAAGGTTACATGGAATGAAAGGCTCAGTTATGAAATCCATGCTAAGTCCCGAAGAACTGAAGCGCTTTCACTGACTCAAATTTCGTTGAATAGCAAATGTTAACGACGAATTACCAAGCGAGAGACCACGCGGAAAATTTCCCAATAGGAAGAAACTGAACAAATAACGTAATATCTGGCTGTGGTTTTCTAAGTAAAATTTTTTCCAGTAAATAGTATTCCGTTTTCAAGCATGCGTATCTGTCAAAGTATTTATAGTTATTTGCTTGTTAATGGCCTTTAGGCTGCCTTTTTTCATTCCCAAATGGTGTAGCCACTCTTATTTTACGAGACAATTAAATGTAATACACGAGCATCTTCAACTTTTGTAGTCCCGTCTTCCTCAGCTGCTTTTAATATTACGGTATACTGATAATGTTTACCTTTTGGACCGTCTGACTACAAGTGAATGAAACACTATATTGGAGCCATACGCGTTTCGCCTTTATTCTCTACAAGGCAGCTTCAATGGTTGGTTGCATGGACGATTTTCTACATAGTACGTTTCTGTTCCATTTTTGGTGCCATTCCTCTTCTTATAATTGCCACTTGGAAATTTTCCCACATTTCATAGCACTAGGACCTGAACACTTGCTTTGATGCAACATTGCATCAAAAAGTGAACAGTATCAGTATACCGTAGTAATATACGAGATTTGGATAAGTTACAATATTTATAATTTTGTTGTCACTACGGTGCAGGTTCTCAACTTACAAAGAGAATATCACAAAAGATGATGAAAAAAAGACAAATAATTAAAAATAAATCAAGATTTTGAGTAGCTGTTGTTACTGAACGTTTTGTTCTATATATATTCAGCGAGAAGGGAAAAGGGAGGGGGGCTACCTTTATGTTAACAGATTGTGTCTAAAAATGTGTCTATATGTCAGAGGGAAGATGTAACTTTAATTGCCAAAAAAATTTACCATGAGAAATAAACTGGCTAGAAAAACAGAAAAAAAATTCAGATGTTGAATATCAGAACGGGAATCATTTCACTACCAGAAAAAGTATTCACAGCGCACATTACGATTTGCTCAGAAAACGTTTTGCACAACTTTCATGTCTGACTTCTCTTTCTACCAAAATAACGACTCTATACGCGAACAGGACAATGCGGCTTGAGTACAAATGCTTGGATGGGTCATTTCAAGCTAACGCAAGATTGTGTGCTCTTGTCACTTTACCCAAAGAAGTGTTTTACAGTGACGAAAGCTTCCTGTCGAATTAGCGTGCATCATAATAAAATCATTCTATTATTCAACCGCTATTGCAGAGATTCTCAACCACCTGGGCGTCGTGGTAAAACTAAATGGAGGTCGTGAGCTTACCGAACGAAAAACAAAATATAAATTCAAAAATTCAGCTATTTACGGAAAGGAAAGCAAGGCAATAAACGTTCTGACATAATAGAAAGTTAAAATTCGTATTTAAACTGATGTAATAGGACTGAATTAGCACTACACAATGCATTTAATAACTAGCTTTTCAGTAATAAATGAAACACAAAACACAACTTTTGTAATTATTAGTCACTCTTTTGGGCTCGTCTTGCAGAGCACAGGACGGTTCAAAAATAGAAATAGATTCTCTGCATTCCTTCTGTATGTTTTGTTGGGAGTTATATTTTGTCTTCAAAGCAGCCAATGCAGAAAATCTGTTTCGAGAAGGGTATAATGTTGAAAATGGTTGTAGTAGACGGCATGCTCTTGTTTTCAGTGCAGAAAACTCATCATTCCATCCCTGCCCAAAACTGAATGAAGTATTACTAAATTCTCTTTGGACGTCGTCATTTGCAGTGAGGTCTTTGAAGACTTCTTCTTCGGCAGTTGAGAGACCTCCGGGAATATTACCGTGTGTTATATGTAAGACAGAGAACAACAGAAGTCCACCGATTCTGGTTCCTTCAGTGTTGCCAGTCAGTGGTGGGAAATAGCAATAATTTACTTCTTCGTTGCAGTTTGTAAGGTTTGTATCTTTGTAGCTTTAGCCTCAAAATATTCGACGTTTGTTACATATACAGTTGCCGTATGATGAAAGGGAGTGGGATGCTGGTAATTATAGTTGAAAAATTAGGTCGCGCACACTGAAAGGTTGTGAAACGCTACGCTACTGCGAGACGCGAAACTTTGCCTGTATGGGTCTCCCGCTTTCGACAACAACGATTGATGTGCGTTACAGGAAATTATGGCTCATAGGTGTCCTGAGGAGAATGGAACTGAACTTGACAATCCCATTTTGGAGAAACTCTGATGGATAAGTCGATGAAGCCTTGACCAAAGTGGTCTTCCAGACGATTCTTCTAACGCCTTTTAATGGCGTGGATGCTGCCAGATAATGCCATGCACCAATGCAGGTCAAAGGCGTGTAGTCCCACGGCTTCACCGGGCAGGTGGATCGGTCATGTTTCGAGGTGATACCATGTGCAACTGTGGGACACCTTCCATTTCTATCGGTGGCATTTTGTAGGTTGTTCGGTAACGAGAAAGGTCGCTCCGGTCTGTTGTTCAGTTCTGCAATCAATATTTTGACGGTGGGTTCGTTTTTCGAGACCATAAAGCACCATCACAGGACGCTACAAGTCGTGAACATATTCTTCCACGGGGTAGTTATCAACCGAATGGAATGGCCTGCAGTACCTGCTTACATGAACAAAAAAAGCTTAGTTGCAAGCACTTGAAATTTGCAGTGTGTCGTCGCAAGTATACTCCTCAAAACCAGGATGGCACACAAGTGTATGTGGAACATGATCAGTATATCTGAACTTACGGATTCGAAAAATTCGTTAAGTGTTTTGGCACATGACATTTTTCAGAATCAATGGGTAGTTCAAAAATTTTTGGGGAGACGACAACTGTAATAAAAAACTACACTTTTATGATTCCGAATACTTGTTGTGGGTGTTTTGATTGGTTGTGCCACAATATGCCTCCTAAAGAACTCGCAATCCATCACTGCACTATCATTTTGCATAAAACTGAATATGACTGACAGATTGGGACAGAATAACACGGAGCTGGGAGAGAACATATTTGTTGCAATATGTAGAGAAAGTTATTGAGGAGTAGGTGCATCGGGTATTCAGACATGTTCATGGTGATAGGGAAATGAAGGAAGGTTAGGATGTAATATGTCGCCAACGACGAGATCGTTGGAAAGGGAGCACAAGATTAGATTTGAGGAGGATATCGGCCGTGTGCTTCTCAAACGAACCATCGCAGAATTTGCCTTAATCAGGAAATTCCACTGAGCATTTAAATCTGAAACATTATTCAAGACACTATGAAAACGATCAGTCAAGACAGTCACTTGGCTCCACTATTTCTCGAGTTTTCCGAGCATTTGACTCAGTACTACAAGAATAAGTTTGTATGGGGTATAAAATGAAATTAGTAATTTAATACTGTATTAAAATCATGTACCATATATACGAAACTTCCACAGCTTATGTTAGTGACAAGGAACCAAACCAACTGAAGAGTTTTCGGTTCAAAGAGGAATAAAACAAGGTTACCAAAAGTGGGGCTACTCAGACTTGGAAAAACAAACTTTCACTGAGAATGCCAGGTAAGTATTACGAATTTCCAGGTGAATATATTCATTTTTTTCCCTCGTATATCATTACTAAGGATGGTCCTCGTATAAACGCCAAAGAAACTTTGTACCATAAAAAAAAGTTCGAAGTGCTGTGAGTAGTATGACTATGGCAATATTGGAAAACTTTGACTTTTGCAGTGGTGTTGCTTGCCTGCAGAGTCAGGTACAATGCCCTTGAACACATGACGTCACGAGGCATGCCTCAACATATACGATGTCATAAAGCTGCAGTCTCCCCTGTGATACTGATAATAGAGTAATAATAAAATTAAACAAACAATCAAAAATCCAAGACTGCAAAATATAAAATCTAAAAATGACAAGTCCTTGTAAATGACAAAGATATTGGCACATACACAAATGATCTTTTAATATCAACAATTTAAACAAACTTTACCAACAATGTAAACATTTAATTACAAGCTGGCAACACACTTGTGGTCAATGAACAGCAAACTAACAAACAGAAAAACCATCACCAATGAGATTTAAATATGCGTATCGTGATATAATGTGAAAGCGAATCTGGATGATTTCGTGTTTGCATATGGTACTCTGCAACATCAGTTTCAGTTTACATGAGATGTACAATGCATTTTTGTTGATTTAAGATCTGACATTGAAACATATATTCGCAAAGTTGTCTGTAAAAACACCTTGTAAAGACACAGTAAATGTTACACTAAAAATGATATTTTAACTTACCTTTCTTACCAAAATCCAAATGTGAAAACAATATTTAATCACCGGAGCATATTAACTTTAAGAAACACATCTGTTAAACTACAATCTATATTGCAATGCAAGTCTCCATTACACGCAGTAACAACCACACAGTGGTTGTGAACGCTAAAAAAGGTGGACATTTTTGTTCTGAGCAGATGATGGGAAGAAAACATGTATAGTTGGATTCTTTCTGTCACACGTACAAGTGACTGAAATGATCTACTGCTGAAGGTAATTCGCTCAATCTGGAACTAGTATGGGGACGAAGGTGATGTAAAAGAAGCTTCTTATAAACAGACTGGGGGATCGGGGAGGGAGAGCATCTCACATCACAATAACGACACTTATCTTTCCTCACAGCTGACACAAACCAGTCAATAAGCAGTAGTTTAATCGCCGTTTTTTAACATCAGTAACTTTTATGGAATAATATTCATATAAATATCACAGTGAAATATTCATTATTATAAAAATGTTGGGACGGCTGCTGCGGCCGAGCGGTTCTAGGAGCTTCAGTCCGGAGCCGCGCGCCTGCTACGGTCGCAGGTTCAAATCCTGCCTAGGGTGTGGATATGTGTGATGTCCTTAGGTTAGTTAGGTTTAAGTAGTTCTAAGTCTATGCAGCAGAATATCAACAGCAGCAGAAAATGGTATAACAGGTGTAGGATTCGTTATGAATAGGAAGGTAGGGCAGAGGGTGTGTTACTGTGAACAGTTCAGTGACCGGGTTGTTCTAATCAGAATCGACAGCAGACCAACACCGACAACGATAGTTCAGGTATACATGCCGACGTCGCAAGCTGAAGTTGAACAGATAGAGAAAGTGTATGAGGATATTGAAAGGCTAATGCAGTATGTGAAGGGAGACGAAAATCTAATAGTCATGGGCGACTGGAATGCAGTTGTAGGGGAAGGAGTAGAAGAAAAGGTTACAGGAGATTATGGGCTTGGGACAAGGAATGAAAGAGGAGAAAGACTAATTGAGTTCTGTAACAAGTTTCAGCTAGTAATAGCGAATAACCTGTTCAAGAATCACAAGAGGAGGAGGTATACTTGGAAAAGGCCGGGAGATACGGGAAGATTTCAATTAGATTACATCATGGTCAGACAGAGATTCCGAAATCAAATACTGGACTGTAAGGCGTACCCAGGAGCAGATATAGACTCAGATCACAATATGGTAGTGATGAAGAGTAGGCTGAAGTTCAAGACAATAGTCAGGAAGAATCAATACGCAAAGAAGTGGGATACGGAAGTACTAAGGAATGACGAGATACGTTTGAAGTTCTCTAACGCTATAGATACAGCAATATGGAATAGCGCAGTAGGCAGTAGGCAGTACAGTTGAAGAGGAATGGACATCTCTAAAAAGGGCCATCACAGAAGTTGGGAAGGAAAACTTAGGTACAAAGAAGGTAGCTGCGAAGAGACCATGGGTAACAGAAGAAATACTTCAGTTGATTGATGAAAGGAGGAAGTACAAACATGTTCCGGGAAAATCAGGAATACAGAAATAAAAGTCGCTGAGGAATGAAATAAATAGGAAGTGCAGGGAAGCTACGACGAAATGGCTGCAGGAAAAATGTGAAGACATCGAAAAAGATATGATTGCCTGAAGGACAGACTCAGCATACAGGAAAGTCAAAACTACCTTTGGTAACATTAAAAGCAACGGTGGCAACATTAAGAGTGCAACGGGAATTCCACTGTTAAATGCAGAGGAGAGAGCAGATAGGTGGAAAGAATTCACTGAAAGCCTCTATGAGGTTGATGTGATAGAAGAAGAAACAGGAGTCGATTTAGAAGAGATAGGAGATCCAGTATTAGAATCGGAATTTAAAAGAACTTTGGAGGACTTACGGTCAAATAAGGCAGAAGGGATAGATAACATTCCATCAGAATTTCTAAAATCATTGGGGGAAGTGGCAACAAAACGACTATTCACGTTGGTGTGTAGATTATATGAGTCTGGCGATATACCATCTGACTTTCGGAAAAGCATCATCCACACAATTCCGAAGACGGCAAGAGCTGACAAGTGCGAGAATTATCGCACAATCAGCTTAACAGCTCATGCATCGAAGCTGCTCACAAGAATAATATACAGAAGAAAATTGAGAATGCGCTAGGTGACGATCAGTTTGGCTTTAGGAAAAGTAAAGGGACGAGAGAGGCAATTCTGACGTTACGTCTAATAATGGAAGCAAGGCTAAAGAAAAATCAAGACGCTTTCATAGGATTTGTCGACCTGGAAAAAGCGTTCGACAATATAAAATGGTGCAAGCTGTTCGAGATTCTGAAAAAAGTAGGGGTAAGCTATAGGGAGATACGGGTACAACAACCAAGAGGGAATAATAAGAGTGGACGATCAAGAACGAAGTGCTCGTATTAAGAAGGGTGTAAGACAAGGCTGTAGCCTTTCGCCCCTACTCTTCAATCTCTACATCGAGGAAGCAATGATGGAAATAAAAGAAAGGTTCAGGAGTGGAATTAAAATACAAGGTGAAAGGATATCAATGATACGATTCGCTGATAACATTGCTATCCTGAGTGAAAGTGAAGAAGAATTAAATGATCTGCTGAACGGAATGAACAGTCTAATAAGTATACAGTATGGTTTGAGAGTAAGTAAATCGGAGAAAGGCGAAGGTAATGAGAAGTAGTAGAAATGAGAACAGCGAGAAACTTAACATCAGGACTGATGGTCACGAAGTCAATGAAGTTAAGGAATTCTGCTACCTAGGCAGTAAAATAACCAATGACGGACGGAGCAAGGAGGACATCAAAAGCAGACTCGCTATGGCAAAAAAGGCATTTCTGGCCAAGATAAGTCTACTAATATCAAACATAGGCCTTAATTTGAGGAAGAAATTTCTGAGGATGTACGTCTGGAGTACAGAATTGTGTGGTGGTGAAACATGGACTGTGGGAAAACCGGAACAGAAGAGAATCGAAGCATTTGAGATGTGGTGCTAGAGACGAATGTTGAAAATTAGGTGGACTGATAAGGTAAGGAATGAGGAGGTTCTACGCAGAATCGGAGAGGTAAGGAATATGTGGAAAACACTGATAAGGAGAAGGGACTGGATGATAGGACATCTGCTAAGACATGAGGGAATGACTTCCATGGTACTAGAGGGAGCTGTAGAGGGCAAAAACTGTAGAGGAAGACAGAGATTGGAATACGTCAAGCAAATAATTGAGGACGTAGGTTGCAAGTGCTGCTCTGAGATGAAGAGGTTAGCACAGGAAAGGAATTCGTGGCGGGCCGCATCAAACCAGTCAGTAGACTGATGACCAAAAAAAAAAAAAAGTCTATGGGAATGATGACCTCAGATGTTAAATCCCATAGTGCTTAGAGCCATTTGAACCATTTTTTTTAAATTGTTGATTTATGATGCTCAATAAAATTCAATTCCAATGCCAGGTTAGAAACACAGAATTCCGGAGATTTTATAGAACTCCCCGACATATCCCTGATTTTTCTGAGTAAACTTGAACACCCTGAGAATTCCACGTATTCCAGAAAAATCGTCATCCTGGATCCATCTCTGCCATCCTGTTCTCTGACGTCCGGGAAATAGTAACGTCAAACTTGAACTAGGGAGAAGAAAGGTTAAAAATTGAGGGGCAGGTACTTAACAACCTGAGATTTGCACATGATTTTGTACTGTTAACAAATGATTTTGAAAAAGCTGCTGATGTTGGTATCAGATCTGACCTGGAAATGTTAGGCACTGGGAAAAAAAATGGTTCAAATGGCTCTGAGCACTATGGGACTCAACATCTGAGGTCATCAGTCCCCTAGAACTTAGAACTACTTAAACCTAACCAACCTAAGGACATCACACACAACCATGCCCGAGGCAGGATTCGAACCTGCGACCGCAGCAGTCACGGGGTTCCGGACTGAAGTGCCTAGAACCGCACGGCCACTGCGGCCGGCTAGGCAGTGGGACCTTCCAATATAAAAGGTAAGTCTAATAAATGGAGCATGGTAGAAAACATACAACTCGAAAATTTACTCTTGGACACCGTTAGATACGTCTATTTTGGCCAGCTTGTAAATATGATTGGAGACATAAGATTGTAAATGTGTTGACGCATCAAACTAGGCTGGCAAGCATTTGAAAGACATTCAGAATCTTCAGGTCAAATATGTCGGAAAAGAAAAAAGTAACATAGTTTTTGGTCAGTGTGTACTTCCCGTCGTAACTCGAGTCTGTGAGACGTGGACACTTCATGAATGTACAACAAGGAAACTTAGCACAGCGAATTTTGGCAAGGAATGTTCTACAGTGGGAATTGCAAGAAAAGACAAAATAAAGAACAGAAAACATCAGATCAATTAGTGACGTCAAAGACAGCCACTATGTAATACCAATGGACCGGCCATGTTGCTAGAAAAAAATTAGGACTGATGGACAAAGACGATGCTGGAATGGAATGCAAGAGACAGGGATAAATCATGAGGAAAACCTCCAGATCAGTGGGATAAAAATCCTGCGTAAGATCGCTGGAGTTACTAGCTGAACATCGTGCTGGACCGTTGCTCATGAAAGAAAAAAAGACAAACATGAGCTCAGTATTTGGTGACGCCACATCATTTAAATATAGAAATTGTTGTTGCCGCTGCTGGTGATGATGATGATTAATTAGTAACTTGCAATTTTAAAAATAACAGTAGACTTTGTGCAGACGATGCAGTCATCTATAAAGGAGTACTATATTTAAGAGGTGTTTCAATGTGGACAAACTACAATATAGGCCTGACAACCTGTGGTGCGAGCTATTCAAGAATCGTAGCATTGGTGCCTACTTTACTGATGGGGCTCTAAGTGGCCATAAGTATCTACAATTCCCAACAGATACGCTGCCGTAGACATCCCACTAGACATAAGGCAGTTCAGGTGGTACTGTAGTATATGATGAATCTCCCATTCATTCACAACAGATAACTAATTACGTGCCTTTTAAACAGAATATGTAGAAATTGTTGGATCAGTTGTTCGTGAAACACAAACTGCTCTGCATTCTCGCCACAGTTAACATCTCTGAACTGTTATCAGCTGGGAAAATTAAAGCAAGAAGTCTTCAGGATAACACGGACGACTCCGGAAGGCGCGAAAGCCGTATAACACAGGCTTGTGACACAAAAAATGCTGACTAATTTTAGCGTCCAGTATCGTCTGTCCGGAATCGCATCATATCAGTTTTCGAAAGCAAAATTTTGCGCGAATGATGTAACAGCCATAATAATGAACACATGAATCGTGCCTGGGTTTCGTATTTTCTTGGATTTGGTGCAGCAGAACAGACACTAGTACGACGTCTTCTTCTGATGCCCGGACAGTGTTACGCGGCGCTGTCATCTTGTTACAATTTGATAAAGTTTCATACTTATTATGGTAAAGTCCTCTTTCAAGACTATTTGCAGTGCCACGGAAAAAAGTACATAGTTCCACTAAAGAAAGTCAGTGTCCTAGTTCGACAGCTACAAATATTGACCCCTTCACTGCTGAGTGCGCCGTAACAGTGTTTACATCCGTGTGCGAAGTCGGCACGCTCCATATGGCACGATACGGCGTTGGCTCAACGCTACGTCGCTTGCTGCGCTGAGTCGTAAGCATCACAGGCTCTTCTGTATTTATTCTCGCCTATAAGTTCTTAAAATAAATTTTACTTTGAATATTCTTTATTGTTGAAGCTGCTAAAACTAGATAACGGTACAAAGAAGCGCATTTTGGAAAGGTTTGCTTTTGTGATATATTCCGAAACCAGGAAATTTGCAACTTTGTGGTAAGGACTGTGGGATCAAACTGCGGAGGTCATCGGCCCCTAGGCTTACGCACTACTTAATCTAACTTAAACTAACTTACGCTAAGGACAACACACACGCCCATGCCCGAGGGAGGACTCGAACCTCCGACGGGTGGAGCCGCGCGAACTGTGACAAGACGCCCTGGAGCGCACGTCTACCCCGCGCGGCGTAAAAACAAGGCACAACCCACAGTCCAACATCACATTGTTTTACAGCAGTGACTTGATTCCTTTCGTAGTTTTTTTTTCGTATTGGTATGGTGTAGGAAGTGATAAGGTGTCGGGCTAACGTTAATTCAGACTTTCTTACTAACAAGAAATTCTTACTCAACGTATACAAAAACATATGTTGTTCAACACCTTTGATTTTAAAATGTAACCACACAACACCCATGACTAATTATAAACCGTGGTCGAATAATGATGGCAAATAGCAGTGACACTATTACGTAAAATTTACGCTCAAGACAATTACAACGCCGTCAGTGAAAAATTTCAGCTCAATCTAGATAACTACTTGTCATTAAATTTAAATCCCCAAAGCTGTCTTAAAAATGCTTATAGTAACCCCTTAAAATTTATAATGACAAATTGAGATCAATTAAAATTTCAAAATAATCTTCAGATAAAATCAGTTTAGCTTCAGAACTTAAAATATACAACAGTGATTACAGCGGGACCCGTATCCGTAAGTTTTACCCAAGCCAGTTTGAAAAAAGGTTGAAATGGCTCTAAGTACTATGGGATTTAACATCTGATGTCATCAGTCCCCTAGACTTAGAACTACTTAAAACTAACTAAACTAAGGACATCACACACATCCATGCCTGAGGCAGGATTCGAACCTGCGACCGTAGCAGTCGCGCGATTCCAGATTGAAGCGCCTAGAACCGCTCGGCCACTCCAGCCGAGTGATTACTTAACTCAAAGACTGATCTGCAGCATTAGCATTCATCTACGGCTACCTTAGTGGGTTTACAGTACCATAAATTTACAATGATATATTATTTCACACATCAGTCCTGCGTAGATCTCTTGGGGATACATTGTACACACCATTAAATTGGCATGATAAAAACTGAAACATAAATCCGTTATCACCGGTATCTCGCACACACAAAACACAAATGTCACCCACAAGGACAGACTCAATGACAGACTTTACAACACGAAAAGATAGAATAAATAGCCACTGAGTAGTAGAACTGAGTTTCGCATGGAGTGAACAAGTACTGGTCCATAAATGCAACCCGGGGTGCAGACCTTCCAGCTTTGCTTTGACCGACAATCTCTTCCGAACAACGGATACAGCATACGAAAGCGTCAGGACGTTTACGAACACAAGTACAGCGCGACCATCGATCTCTTTAATCCAGAAGGTGTGGTTGTTTTCAAACAAACGGCCCTCAACCCCAGCGATGTCGCGCTATCACTTCAGTTCCAGACGGGACTTTTTCGGACACAGCCGTGGGTCTGTTTCCAGCACCGGACCAGCTCGCCATATTCCTCTTGCCGCTGCTAACCCAAAAGCTCTTCCTGATCTGAGCGCACCACCTAGCGGACCACCTTCGCACAAATTACCCTCTGGAAAGGATTACCTATACCACCATAAACGATCTAGGTGATAATCTGAGCAGCACCTTAGATTGTTGCTAGATGACGCTGTAATTTACCGCCTAGTAAAATCATCAGACGATCGATTCCAATTACAAAATGATCTAGAAAGAATTTCTGTATGGTGCGAAATGTGGCAATTGGTACTAAACAAAGAAAAGTGCGCGGTCATCCACATGTGTACTACAAAAATCCGATAAATTTTGGCTATACGATAAGTCGCACAAATTTAGGGATTGTCAGATCGACTAAATACCTAGGAATTACAATTACGAGCAATTTAAATTGGAAAGACCAAATCGATAATATTGTGGGGAAGGTGAAACAAAGACTGCGCTTTGTTGGCAGAAGACTTAGAAGATGCGACAAACGCACTAAGGAGAAAGCCTACATTACACTTGTCTGTCCTCTGCTGGAATATTGCTGCGTGGTGTGGGATTCTTACCAGGTAGGATTGACGGAGGACATCGAAAAGGTGCAAAGAAGGGCAGCTAGTTTCGTGTTATCGCGCCGTGGGGTAGAGAGTGTCACTGATATGATACGCGAGTTGGGGTGGCAGTCACTGAAACAAAAGCGGTTTTCTTTGCCACGAGATCTATTTCCTTGACAGCCACATATCTAGGCAGAAATGATCTTTTTGTTTCTTTTCCTGTTGGCCTTTATCCCGCAGGAACGCAAGGTCGGCCGCGTTATGACGGATTTGGCAATGTTAGTGGCAGAAGGTGGCCGGATGCCCTTCCTGCCGCCACCCCGAACCCCCCGGGACGGAATAAGTCTACCCCAGCTGTCTGTATCTAGTGTAAGTCATGAAATAGTGCGAACGTTTTTCAAATGTCTATGAGTCGTGTAACTAAGGCGGAACGTGGGGACCAGCCCGGTATTCACCTATCGGGATCTGAAAAACCGCCTAAAAACCACATCTAGGCTGGCCGGCATACCGGCCCTCGTCGTTAATCCGCCAGCCGGATTCGATCCGGGGCCGGCGCGCCTACCCGAGTCTGGGCAACAGCGCATTAGTGCTCTGGTCTACCCTGGCGGGTCGTAGGCAGAAATGATCATCATAATAAAATAAGAGAAATAAGTGCTCGAACGGAAAGATTTAGGTGTTCCCTTTTCCTACGCGCCATTCGAAAATGGTTCCAATGGCTCTGAGCACTATGGGACTTAACATCTATGGTCATCAGTCCCCTAGAACTTAGAACTACTTAAACCTAACTAACCTAAGGACAGCACACTACACCCAGCCATCACGAGGCAGAGAAAATCCCTGACCCCGCCGGGAATCGAACCCGGGAACCCGGGCGTGGGAAGCGAGAATGCTACCGCACGACCACGAGATGCGGGCTCCATTCGAGAGTGGAGTGGTAGAGAAGTAGTATGGAAATGGTTCGATGAACCCTCTGCCAGGTACTTAAGTGTAAATTGTAGAGTAACCATATAGATGTAGCTGTAGACCACTGACTCCACCAGACGGGCACAGAGTCGGCAAAATACGAAATAATTTTCGGGAGCGTCCCATGCATGGCAAATACATGACGTATCTCCTAATAGGAACGCGTTGTTTTATTGACGATTCAGCAGCGCCTGGAAACTGCCTTTCTTGTAGCCGCAGTCAATTTTCCTCTTATAATTGACGATCCCCTGATGCTTTCCTTTCTTCGTTGTATGTATTCAAAATCTTACGAATGAGGCTATGTAACCTTTGCGGTGCGAAACTTGTAAATAACGTGGGAATTTAGCATGCACGCGTCTAAGGAAGAAAAAAATAGTTATTGTATCGTTTCAGTGTTCTGCGAAGACATTCATTGAGCTAAGTAGCATTTCATATTTATCGACTGCAACCATAGATTCGATGTGATCCAACACTTATTTCGGTTTAAATATTTCGTATTATTTTGGTGGTCCACTTTCACCGCTGATTTCGTTGAATATGTACGGCAGGTCGTCAACATACGTATGTCTCTATTGTCATGTCACTTCAAACCTGTCATCGCATCATCTCCGCTATTTACAGTCTGGCTTCAAGTTCTGGCGTACGTTTCGTGTTCATGAGAACTGTACCTACTGCATTTGTTGTTGTGTCATACAAGTTGTGGAAGAGAGGTGGTACTATATACCAATTTTCCGCAAAAAGCGTATGTTTTATAGCGCTCATTTACCACGAAAACCTCGAAACTATACATCCAAAGTTAGCACTCCTGACACGGTCATCTCTCGTCGCATATTCGAGTATACGTCGTTATAACTGGAGGTATAACGACTGTACGCGGGTATGTACATCGCTAGCAGTTAAACGATTAAAACTAGCTGCTTGAATCAGAAAATTCCGCACATTGTCCTCTGTAAGTCAACAAAAATCGTACGTCGGGATATTTATTTGTTCTATATATGTTACAGATAGTCTATCTACATATACGTGATTCCTCTGCTATTCACTCTGCCTGGCAGAGGGTTCAATGAACCACCTTCAATCTGTGTCTCTACCGTTCACTCTCGAAAGGCGCGCGGGTAAAACGAGCACTTAAATTTTTCTGTGCTAGCCCTGATTTCTCTTATTTTATCGTGATGATCATTTCTCCCTATTAGGTGGATGCCAACAGAATGTGTTTGCAATCGGGGGAGAAAACTGGTGATTGAAATTTCATGAGAAGATCCCGTCGCAACGAAAAACCCCTTTGTTTTAATGATTGACACTCCAATTCACGTATCATGTCTGTGGCACTATCTCCCCATCTTCGCAATAATACAAAACGAGCTGCCCTTCTATGTACTTCTTCGATGTCATCCGTCAGTCCCATCTGATGCGGATCACACACCGCACAGAAATACTCCAGAATAGGGCGGACAAGCATGGTGTAAGCAGTCTCTTTAGTAGACCTGTTGCGCCTTCTAAGCGTTCTGCCAACGAATCGCAGTCTTTGGTTTGCTCTACCCACAACATTATCTATGTGATCGTTCCAATTTAGGTTATTTGCAATTGTAATCCCTAAGTATTTAGATTTGTGTGGCTTACCGCGTAATCGAAATTTAGCGGATTTCTTTTGGTACTCATGTGAATAACTTCACACTTTTCCTTATTTAGGGGCAATTGCCACTTTTCGCATCATAGAGATATCTATTCTAAATCATTTTACAATTCATTTCGGTCATCTGATGACTACAAGACGGTAAATGACAGCATCATCTGCAAATAATCTAAGGCGGCTACTGAGATTGTCTTCAATGTCGTTAATATAGATCAGGAACAATAGAGGGCCTGTAACACTTCCTTGGGGAACGTCGGATATTATTTCTGTTTTACTCGATGACTTTTCGTCTGTTACTAAGGACTGTGACCTTTCTAACAGGAAATCACGAATCTAGTCACACAACTGAGGCGATATTCCATAGGCAGGCAGTTTGGTTAGAAGACGCTTGTGAGGAACGGTGTCGAAAGCCTTACGGAAATATAAAAATATGGAATCAATTTGACATCCCCTGTCGATAGCACTCATTACTTCATTATTATAAAGAGCTAGTTGTGTTTCTCAAGAACGATATTTTCTGAATCCGTGCTGACTACCTGTCAATAAATCGTTTTCTTCGAGGTACTTCATGATGTTCGAATACAGTATATGTTCCAAACCCTTACTGCAAATCGACGTTAGTGACATGGGCCTGTAATTCAGCGGATTACTTCTACTTCCCTTTTCGGGTATTGGCGTGAGTTGAGCAATTTTCCAGTCTTTAGGTACGGATCTGCCTGTGAACGAGCGGTTGTATGTAATTGCTAAATACTGAGCTATTGTATCGGCATACTCTGAGAGGAACGTGACTGGTATACAATCTGGACTGGGAGCCTGGCTTTTATTACGTGATTTAAGCTGCTTTGCGACACCGAGGATATCAATTTCTATTTTTCTCATCTTGGCAGTTGTTCTAGATTGGAATTCAGGAAAATTTACGTCGCCTGCTTTGGTGAAGGGGTTTCGAAAAATCGTGTTTAATACCTCTGCTTTAATGGCACTGTCGTCAGTGATTTCATCGTTGTTACCGCGCAGCGAAGGTATTGATTGCGTCTTGCCACTATTTTGGGTCATGCATGACCAGAATCTCTTAGGGTTTTCTGCCAGATTTCGAGACAGAGTTATGTTGTGAAAATTATTGAAAGCATCTCGCATTGCAGTACGCACTGTATTTCAAACTTCTGCAAAACTTTGCCAGTCTTAAGGATTTTGCGTTCTTTTAAATTTGGCACGCTTTTTTCCCTTCTTATACTTTTCTATCTTAATTGCCTCATCCTCTGTGACCGTAGGACGCAGATGGAACTTGATCTGTTTTAAGTTTTGGGGTTAGAAATACTACATTTTCATTTTTTCCATCTGCCTGTGTAAGCTAATTCATACTATACTCAGAAATGCAATTAGGAGATCGTTGTTACGTGTTCTATACATCAGAAAGTCACAGACAACTTTACTTGAAAGCAGGATCACAGACAAAAAAATCTAAGGAAAACCGAAAGAGTCAAAACACCGACTAATTCGTTGCAACTGTCAACGGGAGGAATCGTGGAACTGCTTCGGCTCCGGACGGCGTTTCGACAGCTACAAACGGACGCAGCATACTGAGAAACGTCAACACAAGAGTCCAGGCGGACGTAAACACTGGAATGTGTTTCGCACACTTTCTCCATCGGTGCACTCGGGCGTGAAATCAGTTAATGCGTGAACCGGAATCAGGGTAACTCAAGTGCAGCTGCCTCGAAACGGAATAACCATGTTACAACACTGCTGTCTTTCTCGTCCGATTACCTCCAATACGGATGTAGGAGACCACCTAGAGCTACCACAAACAACGCGCGACCACCAGCTGTACTCAATTACGCAATGAGTATGCTGCGTTCGAGTACGTACTCATGCAAAACTAAGAAACAGGTGGAAGGAAAACTGTACAGAGATTACTAATAACTCATTATTTACATACAAATATCCCCGTCTTCTACAGCTTAGCTTACCGTGAAAGGAGGGGTATTGAGTTACAGAAATACCAAGACGTGCGAATGTATTTCAAGTGTTGACGTGGAAACCAGAAACAGCGTTGAGTTTCCAAAAGAAATGCAATGTTCTACATTCACTTCCTAGTCAAAGAAAACCTACGTTTTAGTTCTGTAGCTTACTACACAGCGGACATGTTATGGGCCGTTTTTAGCTTCGTTCTTATAAACGGACGTCGAGGAGGAAGCGGGCTGAATAGACAATTAACGAATAAGTTCAAAACGATGAAGCAGAATATTTCTAACAAAATTTCAAAGCATAAAGGAAATTTTAAAAATTTTTTGGTTGTGCATAAACATGTAGCGACAATGGAGGATCACGAAAACAGCTATCTCAGCCCTCAAAAGCTCCAGACAAACGATGTAATCGTGATGTGTTGTGCGCTTTTGTATAACTGAAAACGTTAGAAATCGTCTAATGACTGCGTCATAGCTGAGAAATTTAAGCTAGTCCATGTGAACGTTGTGACTGGCAGCAACTCCAATAAAACGATATTTTTTATTAGTCACATATTTATTCGATCAACTTGATGGTCTACAACTAAAAACTCACAACGTAAGCCATCTTTCATAGTGGCTCAGGGTAGTTTTAGTTCAGTTACGATTTATATCATTTTCCTTTAATTGGTGCGCAGGAGCAACGGGTGATGGTAAGCTAAAACTGCTGGAACTTCATCATTTTCCTGTTATGGTGATTTCAAGAGATGTACGTGGGTGTAAGTAATGTAAGATGTTTCCGTTCTAAGACCGTAGGCCCTGGAGTCCCAATCTGTATGCCAATCAGGCAAAATCGCCGTGAGCATCGAGGCAGTCATCCCACAGACGTATCAGGTTGAAGATGCCCATTTCGTAAAACACCGTGTGAAGACTTGGCTCCGGCCTTTGTGGCGGAGCGGTTCAAGGCGCTTCAGTCCGGAACCGCGCTGCTGCTGCGCTCGCAGGTTCGAATCCTGACTTGGGCATCGATGTGTGTGATGTCCTTAGGTTAGTTAGGTTTAAGTAGTTCTAAGTTTAGGGGACTGATGACCTCAGATGTTAAGTCCCATACTGCTTAGAGCCATCTGAGTCATTTGAAGACGTGGCTTTCCCGTCCTCTCTAAACGAACTGGTGACGAAATGCTCCATTATTTGGATTTTCTCTCTCTTGTTTTAATCCCAACTGGTAACAGCCTCAGACTGGTAGCAGTGCTCGAACTTCGCGGTTTTTGTAATCCCTTTTGTTGTTGCGGCGATACTGCTGCTGAGTTGCACTTCCAAACTGCATCCCTTAAGAGCAAACCAGTTGCCTCTTTACCCGTCATTACTCGTACTTGAGATACTTGCGCTCTGCACGGCTCTGTTTAAAAAGACTAGCCCGGTTCTGGACTACAGGTCCTACGATCTTAGAACGGAAACATATTGATTGCCCCTTATATAACTTACTCTCGCGCACATCTCTTTAAATCACCATAATAGGAAAATTAGTGAAGTTCCAGCAGTTTTACCTTATCCAGAATGAGATTTTCACTCTGCTGTGGCTAAGCCATGTCTCCGCAGTATCCTTTCTTTCAGGAGTGCTAGTTCTGCAAGGTTCGCAGGAGAGCTTCTGTAAAGTTTGGAAGGTAGGAGACGAGGTACTGGCAGAAATAAAACTGTGAGTACCGGGCGTGAGTAGTGCTTCGGTAGCTCAGATGGTAGAGCACTTGCCCGCGAAAGGCAAAGGTCCCGAGTTCGAGTCTCGGTCGGGCACACAGTTTTAATCTGTCAGGAAGTTTCAGTTTTACCTTATCATCACTCGTTCCTCGAGCTCACCAATTAAAGGAAAACGTTATAAATCGTAACTCTACTAAAACTACCCTGAGCCACAATGAAAGATGGCTTACGGTGTGAGTTTGTAGTTGTGGACCATCATTTTCAGCCTCAAGTTGATCGAATAATGGTGTCACTGCCCACCCGGTTATCCGTGCCGTCTAACGCACGGCTTTCCGGATTGGGGAAGAGCGCCTGGTCCCCGGCACGAATCCACCCGGCGGACTTTTGTCGAGGTCCGGTTAGCCGGCCAGTCTGTGGATGGTTTTTAGGCAGTTTTCCATCTGCCTCGGCGAATACGGACTGGTTCCCCTTATTTCGCCTCAGCTACACTATGTCAGCGATTGCTGCGCAAACAAGTTCTCCACGTACGCGTACACCACCATTACTCTACCACGCAAACATTGGGGTTACACGGGTGGGCGTCGTGGACCAGTGCGGCTGCGGCGGGGACGGAGCCTCTCCGTCGTTTCTAGGCTCCCGGTTAACATACAATACAATACAATACAATGGATCCCTTGCTATTTTCGTTGTGGCCTTCAGTTCGAAGACAGATTTGATGTAGCTCGCCATGTTACTCAATCCCGTGCAAGGCTCTTCGTCTCCGAATAACCACTGCAATCTACAGCCTTCTGAATCTGCACATTGTATTAATCTCCTGGTCTCTCTCTACGATTTTTACCTCCCACGCTTTCCTACAATACTAAATTGACGATCCCTCGATGTCTCACAATATGTCCTGTCAACCGATTCCTTCTTTTAGTCAAACTGTGCCACAAATTTCTTGTCTCTCAGATTCCGTTTAAGACTTCCTCATTAGTTCCGCTATCTGTCGCACCACATTTGCAAGCTTCTATTCTCTCCTTGTCTACACCGTTTATCGTCCATGTTCACGCCCATACATGGCTACACTCCAGAGAAAAACCTTCAGAAAAAACTTCCTAAAACTTAAATCCGTATTCACTGTTAACTAATTTCTCTTCTTCAGAAACGCTTCTTGCCAGTGCCAGTCTACATTTTACATCCTCTCTGCTTGGGCCATAATCAGTTATTTTGCTGTCCAAATTACAAAACTCATTTACTAACTTAACAATATAATTCCTCATCATCACCGGATTTAATTCGACTCCAATCCATTATCCTTGTTTTGCTTTTTTTTTATGTTCGTATTTTATTCTCGATTAAAGACGCTGTACATTCCGTTGAACTGCTATTCCAAGTCCGTTGATGCCTCTGACAGAATGACAATGTCATTGGTAAACCTCAAAATTTATTTATTTTCCCTGGACTTTCATTCATACTTCAAATTTTCTCTGATACCAAACTAATCATAAAATATTCTTCAACTATCTTCGAAATTTTAACGATGGACTCCGGATTAACCGAGTACAAACTTTACCCACCTGCAAATTTTTTGTTAAAGTTGTGAAAAGATTCATGCACAAAATATTTCATGAAGGAACAGTTATGCCTTAGAAAATGATAATATTAGGGGATAAACAGGGGAAAGAGAATTATGGCTTAATGTTCAGTCCACGACGAAATCATGAGAGAGACAGAGAGAGAGAGAGAGACAGACAGACAGAGAGAGAGAGAGAGAGAGAGAGAGAGGGAGCAAAAGCTCGAATAGAGAAAGGATGGGGAAGGAAAAATGATCATGGACCTGTCAAAGAAGCCATCAAGGCATTCACCTTAACCGACGTGGAGAATGAACAGAAAAGATACATCAGGATGGGTAGAGTAGGATCTGAACCTACTTTGCTCCAAATGAAAGTCTAGCGTGATAGGCACTAAAAGGTGGGACGAAATACGAACCATACCGAAAAGAAAAAAGTCCGGTTAACACGTGTAATATCCTCGGTGCTGCTAATTGGATCCACAACCAATGGAGATGGTGCAGGTGATTGAAAACGAGCAAGTCATTACTAATATTTTACTTTTAATTATTTTTACAATCTACGTCCGAAATAATATCACCAATATATTCGGCTCTTGTACAGAGAAGCTGTATTGTTGAGCAAATATGGTTTCTAAATTCTTCATTAAGGTAGTGCCATGAGCTTTTAAAATTTACCAATGTAACCACTTTTCTTCGCAACGATAATGCTTATTCTCCTTACCCAGTAGACAAGTTACGCAATGAGATCTCTCCACCAGTTGTGTATCATCAGCACAGCAATCATGTTCCATTCAACACATCACAGGTGCTGAAAGAACGAGTTCGATTGTCAACAGCAATTTAGAGGATTCCGAGAATTGTATCCACTCAGGCAGAATACCGAAAACATATTTTTCCGGTAAGCGCTCACACGGCCATTGCAGAAGCTCACTTGTTATACAGGGTGAGTCAGGAGGAAAGGTACATATTTTTATGGGTGATAGTATTAGTGATTCTGAACGAAAAAAGCGTCATATGAACATACGCTCTATTCTTAACGGCTTACGAGGAAACCAATAAAAACAATGAGGAACAGAAAAAATGGAGGTGATAGTGAATGAAACATTACGATCTAATGTTTTCTTAAATTGTGTACATTTTCCTAACGAAAGATGTTCAAAAAGTCCACCGTCAACTGGAATGTATTTTGCAGATCTTGTAGACAGCTACTGTGTTGTCTATCTGGGCCCTTCAGTACACGCATGTAAATTGCGAGAGGGAAGTTCCTCCTCTATGTTCTCTCTGCGCTTGTAGATTCGCTCTTAAGCCAACGCCACAAACAGTAATCTAACGGAGTACGATGGGGAGACCTCGCCGACGAAGAAACGTCGACGAAGATACTCAAGATACTGTACTCAGTTAAGAAGGTTATCCAAAAGAGCAGCACCACTGAGTTAGTGATCACTAACACCCCACCACAGGCAAGTGAAGTGCGCATTGAAATGTCAGTAAAGACAATACAATGTAGCCTAATGTCGCGTTGGTTGTACTCGATGTGAGTGCTGGTGAAAGAGGGCATGCGACTGACGCCTGTGAATTTCGAACAGCTGTACGTCGGATACTGCTTTAGACATATACAGATGATCTAATTGACCAGACCATTGCCGCAAGTATAGGAGTTCGATTTTCGGTAAGGCGTTTAGTTTTATTACAGATGTTAAACAGAGCGGCTAGTTGACTAGTGAATTAAACCCGCTTATCGATCTACACGCACTACAACGTTAACTATCCACATCTCCTATCTTGTACATGGTTTGTAAGTAAGTGTTGCACGGCCGCACGATCGACAAATAAATCTATGTAACGAGGAAAGAAAACACGCTTCTAAAAAGCCATAGATGTAATGATTATCATATCTGATGGTATAGAAATATTGATTTCGAACTTTTGCAGGAAAAAAAAGAAACAAGTAAAGGAAAAACTGCTTCCATCGATAATTCTAACGATACAAAAAAATGGCTTTCACATCCGCGTATGAATGTCACCATTTATCTCGATTGACATCGCAACGAAGGTGAGCCACAGCACTGTCTAATAAATTACCTTTACGCGTACAGAATCCCAGCCGCCGCTGGTAATGAGATCTTTTCCACCGTTTATTCACAGTAGTGGCGGTAAAAGCGAAATGGGAGCGAAAGGTCACGGTCCTCACGAAGCCGGTCTTCTGGCTCCACGTCGAGCAGGGAAACATTTGGGTAGAGTCGCGAAGCATGACCAGCTCGTAAGAAACCGCTCTATTATCTGTCCTCTAGGGCACCGACAAAGTCTTTACGGTTTGCCAAATGCCTGCCTTGCAACGTATACAAAACGGGGAAAAATCAGCAAGTAATTATAACATCAGCATACGGAACTAGCTCGCTAACTCGACTTAGAAATGGCGAACAGAGCCCTCAGCTGGTATCAGTAACTGTGTTGCAGTTGCAGTAGAGGCACTTAATGAATTTTCAATATTCGGCTTTTTCGAAATATTATTCAAGATTACATGATTTTCCTAAGATTTTCAGCTTTGTTGTAAGCTTTATTTTTCTCTCAGCAGGATCAGTATTCACGAGAATACTTCTAACTTATTTCTTCCTATTTGTTACTAATCAAAGAATAAAGTAAACTCTCCTGCCCAATTGTCAAGTGGGATGAAAATGTTAGAGGAAAACTCAATTCGTCGCTTTTTCATGCAGATACTGTAGGTCATTTTGTGTGAGAAGTGTTGTGGCGTAACCACAAACGGTGGAACGAAGATGAAGAACGCAAGACCAGAAAAGGTGGTGAAACGACGTCGGCCAATGATGCGCTGATTAGAACCGCACCACGACAGGAGCGCCCCCTAGCCGAAGGGAATATAAGCGCCGTTCCTGACAGCGGCGGCCGGACATTAGTGAACAGGATTCACTGAATATTAACACGGCCTAGCAAAGAGTGCTACGAGAATGGTTATTAGTGAGCCACAGACTGTGTGACAAACTTGCATGAACATTATACAGGGTGAAAAGTATTTAAACCGACAAACTCTGGGAGGTTGTCAGGGACATCAAAACAAATATTTTTCCCTAATGTCATTTTTTACTTTGAGGATTATTTAACCCGTTGGAGGCCAGATTACGCTCTTCAGTTGTCAGAGGCTGTATTACGATCTTCAGTTGTAGGTAACTGCTGTCCACCAGCGTAGTAGTGCATTGTCTCTGTTTACTAATGGAGCGATATACCTGGAGTCAGTACACTGGTATGGTTGGTGCGTACTACGTAGCGCACCATAACGGACGAGCTGCACAGCGGATTTATCCACAACAATATCCTAATCACCGTATCTTGCATCATACGACCTTTGCTACTATGTACCAACGTCTGTGTGAGACCGGTCATTTAGCAGATTACTTGGACAGGGACGCCGTCGCGCGGTAAGAATGCTGCAATTTGAGGAAGCTGTCTTGCAACATGTGAAGTGGGCTCCTTCAATCAGCACTCGTGCAATTGCACTTAACATGGGGACGAATCGACGAATGTAAGAAAGTCCTTCGAGACCAATTGTTACGTCCATTTCACTTACAGCGTGTCCACAATCTGGTACCAATTGATTATCCACCCGGAGCACAGTTTTCGCAGTGGTACCTGGAACAGTGCGAAATGCATCCTACATTTTCATTCTCTGTGTTGTTTAGCGATGAAGCAACGTTCGGGCGTGATGGAGTCTTCAACATACACAGTTCGCATGTTTGAAGTGAGGATAATCCACATGCCACAGTTACTAGCGCTCATCAAGTGCGGTTCTTCGTTAATGTGTGGGTCGGTGTTGTTGGAGACTGTGTAATTGGGCCGTATCTGCTACCTAGGTCATTAAATAGCAGACACTATTACAATTTTCTCACCAGAGCATTGCCAGAATTGCTGGAAGACGTCCCGCTCCCTACAAGACAACGCATGTGTTTCCAACATGACGGGGCGCCGGCACATTTCAGTCGTCGTGTGCGTCGATTCCTGTTCCGAAGGTTCCCAGAAACGTGGATTGGTAGAGGTGGTCCTATACCAGGGCCTGCTCGATCCCCAGATATGTCTCCTCTGGACTTTTTTGTGTGGGGAGAGACGCGCAACCTTGTTTAACCAACTCCTGTTGCATCAGAAGAGGATCTGGTTCCCCGGATAGTGGCAGCAGCAAGAACAATTCAGGATACTCCTGGGGTTTTTGCCCGTGTCAGACAGAACATGATCCGACGGTGTAACCTTTGTTTACGTGGCAGTGGAGGCATTTTTGAAAATCTACTGTAACTGAAATTGTGTTGTCTCTTGGTCATAAAAAATGGAAATGTGTTTGTTGGTTTAATTAATTTGTCACCACAGAAACCTTCCTCCACCGGTTTAAATATTCCTCACAGGAAAAAATGACACCATGGAAAAACATTTGTTTTGATGTCCCCTACGACCTCCCAGAGTTTGTCGGTTTAAATAATTTTCACCCTGTATACAGCAAAGGACTCGGATTCATGTTGCATGTCGCCCATAGATTGAGACACCATTGTTATTTCAAAGTTAAGTATTGCTAATCTGCTTTATTGAAATAAAACTATTAATGTTATTTGCTTGAACTATTGTGTAGCATTCCGAAAACGCAGAATCCTTTAGGCACCCTATACGAGACGTGGCGGCAAGACCCCATAAAAAGAATGCTTGTATGATGAAGTACATTACATCGCTGGTGAAACAACTACTACGTTGCCTGTTGTTTCTGATTTCCTGTGCACATACATCACCATTCTTGCAGTCGCCATTGTTGGCGTCATCTTTAACTATGCTACAGTATAACACAAGTCGTCCCTTAACGCTGTTGGCAAAAATCTCAAAAAGTTCTTGGCGGATTTCCCTCAAATATTTAGACAATACTCCAACAGATTTTCAGACGGTCAAATTATTTTAATTTGTATATGCGGTATATAAATGCATATAGACTATGTTAGCAACAGTCTCGAAAAGTTCTTGACCGACCTACTCCGAATTTTATCTGATACTCTAATAAACGTTACGACAGACATTTTATCTATGTTTTATTAAACAATGTTGTACAGATTTTCTATTAAAAACAACTGTGTGGAAGAAAATGCTGTGCTGCGAAAATGTGTGGTTTCATTTTCTTTCTCGCAGTCATTTTCAGCTATGACAGAAGGACATTTAAACTACTAGATAAGTTTTTCTCCCATGTATATTCTTTCTGAACAATAATTATACACAGAAGTACGTGCTGTTTTGTTTCCTTCCTCGCAGTCGGTTTTAACACAAAACAGGAAGTTTGTGTTTATAACTTATCGGCTTATGATTATAATAATACTGCAGAATCTGAATCATCCGAAACTTAATTCTACCAATTCGCAGGTTAAGATTATTGCAAATACAGGATGTTTATAAATGAATATTTGGGTTTTAACGCTTTAGAATATTTATTATATGAAACTTACAGTTATAAATGATATGTCAAATGAAAGAGCAACTCAAACAGTTGTGTTTGCCACCAGTGCGCACCTCACTGGCATAGCGAAGTACGCGATTGGTTCAACTTCACCGTACCCAAGCGTTGGATAGGCCGCAAGGGGCCCAATGACAGGGCTTGCTTTGCATGACCTCCACGTTCACCCGACCTAACGCCGTGAGATTTTTTACTTTGGGCCTTCATCAAGGATCATGTGTATGTGCCTCCGCTACCAGAAGACCTCCCTGAATTAAGAAACCGGATTGAAATAGCTGTTTCTACAATCACTGAAGACACACATATCAACGTTTTGGAAGAACTCGGCTACAGACTTTACGTGTGCCGTGTTACAAATGGTGCTCACATTGAACATTTATAAGGTTCTTGGTAAAACTGTTTGAGTTGCTCTTTCATTTGACGTATCATTTATAACTGTAAGTTTAATATAATAAATATTATAAAGCGTTAGAACCCCGATATTCATTTATCAACTGTACTACCATTGTACCATTTATAAACTGTACTGTCATTGAAGCTACTGTTCCTCCAGATCCAGCAGCAGGAGAGGTCTCTCATAATCCCTATACCAATAATTCCAACAGACTGCCCTTCCATTTTAAGTGACTTCAATTCCAAATAGAGGTTCCGCTCGAGTAGCAATCAATAAGGTTCAAGGTCAGAGAGAGGGGGAAGAGGAGATGGACAGCAAGGGGGGGGGGAGAAGGGGAAGTAGGAAATATAGATAGGGGTGGGGAGGGGATGGTGACAGATAGGATGAGGAGGAGATGGGCAGAGTGTGGGGGGAGGAGGTGATGGACACAATGGGAGGGAGAAAGAGGCCATGGAGAAAGAGGAGGAGAGTAAGAGACAGAGAGAAGGAGATTAAGACGTAAATCCAGTACTTGCACATATTCAGCAATTCCAAAGCATTGCCAGCTTCGTTAGTAAGTTATATAGTTGAAGGCCGCACATCATATAAGTATGCAGAACATACAGAGAGTATCGAAGAGAGAAGAGAAGAAAGACAAATATGTTGTGAAACTTGGCAGTCTTAAGGAAATCAATAACCTACACAGTTAATAGCGTCAAAGAAATAATTGCTGTAATGAAACCACAAATGTATTAGGACGAAAACAGATTAAAAATCCGTAGGTCCAGTGTCCAAGGATTTTCACAAGAATTTAAACAGCCGTTTAGAGGATTCCGAGAATTGTGTAAACCGAGGGAGAATACAGAAAATATTTTCTCTTCCGTTCACCGCTGACAGTCATTGTAGAAGCTCAGTTTCCGCATCTTTCACCTGTAGCAACAATCTGTCAGTATGAAAAATGCTTCATCTCTCAGAATTCACGCTAAACTGTAGGTTCCACCGCAATAGACAAATTTAGTTCGAAACGTCAGAGAAAAGCAGAGGCTTACCTCCTCCGACGCCTAGTACAGTACTACAGTCTTCTCATTATGGAAGTCCTTACGCTTGAACAGATTTCCAATTTTCGTGGGACGACATCCCCCTCACGCCTCACATTCCGTAGTCAGTGATGACGTACAGTGCGAACTGACTTTTAAGCTTTACATCATCTCATTTCTGTCGACACTTCCTCGACGTCAGGGTATACAAGTACCTCCTCCACGTTGCGTGACAGCAGAGTTTGTCGACAGAGTGTTTCCTCGTACGTCTGACGCCAGCAGACGCCGAAGAGCATCGGCAGCGACGCGCTCCCCTCCGAGAACTGCAGCTATCTAGACGCTTTCCGTGGCCGCCGCGAGCGAAGCTTTCGAAGAATGCGGGCCGGCGGGGATTTTCAGCGGTTGCGCAACACGCGGCATCCAGGCGGCGCGGCCGTGCAGAATCCGGGCGGACCTTGGCTGTCAGAGGCGTCCTTGGGTAATTAGTGCAGTGTCACGAACCCGGGACCACCGCCCACGCCGCGCAACAATAGGGATGACCGCCGCGACCTTGTTGTGTCGCGCTGGTGCCGCCGTGTTTTTGTCCTCCCTCGCGGCCGCGGAGGCCCTCCGGGGGCGTTTAGCTACCGACACTGCCCAGGCGGCGCCACGAAAACTGAGAGACACTGCGATTACTGCGGAGTGGCCGGCTGGCGCCACGCCGTTCCGAGAACCGGCCCTCGCTCGCGGCGAGACTCGGGAATGCGTCGAGCAGCCCTACAACGTTTCAACCTTGACTTTGTTTACACTGTGGTGAGTCCATAAGCAGAATATTAACCTGATGGATAAGTTCGTAGCATTTTTCCGCGAGGTTAATAAACGCAACAGATACACATAATGGAGAATTTAGGCTTCAATAATGCACTCTTCTTCCAATTTACAACCATCTGGCAATTCTGGGATAACTTTATGATTCAGCGACTGTAGAAATCACGCGGTTTTGAGGCGAAGTACTGGTCGAGCAGTGTTCAGGGCGCATTTTCATCGGGAAAGGAAGTTCCTTCAAGGTTATTCAATAGAGAATGGAAAAGGTGGAAATCTGACGGCGCAGGAGCAGGTGAATAAGGTGGGTGTGGAATGACGTCCCAATTCAACTTTTGTATAATGTTGTCTGTCTGTCTATCAGAAGGAGGACGGGCGATATCGTGGAATAGCATCACTTCACGCAGTCTTCCTGGTCGTTGTTCTTGGATTAGGTCAGCAAGATCTGTCAGTTTTTGGCAATAAATGTCAGCAGTGATGGTAGCACTCTGCGGAAGGTATTCGTAGTACGCAACACCGTCGCTGTTCCAGATTCATAATGCTATCTTTTGTGAGTGCGCTCAGATCTTTGCGCGGTAGCCTAGCGGTTCTAGGCGCTACAGTCTGGAACCGCGCGACCGCTACAGTCACACCGAGCGAGGTGGCGCAGTGGTTAGACACTGGACTCGCATTCGGGAGGACGACGGTTCAACCCCGCGTCCGGCCATCCTGATTTAGGTTTTCCGTCATTTCCCTAAATCGCTCCAGGCAAATGCCGGGATGGTTCCTTTCAAGGGGCACGGCCGACTTCCTTCCCCGTCCTTCCCTAATCCGATGAGACCGATGACTTCGCTGTCTGGTCTCCTTCCCCGAAACAACCAACCAACCAACCGCTACAGTCGCAGGTTCGAATCCTGCCTTGGGCATGGATGTGTGTGATGTTCTTAGGTTAGTTAGGTTTAAGAAGTTCTAAGTTCTAGGGGACTGTTGACCTCAGAAGTTAAGTCCCATAGTGCTCAGAGCCATTTGAACCAACCAGATCTTTGCACGGGGAGTTGCCGCTTTATTTGGGCTCAACCATTCCTTTCTTTTTTTTATCTTAGCATAAATACACCTTTTTAGTAATCAGTAACATACAAGATAGAAATGGTCGGTGTTGTTCAAGAGCCAATTGATGGCGAGCAAGTAGACGCGCACATACCCATACACCCGATTTTAGAACTCTCTCCATTGCATGAAAATGTCGCACTATGGTCGAATGATCAGTCACTACATTTGCCAGTTCTCGAGTACACTGACGAGGATCGTTGTGGATTAATGCGTCTAAACGGTCTTCATCAGATGCCGAAGTCCTCCTTAGCCTGGACAGTCACTAATTTCTGAACGATCCTTCTTAAAACGAGAAAACCATTTTCTTACCATGCTTGGCCACTGGCTTTATCGCTATACGCGGCGCAAATGTTTCCAATTGCATCCGCTGCTGACACCCCTATGTTGAATTCAAACAGAAGAGTATGTCGAAAATGTTCCAATTTCTGCCCTTGCACCCCGTTTTCTACCGTCCACAGCTCCACTCCCTGTATCCATATAAGAAAATGACAGTACACAACCTCAAATAGCAACAGCAAACTACAAATTCCCTAATACATCAATTTTCTTTCTTTTGGGTCATGTCTTCTACTGGTTCGATGCTGTTCACCACAAATTTCTCTCCCCTATCAACGTCTTCATTTCAAAATACTATCTTCATCCAACCTTCTCAATCAGGTTAGTTCGATATACGCCTACAGGGTAATTTTAATTAAACTTTCGCTATTTGAGAGGGCCACCATGAAACACGGGTGATCGTAGAACAATGAAACTTTGTGAAAACGTTTGTAAGTACCTGCGGAACACAAATTACAATAAACCATGGAAAGAAAAACGCTTTAAATTCCATGTGAGGGGGTTGTAGTTATGAACCGCGTACCACGTTTACATTCCAGTACACACACATTTCTCAGTATGAGAGCCATATGCATCCAAGGCAGCCTGGAGTTGCACTAGAGGCACCATTTTACAATTGTTCACAGCTCTTTTCGAGTGATGGACAATGGAATATTTAGCTGTCATGACACAGGTCGCTCAATGCTTTAAAGTCACACAATGCGTGCAACATTCTCAGGCATGCGAGCTGTAGCTTCTTCAACAATTTGTGGCGCAACTGGCTGTCGGGATCTCCCAGGAGTAATCCCAGATCGCCATTTAATTCGAAGTTCCGAATCTTTTTTTTTTTTCAAACCCGCTGGGGAAAGAGGACCTCACCGTATCCCTTCATAATGTTTCGATATTCGCGAACAGCAACAGCATTATTGCAATAATTTTGATATAACAGGATTACAAGTAAAGCCCTGCTGACCTTGTACAGAACTATATTGACTGTTTGCAACTGTAATCCATACTAATGCTAATGTTTCAGCCCTACGTCACTGTACCAGTACAGGCGCCTGACGGCGAGTCATGACACTAACACTACTAACAATGCAAATCCTGTAGTGTACCGTTTGAATATCGTTCCGATACAGTTAAGTAACCGTACGGTAAACAATTTTCCATCTACAATGGCTCAATTAGCGGAAGTTTAATTGTAACCATCCTGTACTCGAGAACACACTATCTTGATGTCCGCTGTATGCCGATGTTGCTGATACTGATCGGCAGCAACTGAATCGGCAATGGAAATTCGATGACAAATATGTACTGCGTTGCGTGATAGACTGGCGGATCCTGACAGTATTGTCGATGCTACTTCAAGAAAGGCTCGTGTAGCGGGTTAACTTCTCGATCGACCCTCGTCTGCTGCAATACAGGATGTTGTGACAGAAGAGCGAGAAGCAACGCATCGAAGACGGCTAGCGCAGACAAACAGCCAACTCCACGTGCTCAGCGATCGTAACAACATCACCAAAGCAGAAACGCAGCCGTTTGCCGTGTCTCGCCACCGCAAGGAACTAAAACCGAAGTGACGTGGGCCGGCATGTAGCTACATTTCTCCCCGGCAGCAGTGACTTTCCCTCGAACCAGGAAGCTGTCAGGCGGATGAAACCACAACGCCCTCCGCAGTGATCCAGTAAGCAGATGATTATGCCTACGGATCAGGAAGCGATGCTCGCATTTTGTATGTGACAGAGAAATAGAAGACATAGTTAGATTCCGGAGCAGGCGCACTTATTATTATTGGTAGAATTAGTTATGGTGATGGAAAATGTTACTGTGTTTGGTGTAATAATGTATATTGTACAATTAGTGGCCGACGCATAGGACAAAAATCTTGTATGATAGTAATAATTCGTCTGAGAATGAATACAGTCTGTGTTTAAATTACAGGCAACACACTGTAATGCAATACTAATACTATATAAATGGATGCACAAATACATGTATGTACGTATTTCCCACATTTCCCTCTAACCCACTGGTCCGATTCCAACCAAACTAGGTATACATATCATTTACTGTCTGTAAATTGTCGCTGTGGGTGTAAGAACCACCTACCTATAAAAGGGTGGGAGAGGGGTGGGGGCTGTAAAAGCAGTGTACTCCTGTACGCACGAATAGCCATAATTCAGTCATATAGTATTTGAGAATGACAGCACTTAGTGACCTGGAACTAGCTTGACACGTATTTTCAAACCTTTACCAAACTTTTTCTCGCTGACATCCCCTACAAAATGATGAAAGGAAACAAGTTTATTACTTATTACATTTTCGCTGCTCAAGCAATAAAACTGTCGCATTAAGCATGAGGTTTTAATTTATTAAGTCTTTACTGCTAACTGTATTCGCGACACATTTTTCAGACAGTATCCATATATGCCCCTGCATGTACCTACAAAATGTGACGTGATACAGGAGATACGACGTCATAAACAGTGAGAAGCATGAAAACTGTGGCGTCGTGTATGATGTTTCAATTTATTACCTCGTTACTACCAACCCAACTTGCAACACATCTCGCAGGCAGTATCCAGGTATGTCCCTGAATGTGCCTTCAAAGATATAGCGTACGATACACACTTTAGGAAATTGACGTCATCAACACAGACGTGCGTGAAAACTTGTCCATCAAGCAATCCGTTTAAATTTATGAGTTCGTTGCAACTAACTCTGTATATACCGTTGTACAATACACGGTTCAGGATTTGCGTCAAAAACTGTCGCATCATACACTACATTATAATTTATTACGTCGTCACTACTAACTCTACTCAAATTTCGTAGACAGTAGCCATACATACCACTGGATGTACATGCAAAATTATATCGTTTTACAGTATATAACTTAACAGATACGACATATACACACATCAAAAAAAGTTTCGCATCACCCTGGATCCCAAAACTCCTGCCTGTGGATATTGTATCACAGACACAGTCCCTTTGACTGTTCAGAGATTTCACTGAACCCACTTAAAGATGTAAACAATCATGCATGAGCAGCGCCTATTAGACGGAGGGATTCCGACAGCCGACCAGTTCTTCATTCCACCAGGAAGGAGATACACGGCTCGTGTTGTCTGCAGTTCAACCATGCCTAGACGGTCAGTACCGTGACTCGATCGCGTGCGCATTGTTGCTTTGTGACATGAAGGGGTTTCAACAAGTTAACTGTTCAGACGTCTCGGAGTGAACCAAAGCGATGTTGTTCGGACGTGGAAGAGATACAGAAAGACTGGAACTGTCGATGATATCTCTCACTCAGGCTGCCCAAGGCCTACTACTGCAGTTGATGACCGCTACCTACGGATTACGGCTCGGAGGAACCCTGACAGCTACGCCACCATGTTGAATAATGCTTTTCGTGCAGCCACAGGACGTCATGTTACGACTCAAATTGTGCGCAATAGGCTGCATGAAGCGCAACTTCACTCCTGACGTCCATGGGGAGGTCCATCTTTGCAATCACCACACCATGCAGCGCGATACAGACGGGCCCAGCAACATGCCGAATGGACCGCTCAGGATTGGCATCACGTTCTCTTTACAGATGAGTGTCGCATATGCCTTCAACCAGACAAGCTGAACGCCTTAGATACATCCAGCGAGTGCAGCAAGGTGGAGGTTCCCTGCTCTTCTGGGATGGCATTATGTGGGGCCGACGTACGCCGCTGGTTGCCATGGAAGGCGCCGTAATGGCTGTACGACACGTGAATGCCATCCTCCGTCCGATAGTGCAACCATATCGGCAGCATACTGGCGAGGCATTCGTTTTCATGGACCACAATTCGCGCCCTCATCATGCACGTCTTGTGAATGACTTCCTTCAGGATGACGACATTTCTCACCTAGAGTGGCCAACATGTTCTCCAGACATGAACCCTATCGAACATGCCTAGGATAGATTGAAAAGGGCTGTTTATGGACGACGTGACCCACCAACCACTCTGAGGGATCTACGCCGAATCTCCGTTGAGGAGCGGGACAATTTGGACCAAGAGTGCGTTGATGACTTGTGGATAGTATGCCAGAATGAATACAAGCACGCATCAATGCAAGAGGACGTGCTACTGGGTATTAGAGGTACTGGTGTGTACAGTAGTCTGGACCACCACCTCTGAATGTCTTGCTGTATAGTGGTGCAACATGCAATGTGTGGTTATCATGAGCAATAAAAAGGCGGAAATGATTTCAATCAAAGCTGGTACATATAATAGTTAGGATTTAAAGAGGAATACTGTGGGACTAAGAAGCACCAGCGTTCAATTGTGGTGAGCGTGATAACGTGGAGAGAGAATGGGGAAAGGACAGAAAGCGAAGGGGAAGGAGGAGATGGACAGAAAAGAGGAGGAAGAGATTGGCAGAGAGAAAGGGAGCTGGAGATTTATCGAGAGAGAGGGGAGAGGGAAATAGACGGAGAAAGGGAAGAGGAGTAGATGGAGAGAGATAGTGAATAGGAGGAGATTGACTGTGTAGAGAGGAGGAGATAGATAGAGAAAGGAAAGACGAGAGGAAGGGCAGAGAGAAGGGGAAATGAGGAGATGGACAGAGAGAGGGAAACGAGGAAATGGTCTCATAGAAGATTTAAATACACACGCAGGCAACGGCGGGTCCTCAGCTGTTAGGACAATAAATAAATAATGTATCTCAATTTCTGCCTTCCTCTAAGTTTTCACCCTTTTCCTTCCTCCAGTACCATGGAAGTTATTACCCGATGTCTTAACACACGCCGTACCATCCTGTCAGTTTTTTTGTCTGTGTTTCCCACATATTCTTTCCTCATCGATTCCAAGAATGCTTTCCTCATTTCTTATTAGTACGTCTGTTGCTAAGTCCTATGACTTTTCTGGACGGAAATCACGAATCCATCTACATCTACATCTACATCCATACTCCGCAAGCCGCCTGACGGTGTGTGGCGGAGGGTACCTCCAGTACCTCTATCGGTTCTCCCTTCTATTCCAGTCTCGTATTGTTCGTGGAAAGAAGGATTGTCGGTATGCCTCTGTGTGGGCTCTAATCTCTCTGATTTTATCCTCATGGTCTCTTCGCGAGATATACGTAGGAGGGAGCAATATACTGCTTGACTCTTCGGTGAAGGTATGTTCTCGAAACTTTGACAAAAGCCCGTACCGAGCTACTGAGCGTCTCTCCTGCAGAGTCTTCCACTGGAGTTTATCTATCATCTCCGTAACGCTTTCGCGATTACTAAATGATCCTGTAACGAAGCGCGCTGCTCTCCGTTGGATCTTCTCTATGTCTTGTATCAACCCTATCTGGTACGGATCCCACACTGCTGAGCAGTATTCAAGCAGTGGGCGAACAAGCGTACTGTAACCTACTTCCTTTGTTTTCGGATTGCATTTCCTTAGGATTCTTCCAATGAATCTCAGTCTGGCATCTGCTTTACCGACAATCAACATTATATGATCATTCCATTTTAAATCACTCCTAATGCGTACTCCCAGATAATTTATGGTATTAACTGCTTCCAGTTGCTGACCTGCTATTTTGTAGCTAAATGATAAAGGATCTATCTTTCTGTGTATTCGCAGCACATTACACTTGTCTACATTGAGATTCAGTTGCCATTCCCTGCACCATGCGTCAATTCGCTGCAGATCCTCCTGCATTTCAGTACAATTTTCCATTGTTACAACCTCTCGATACACCACAGCATCATCTGCAAAAAGCCTCAGTGAACTTCCGATGTCATCCACCAGGCCATTTACGTATATTGTGAATAGCAACGGTCCTATGACACTCCCCTGCGGCACACCCGAAATCACTCCCACTTCGGAAGACCTCTCTCCATTGAGAATAACATGCTGCGTCCTGTTATCTAGGAACTCCTCAATCCAATCACACAATTGGTCTGATAGTCCATATGCTCTTACTTTGTTCAATAAACGACTGTGGGGAACTGTATCGAACGCCTTGCGGAAGTCAAGAAACACGGCATCTACCTGTGAACCCGTGTCTATGGCCCTCTGAGTCTCGTGGACGAATAGCGCGAGCTGGGTTTCACATGACCGTCTTTTTCGAAACCCATGCTGATTCCTACAGAGTAGATTTCTAGTCTCCAGAAAAGTCATTATACTCGAACACAATACGTGTTCCAAAATTCTACAACTGATCGACGTTAGAGATATAGGTCTATAGTTCTGCACATCTGTTCGACGTCCCTTCTTGAAAACGGGGATGACCTGTGCCCTTTTCCAATCCTTTGGAACGCTACGCTCTTCTAGAGACCTACGGTACACCGCTGCAAGAAGGGGGGCAAGTTCCTTCGCGTACTCTGTGTAAAATTGAACTGGTATCCCATCAGGTCCAGAGGCCTTTCCTCTTTTGAGCGATTTTAATTGTTTCTCTATCCCTCTGTCGTCTATTTCGATATCTACCATTTTGTCATCTGTGCGACAATCTAGAGAAGGAACTACAGTGCAATCTTCCTCTGTGAAACAACTTTGGAAAAAGACATTTAGTATTTCGGCCTTTAGTCTGTCATCCTCTGTTTCAGTACCATTTTGGTCACAGAGTGTCTGGACATTTTGTTTTGATCTACCTACCGCTTTGACATAAGACCAAAATTTCTTAGGATTTTCTGCCAAGTCAGTACATAGAACTTTACTTTCGAATTCATTGAACGCCTCTCGCATAGCTCTCTTCACACTACATTTCGCTTCGCGTAATTTTTGTTTGTCTGCAAGGCTTTGGCTATGTTTATGTTTGCTGTGAAGTTCCCTTTGCTTCCGCAGCAGTTTTCTAACTCGGTTGTTGAACCACGGTGGCTCTTTTCCATCTCTTACGATCTTGCTTGGCACATACTCATCTAACGCATATTGTACGATGGTTTTGAACTTTGTCCACTGATCCTCAACACTATCAGTACTTGAGACAAAACTTTTGTGTTGAGCCAACAGGTACTCTGAAATCTGCTTTTTGTCACTTTTTCTAAACAGAAAAATCTTCCTACCCTTTTTAATATTCCTATTTACGGCTGAAATCATCGATGCCGTAACCGCTTTATGATCACTGATTCCCTGTTCTGCGTTAACTTTTTCAAATAGTTCGGGTCTGTTTGTCACCAGAAGGTCTAATATGTTATCGCCACGAGTCGGTTCTCTGGTTAACTGCTCAAGGTAGTTTTCAGATAAAGCACTTAAAAAAATTTCACTGGATTCTTTGTCCCTGCCACCCGTTATGAACGTCTGAGTCTCCCAGTCTATATCCGGCAAATTAAAATCTCCACCCAGAACTATAACATGGTGGGGAAATCTACTCGAAATATTTTCCAAATTATCCTTCAGGTGCTCAGCCACAACAGCTGCTGAGCCAGGAGGCCTATAGAGACATCCAATTACCATGTCTGAGCCTGCTTTAACCGCGACCTTCACCCAAATCATTTCACATTTCGGATCTCCGTCAATTTCCTTCGATACTATTGCACTTCTTACCGCTATAAACACGCCTCCTCCTTCACTGTTCAGCCTGTCTCTGCGGTATATATTCCAATCTGAGTTTAGGATTTCGTTACTGTTTACGTCTGGTTTCAGCCAACTTTCTGTCCCTAGTACTATATGGGCGTTGTGATCGTTTATTAATGAGAGCAGTTCTGGGACCTTTCTATAGACGCTCCTGCAGTTTACTATTAGCACATTAATATTGTTATTCCCTGTTGCATTTTGCCTACTCCTATCTTGCCGCGTCTCAGGAGGCGTCTTGTCGGGCCTAGGGAGGGGATTCTCTAACCTAAAAAACCCCCATGTGCACTCCACACGTACTCCGCTACCCTTGTAGCCGCTTCCGGCGTGTAGTGCACGCCTGACCTATTCAGGGGGACCCTACATTTCTCCACCCGATAGCGGAGGTCGAGAAATTTGCACCCCAGATCTTCGCAGAATCGTCTGAGCCTCTGGTTTAAGCCTTCCACTCGGCTCCAAACCAGAGGACCGCGATCGGTTCTGGGAACGATACTACAAATAGTTAGCTCTGATTCCACCCCGCGAGCGAGGCTTTCCGCCTTCACCAATTCCGCCAACCGCCTGTACGAACTGAGGATGACCTCTGAACCCAGACGGCAGGAGTCATTGGTGCCGACATGAGCAACAATTTGCAGTCGGGTGCACCCAGTGCTCTCTATCGCCGCCGGTAGGGCCTCCTCCACATCTCGGATGAGACCCCCCCGGCAAGCAGACAGAGTGAACACTGGCCTTCTTCCCCGACCTTCTCGCTATTTCCCTAAGGGGCTCCATCACCCGCCTAACGTTGGAGCTCCCAATAACTAATAAACCCCTCCCCCCGTGTGCCTGCTCGGACCTTGCTGAAGGAGCAGCCACATGTCCCCTCACAGGCAGAGCGGGCGATGCCACACGGCCAGCCTCCACATTGACCTTCCGCCTCGTGCGCCGCGAACGCCGCTGAACCCGCCACTCCCCTTGGGGAGAGGGTGGCCCAACCGCGCCCGGTACCCGCGAAGATGTCTCGACAGCAGGGACAGTGGGTGAAGCATGTAACACCTGGGGTGTACCTTGCGACGCACCAGACTCCCCACTGCCGCTACACTCCGAGGCAGCAGCCTGAAGACGGCTGACCGCGGCCATCAACACGCTCAGCTGTTCGCGAACAGTGGCCAGCTCCTCCTGCGTCCGTACACAGCAGTCACACATCCTATCCATCCTAAGGAAACAATTTACTGAAGAGAGTTAATCAACCTTTAACTAGACTGCTAATTCACTAAAGGCGGCTGCTTATTCACTAAACTGTGGTTGCTAGCCACTTCTTGTAGAAAACAATTAAAATAGCACTACCTGTCTCTGGACTGTATTGAAAACAAACTCTAGCACTACTGGCACTATGGTTGACTACAGGGACTCTCTCTTACTGTATTCAAAACAAACACGAAATCTATGGAACACTATTAAGAGCACTCGAAAAATAAAGCTTCCTAAAAGCAAATACACACGGAAGAAGAAGTGACAAGTAAGAAAAATACAGTTAATACTTAAATTAAGGTAGCTCGCTGCACAGCAGACGTGAAGCAGACGGCAGTTACGACGACACTGACACTGACTATGGCTGACTAAAGGGACTCTCTCTGACTGTATTCAAAACAAACACGAAATCTATGGAACACTATTAAGAGCACTCGAAAATTAAAGCTTCCTAAAAGCAAATACACACGGAAGAAGAAGTGACAAGTAAGAAAAATACAGTTAATACTTAAATTAAGGTAGCTCGCTGCACAGCAGACGTGAAGCAGACGGCAGTTACGACGACACTACTGAAGCGATATTCCATAGGCATGCTATTTGATGAGAAGTCTCTTGAGAGGAACGGTGGCAAAAGCCTTATGGAAATCTATAAACAGGGAATTAATATGAGATCCTCTGTTGACAGCATTCATTACGTCGTGCGAATAAAGAGGCAATTGTGTTTCACAGGCACGATATTTTCTGGATCCGTCCTGACTATGGATCAGTTTACCGTTACTTTCGACGTAATTTATGTTCGATAATCCTACTACAAATCGATATCAGTGATTTGGGTCTGAGATTCAGCAGATTACTCATCTTTGTTTTCTTGAGTATTGGAGAGACCTGTGCAAATATCCACTCTTTTGATAAGGATCTTGCATATAATTGCTAAGTATGTCGCTGTTGTATTTGCATACTCTGAAAGGAACCTAGTCGGTATACTTCTTGGGCCAGAAGACTTGCCCTTAGTAAGTGCTTTAAGCTGCTCCGCTACACAGAGAATATCTGCTGCGAAGTTACTCATGTTGGCAGTTGCTCTTGATTCGATCTCTAGAGTATTAACTTCGGCTTCTCTGGTGAACGAACTTCAGAAAATTGTGTTTAATAACTCAACTTCATTGACGCTGTCATCGCTAATATTACCGTTGCTATGGCGCGATGAAGTTACTGATTGTGTCTTGCCACTAGTGTACTTTACATACGACCACAATCTCTTTGGATATGCTGTCAGATATCGAGACAAAATCTACTCTTTCCTTCTTGGTCCTTGCCGGAGCAATAGGCAGGGGCATGAAGAATATTTCTAGATTTTCACTTAATACTGGTTCTTAAGCTTTGTTCAGACTGAACACATTCACATATTTAGGCTATGAATATCCTTTTTCGAAGAAAGAGGTATACGAAAACAATGAGTGTCATTATTAATGAAATGAAATCTTCTCTAGTCCAGAAGCACGACCCAATAAGCCTTTGAAAGATATTAGCAAGACCTGTACTGTCGTAATGAAGCCCGAACAGTGTAGTCAAAAGATGCGAAAACACCATCATCCTTTCAAATTAAATTCTTGGGACGAACAGCTGGTTTCCAAATGGAATCACAAAACGAACGAAGATGTGTTGAAGAAACTTAAAATGGAACCCATCACACGTTGTATTAGGACTTTTAAAACAACTGGCGAAAACATTTACAACCAATGAGCTCAAAGAGGATCCCAAAATACATTATCAACTTAACGGTGTGCGGTCGGCAGGTCGACAAACGAAAAGATGCCAGAATAACTTCTCGCAGAAATCGTAACATGTCAAGATACTGTATCTAATACTTAGAAGGAAGATGATTACGAAGCAGTGTGACTAACTTTTGTGGGATAGTTCACGTCTATCTTTGTCTACAATTTCGGCATTTCCTTGAAGCTCTTCCCTAGGCCTTATCAACCTACACTTTCGTAGTAGCCTACCAATGAATCCAAATCCGCCGCTTGTTTCATCTATAACTGAGTCAATGCGACCGTTCTTTTTCATATCCCTACAAAGTTTTACACTCAAATATTTGTATGAGATAACTGATTACGACTTACTGAAACTTTAATAATAGGGTACAAAGTTTTTTCCACAAAATGCAAGTTGACAACGTGCATTTCGAATTACGATCTTCGTTAAAACTGTCTAGGCATCACATTCACAAGCAGTACGCCACACAATAATAATATTTGTATTTATGAAGGATCAAAGAGAATGTGTAATGTATGCCCGTGACCAATTTGTGTGATAATTCCCAAACAATTATTCAAACTGAAAGAACACTGAAAGTGTTGTATGAACATTTCATGTCAAGTTTCTATGAAAATATGACACCGTCTTATAAAATCCTGTTGTATCTGCTACATCAACCTTGGTGGTTTCTGAATGTCATAGGGAACGATAATTCTAACCTGGCGATTCTTTTAAGTCATGATAGGCTTTCATTACAGATGGTGCTTCACACGACCCAAGAAGGAGAAATGAAAACGGTTCAGCTATTATACATAACTTGTCTTCCTATCCCCCATTTAGGCAGATGTTCACGAGCAACTTGTACAATGTGCTCCTAGGCTCCTTCATGTTTGAATCACATAGGCGTACGAAGAACAAGAGGTATTTTTATCAACAACGCGTATCTCTGAGAAACACAGAAATTGTTGTATGAACATTTCATGTCAAGCTTCTTTGGAAACATGACACCGTCGCACAGAATCCTGTTGTAACCGCTGCATCAACCTTGGTGGTTTCTGAATGCCATGGGGAACTATAGTTCTAACCTGGCAATTCTTTTAAGTCATGGTAGGCTTTCATTACAGATGATGCTTCACACGACCCAAGAAGGAGAAATGAAAACGGTTCAGCTACTATATATACCTTGTCTCGGAGAAACACAGTGAAGCAGATACGGATCTGTTTGCCAGTTATTGACTTTATCTGCTCACAAGCTCACTGCAGACCCGTGCGTATAGCTCTTTGGAACTGTAGCGTGGAGGCAGAGTAAATGTACAATAGATCACCAGTGCGAGTTTGAACACTTCGTCTTTGGTGCGATAAGTTTCCTTTGACAGTAGTAAGTGGGTAGGAGAGGGTCACCCCTAGAGCACCCCAACAACAATTGGCACAATGAGACGTCAAGTACGGATCAGCCACATTTAAAGCTTGCATTCTGAGTTAATAATAGGGTGTAGTTGTTGTGCCCGTATTACTTTATACACAGTGTTGTGCACAGCGAACTTTTTAAGTGAAACTGATCCAGTGCTAATTGAAAGTTCTTTATTCTTGCTAACAGAAGCACTACTTTTTTCAATTCGGAAACCACACAGTTCTCCCCGGTCGTTATGTTGTGATACCACTTGTCTCGTTTCCCTTAACGCCGGAACACTATCGGAAACATTTTGTTCGTCAGATGTCTCGTACATCGGTACTTAACCCAACACAGCCGCCCATCATGACTACAGTTTCCATTTGCTGACCGTAAGTGTAAGTCATGTTTGCTACTTCCGTAACTCGGTACAACACGAATTACTAGGGCTGATCAATAATCTTCTTAAAATTGCAAATAAAGAATGCAGTGTTACAGATTTTCACATAAGGACCTCATCAATGCATCCATCACACCAGTGACTGTTTTTTGATGAAGTTTCTGTCCCTAACTATAAGGAAGCACTACTAAATGATTGTCGATTTTTCCTAGGCAATAGTGACATCAGCTACTTACTAAGGATCAATGAGTAGATGGGGTAATTAATGGAAAGCTACTGAATAGAACTGGGGAGAAAATAAATCTATAGCATAAGTTGACTGAAAGGTATACTAAGTTGAGAGGACGCATCGTAATTCATCAAGGAATGGTCTACAGTAAACACATGGAACTGGACAAAGGCTACAGTACGTACGCAGAGGTGAAGGATGTGTCAAACCAATCGTCGGACTGAAGATCACAGTAACATTTACATAGTAAATTAGTTTATTTTCATGAAGAAGATCGATACATATTTTCTCGTATTCGTTTACCTGAGTTATTCCATGGCACGTTTGGCTTCGTAGCCAATCAGACTCTTTCTGGACAATTTTCGTATCTCAAACTGATCATTTGCTCTTCTCTGTCATCTCTAGAGTTTTTATCATCATCATGGAAACACACTCTATTACAGAACTGTCCTACTACCATAGTAGTCGATCACTAAATAATAGCAAGTATGAGAAAAAAATTAAGATGCTACAGGAGATAAAAATTCACTACTGCACCTATGATCTGCGAGAATAGGTTTAGATCAGATTATGACAGACGGAACGAGACCAGAGAATCATATAAAACCACCGTCCCATTAATATCAAAATATATTCCCGAAGAATCCTTCGTGTCCCTTGGTCTACTCTCCATTATGTGGACATTTGGCGTGAGTTACTCCTTTTGAAATACTCTGTTACATCCTTTCAAGAACGGTTCTTGCAGCATATAGCCACTTGTGAATTTGGTGAGCTAACTTGACTGATGACACAATGAAATCCTTTGTAATGAACCTAATGTCTAGAGCTAAGACGCTGGAACTGCCTCTCTCGACCGCTGTATTCCTAGATGATGGTACTGAAGGTATCGTGATACTGCACTTTAAAGTCTAGAAGAGACGGGCTCGAAAAGCGTAGTGAGCATTCTGGTGTAGTATGGCAGCAATGTGATAAATTACTCCCAACGACAAGCCGCTTCCGTCGCCGATGTCGCTATCGCAATTCTGTGCTGTGGCGCCCGATCAGAAAGGCAACTGGTTCGAATCCCGGCGCCAGTGAAAACTTTCACCGCCAGTATATGGCTGACAAGGGAAGGAGAGGTGGTTGGTTAGGATCCTTCATCGCCAGATTTCGTGGAAGCACCATTAGCTATGGACTGGTACCCGATTTCAGCCTCTCCCTTCTCGCATCTTCATACCACACAAAGATGACGAGACACACCGACTATTGTCACGTACACTTAACACACATTTCGCATGCACAGCAAGGAAATGGGTCACCGTGCGCGGAGGAAGGAAAGCCTTTCCGATTAGTCGGGCCAACTCTCCACTTGGAGTCTCCCTTCCAACAATGCCACAGGCCTCTCTCTTCCTTTGATTTACTCACTGTAGACGCCTGGCCTTTGATGTCGTATGATTGTATAGGAATGTTACCTTGAAAACTGTAGTTTCTTTCGCAGATATTTCCGCACTTGTGCTGTGGTAAGTCATGTCAATGAAATCCTTCCACATGACATGTCAAGAATTGCTTTTGTGAACAGATTAACCACGCTTCAAAGAGCCGTCATATTGTTAGTAAGAAGGATGCACCCTCTGGATGATAAGAGCATATATAGTCTTTACAAAAAACGTATAAACTTAAAAGAAAATAGGTAGCTACAAGGGCGGGTGGCATATGAACACTAACCTGATATGTACGATTACTTTTGTCAAACAAGAAGTCGAATTTTCATGGGGAAAGACTGTTGTACATTCTAGATGGTGGTCAGTGGTATTTTATACCGTTACTCGCAAATTCCTCGCAAATTCTTCTTGGAAATGGTGCATAAAAATTCTCAATGGCGGCCAATGGGGTTTCATATTGTTTCTTCCAGCACCATCACTGTAACTTCTTAGGAGGTGATTCACTGTTTTCCAATAAGACACATAATTACTTAATAATAAACTCAGCGACTGTGGAGAGGTGAGCGACCGTATAATTTCCAACCGTGTGAATGGGAGCATCATTTATTAACTTTAAACAGTCTTTCCTAAGACCAGCAGTAGGCCAAGCCATTACAGTAACTTCACCATGCTTCGTTACTAAAGAAGAGTGTCTATACGTTATCTCTGGAGTGCTCGTTTCGCAAACACATCCTGTAATGTGGAACCGTCTGAATACATCGTAGTACATCACTTGTTGTCTTGTTCCACAGTGCAGCTTTCGTATTCCTTACATCCCTCTCTCTCTCTCTCTCTCTCTTTTTTTTTTTTTTTTTTTTGCAAGCGCTTTTGAATAGTCGCTCCACCATACCCATTTTTTTATATCGCACAACATTTTTTCTAATAACAGAGGTAGGTATGACAAAAACGGGAGTCTCACAAGGACACGTACTAACCGTCTCACTTTCAATCTTGTACTGGAAAAATTAATCGAGACCTGAGAGAGAGAAGTGAAAGGAGTAACTATAGGCAAATTAAATGAAAATACATTCATGCTAGTTTGCATTCGCAGGTGACTTAGCTTTTCTCTCCAGCAATGGAAAAGACGGGTTTCACTCCGGAGAAAAAAAATTGAAGTTAATGCTAAACCTGGATTCCGAATCTTATTCTGTGGAAACTCAATATACTACATGTTATCAAGGTGGGCAGCCTACAGTAACTCAATAACGCAAAATATCTCACGTATCTAAATTCAGATACCTCGAGAAAATCACACAATCTTCAGGATTAACTACTGAAACAAGCAAAGAAAGACTCTGTAAATTGCAAAAAGTCTACAGAATCATGTGGAACGAAGAACCTACAACAAAGTAGTCAGGCCACAAGCATAATAGGCGTCGGAAGCCTTGATAATTGTGGGTACATCTCTACGGTAATTCAAAGCATAGAAAAGCTATAAATACAACAAGTGGTGCGTTCTCTAGCAGTTCGTTATTCCCATTCACGCTTCTGTGGTGGCTATGTGCGGGATGGGAAGAATTTTTAACTGTCATACTCTGGCAAATTTGTGTTTTTCATGCCGTTAAATGGTCCTAGCGACTTTTAAATTGATGCCCACCGTTTATTATTTCTTAAAAGTACGCTTAGTAATTGTTTGTCTGTATTGGTCCCCTAATAGCTATATACGCATTACGCCTGAAAGTAACGTAGTCGAGTGGTCCCGTATGATCCCACTCATAGATATCATTGTCTTTCGTGTTAAACAGGTTAAGCTGGATATGGGAAGTATCCCGCTACGTCGTTTTCTATTATTTCTTTTGCTGAGGTTTCATGGCAAGAATAAGGCGTTTCTCGAATATACTGGAAAAGTTAATGGACTCAACCGGCCCATTTACAAACAACTATCCCGGAATTTGCCTTAAGCAAGTTGGAAAACCACATAAATTCTAAATCTGGATGAGACGTTTGGGATCTGAAATGACTTTCTGCCGGCCGGTGTGGCCGTGCGGTTAAAGGCGCTTCAGTCTAGAACCGCGTGACCGCTACGGTCGCAGGTTCGAATCCTGCCTCGGGCATGGATGTGTGTGATGTCCTTAGGTTAGTTAGGTTTAATTAGTTCTAAGTTCTAGGGGACTGATGACCTCAGAAGTTAAGTCGCATAGTGCTCAGAGCCATTTTGAACCAATGACTTTCTGCAAGTCCACAGTGTCATCACTACACCGTCTCGTTCGGTGACAAAATAAGTATGTTGATTACAGAATCGCAGTACATAATTTCTGCAGGACAGTCGTGTGTATGCTCCTTATATTATTCTTACAACACACTTTTGGGGGTACTTTTGAGCGTTTAAAACTATCTTCTTCACAGATAAATGGCCATAGAATTTAGTTCTATGCGCCACCAATGAATGAAAATGTGCGAATATGTTAATTTACTGACGTTTTTCTCTTCAAGAATTACAGTGACACTAAGTTTAAAAGTAGCTGAACTGAACTGTTGAAACTGTGAAACAAATTTTTTCTAAATTTCGGTTAAAATTCTCATCAATATGTGTGGAAAATTTTAATAGATTTAAGCGTATTAGATATCACTCAAATTTAAATGTATCATTCTTGTTGTACACTTTAAACTGTGCAATTAAACATGGTCGGCTTTTTGAAACAATAAGAGACCATTTGCTAAAGACAGATCAATAATTCCTTTGAAATCTTGGTTTGCAATTTTATCTGTTGCAGTAGGTCTGTTGTACTGATTGTAATACGAGGGAATGCTGAAAATTAATGCTTCTGAAGTATTTGTATGAATATTCTTAAAGCTTTTTAAATAACACAAATTATATTATCATTCTACAGCTTTATTCTTGATGTGTACATATTTATTTCGCAACATAGTAGTCAGTCTGGCAACGAACACATTTCTCCTATCGAGAGACAAGTTTGTTGATACTGTCATTATAGAATGTCTGAATTTTTTCGCCGAGCCACAACCTCTGGAAACAAATGAAAATCTAATGGGGCCATGTCGGTACTGTATGGAGGATAATAAATGATAATGTACCAAAGGCGTCGGATTGTTGCAGATGCCGCTGCGCTCCTGTGTGGTCCGGCATTGACAAGCCAAAGGAGAGGGTAATCCACGTGTGGACGGACTCTTCCGATTCAAAACTCGCTTACAGCACGCGATTTCTCACACACCGACATAGTTACATTACACACCCGCATGCTTCCCGCTGCAATTCGGAGCCCTCTAGCGGCAGAGCGCTGCAAATACGTAGACGTGAAGAATGAAGATGTAGGATGTTAATGACGTTTGTTTCATTTAAAAAGTTTTAAGAATTTTCACGTCAAAAATTTCGTGGCATTACTTTCCAGCATGCCTTTATAGTTACGTCATTTGTAAAAGTAACTAATTGTGCTTGAAGTATATCAAATGCAGAGTCACTAAAATATATGATAACAGTGGATCTGGTTTGTTAAATACATAAACGATTTTCCTCGAGTCAGAAAAATGTATCCTGTTTATAGCTGTTGAACTGTGTAGCACAATGTTCTGCACTCTGCAGTAAAATGCTACGTGACATATACATTATTTGTACCGTTAATACCGAATGCATTTTAATCTCTACAGGCAGGTTCCTGCCTTTGGTTTTTTGTACTCATCATTCTTATTTAATGTCTCCATATTGCAATCAATGAGTTTTCCGTTAAGTATCACGGACACCTGACAGCGTTTATGTATCGGTTATGTCTGATGTTTTGACAGCAGATATAGTAACTGCCGATATCTCCAGATAATTGCGATTATTACGGATGTATTGACTAAGCAGATTCCAGCTGTCTACCCGCGTTGAAAATATCGAAGGGCGACGTGAGTGTCAAAGACTTGCTGCTGTTTTATAACAATCACAGAGATATTCTGTTGTAAAGGGAAAACAAAATATTACGTTAGTGCAATACAGCTGTCAGAAGATAATTTCCAGATATGTGTTAATACTACAGCATTCGAGTTATTTTCTCGAACTGGTGAAATACGAATTGGAGTCACCTGATATTTTCCGATATTCTTATCTACGTTAATGTTCAGCCTTTAAAGTCGTCACTGCCCTGATGACCACCTACTGGAATAATAATATTGTCAAAACATAAAAAAAAAAACATGAACGGGGTCTACTACTTGCTGGACAAATGTCACTTTAACACAATGCACATTTTCATTCTGTATGGGTCGATTCGAAGACAACCAGTCAATCAGTATCTCGTAGAAAGCAGTCACATATGCATTTCACAAACGTCCTTAACACGGCTGCAAAGTAACAATGCGGTACGCTGTTCAGTCACACGTGACCTCGGACTTCAATTTCTAAAAAGTGAAGAGCGAATCACTAAGGGTGTCACTTCCACTCCTGATGTTGAACTGGTGTAGTATTTTGCTACAGATTCATTGGACAACATGGCACAACTTGACGACGCCCAACTTCTCTCAACGGTGTGGTAATAAACTCCGAGAGTTAAAAGTAAGAGTGTCAGATTAATACTCCAAGGCCATAAAATTTGTCTGCCCCAAAGCCCCCACCCCTCTTTTTTTTTACTTAGAAAAGTGCAGCTATACGAATTGTGAAAGGACACTGGATGAAAACAACGAATGGAAGATTATGTTTGAGGTACTCAAGTTGAGATAGTGTAACGAAGAACTAAAACAGCAATGGCATAACGATTCGCTGCAGTCAGTAGTTTTTCAAATAATTGTACTTTAGATAAATAACTCTTAAAATGTAATCTGTAATTGTTCGATTTATGCAACCATCTTTTTCTTGTACTTTTGTTGAAATCTTCGCTTAAACCTTTTTGTGTTATCCTTTATTAGTTTTAATCGTAGTGTGTGACATGTTTCCGGACCTTCTCTCATTCTCCGTGTTACCCTTAAAAACGATGTCTCGCGGATGGAAAACGCTGCAGACATTACGAACGTATGTCTACATGCCTCCATAATTTTACCGGGAGGGCGGGGGGGGGGAGAATTTTGTTTTCTTTTGTTACATTTACTAGCTTTAACACTAAGTCTCAATAATGGAACGATACGGAAAAGTTCGTTGAAAATTTATTTGAGTCTGATTTTTTTTTTATAATGATACTAAATACATAATTCTTAATCTATATCAGATACCTACAATTATTCCCAAATAATAAAGTGTTATTTCACAATTACATCATCATTTATGAAGGTTATGGTGTGCCCACCCCACCCTTTTAAAACTTTTATCTTTAAGAATTATATGCACGTTGAAAATTGATGGAGATGATATGCGTAAACAATTAATTTTTTGCGTTCATGCTAAGCTGGTATTAAATAGCATAAACCATCGTGTTCGACTAATGATTGAAAACGTTTTATCTCTTCTTATGGCTTAATCAGTTTCGAAAGTGACTTAAAAACACAGACTACAAGACGAACTTGTGGTAGTTATCACCAGGACACGTGGGCCCAACCATACCATATGTTTGATAAAACAGATATAGTCTCTGAATCCTTGAGTCCCCCCTCCCCCCCCCCACCTCCTCAATGCCGAAGAACATGAAAGAGTAGTGAGAGCGAAGGAGGTACATGGGCGGCCTACTCACCAAAGCAATATAAAATCAGATGAATATCTCACCTGTTCTTCGTTAGTAACCGCTGGTACTTAAGCTACAAACTCTTTCAACTGTCAAGTGTAATCGAACATATGACACCAATGAACAAACTCACATTTCAGAGCTCTGGACTTTTTCAGCAAAAACGAAATTACTAAAAACTGGGCAAACTTTCCCTGTACTTTCATATAGAACGTGTTCTTGCGAGATACGACGGCAAGCTGAAAAGAGATGCCTCCAAATTTTTACGTGAAAATTATTAACGCTTTTCAAATAAAACCAATATCATCAACATTCTGCATCTTTACTCTTCACGTCTACATATTTATTTCTCAACATAGTCACCCTGGCGACGGATACGTTTCTCCAGCAAGAGATCGGTTTGTTGAGACTATCACTGTATAATGTTTGACTTTGTTGAGGGTGTCACAAGCTCACCTCTGCTTGCAACACTTCATGACTATCAAAGTGATGTCCTCGAAGGTGTTCTTTAAGTTTTGAGAACAGACGAAAATCGCATGCGGCCAAGTAGGAACTGTCGATGTTACCGGCCAAGTCGATAACAGTGGACTCACGGCATCAGCGGTCGTGTGTGGTCCGGCATTGTCATGCTGAAGGGAGGGGGCGGTTCCATGTATGGATGAACTCTTCGAATTATAAACTCGATTACAGCACGTTGTTTCTCACGCATCGACGTAATTATGTTGCATATCGCGAAGTTACACACTGCAATTCGGAGCCCTCAAGCGGTAAATGGCTGCAAATACGTGCACATGAAGAATATAGATGTAGAATGTTAATAACGTTTGTTTTACGTAAAAATCTTTGAGAGTTTTCACATTAAATAATCGGAGATATTACTTTTCAACTCGACCTCGTAATTTACTGCTTAGGATGGGTGTATCAGTAACGTTAATTCTCGTCACATGATTAAAAAATTGTTACAATTGAACTAAGTTAGAATTACTCGAAATTTACACATTCTTATCAAAATTAATGCGTCAACAATCAAAAACGTAGGCATTTCATTACAAATAATACGCGCATATGCGTTCCAACGTCTGTAGAAACAAGAGTAACACTTGTCTCTCTGTGGAACGCCCAACCGGCCCCCAGACGATGTCTGCTGGTTCGCCCTTGGAGAAAGGCTGTTTCACGTAAGAGTGCTGTTTACGTCGAGGAACGTCCGTCCGGCATGGAGGTTGTTACGGCGATGGCTTTCTCGCATCCTTTGCTTGACGTAACAACTTTAACTCAGGGGCCTCTAGTGTCACGTGCATGTTGTCTCCGTGGACGTCACCCAGTGCAACGTAAAATAACATACCTTCACAGATGTATGGTCGAAGAAAGATATCTCTTCCTCCTACGTTTCCGTGATCGAGAAGATAAAACTGAGCGATATCTGCGCCTCACAATTTCATTTTCTTCACTCTGCTCTATTATGTATGCTGCATTTCATGCAACACTATATAAAATATAGGTCCTATCAACGATGCTCAAAACGTGTTAATTATATGTCTTCCTATTATGATATATTCGTACCATCTCACATAATCTTTGCAGTCTATATACATGGGTAACTCGCGTTATTATAAGTACGAAGTCTTTTACGACGGAGTCCTTGACTAAAAATTTCTCTGTTTATTTGCTGCGTCCAGTCCTGATAAATTCCGAGCTTTCTATGATTTCCTCCAAGTATCACTGTCGTGAAGCTGGCGAGTCTCCAACTTTTATACCCAGAAGACCCGGATGACGATGATGGAGACTCTCATCTAAGCTCCGAATTTTATCCGCTTTTGAAGCGACAAGAAAACCGAGAACTTTTGATCCGCTTTATTGTAGTTAATACCCTACCTGCAAAAAGAGGCAGAGTCTTAAACACTTTATGCATAGGTCAAAATTATGAGTATATTAAAAAATTGTTAAGCCCAGGACGGAATAACAACAATATGCAAATGATATCACATAGAGGAGGTGGTGAGCCGCAGACAGGCACAATAAAAAATACCGCTTAAGTATTAAGCTTCCGGATAAAGTCCCAAACTCGTTCTTCCGAAATTGAAAGCACAGTTCACACACGCATGGCCAGTGTCTCCGGGCGCTGGAGCATGACTTAATACTGTAACGGTCTTCTTCATTGTGCCTGCCTGCGACTCAACGCCCCCTCAAAATAGTATTGTCACTAGATAAATATATACATAGAAGATAAATATTTGCGGGAAGTTTCATAAATAAAAGGGAAAGACCTATGGTAGGCAACGAAAAGTTTCACGTGGAAATGTAGGAAAGTTTACATATTTAAACAAGGACCTAAAAAACGCTTTGAAGGATTTATATGTAAGCTTCTTGTCAGCCTTCAACGAGACGTGATATATTTTGAAAGATCAAAATGCAAATTCACAGTAATTTCCTAAAAATTTGATCTGGAACAACAATACGGTTTCCATATGGCTAGTTCGTGCTTGGGACGGAAACATATATCTTTGGGATAAGTAACTGCGAAGTGTTGCTCATTAATGTTTTTGACAAAGTAAGCAGGGAAAAAGTAAGGATAATTAACGTATTTAAATGGCACTCAATCAAGTTTATTAAAAACAGTTAACTGTAAGTTGTGTGCATCTAAATAGCATTTGGAGATGACAGTGTTTATCGTGGAGACAACTCAAGGTTGATGACCGAACGAGCTATAGACTCTGGGACAATAGAGGCACAACACATCGTCTAGTGATCCCGATTTACATTACATTCCCAATTTTTTACCGGAAAACTATTAAAGCTGTTTAAATAAAACTGACGTTATTACCGTTCTGCGTCTTTATTATATACGTGTACATATTTGCATCCCTTTGCCGCTAGAGGGCGCCGAATTGTAGGGTGTAACATTGCGGTGTGTAACGTAACTACCTCTGTGCGTGAGAAACAGAGCGCTGTAATCGAGTTCCGAATTCGAAGAGTTCCGTCACAAATTGAGCACCCTCCCCTTCAGCATGACAATACGAGACTACAAAGAAGAGCCGCAACATCTGCAACAATCGGACGCCTTGGGTTCACTGCCATCGATCATCCTCTATACAGTACCGACCTGCTCCCATCCGATTTTCGTCTCTTCCCAAAATTCAAAGAACACTTTCGATGACTTCACTTTGATAATGATCAAGGGATGCAAGTAGAGATGAGGTTGTGGCTCCGTCAACAAAATCGGAAATTCTGTACTAACAGTATCAACAAAGTTTTCCACGCAAGCCAGCCTGTACAAGCTCTTCGTATCTACGTAATCACCGCAACCAAGTTCCACTTGAAACTGCTTACTTTAGTCAAAAATGGTTTAAATGGCTCTAAGCACTATGGGACTTAACATCTGAGGTCATCAGTCCTCTAGACTAAGAACTACTTAAACCCAACTAACCTAAGGACGTCACACACATCCATACCCGACGCAGGATTCGAACCTGCGACAGTAGCAGCAGTGCGGTTCCGGACTAAAGCGCCTAGAACCGCTCCGCCACAGCGTCCGGCACTGTAGTCAAGCCTAGGTCTCACTCTACAGAGCGTTCAACTAGAGACGATTTGTTGTTTGTTGCTTTCACATTGGATACTTGGTGGAATGATATTATAACGTAATTAGTGATTCAAATAGCATATAAACGTGTTTATTCCATATACGAATAATGCGTTACAGTCGCTAACTCATTTGCCACGACATGGAGGATCTGTAGGTGTCATATTGCTGTTGTATTGAGGGAGAGTTAGTGGAGCTGAGAGAGTACAGTAGTATGTCTGAGAAAGTATGGTAATAATTGTGGTAGACAGATGTCGGAAGATCGAAGAAGGACTTTGGAATGGAGCTTCTATTTTATTCGTATTTCTGGCGATAAGCTTTCAGTCAATGCAGCGTCCCAAGAAAACGGAGGCATAACCTTCAGGGGACACAACTACAGCTAAAGTGCTGATGCTATTGTTGTACACGATTATGTAATTTCCACAGATCTGAGGATGTTCGCTTCCGACGAGTGAAACTAGTCAATCAGTTAAGTAATACGTGACCTCTGGGATTTTCATTTGTATATTAACGAAGGGTAAAGTGGGCGGAGCTACGACTTGCAAACTAGAAGAATGTGGTAGAAGATTGAAAAAGTCTGGTGGAATCACTAAATCAGCTGTTCTTTGTTTTTACTAGATCCCTAAATCCCGCCTCTTGTTAAGCTTAAGAGGCTATTAGCTAGAAAATTCAACGTTATTACATAAGTGAGAACATAATAGAATTGAAATACGTTCTACTTTTATAAGAAAGGCTAGATCTGTATGATCAATGAGTACATTTAGTTTCTCCCACATATCTCTTGGGAGCATTTCAATAAGTGAAGTGACTAGAAAAATAGATGTAGACATACCGCTCACGATTACGATGGGTAGTCATTAAGTTTTAATTATGTCCTTGAAAAAATAAAGTTATGTAATTAATCTTTTGTTTGCTTGGAGATACATGTCTTCATTCCTGGTATACACTGAAATCTCCGCGCCATAGTACATTTGAGCGACAAAATAACTGATGGTGGCCGAAGTAGAAAGGATATAAAATGTAGACTGGAAATTGCAGGAAAAACGTTTAAAAGAAAGAGAAATTTGTTAATATCGAGTACAGAATTTAATATCAGGAAGTCGTTTCTGAAAGTAATCGTAGGGAGCCATGTGTGGAAGTGAACCATGGACGATAAACAGTGTAGACAAGTAGAGAATAGAAGCTTTTGAACTGTGGTGCTATATAAGAACGCTGGTTAAATCACGTAAGTAATGTGGAGGTACTGAATAAAATAGGGGAACAAAGGAATCTGTGGTACAACCAGACTAGAAATTGGTAGGACACTTTCTGAGACATCAAGGGATCGCCAATGTGTGTGTGTTTGTGTGTGTGTGAACGGCGGGGTGTGGTGAGGGGGGGCGGGGGTAAAAGATTTAGAGGGAGACCATGAGACAGTGAGCAGATTCAGAAGGATGTAGGTTGCAGTAGTTACTCGGAGTCTAAGAGGCTTGCGCAGGGTAGAGTAACATGGAGAGCAGCATCAAACCATTCTTAAGACTAAAGACTGCAACAACAGTACCGTAGCAAACCACTAGAAATGTCCACGGTCCACTGATAAAGTGGAGATGCAAACAGACAAAAAATTAATTATTTTACATTAGTTTTTCGAGGTTACGAGAACCCTCATTATCAACCTCCGTATGTCGTAGCAAGGTAACGTGGTTTAAAACACTATAATTAGCATTGAGAAGAAGAAGAATAAATGAAACAGCAGTGTGAAATAGACAGAGTTCCTATAAGGCCGGAGTCTTCTAAAATTAGGATCAGGGTAAGGAAAACTTGAACAAGGCGTCGAAGCCTACGCAGTCAGGGATTATTTGCTGTAGATAAATGTGTGTAGTGAAGAGACAAATGAGCTGTAATACTTAGTAATGACACAGTAGTGGATGGGGAGACGATTAGTCAGCGCTTAAGGCACTGGACCCGCTTTCAAGAGGAGCCGTGTTCATCGGTCGACGGTAGAGTGTTCTCTGTTGTCGGCTGGCCAATTCTCAAGACCGTTATTGCGACGGCAGCCATTGTCTAGAAACGATAAACACTGCAGGCTCCTATGTGCACGTAAATACATTCGTTACAAACGGACAAAGCACTATGTTTCCTAGCGATCACTGCATCAAAGTGTCCTCGTGGGATGACTATATTTCTATTACACAGTACCCAGATGATCGTAATTTATGACCAGCATCGTGGAACGGCATAGCTGGATATCGAGAAGTGTAATGTTTTGGTATGTTATTGCACTAAATATCTACTTCATCTCCTACGTATTTAGTGTGAACTGAATAACTGCCACATCAGGGAGGTGTTATAACTTGCAAATAAATGTGTTTTATTTCGACAGGAACGTGTCCGCCCATATGTGGCTAACGACGTAAAAGTCTTCGAATAATAAGAGGTACTAGAGCCTCCCTGAGCAGCAAGTTAGCTTGGCACTTCGATCATCGTACATATTGTCGGTAAAATAGTAACGCATTGCTAATGGAGGGTAAATGTCGCAGTTTGCGTCCCGGTGCGGTACAGTTTTCACACACTTTAAGAGCAGCGTAAAAAAGCCTTATGTTTAATGAAGAGCAGTTTGTTTTCATCTAGCCCCCGAAAGCGGTACTTCAATTACACTATACGAGAAAAATCTCACCGATAAAAAATATGCATGTGTTCATTTCATTTTCTTAACAGCATTTGTGAATACATACTTTTGACAAGTCCGTGTAGGATGGAGGGCCGATGGGAACATGTATCTGTTCGGCGGGAGTATTTATAGAATGAAGCTTAAATGCCGGACTGACAGCTTTCTGCCGAAATACAGCTTTGAAACAATTTGTCTGGAAATCTGATATTTTAGACACGTCAGAAAATGATTTACGTGTTTGTATGTGGAGAAACTTTTTTTCATAATAGATTAAAATTCGAACTCAGATGCCTGCCTTTCCCGGGCGGTATTCTCACCGGCTGCGCGACTGATGACCCGCGCCCAAGTTTCAGTTCTGCCAATAACGCTGTTTCATTTTCCGAATATCATACGAATTCCCGTGCAAACCTTGCTGGACTTGCATGTCTGGGAGAAAAGATTTTGCGGAGAAGTGGTTGACCCACAGTGTAGGATATTGTTCCTAAAAAGAATCTTTCACTTTGTAACAGAGTAAAACTGACTGACAGATCAAAACTGTCTGTTAGACAGTTTTAAAACAGCACCAACTCTGCTGCAGAGTGAAAGACCCACTCTCACAGACATCCGTAAGGTGCTGGCGGGAAAGAGGGGGGGCGGGGGTTGGGGGGGGGGAAGGAGGGGCAAGAAGCAATTACTTTCTGTGCACACATTTGGGTAACACAGTGCGGGAAGAAGTAGGGGCAATGAGATGACCATAAATGGTTCCAATAACACGTTAAAGTCTATCTTGTCCCACTCCATGTGGGTTTTCATAAGCCAAGACGTGATTGTTATTGCACCTGAAAGCTTTCCTCTCAAGTGAATAACGTACATACTAAGAACTGCAGAAACAAAGCACGCTGCCCTAACATGTATTGACAGATAGTTATTATCGACTGAAAGTCTGTCTCATTTAATGTTTGCACCCACTTACGGTGCGAAAGATTTTTATGCAGAATGTTCCGAGATCGTCATGCAATGACGCCTCCCCTTCTCGCAATTCTCCTTGTATTAATTGCTGCAGTTGCATCCACAGGAGAAGAACTCGTTCTTGAAGCTCAGTCGTTCGAGCATCGCGTGGTCTCCCACCATCTGCAACTCTCTTCTCAAATGTGCCCTTCTCTCGCAAGCGTTGCTAGAGACGTACGGACGTTCTTGCACAAGGTAACTGCCTCCCAGCGTAACGTTCAGCATTAAGTGGCGTGCTTCGTCCGCTTTCCCGTCTACTAGGCCGTACACGTAATTTAGTGCTTATCCGTCAAAGCAAACACCTAAAACATTGCTGTAATGTGTTCTGATGAAAGTTACTTTAAACAGAACAAACGGCAATCAGACAAAACAAAACAAATGCCGTGACCAGTTGCAAACAAGAAGGTGAGTAAAAAAAAAAAAAAACACGACTGACGTAAATTACAGGAGTCACTACAGGGAATTCCTTTCATACTTTCTTAAGGAAGGGTTTTCGGACCAACGTTCACATAAACTTTTTGCGATCTTTTGATGATAAAGAATAAATCAATAGCGTTTCTGACAAACGTTTTTATTCACCCTGTATGTACTTAATATGAGGGACCCTAATCGCAAAAACGACACACGACCTCACGTAACATTTAGGCTATGCTTAACAAAGGTGAGCTGAACCAGAAAGACACCGAAAATGGAGGCGACCATGATGAATAATTTATGTAGTGTGCAATTTGCTGCCGGCTGGAGTGGCCGAGCGGTTCTAGGCGCTTCAGTCTGGAACCGCGCGACCGCTACGGTCGCAGGTTCATATCCTGCCTCGAGCATGGATGTGTTTGACGTCCTTAGGTTAGTTAGGTTTAAGTAGTTCTAAGTTCTAGGGGACTGATGACCTCAGATGTTAAGTCCCATAGTGCTCAAAGCCATTTTTTGCAATTTGCTGAAATGGTCGCAGATGAAGGAGCTGTAATGCAGAGACTACTAGAAACCAGCATTCCTTCATTTTATAATCAATTTTTATGCATTTCGCCGTCAGCCATTATCAGAATGCCGCTTCAGATAAAAACTGGAGGATTACATAGATACTTGTTTGACTTGCTACGTATATGAGCATGGGCAGACCTACATGTTTTATAAATCTGCGAAAACCAGGAATATTTAACTGCGATAATCAATCGTATCGGCGAAATACCTATCGCGTTACATAGTGTCATCGTCTACAGCATGTAAATAACTACCATTTGATGTGTGAAAGTTGTGCGAAGAAATGACATCTGATGGCGGAAAGTAGCTGTAACAACTAAGTCTCCGTTATAAAAATATATACTCATTCCAAGAATACTTGTATGTACTCACGCTAATCGACAGACTGTATTTGCATTCAACTAGAACTCAGTTGCAATAAGAAAAACAAGATTCTTATTTAGGTATGGAAAAAGAAACATGGGTTTTTGAAAACGCATTTAACTAAATTTTAAAAAAGATTGCAGTTGTGCGGAATCCTTTCGACTTCATGTTTAACTAGACGTTTGTTTGCTTTTTCACTTTACCTAATTTCCCATCGATGTTTACAGTGGCACCGTCATTTCATTTGGCGTTCTTATATTTGCCTTTAATTAATGTTTGGTTAGACTTTCAGTTCATTTAAATTAGAGCTTACAAGTTTCATTAAAGGAAACTGTACTCCAATAAATCTTCACTATGATTTATTTATAATAACAATTCCATGTGAATTTCGACACTGCACGATGTATGAAAATGAAAGTACAGATTTTCCACACATTTGACGGCAATAGTCCTTCCAATTCTTGAGTGTGATGGCCGATATAGTTGCAACCATTTTTTAGACATAAATATTTACGCTTGTTTCCTTCACGTTAATAGTGACAACAACAAACAATAAACAACAGAATACGCTGTACAATAATTTCAGATGCTTCACTACTGGAAATGGTTTATGAAAGGTGAAAAAGGTGCGTACTAAATATATACTTCATGCCAAGAGTGAGTGTTGCGCTTTGTTTTTTAAAGTACTTAAATATCTGCCCACATTGTCACAATCTCCAGAAACACTCAAAACATCACGAAATAACTATGTAAATGCTCATTCAACTTCTAACGATGTCACGAAGTCCTAAAACCCTTTTTCCCAATATTTTCGGCTGGTTATAAATTCATTGGACAACAATTTTGTTCTTTCTCTTTTTACTATAGTGGGTCAGCTGACAAGTGTTATACAAAGTTCAGTCCCACAGTAGAACCAACTAAACGTATTAATCCGTTCCTGATGAGAAGCTGTCCTATGATTTTTGTTTATCCCTTTAGTTGCGCTACAGTGCCTAGACAACAGGAGGACAGGAAGGAGTAAGCAGCCTCAAGGGACTCATTTTAGCACGTAATACCGTCTACTTTAAGACTGATTCAAATGAATCCCTGAGTAGGAACACGCTTTTAGTGAAATGTATCTTCGTGCCTGTGCCTCCTCTATGGTTCAGATGTGACGGAGGCGTCGATTTTGAGAAATGAAAATCAATTGGACATTCCAGGACCCGGAGCTGTGGTGACAGGCCGGCTAACAGTAGGGAATTCCCACTCGTTCCCGAGACGTTCTCCGAAATAGAAGGTCCATTACGCGACACTACGTGACCTATTCAAATGTCACAGTGTTTTCTATTTCTTGGCCGTATTACTACCTGGCGACCGACAGTGACTATGTAGTTTGGCGCTCGACATGGGAAAAATGCAAAAGTACGCTCGTATCTCACCAGTACCGGATATCGGTCCACCACGTTTGTATTTAAACAATCAAATAAACAAGATTTAATACTGACAAAAAGTTTAAGCTCAGGCTCTCACAATGTCTGTGGGGGACGAATGACTTGGGAAAATAACGAGTATAATTTCAGGGTATTCACGTTCTTTTCTTGCGATTCTTCTGTGGAAAAACTGAAGAAAATCTGAGTTTCTCACGTTTAATTTCCGCGATACTGTTTTCTTTGGAGACGTGTGACTAACCAGTACACTATAAATCCCTACCTAAGAAAATACTGTTGACTCCAAACGTAGTTGTCCGTGAGCCTGCAACGAATGTTAGTATTGCAAAATCAGCAGGTTAGAGATGAATTTCAGAGAAGACGGGTCAGAGGGAATAATGACGTAGTTTGACTTAAGTGTCACAACTATTATATAGACAACTACTGCGAATATGTATGCCAAGTAACGAAGACGCCGACGTAAGGAGAAAATCCTCAGAATCCGATACAAGAAACACGTACGGACAAACTCTAAGAAACATACAAACACAGAGGCACACGTATTCTCACTTTAAAGATCGCTAGACTCTTACTAAATATCGGTCTAACGTAATGTAACGGATGTTCCTCTTTTGCAAATGTAATGTAGTGTTTTAGTATTATTTACACGTTTGTACTTATTATTTAATAAATGTCGTCATGTGTAAGGCAAATTATCTTGCGGTAATACCTTTAGGTTAAAACTGTTTTCTCATCAGACGAGTAAATCAACGAAATTTCAAACATGTTTGACTGTTAGAGAAAATAAACATTAAAAAACCGTAAGGTCACAGAAGAGATACTGAATTTAATTGATGAAAGGACAAAATACAAAAATGCAGTAAATGAACCAGGCAAAAAGGAATACAAACGCTTCAAAAATGAGATCGACAGGAAGTGCAAGATGGCTAACCAGGGATGGCTGGAGGACAAATGTAAGGATATAGGGGCTTATCTCACTAGGGGTAAGATAGATACTGCCTACAGGAAAATTAGATAGACCTTTGGGGAAAAGAGAACCACTTGGATGAATATCAAGAGCTCACATCGAAAGCCAGATCTAGGCAAAGAAGGGAAAGCAGAAAGGTGGAACGAATATATAGAGGGTCTATACAGGGGCGATGTTCTTGAGGACAATATTAAGGAAATGGAAGAGGATGTAGATGAAGATGAAATGGGATGTATAATACTGCGTGAAGAGTTTGACAGAGCACAAGTCGAAACAAGGCCCTGGAAGTAGACAACATTCCATTAGAACTACTGACAGCCCTAGGAGAGCCAGTCCTGACAAAACTCCACCATCTGGTGAGCAAGATGTATGGGAAAGGCGAAATTCCCTCAGACTTCAAGAAGAATATAATAATTCCAATCCCAAAGAAACAGGTGTTGACAGATGTGAAAATTACCGAACAATCAGTTTAATAAGTCACAGCTGCAAAATACTAACGAGAATTCTTTACAGACGAATGGAAAAACTGGTAGAAGCCGACCTCGGGGAAGATCAGTTTGGATTCCGTAGAAATGTTGGAACACGCGAGGCAATACTGACTTATCTTAGAAGAAAGATTCAGGAAAGGCAAAACTACATTTCTAGCACTTGTAGACTTAGAGAAAGCTTTTGACAATGTTGACTGGAATACTCTCTTTCAAATTCTGAAGGTGGCAGGGGTATAATACAGGGAGCGAAAGGCTATTTACCATTTGTACAGAAACCAGATGGCAGTTATAAGAGTTGAGGGGCATGAAAGGGAAGCAGTGGTGTAAGGTGTCAGGCAAATCCAACACCTTCCAAGAAAACCCTGACATGATAAGCAAATCCAGTAGTATGTCACATAGCTCCGAATAAATCGTGACATTAAATTAACCAAAGTAATACGAGTAACGAGTGAGCATATGGAATACCACAGACTAACACAAGAATGCCTAAATGCATGTCATACCTTCCCACCGTGAGACAGACGCAGTTCTGAGGAGAGAAACGAGAACTTAAGCCGAGAGCAGAACCGTGTTAAGTTAGAAGGCCCTACCATAAGGGACGGACACCCACGTTGCCAGCTAACGGTTAGGACCACCCCCCAGCCCATGTTAAAAGCTAGAGCCTTAGCGTGAGACTTTTTCGCGTCTCTGTTACGTCAGGACAACCCCCCAGCCCATGTTAAAAGCTAGAGCCCTCCAGAAGAACAGTATAGATCTTACGATAACACAAAAAGGGCCACCCCAGCCGCATGTTTTAGCGTGAGACTTTTTCGCGTCTCTGTTACGTCAGGACCACCCCCCCCCCCCCAGCCCATGTTAAAAGATAGAGCCCTCCAGAAGAACAGTATAGATCTTACGATAACGCTAAAAGGACCACACCAGCTGCAAGTTTAGCGTGAGACTTTTTCGCGTCTCTGTTTCGTTGCAAACTTTAAAAACATTGCCCCACCACGAGAAGTATAACGTTTCTCATTGAATAGACAGAATTTTTGTAGGTGGAGCTTAAGGTTAACATTGAGACCCTGATTGGTCAGATGAAAACACAGCCAGATAGTTTTTTTAAACCAACTTCGGTAAATTGTAATAAGGAGAAGTTAGGAGAGAGTTGCTTCCGAGACGGCGAGGTGAGCAGAGCTGTGCTGCCCGCCGCCCCCTGACGAACACCGACAAGGTAATGAACGCACGCGATGCCGCATAACAGCGCATAAAGCCTCACTCAGAACTGCAGAAGTCTCATCTGTTACACCCCGTTTTTGCGAAATACTAGTGTCGATCGTCAATTAAAGCTCATGGTGTTCCCCTTTTCCCACTTGAAGTAAAAATCTGAAACACGACGATTTTTCTGTTATATAGTTATTGAGAAGCCACATCAGCCACTGTAATTTATGACAAGTTAGATAAGTAGTTAAAGATAATTGAGGGTCACTGTAGACCATTTTGATAGTTTTCTCTTTTGTGAAACTTAATTTAAACCTAGATTATAGATATGATATGTCATCCTTTGATCCATTGTAGAACTTGGAAACCCACTCAGGGAATATTCTTTCACATTTTTGTTGAACGCAGTTGGTTTTTATCATCCTGTTTAAAACATTTCCTTTTATCAATAGTGCAATTTATAAACAATGTTTTGCTTTTTCGACGTTATTTTACCAGCTAACTAAAAATAGGAAAGCCTTGAACCCCTTCCATTAAATTTAGTTAGTATTACGATTCTTTTACAGGGAGTGCAGTGGAGCTGAAGCTGAAATCATTAAGTATTTGGTTATATCATCGCTGGTCTCACTGAACTCTTCTGAATTCTACATGTCATGTGTGGTCTGACGTCTCCTTACCAGCAACAGGTCCCAGGTTCAAACTAGTCAATTCCCTAAAAAAACACGCTCAGAGCGTCGTTGCGCGAAAGTGGTAGGGGGACACGATATAGAACAGACAGACACCACGCAGAATGTTAGAGTGGTTGGGAAGGGAGTGAGACAGGGTTGTAGCCTATCCCCGATGTTATTCAATCTGTATATTGAGCAAGCAGTGAAGGAAACAAAAGAAAAGTTCGGAGTAGGTATTAAAATCCATGGAGAAGAAATAAAAACTTTGAGCTTCGCCGATGACCTTGTAATTCTGTCAGAGACAGCAAAGGACTTGGAAGAGCAGTTGAACGGAATGGACAGTGTCTTGAAAGGAAGATATAAGATGAACACCAACAAAAGCAAAACGAGGATAATGGAATGTAGTCAAATTAAGTCGGGTGATGCTGAGAGAATTAGATTAGGAAAAGAGACAAAGTAGTAAAGGAGTTTTGCTATTTGGTGAGCAAAATAACTGATGATTGTCAAAGTAGAGAGGATATAAAATGTAGACTGGCAATGCCAAGGAAAGCGTTTTTGAAGAAGAGAAATTTGTTAACATCGAGTATTGATATAAGAGTCAGGACGTCGTTTCTGGAAGTATTTGTATGGAGTGTGGCCATGTATGGAAGTGAAACATGGACGATAAATAGTTCAGACAAGAAGAGAATAGAAATGTGGTGCTACAGATGAATGCTGAAGATTAGATGGGTAGATCACATAACTAATGAGGAGGTATTGAATGGAATTGGGAAGAAGAGGAGTTTGTGGCACAACTTGACTAGAAGTAGGGATCGGTTGGTAGGACATGTTCTGAGGCACCAAGGGATCACCAATTTAGTGCTGGAGGGCAGAGTGGAGGGTAAAAATCGTAGAGGGAGACCAAGAGATGAATACAACAAGCAGATTCAGAAGGATGTAGGCTGCAGTAGGTACTGGGAGATAAAGAAGCTTGAACAGGCTAGAGTAGCATGGAGAGCTGCATCAAACCAGTCTCAGGACTGAAGACCACAACAACATCAAGGTCACACGCACACGAACCTATAAAATATGCTGCAGGATCGTATAGAATAGGGTAAACTTGACGATTTTATGTCGTAATCGGATGTGGAAGAATATATAAACGAAACACAAGCTGGCATAATTAATAATAACAGTACAATGACACTGTTTAACTGCGATATTGCTTTCCATATAGCCATCTTTGATGGGATATGTTGTGTGTTATTCATTTATAGCGATAAGTAATCTGCAATTACGACTAAACTGAACAAATAATTCTATACTGTGCCAAATGATGGGCTGTATGAATCTCAAGGAAATTAACGCTCCTGAAGAGTTAAAGCTGTGTGCCGGAACGAGACTTAGAAAAAATTTCCAGTTTGTATGATGAATGGCAACTAGCGCTAAATGTGGAAAAATGTAAATTAATTTGGATGAGTACGAAGATCAAACCTGTAATATTCGGATAGATTATTACTACTACCCTGCTTGACACAATTTTGGAAATTTGTTTTAAGTTCTCATGGGACCAAATTGCTGACGTCATCGGTGGCTGGGCTTACACACTGCTTAACCTAACTTAAACTAACTTATGCTAAGGACAACACACACACCCATTCCCGAGGGAGGACTCGAAGCTCCGATGGGGGGATCTGCGCGAACCGTGGCACGGCGTCCTAGACCTCGCGCTACCCCGCGCGACGCTTGACACAGTCAAGTCGTTTAAATATCTGGGCATAACGGCGGCAAAGCGATGTGAGGTGGAACAAGCATGTGAGAACTGCTGTGGTAGGGAAGGCGAATGGTCGACTTCGGTTTATTGGGAGAGTTTTAGGAAGGGGTAATTCACTTGTAAAGGAGACCGCATACAGGACGCTGTGACCTATTCTTGAGTACTGCTCGAGTGTTAGCGACCCGTACCAGGTAATATTGAAGGAAGACATCGAAGCAATTCATAGGCAGGCTGCTAGATTTGTTACGGGTAGGTTCGAACAAAACAAGTGTTACGAGATGCTTCGAGTAGTCAAATGGAAACCCTGGAGGCAAGGCGACGTTCTTTTCGAGAAACACTACAGAGAAAATTTAGGGAACCAGCATTTGAAGCTGACTGCCGAATGATTCTACTGTCGCCAATGGGCCGCCCGCGGTGGTCTAGCGGTTCTAGGCGCTCAGTCCGGAGCCGCGCGACTGCTACGGTCGCAGGTTTGAATCCTGCCTCGGGCATGGATGTGTATGATGTCCTTAGGTTAGTTAGGTTTAAGTAGTTCTAAGTTCTATGGGACTGATGACCATAGATGTTAAGTCTCATAGTGCTCAGAGCCATTTGAACCATTTATATTGTCGCCAATATACATTGCTCGTAAGGACCACTAAAATAAGGTACGAGAAATCAGGATTCATACGGACACATCCAGACAGTTTTTATTTGCGAATGAAACAGGAAAGAAACCGACAAGTAACGACGCACAGTACAGGAGGTTTACGGAGCATTTATATAGATGTAGACTTGAATCAAAGTCAGGTCATATGCATGCAGCACGCTACAAACTACTGCACCAACGTAAATGTGAACTGGCGTGCCCCTCTGTACTGACATATCGCTGTGTCATCGTGCACCAATGGCGTCATTGCACGCAATATCACGGCCGTCTAAAGATACTGGGCTGGCTACTGGAAGCCATCTTGTTTGTGATGTAAGTAAAGTAGTTGGCCGTGAGTATATCAGCTGTACTCCAGTAGACCAGTTCGTTTGCACACGTAGTTCAGAAGTTTAGCATTCACTGCTTTCGTTATCTTCATCTATTAAATGAAGATTACATAGTGGCAGTTCTTATAATGGTAAGCGTTTCTTAACTGCTAGTATAATAATTATTGTAATTTCTTAACGATCAACGTCAATGGGTATTTTCAAGATCTCTCAGACTCTGCATCAAGGTTATTTCGTCAGTTATACTGTAAATTAACTAAATATAGCCAAATATTTTTGAAAACTCTGTCCATTTACATGATAAATATATTGAATGTCCTTTTCAGATACTAATAATGCTGAGGTGCTGTTGTGTGGCTGGCTGCAAAAGCAATTGCAAATCACAAAACGAAACAATGAGCACATTTTCAAGCTGTGCAATCAATTTTCCCGGATCTCTAACGATACTAAACTATAGCAGAAACTGAAAATTTTGAAAAGGAAAAAACAGAGGTAACAGAATTGTGTAAGGTTATAAGCAGTATGTAGAGCAGAAAGCTATTAACAATTTGGGGCTATAAACAATTGATATTTTCCGATTGCCACCTGTATAAACAAGAATCAGTTGGGCTGTATTCAGAGTGAAAAACTAATAGTGCTGTGTTTTATTGATACTAGTGACGAAATACCCAACAGTACGGCATCAGTAACTGTTAAAACCGATCTGAGTGTACTCCTTTACTCCACAAAATAAAAATTTCCCCAATCACAAAGTGCTCAACAAATGAGTGTCAGTAAAATCCAAGCATGCCTTGGATTGCCTATTTAGGCAATAGTATGTAAAGAAGACACCTTAAACAATAACGTTGTGATTCAACACATATTTTCAGTGACAAATGCTTACAGCTGGAACAGATAATGGAACAAAACCAGTCTGTATTTTAAAATGATAACAGTCACAGGTGCAGAGGGAATACATTATTATTGCCAGCTTTACTTTATGTATATTCACCATCAGCATATGCTGTTGTGCACAAAAGCAGTTATCTGCTCAGCTGTGTGCGTGGTGGTACCGATTCTTTGCATGAATAAACTCTTTGCCTGACGTTGCTTAGCTACGGCTTCCTTGACATCCCGAGCGGTGTCACCGGGGTGGTTACGCAAGGGATTTAACCATGCACGCAGCTCAGACATGATCGGCTGTGATCTTATCGATGAAACCTCGCGTCGTACGCCGTCTTGTACCTCGGAGCCGTGGTGGTTTGAAAGGTTGATTACTTCGTGATCCTAGCCGTCGCCTACGGGGGAGTTGCAAATTAACAATGCCTATGCAATTACAGGACAGACGGTGAGAAACGTTTTTTGTGAGTTTCTTGAGATTCGCAGTCATTTCCGGCTGTCGTTTATTATTTTGATATTAAACTGATTAACATTGTCCAACTGATACAGTCTGTACGGTTCAGCATCCCAACAATAAGAATCAAAGACAATAATTCCTTCAACTGCAAGAGCGTGTCAGTTACAGGAAGCGTATCTGCTTTTTCTTTAATTAAAATTTTAGTATCTGATGTCAATTTTATTTAAGTGTTTCTTAATATTAATTTTGTTATGTGATACTACGAGGTCAAACGAACTCAGTTGTTGACCCTTCATGTTCAGTTTGCATTCAACTGCTACATAAATTTTATTTGTGGGGTATATTTATATTTTATAATTTGTCGAGGAACTGCCTGAGACGTCGGCCGTAATCGAGTCTTTACTGTAAAACTTCCTTGCAGATTAAAACTGTGTGCCGGACCGAGACTCGAACTCGGGACCTTTGCCTTTCGCGGGCAAGAGCACTTGCGAAAGGCAAAGGACCCGAGTTCGAGTCTCGGTGCGGCACACAATTGTAATCTGCCAGGAAGTTTCATATCAGCGCACACTCCGCTGGAGAGTGAAAATCTTATTCTGAGTCTTTACTGTATTTGCTCAATTTTGTGTGCTTGAGGCTCTTCAGTTCTCTGCGATTTCGTTGCTCTTAACAGTGTTTGGCACATCCCTCATTATAACTCACAGGCTTGTGTACTTCTTTTTAAAGTTCCTGTTTTCTGTGATTACCCATACGAGTATTAGTGAAAGAGGCAGCTTCAGAGCCATGCAAGTGTAGTTATAAAATCGTTGTCTGCATGATTCAAATTTGTTGAACCAAAAGCCTAGTTCACAGACGTGACCTTTTTAAAATTTTGCTTTTGTAATTGATCTTCATTTATGCTAAAATCTGCGTCACAGACCCGTACATTATTTACGGTTTTCACGAATATCCGCATTAGTGAAACAGCAATTGCTTTTGGCTGCTTCACAGCCAACTACATGAATTAAAATTTCTGTCTTACCCGATCGGACAAGCCAGTGAGATAATTCCTTCTGCTTGCTTTTCCAGCTGCGTACGTAATTTTCTTTTTTTTTAATTTCTGGTGTGTATTGATAACACTTTCTATTCTGTATCCTGTTTGCTTCAGGCAGACGTGTGTATATTTTAGCTCTTTGCCGATGTGTATTACAGAGTCTGTTTTGGGTGTTTCTCAGAATGTAACGATTTGTTTTCAAACTTAACCTCTGAAGCGAACAAATGTCATTTGATTCTTTAGTAAGAAATTCGATCTCTGGAATAAATCAGTATACAATTATACTTTTAATATTGTTTATTTTCGCTCAGGACCTTACTATATCCAGATCCTAGCTCCCTACCAGTTCACTCGTATTTGCCACATTGATGCAATGTGAGCTGGCTAATAGCCAAGAGTCACTTACATAGTTTAAATGTATGTGGCAGCATAGATTATCTGAAGAGTAAAAAAATTGCGGAAGATTAAAATAATTTTTTGGAAGACCATGAAATTATCGTAAACGTGCTCCCGGATGAAATTTACAAAGTGTCGCATTTGATCTTTAAAAGACATAAAGTACATGGTGACAGTAATACTGATAATAATGATGTTGCCAAAACAGCTTTTGTTTTCATGTTATACAGCGTCTTTTCAGAGCTCGAAGATGTTGTGGCTATTATACCAGCTAGCAAATTCACTACGCCTCAACTAAGAAGTATGTTGTGGAGTAGTGAATTTGCTAATAGGTGTACGAGGTCTGCTCAAAAAATTCCTGGACATTCCTAATTTCACCCCAACAGCGTGTTGGAGAGAAATACAGTTGGCATTTCTACATACGACTATTCCACAAAAAACGAAATCACTGTGCTGTCTTATCCTCCATACTCTCCAGACCTTGCCCCTGTTGACATTTTTTATTTCCGTAGTTGAAAACACCGTTGAAAGAACGAAGATTTGAGGCGATAGACGAGATAAAAGGAAATTCGCAGACCGCACTTAGCGAAATCTACCAAGAGGCGTATTAATACTGCTTCCGGAAGTGGAAACGCCGTTGGAGGCGGTTTATCGATTGTGGAGGAGAGTACTTCGAAGAAGACCGTGCGCAATAAATGAAAGGTAATCGTAGAAAAAATTTGTTGGCAGAGTTCCGGAATTTTCTGAACAGACCTCGTAATGACCACCACACGGAATTAATTTTCTTAAAAACAGCTAGCTTTGCACCTCTTTGGGCACTCTGATAAGGAAATGAATTATTATCCAAATTTTTACATTACAGAATGAAACAATACAAAGTTGTCAGTTCCCATTGAGAATGCTATTATGCTGACTACTCTTTCTTGGTTCGTATTGAAAGATATATTGGATCTGTGTTTAAGCAATTCCATTGGTGATTTATATCAACATTGTGTTCTGCACAAAACAAATAGTTTTATACTGGAGAGCTGTGATCTTGTTGAGGGCTGTTTGATATTTGGGGACCTACTGAAAAATATCAATTTCTTATCATGCATAATGGTAAGACAGAGATTTAGGAACCAGGTTTTAAATTGTAAGACATTTCCAGGGGCAGATGTGGACTCTGACCACAATCTATTGGCTATGAACTGTAGATTAAAACTGATGAAACTGCAAAAAGGTGGGAATTTAATGTGATGGGACATAGATAAACTGAAAGATCCAGAGATTGTAGACGGTTTGAGAGAGAGAATTAAGGAACGATTGACAAGAACGGAGGAAAGAAATACAATGGAAGAAGAATGCGTAGCTTTGAGGGATGAAATAGTAAAGGCAGCAGAGTATCAAGTAGCTAAAAAGACGAGGGCTAGTAGAAATCCTTGGGTAACAGAAGAGATATTGAACTTAATTGATGAAAGGAGAAAATATAAAAATGCAGTAAATGAAGTAAGCAAAAAGGAATACAAACGTCTAAAAAATGAGATCAACAGGAAGTGCAAAGTGGCTAAGCAAGGATGTCTAGAGGACAAATGTAAGGATATAGAGGCATATATCATTAGGGATAAGATAGATAATGCCTATAGGAAAATTAAAGAGACCTTTGGAGAAAAGAGAACCACTTGTATGAATGTCAGGAGCTCAGATGGGAAACCAGTTCTAAGCAAAGAAGGGAAAGCAGAAAGTTGGAAGGAATATATAGAGGGTCTATACAGGGGCGATGTACTTGAGGGCGATATTGTGGAAATGGAAGATTACGTAGAGGAAGATGAAATGGGAGATATGATACTGCGTGAAGAATTTGACGTAAGTCGAAACAAGGCCCCAGGAATACACAACATTCCATTAGAACTACTGATGACCTTGGGAGAGCCAGCCCCGACAAAGCTCTACCATCTGGTGAGCAAAATGTATGACACAGGTGAAATACCCTCAGACTTCAAGAAGAATATAATAATTACAATCCCAAAGAAAGCAGATATTGAAAGGTGTGAAAATTACTGAACTATCCGTTTAATAAGTCACGGCTGCAAAATACTACCACGAATTCCTAAGAGACGAATGGAAAAACTGGTAGAAGCCGAACTCGCGGAGGATCAGTTTGGATTCCGCAGAAATGTTGAAACACGTGACTTAGAAAATAGTTTAAGGAAAGGCAGCTGGCCGTTGTAGCCGAGCGGTTCTAGGCGCTTCAGTCTGGAACCGCGCGACCGCTACCGTCGCAGGTTCGAATCCTGCCTCGGGCATGGATGTGTGTGAAGTCCTTGGTTAGTTAGAATTAAATAGTTCTAAGTTCTAGGGGACTGATGACCTCAGATGTTAAGTCCCATAGTAATCACTGCCATTTGAACCATCTGAACCACGGAAAGGCAACCTACGTTTCTAGCATTTGTAGAGTTAGAGAAATCTTTTGCCAGTGTTGACTGGAATACTCTCATTCAAATTCTAAAGGTGGCAGGGGAAAAATACAGGGGGCAAAAGGCTATTTACCATTTGTACAGAGACCAGATGGCAGTTATAAGAGTCCAGGGACATGAAAGGGAAGCAGTGGTTGGGAAGGGAGTGAGACAGGGTTGCAGCCTATCCCCGATGAGCAAGTAGTAAAGGAAACAAAAGATAAATTTGGAGTAGGAATTAAAATCCATGGAGAAGAAATAAAAACTTTGCGTTTTGCCGATGATATTGCAATTCTGTCAGAGAGAGCAAAGGACCTGGAAGAGCAAAGGACCTGGAAGAGCAGTTGAACGGAATGGACAGTGTCTTGAAAGAATGATATAAGATGGACATCAACAAAAGAAAAAGGGGGATGATGGAATGTAGCCAAATTAAATCAAGTGACGGTGAGGGAATTAGATTAGGAAAATGAGACACTTAAAGTAGTAGATGAGTTTTGCTATTTGGGAAGCAAAATAACTGATGACGGTCGAAGTAGAGAGGATATAAAATGTAGACTGGCAATGGCAAGGAAAGCGTTTCGGAAAAAGAAAAGTTTGTTGTCATCGAGTATAGATTCAAGTATCAGAAAGTCTTTTCTGAAAGTATTTGCATTGAGTGTAGACATGTATTGGAGTGAAACATGGACGATGACTAGTTTAGACAAGAAGCTTTCGAAATGTGGTGTTACAGAAGAATGCTGAAGGTTAGATTGGTAGATCACGTAACTAATGAGGAGGTACTGAATAGAATTGGGGAGAAGAGGAATTTGTGGCACGCATGACTAGAAGAAGGGATCGGTTGGTAGGACATGTTCTGAGGCATCAAGGGATCACCAATTTAGTACTGGAGGGCAGCGTGGAGGGTAAAAATCGTGGTGGGAGACCAAGAGATGAATACACTAAGCAGATTCAGAAGGATGTATGTTGCAGTGGTTTGTTGGAGATAAAGAACCATGCGTTGGAGAGAGTAGCATGGAGGGCTGCATCAAACTAGTCTCTGAAGACCACGACCATAACAACAGATGGCTTGTCAAATCGTTCCTTACGCTCTGTTGATTACGTTCAACGTAGCGTATAAATGAAACAATAAGTGGTACGTGACCAAATTCCATGGAACTCTCACGATTGGCGAAGCCCGGTTGCAGCCAAAGAAACACAGTGCTCTGTGAGCAGCCGGCCGCCATATTTGTTGACATGGACGGTGGTGCAGACTCCCTAGTGCTGCCGGACCGTAGGCCTGCTGCTTCTATAGACAGAGACAATGGTGTCCTTTATTATGACTCATGTTGTGCTTTATAATTCGGTCTCCTCTCGTGCCTTTCTCTTGATGGCTATTGTTTACGTAACTAGTAAGCCAGTTTCCAAAAACGCAAAGTTTAGCGGCAGTCACTATGGTGTTCTGACACTGCTGAGGTACAGTTTTGTACAAAACGCACGTTTCTCTCGTGCTCTGTTAGGATTGTTCTAAGAGATAGCTACGTCTCACTTGTTTACACAAGGGCTGGATGCAAAGTAGTGGTAACCCGGCTGTAACGTCAACAGATGAGTTGGCGAGCTGCCGTCTGTGTTGACACAACTCTTTGCGAGCGGGGACGGTACCCTCTCAATCAACTGCAGTTTCTTGACCGTTGAACGTCGAAGCAATAGTGCAAGCGCTCTAACATCATGTTTACAAAGACTCAGAATTCAAGTGCCATGAGGTCGGAGACCGCAAGAACGTTACCAGGGCCTGCATAAAACGTGTGGTGACGCAGCGTTGCCATACAGAACAGGCGCACGATGGGTTAAAGCGTTCAGATTAGGCAGAGATTCTGTGAAGGATCATCCCCTTACAAGACGACCTCACGTGGAGGACAATAAAGCTCAACTCCCTGCTTCCTTGTCGGACGTTTATCGCTAGTGGACTGCGCGTGTGGTAGCAGCAGAAGTCGGTGTATACCACATCCTGAACTGCATTCTGGAGTGGCCGCGCGGTTAGAGGTGCCATGTCACTGATTGCGCGGCCCCTCCCGCCGCAGGTTCGAGTCCTCGGGCATGGGTGTGTGTGTGTTGTTCTTAGCATAATTTAGTTTATGTAGTATGTAAGTCTATGGACCGACGATCTCTGGTCCCACAGGAATTCACATACATTTGAACATTCTGGAGTGCCGCAAAACTGCAGTACGTTGCATACCCCATGAAATGTCTGAGGTGAAATATGGCGTCTCTAGCGGGTCGCACAGGATTTGTTGGTCGGGTACGAAAGGGAAGATAACGACTTTCTTCGAACCATCCTCTCTATCGACGAAATCTTGGCGCACTCATACGACTCAAGCTTGAGACGCCAATCCAATGAATGGAGGCGTCCCGATTCTCTTAGTCCACAGAAAGTGTGCGGTACACCAAATGGTCATGGTCATTGTAGCATATGACGGGATAATAGTGCGTAATGCTGTACTACCGAGAATGACGGTTGGCGCTGCTTAGTGTACTTTCTTGCAACACCACATTCGTCCAGCTCTCAGATGAAAGCAACGACACTTCATGGAACAGCGCGCCATCATTCTGCATGACATTGCACGATGCCACACCGCTGCTGCTGTCCAGGACCACTTGCGCCGCTGCTGATTTGAGGACCTGGAACATACACCGTACTCGCCTGATGTGAGTCCCTGCGATTACGATCTCTTTGCTAAAGTGGAAGAACCACTGCGAGGGACCCGTACAACACCATGGCACAGGGCGGTCAATATGGGGCATCAGCAGAAACAGGCGCGCAGATGGTATACGATGCCTTGCGACATTTGGTTCAAAAATGGTTCAAATGGCTCTGAGCACTATGGGACTTAACATCTGGGGTCATCAGTCCCCTAGAACTTAGAACTACTTAAACCTAACCAACCTAAGGACATCACACACATCCATGCCCGAGGCAGGATTCGAACCTGCGACCGTAGCGGTCACGCGGTTCCGGACTGAAGCGCCTAGAACCGCACGGCCACACCGGCCGGCTGCGACATTTGGCAAAAGGTTATAAATAATGGGGATGATTATACCGAAGGTATGTAACTATAAGTACCTCTATCAATAGTCATTTCAGAGAAAAATAATAGCTCTCATTACTTCTTATCCAGCCCTTGTATTAGTCCATACATTCAACGCTCTGATATGTAGAATGTCAGTTCTGATTTTCCTGGTGATGACATCATCCTAGGTAGGCCCTGCCCAGTGATGAGAATGGGGGAAATATTTTATCCAGGACGACGTCAGCATCATTTAACGGTGCAGCAGAGCTGCATCCCCTCAGGAGAAGTAACAACTGAGTTTCGCCTTGCTTTCAGCCATTTGCAGAACCAGCAGAGCGAGGCCTTTTTGGATGTTACACTACCGGATTAGTTAACCATCAAAACATTTGCCCCTGCAAGTACTGAAAAGGCAGCTGCCCATCTTTAGGAAAAGTATGTTTGTTTGGCCTCTCCACATCTACGCTTCCATTGTGATTGTACCTACGGTACCACTTTCTGTGACGTTGAAACACGCAAGTCACCACACCTCGTGTTACGTGACAGTTTTCGCAAAACTACTTCGTAACCTTCTTAATAAAGCATTATTATTATGAGGATATCCCGTGCATTCATATTATTCACGTTTCATGCAAGTATGATCACAATTAAATCTAATGCTAATTATTGCAAATCTAACGAGGGGACCTCCCCATCGCACCCCCCTCAGATTTAGTTATAAGTTGGCACAGTGGATAGGCCTTGAAAAACTGAACACAGATCAATCGAGAAAACAGGAAGAAGTTGTGTGGAACTATGAAAAAAATAAGCAAAATATGCAAACTGAGTAGTCCATGCACAAGATAGGCAACATCAAGGATAGTGTGAGCTAAGGAGCGCCGTGGTCCCGTGGTTAGCGTGAGCAACTGCGGAACGAGAGGTTCTTGGTTCATGTCTTCTCTTGAGGGAAAAGATTACTTTCTTTATTTTCTCATAGTTATGATCTGTCCGTTCGTTCATTGACGTGTCTGTTCACTGTAATAAGTTTAGTGCCTGTGTTTTTCGACCGCACCGCAAAACTGTGCGATTGGTAGACGAAAGGACGTGACTCTCCAATGGGAACCGAAAACATTTGATCGCAAGGTCATAGCTCAACCGATTCCTCCACAGGAAAACACGTCTGATATATTCTATACGACACTGGTGACGGCATGTGCGTCATGGCGCTCCTTAGCTCACACTATCCTTGATGTTGCCTATCTTGCGCATGGACTACTCAGTTTGTATATTTTGCTTATTTTTTTTTATAGTTCCACACAACTTCTTCCTGTTTTCTCGACTGATCCGTGTTCAGTTTTTCAAGGCCTATCCACTGTGCCGACTTATAACTAAATCTGAGGGGGGTGCGATGGGGAGGTTCCCTTGTAAGAAGTAGGCAAGACTATGGTATATTTATGGGGATTTCTTTTCGGAATATTTAAATTTTTTGGCTAAAATTGTTTAGTCTTACAGTATGTTACTTACTACATGGTGATTCACGAGGAATGCCGCAATTTGAGAGAAGATTGTACATGTAAAGATAAACGGAAAATGTTTTAAGAATGGGTGTGCCATTTTCGATTATTATGGAACTGGAATGGCTTGAAGACTACACTCACCCATGACTGACTACGAAGACAAGTGTGAATACTGCTTAACGAAATTCTGTTTAGGTGCTGTGATAGACAGAGTAATCGTGGGACAGGTGACTGATCCATCTTCCAGGAAGTGCTCAAAAAGTCCCCCACCCACATCAATGCACTTGTCAACGCGTTGGAGGGTCTGTTGTGTTGCACATCGAACGTCACCTCGGCAGGCTTTCATCCGAGCAACGGCTTTGGTGATGCGAGCGACAAGTTCTTCATGTAGATCAACCTTCACGGCATACACATTTCACTTTAACCAGATTTCAGGTCAATTGACCTGGCAGGCCAGTGAGTGGGTCCACCGTTAAGGAAATGTGTTATTCAGGTACTGAGATACTTGTGTGGTATAGTGAATCGATGATCCATCATTCCGTAGGTACATTTGCCACCGTTGCTCTAATGTCACGTCTCCCAACAGTGCCGGTAGGTCTTCTACCAGGAAATGTGCGTATGCTGCAGCTGCCGTGCGATTTGGCGGGAACACAGACCCTATCACAATGGTTCAAATGGCACTGAGCGCTATGGGACTTAATTTCTTGGGTCATCAGTCCCCTAGGACTTAGAACTACTTAAACCTAACTAACCTAAGGACATCACACACATCCAAGCCCGAGGCAGGATTCGAACCTGCGACCGTAGCGGTCGCGCGGTTCCAGACTGTAGCGCCTAGAACCGCTCGGCCATCCCGGCCGGCCCCTATCACAATGTCATCGATCATATCACACCAGGTGTCGGTTAGAACCTAACTTGGAATCTGGTTTCCCTAATGTCAGGGGGGATCTCCATCACCCCTGTATGAGAATTCCGGGTGTTCATGGTACCACTGTGTGTAAATGTAGCCCTATCTATAAATACAGTGTATTGCACGACACGTGAAGTCAACCATTCACAAAATTATTGTCTGCTTACTGAGTCACCTGGATGCACATGTTGCACACGCTGCACCTGGAATGGGTACAGGCCTTCTGGACGTAAAGTGTTTCTGGAATCTCGAGCTGACGGCTAATGCGCCTTGTACTGGTGGTGGGATTCATTTGTACCATTAAATTGCAGTAATGTCGTCCCTTTCCTCAACTGACTGACCGGTCTCACGTTCTGATGTTATGTGTACACTGAATAGTGTTCCAGATACCCGTAATGTTTGAAAAACCCTCGGAAATACCCTGGCACTGCTTTGGCCATCATAATTTAATTTGCTGCCCGAATAACAAAACTCATTTACTACTTTAATTGCCTCCATTTCTAATCTCATTCTCTCAGCATCACCGGTTTTATTTCGACTACATTGAATTATCTTTGTTGTGCTTTTGTTGATGTTCATCTTATATCCTGCTTCCAAGACAGTGTCCTTTCCGTTCAACTGCTCTGTCAAGTCCTTCGCTTTCTATGGGAGAATTACAGCGTCATCTGCAAACCTAAAAGTTTATTTCTTCTCCCTCAACTTTAGTACCTACTCCAAAATTTTCTTTGCATTCCTGTACTGCTTGCTCGATGTACAGACTGAATCCCTTTCATGCCCCTCGACTCTTACAAGTGCCGTCTGGTTTCTGCGTAAGTTGTAAATAGCATTTTGCTCCATGTATTTTACCCCTACTACCTTCAGAATTTCAAAAAGACTATCCAAATCAGCAACGTCAAAAGATTTCTCTAAGCCTACAAATGATATAAAAGTTCGTTTGCCTTTCATTAACCTATTTTCTAAGATAAGTCGCAGCTTCTACCCGTTTTCCATTCTTCTTAGCACTTTGCAACAATGACTCATTAAGCTGAAAATTTGGTAATATTCGCAATTGTCATCACCTGCTTTCTGTTCAATTGAGGGCTGAAGTCTGATGGTATTTCGCCCGTCTCATACACCTTGCACACTAGTTGGAAGACTTGTGTCGTAGCTGGATCTCCCAAAGCTGTAAGTAGTTCTAATGGAATGTTGTCTACCACTGGGGCCTTGTTTCGACTTAGGTGTTTCAGTGCTGTCAGTTTCTTCTCGTAGTACCGTATTTCCCACCTCATCTTCATCTACGTCCCCTTCTATTTATATAATATTGCATTCAAGTCCCTCTCCCCGGTACAGACTCTCTACACACCCCTTCCAGGCTTCCCGACTTTGCTTAGGACTGGTTTTCTATCTGAGCTCTTGATATTAATACTTCTGCTTCCTGTAGGCAGTAGCTAACTTATCCTAGTGAAATATGCTTCAAAATCCTCAAATTTTTCCGCTAGCAATTCTTGCACTTCCTGTCAATGCCATTTTTTAGGCGTTTGTATTCCCTTTCACCTGCCTTATTTGGCGCATTTTTACATTTTCTCCGTTTCTTAGTTAAATTCAATATCTCCTGTGGTATCGAAGGATTTCTGCTAGTACTTGTCCTTTTACCTATTTAATCCTCTGCTGCCTTCGCTACATCTGTCAAAGCTACCATTCTTCTACCGTATTCGTTTCCCTTGTTCTAGCCAGCCATTGCCCAATTCTCTTCTGAAACTCTCAGAAACCTCTGGTTCTTTCAAGTTCTACATTCTTAATTTCCTACCTTTTTGCAATGTACATTTCATAACCAACAAATTGTAGGCAGAGTCAGCATTTGCCCGTGGAAATGTCTTACAATTTAGTATCTAGTTCCGAAATCTCTATCCTCCCACTATATAAACAATGTGAAACAATTTGCTGCCTCCATGTCTCTTTGTGCGGAACTCTATCAGGCAGCTTCCTCTTTCATTCCTAGGCGTCTTCCTCTTCCATTCCTTTCCCCTGGTCCACATTCACCTACAATTTTTCCTTCTCTTCCTTTTGCTACTATTGAATCCTAGTCTCCCATCAGAATTAATTGTTTTATATTCTTAAACTATCTGAATAATTTCTTTTATCTCATCATACACTTCTTGTGGTGGATGTTGACGTTGTGTCCATCTTGGCTACAACGACGTTCGTAGCAGCTTAGCCGCATTACCATTTTCTTATTCTTTGTTGAACCTACTCCTGTATTATACCTATCTCATTTTGTGTTTATAACCCTGTCCTGTTCCTCCTGCCACCGAACCTAACTTCATCCTATCCATTCCCCTTTTTTTAATTTTCTAACCTACTTGCGCTACTTAGGGCTCTAACATTCCACGTTCCGATCCGTAGAATGCCAGTTTTGTTTCTCCTGATAACGATATTGCACTGGGTAGTTCCTGCCCAGAGATCGGAATGGGAGATTATTTTACCTCAAGGGCAATTTACTCAGAAGGATGCTGTCATTATTTTATCATGCAACAGACTTCTATGTCTTCTAGCATTCAGCCATTCGCAGTATCAGCACAGCAAAGCTGTTTCGGTTCATGTTACAAGCCCAAACCAGTCAATCATCCAGATTGTTGCACCTGCAGCTACTGAAAGGACTGCTGCCCCTCTTCGAGAACGACACGTTTGTCTGGCCTCTCAATAGATACCCTTCCGTTGTGGTTTTGTGGTTTCACCTGCGGTACGGCTCTCTCCACCACTGAGGTACGCAAGTCACCCCACCAGCGGCAAGGTCCGTGGGGGAGGGGACGGGACATTTATGAGTCTTAAATCCATAAACATTGTAAAAATGTATGTAAGTAAACTCCACATATCATCCTAAAGCGATAGACCGATTTGAACCACACTTGGTACAGATATTACCTACTGCGTGGAAAGTATCTCTGTCGGGGAACGGACTACGCACCTACCAAAGGTGTGGGGTGGGTGTTAAAGAAGCAACGTAGCCCAGGACGCGCGAATGGCCTTACTTTAATCATTCAGTATTTGACAATGAGAACACTTAGTGACTTGTGACAAACTTTACATATAATTTCAAAACTTTAAGAAACTTTTTCTGAGTGACAACTCCTCAAAAATGACGAAAGGAAAAAAATTTTTCGCTTACTACATTTTCACTGTTCACGCAGTAAAAGTGTCGTATGAAGCAAGACGTTTTAATTTATTACTTTTTTCCTGCTAACTGTACTCGGGATACATTTTTCAGACGGTATTCTCATATACAGCTGAATGTCCTAGTAAAATGTGCCATTGTACGACAAATATTTCAGGAGATACAAAGTTATAAACATTGAGCTGCATTAAAATGAAACTACAGGCCAAATTTGCTAGAGATAAAGATGAATTATGTGTACAAATACGTGTTGTTGTTGATGTTGTGGTCTTCAGTCCTGAGACTGGTTTGATGCAGCTCTCCATGCTACTCTATCCTGTGCAAGCTTCTTCATCTCCCAGTACCTACTGCAACCTACATCCTTCTGAATCTGCTTAGTGTATTCATCTCTTGGTCTCCCCCTATGATTTTTACCCTTCACGCTACCCTCCAATACTAAATTGGTGATCCCTTGATGCCTCAGAACATGTCCTACCAACCGATCCCTTCTTCTGGTCAAGTTGTGCCACAAACTTCTCTTCTTCCCAATCCTATTCAATATTTCCTCATTAGTTATGTGCTCTACCCATCTAATCTTCAGCATTCTTCTGTAGCACCACATTTCAAAAGCTTCTATTCTCTTCTTGTCCAAACTATTTACCGTCCATGTTTCACTTCCATACATGGCTACACTCCATACAAATACTTTCAGAAATGACTTCCTGACACTTAAATCTATACTCGATGTTAACAAATTTCTCTTTTTCAGAAACGCTTTCCTTGCCATTGCCAGTCTACATTTTATATCCTCTCTACTTCGACCATCATCAGTTATTTTGCTCCCCAAATAGCAAAACTCCTTTACTACTTTAAGTGTCTCATTTCCTAATCTAATACCCTCAACATCACCCGACTTAATTCGACTACATTCCATTATCCTCGTTTTGCTTTTGTTGATGTTCATCTTATATCCTCCCTTCAAGACACCATCCATTCCGCTCAACTGCTCTTCCAAGTCCTTTGCTGTCTCTGACAGAATTACAATGTCATCGGCGAAGCTCAAAGTTTTTATTTCTTCTCCATGGATTTTAATACCTACTCCAAATTTTTCTTTGGTTTTTTTTACTGCTTGCTCAATATAGAGATTGAATAACATCGGGGAGAGGCTACAACCCTGTCTTACTCCCATCCCAACCACTGCTTCCCTTTCATGTACCTTATGTCTTATAACTGCCATCTAGATTCTGTGCAAATTGTATATAGCCTTTCGCTCCCTGTATTTTACCCCTGCCACCTTTAGAATTTGAAAGAGAGTATTCCAGTCAACATTGTCAAAAGCTTTCTCTAAGTCTACAAATGCTAGAAACGTAGGCTTGCCTTTCCTTAATCTTTCTTCTAAGATAAGTCGTAAGGTCAGTATTGCCTCACGTGTTCCAGTATTTCGACGGAATCCAAACTGATCTTCCCCGAGGTCGGCTTCTACCAGTTTTTCCATTCGTCTGTAAAGAATTCGTGTTAGTACTTTGCAGCTGTGGCTTATTAAACTGATTGTTCGGTAATTTTCACATCTGTCAACACCTGCTTTCTTTGGGACTGGAATTATTATATACTTCTAGAAGTCTGAGGGTATTTCACCTGTTTCATACATCTTGCTCACCAGATGGTAGAGTTTTGTTAGGACTGGCTCTCCCAAGGCCGTCAGTAGTTCCAATGGAATGTTGTCTACTCCGGGGGCCTTGTTTCGATCAGGTCTTTCAGTGCTCTGTCAAACTCTTCACGCAGTATCGTGTCTCCCATTTCATCTTCATCTACATCCTCTTCCATTTCCATAATATTGACCTCAAGTGCATCGCCCTTGTATAGACCCTCTATATACTCCTTCCACCTTTCTGCTTTGCCTTCTTTGCTTAGAACTGGGTTTCCATCTGAGCTCTTGATGTTCATACAAGTGGTTCTCTTATCTCCAAAGGTCTCTTTAATTTTCCTGTAGGCAGTATCTATCTTACCCCTAGTGAGATAAGCCTCTACATCCTTACATTTGTCCTCTAGCCATGCCTGCTTAGCCATTTTGCACTTCCTGTCGATCTCATTTTTGAGACGTTTGTATTCCTTTTTGCCTGCTTCACTTACTGCATTTTTATATTTTCTCCTTTCATCAATTAAATTCAATATTTCTTCTGTTACCCAAGGATTTCTACTAGCCCTCTTCTTTTTACCTACTTGATCCTTTGCTGCCTTCACTACTTCATCCCTCAAAGCTACCCATTCTTCTTCTACTGTATTTCTTTCTCCCATTCCTGCCAATTGTTCCCTTATGGTCTCCCTGAAACTCTGTACAACCTCTGGTTCTTTCAGTTTATCCAGGTCCCATCTCCTTAAATTCCCACCTTCTTGCTGTTTTTTCAGTTTTAATCTACAGGTCATAACCAATAGATTGTGGTCAGAGTCTACATCTGCCCCTGGAAATGTCTTACAATTTAAAACCTGGTTCCTAAATCTCTGTCTTACCATTATATAAACTATCTGATACCTTTTAGTATCTCCAGGGTTCTTCCATGTATACAACCTTTTATTATGATTCCTAAACCAAGTGTTAGCTATGATGAAGTTGTGCTCTGTGCAAAATTCTATCAGGCGGCTTCCTCTTTCATTTCTTAGCCCCAATCCATATTCACCTACTACGTTTTCTTCTCTCCCTTTTCCTACACTCGAATTCCAGTCACCCATGACTATTAAATTTTCGTCTCCCTTCACTATCTGATTAATTTCTTTTATTTCATCATACATTTCTTCAATTTCTTCGTCATCTGCAGAGCTAGTTGGCATATAAACTTGTACTACTGTAGTAGGTGTGGGCTTCGTGTCTATCTTGGCCACAATAATGCGTTCACTATGCTATTTGTAGTAGCTTACAAGCATTCCTATTTTCCTATTCATTATTAAACCTACTCCTGCATTACCCCTATTTGACTTTGTGTTTATAACCCTGTAGTCACCTGACCAGAAGTCTTGTTCGTCCTGCCACCGAACTTCACTATTCCCACTATATCTAACTTTAACCTATCCATTTCCCTTTTTAAATTTTCTAACCTACCTGCCCGATTGAGGGATCTGACATTCCACGCTCCGATCCGTAGAACGCCAGCTTTCTTTCTCCTGATAACGACATCCTCTTGAGTAGTCCCCGCCCGGAGATCCGAATGGGGGACTATTTAACCTCCGGAATATTTTACCCAAGAGGACGCCATCATCATTTAATCATACAGTAAAGCTGCATGACCTCGGGCAAAATTACGGCTGTAGTTTTCTCTTGCTTTCAGCCGTTCGCAGTACCAGCACAGCAAGGCCGTTTTGGTTATTGTTACAAGGGCAGATCAGTCAATCATCCAGACTGTTGCCCTCGCAACTACTGAAAAGGCTGCTGCCCCTCTTCAGGAACCACACGTTTGTCTGGCCTCTCAACAGATACCCCTCCGTTGTGGTTGTACCTACGGTACGGCTATCTGTATCGCTGAGGCACGCAAGCCTCCCCACCAACGGCAAGGTCCATGGTTCATGGGGGGGACACAAATACGTGTGAAATATATTGAATAACTGAGCACATGGATACGCGGGCGTCGTCATCGGCAGAAAGCTCATCTTAATTCCAAAAAAGTGGTTCAAATGGCTCTGAGCACTATGGGACTTAACATCTGAGGTCATCAGTCCCCTATAACTTAGAATTACTTAAACCTAACTAACCTAAGGACATCACACACATCCATGCCCGAGACAGGATTCGAACCTGCGACCGTAGCAGTCGCGCGGTTCCGGACTGCAGCGCCTAAACCGCGTGGCCACCGCGGTCGGCATCTTAATTCCCTGGAGACATTTCATCCAAATTTGGTACACGTGTTAGTTACGTTCTGGGAAGGTATGCGGTGCTATGTGGGTAAAAATTACCAGCACCATATTGAGGCGGTGATGATAACGTGGAGAGAGAAGGGTGATGGACACAGCTAGAAGGAGGTGTGGAGAAAATGAACACAGCAAGGGAACAGGTGGTGATGGATGAAGAGAGGGGAGAGGAAAATGGACTGAAAGAGAGGGGAAGAGGAGATGGACAGAGCAAGGGAAGAGGAAGAAATGGACAGAGACTGAAAAAGAAGAGATGAGGAGGAGATGGGAATGGAGAGGGGGAGGAGGAGATGGACAAAGAGAGGGGTAGGAGGAGGTAGAGAAAGAAAGGGAGAGGAAGACATGGCATTACTGAGAGAGAGAGGAAGAGAAGGAATTAGAGGGCGAGGAGGAGGTGGACACAGGAGGCAGGGGGAGCAGGTGGGCAAAGAGAGGAGAGAATAGCAGTAAAGAGTGAGAGGGGTAGGAGGAGATGGTCCGAGAGAGGGTTAGGAGAAGATGGAAAGAGAATTTGGGGAGGGAGGAGGAGTACAGAGAGAAGCAATGGAGGAGTTGTACAGAGAAGGGGTGAAGGGGGAGGTCAACAGAGAGAGGGAGAAGGAGGCTAAATGGTTCAAATGGCTCTGAGCACTATGGGACTTAACATCTATGGTCATCAGTCCCCTAGAACTTACAACTACTTAAACCTAACTAACCTAAGGACGGCACACAACACCCAGTCATCACGAGGCAGAGAAAATCCCTGGCCCCGCCGGGGATCGAACCCGGGAACCCGGGCATGGGCAGCGAGAACGCTACCGCACGACCACGAGCTGCGGACAGGAGAAGGAGGAAATGGACTAGTAGAAGATTTAAATATGTACGTACCTGGGCAACTTCAGGTACTCAGTAGCAATTATATGTAGGCTTAATTCGAGTACATATCCATGGCCTGGTCATGTTTACGTGTATCATAGAACACAATAATGAGTAAACGAAACACACTACTGAACTTTCCAAAATATGTTATCTTGGTTGTAAACAAAATTGTACTCTTGCTTAAATGAAGTACCATGGATAAACAACAGTTTTGCTGGCAGCAAACAAATGTTTTTAACGAACGTCCACCTGTTAGTATAACACGGCATACAAAGAAACTTTCATCTTAGTTAGGGGGCTATTCGTCGTGTTGGCCTGAGTTGCAATTTATGTACATTAAAATGTTTCCTGTGGCTCAATCGTGTAAACCCATCTGTTACATCTAAGGCACTGGTCCGATTTCTTCATCTTCACCAGCATTGGCCGCGCCCGTTGCCAGTCAACATCGTCCCCCTAATGCCGCCGGCGCGTTATCGCACTCCGACATAATAGCGTCTCCCACCCGGCTGGTTTTACCAGCCCATCAGTTCTAGGTTCACCCTTTCAGCGAAGGTGTTCGACGCTTCTGCGAACATCTAGCAAAGGGCCTCTCAGGACGTTTGCACCAGCGCATAGCACAGTGGCAGTGCAGAAGACGGCTTCTCAGTATTGACGCAGCTCGACTTAGCGCAATAGTTCTGTCTCCCTCTTTCCTTCTGCTTGTCTCGCTCGCTCCACCTGTCTCTATCTTCTCCAAAACTTCACCTCCGTTTTCTTTGTCACCGCCGAATGTTTATGTGTAGCTGGTCGAGAGCTTAGTTTGGTGGGGCAACATTATCACTGGAAAAGAAATTTAAATAACAATAATAATGATAGTAAGAATCAGAATAATAATTATAATAACTGTAAGCTTCGTTTCAACAGAAATTTCTCTTTATATTTGCTCCTTTTCTTTTTTTATTTGCAATAATGCTACTAAGATCTAGAGCAAGATGTCGGCTGAACGCAATTCTTAGGGCTTTTTTTTTAAAAAAAATAAAAATTACTTGCATGTGATCTAATTGTTGTACAATTCAAAACAATAAAAACCATCCATATACGCATGTGGAACCAAACATAAAAATAATTTTCGCTGCTTCGCTGTGCAGTTTAGGAAATTCTGTCTTCGACAAATTCCGGTAGAATTGGAGGAAAGTTTTGGTATTGTAAAATAAACCATTTCGGTGATTATCGGTGTGCAAATCGGTTAGCTCGAAATGTAAATCGGGAGGTGCACTTCCAGTTGCTATTGAGAATGGCTTTATAAACACATCATGCATCGGTTGAAAGTTAGTAATTTCTTGTAACAAAAACAAAACCAAATGCAAATAAATGGGAGTAATGTATAAATTTGCTTTGAAGTACTAAAACGCGCAATGTTTTAATAAGCAAGAATAGTGAACTATTGCTTTTAATGTAATTTTACATTTGTACACTTATTAACACCAACTTTACTTTGCTGTTAGTGATATGTCGATAACTTACCTGGAAACGTTCGCTGAACTCATTTTCAAGGATAGTAGCACCTCGACGCATATTTCAAAGCGCGATCCTTCATGGACAGACGCTGTCAAACAAAACCATACTACCGTTCTGAACAAACCACTTTTAAAAAATCCGGTTGCTTTATTAAAGATAAAATTTATGTATCGATTGCAGTAACGCTGAGCACAGTGTTACGTACTTTTTCTCTGAAAAGTTGTTTTTGCCTTTATTTTTCCGACCCCCATGTTGATGAGATTATTTACTTTTTGGAGGTTCAGACTTAAATCGTCAGCCATAATGTCTGTTAAAAATCCCAGGTCAGCTGCGCATTCAGGGTCATGCAAAAGGGGCCCCGAACGTTCTTTGCCCTCCGAGAACTGAGCCACGGTGTGACGTAGTAGAAAAACTCGGGAAATTACTTCCCCTTCGCTCAACCAACGTACCTCAGCTTGTCTTCCAAGAGACGATTCTCTTACAAACTTAATTTCTGCACTGCAAATTAGACATTTGGCTTCGTAATCATAGCTAACATGAAAATGGAAGTCTTTGCTTTTTAAGGAGCAGATTGATCTATTACTCTAGTAATGTCTTGCGATTATCTATTTCAGTGTCATGGCGGCTTGACCGATTTCGGGCGAATTAAGTCGAATAGGACCGATACACTGTAAAAACACTTTCTGCGCCTCCCTTTGCACGGGCGCGATTTTCCGTGTGTGAGGGGCTCTGATATAGCATCGTGGTAATTCAGTATGCAGAGCGACAGCAACTAAATTCAGTTCAGTTCAATTCCATTTATTGCCACTAATTTTAGATCTGTCACCTGGCATCTCAAAACGGGTCCTACATATTGAATAATCGTGCTCACATACAATGTTTTCTATTATGTATGTAGTAATAAATCATGCTAACAGCAATCATTGGTAATGTTATGATAGAAATAAAACAGAACATTTGAAAAATGAGAACCCATCAAAAAATAACACAAAACAAAAGGAATTAACTCAAGATTCCTGTGAATAGTTTCCAGCTTCCATTACTAAATGCGTTACTGGGAACAGATTAGTTTGACATTGAAAGCGGCCTCTTGTTCTTCTAGACTGAAAGTTAAGCAGTTGTCTTTTAGATATTCGACGTGCTGTCTTGTTGACTGTAGTCCACAAGTCTTAGTCACAGTCGTTTGTAGGTCGCAGACTAATTGTCTGCAGTCTCTCTCTAACTGAAAAATGGAGCATCTGAGAACGACATGATCAGCGGAACTTTCCTCCCCTCATCCACATATTGTAGTGCTACTACATACCACTCGATGCAGATGTTTGGGACATGCACCGTGGCCTGGTAGTAGGTGCAGAATACCTCGAGTAGGAGTCATGTCACGCTGTTTGAGCCTGTCCTGATGCTTGGGAATATGCTGTAAACACGCCTTGCAATGCTCCTAGCGTCCCAGCCAGATTGCTATCAACTTAACTGCAGGCATGGAAATGTTAATCAGTAACAAGAGTTCCTGTGATCTCGTACAAACGATCATATTTCTCACGCCACACCGCTGCCCTGTAACGTACCACGTTATCCATAGAACATATCCCGATAATCATCAGTAAGTCTTCTTCAGGTGTAGTGTAAAAGGCACCGGTGAGCCTCAGAAGTACTCTCCACTGAATTCATCGCAGTATTATTTTGAAGGCGCCTAATCTGAGGCGATGTGCCCAGACGCTGGCAGCGAAGCCCACAACAGCGTTGAAGATAGATTTGTGATATGACCGCATCACACACAACGATAATTTGTAGTCAGCGCTGCCAGCACTGGCAGTTCTATGCATAACTTTGTCCCCTTTCTTGGTAGCAGATTTTACGTATTATAGAAAGTTTCTTTTCTCGTTTACATTGATTCAAGAGCAAACAGGCGCGCCTCAAGGACTGAAACAGTCAGAGAAATCTGTCCTGCGGTCTGAACGGTGCACGAGATAAAGCTGTTCGAATGTCAATGAGTTTGTCGCGTTCTGCATTTGGACACATACATAACTCTCGCAGAGACGCATACACCTATTCCGATAAGGTATGGAACACTGTCCTTAACACTAAAGCTTCTAGGTAGAAGACTGGTCCCGTTTCGCGGTATAATTCAGATTTTTCTTTGATGCCCGCAGCTTGAGACCTCCAGACAATGGTAACACGGAATTTCAGTTGGGAAATTCCTACGACTACTCTCTGAACAAAAATTAAATCTCGTAACAGCATTTTCGTAGTATTCGTGTCGAAATCAGGAAGATTTTTCGCAATTGGTGATGAGTGTGTGCAGCAACTTGAAAAAAAAAAAAAAAAGAAAGACAGAAATACTCTGGATATTTTGTTTGAATATTGAGTTACGTTTTATCAGTGATTGAATCAACAATAGATATACGCGTAGTAATACACAAGAGGAGAGCATAACACTTGGGGCCACTTCTCAGCAAAAATGCCGTGCTTCGTAGTTAGTGAATAACTCATTATAAAAGTGATCGGCTTGCTTTGATTTATATTAATCTCGATGGGCACTGCCAAGTAAAAATCTGCTACTCGCTTCTCTAGTTTTTATACTCTAATTTTCCTTTCTCACACCAAATTCGCTTTTTTGCCGTATTTCCATGGACTCTACATTCACCTTGGACTCGGAAATGGGAGGGGGAGGGGGGAGGGGTTGACTAGTAGTTGACTGATTTCTTGACTATGAGACTCTGACGTGCTTGAAATGTCGTCCGTTCCTGGTAGCATTCCAAGAATACTACGGACACAGTAAGGACACAAAGGGACACAATGTGCCTCACTCAAAGTGGGAAATATTTGATAATCGATCAAGTTATCGCTTGGTAAACAGGAACTATTGACTACCCGGGGGATATCGTAGTGCATGGGAATGAGTGATCGGTCTGAACATTTGGAAACCAATTTGGAAGAAAACAGATCTTATTATGATAGTCTGAATACCTACACGATGCACACCAAACGTCTGTCTTTCCTGGGAGTAAATATGAAACCTAGGAAAATGTCTTGAAGGGTGAATAATTTGATTTGCCATTCACATAATCAGTCGCCCAAAGAGGTACCAAGAACTTTAGTACAATATCCCAGAACAGTGAAAGCATGCAGACCAAGACAAAAGATATGAACTACATTGGGATAGAATTCAACGTCAGAACATTTCCGCAAAATTAATAAACTCAGCAACTTCATTTAATCTGCGTTTACGCGACGCAAATAACTGTTTATTTTGCATAGAATACTTTGGTTTGTTCATTAATATGGTCATAAAAAAAGTCAATTTCATTACGCATAGAATCCACACGCGACGGAAAATGAACCATTAAAATACGGAAAACATTTAAAAATACCACGATCAAATTAACGGAGAACGCACGCGAAACATGGGTAAACGCTGAAGGCGATTATCCAACTAAGGAATAATATACTTTACCCGACACAATTTTGACCCTGAAAATAATCCCTTAAGATCACTAACTTGTCCCCAAATATTCAATTTGATCCACCGGATTTAACGAAATATGATATTCTTGAGTTGACAAATATGAACTCCGCCACTTAAAGTTAGTTAACTCCTCTTCCTTTCAACATGAAATAATCGAATCTGGTGTTTATAATGTTTTAATTAGTTCGCATTATCTTGAGAAAACGGGAATTAATTTTGTGACAGAGGGAATCTTAGCAAAGCTTGTAATTTTTGTTATTACGAACAAAGGCTGTCCACACTGAACATGCCATATTTTGTTCCTGGAGAAGCCATTAAGATTACAAAAAGTCGTTTATTGTGCTCAGAGACGCTATCTTCTGTTCTTTCTCACTAATCATGTTTGTTTTTAAATAAATTTTCACGGGTAAATAGTAAATGAGGTGTAAGTCTTTATGCCGCCCGGTGTGGTCGAGCGGTTCTAGGTGCTACAGTCTGGAACCGCGCGACCGCTACGGTCGCAGGTTCGAATCCTGCCTCGGGCATGGATGTGTGTGATGTCCTTAGGTTAGTTAGGTTTAAGTAGTTCTAAGTTCTAGGGGACTGATGACCTCAGCAGTAAAGTCCCATAGTGCTCAGAGCCATTTGAACCATTATTTTGCAAGTCTTTATTTATTTTCATGGAGGCAAATGACATATTCATAATCCAAATTTCCATAAGCAAACTTATTTTGCTTACATTTCAGTTTCATTCAATTTTAAGATGCCACGTAAGTGGCAACTACTTGAACATCGTTTGCTATGAATGCAGTGAATTGACTTTTGCTTTTCAGAAACGTGAATTGACACTGTTCATAAAAGGAAATATATTACCACTACTTCGACTGTAAAATAGATGAGGATAAACCTTGGGCACCAAATATTTGGTGTAATTCTTGTGGTATAAGTATCCATTGTTGGTCAAACAAAACAGTAAAGTTAATGCCGTTCGCAATTCCCTTAACATGGTGAGAATCTACAAAATATCTGTCCACAAACTTCTGAAGACATACTAAAAGATAGTTTGCAATAAGTTGCTAAGATTCTCTTTTTGGACACTCATATAAACTTCGTTCCAAGAAATTTTGGCGCTGTGAGTTACAAGAACCTAGAGCGATTCCATCAAAATATTTCAGTGATGGGGCAAGTTTAACTAAACTATGCTTGCAGGCTGTTTTTGGAATGCCATGATAGATGCCTCAGCATGTCATGATATATGCCTCAGAATCAGATTATAAACTAAAAGAAAAATTAAAAAGAAAACAGAAATGTTGAAGTGAATAAATAAATAAATAAGTGACCAAAGGGTGAAGTTCCACACATACATGTACACATACAAATTTCTTTGACGAAAGGGCTAACAAAATATTTCTTTTGTTATATTCTTGTTCTTCGATCACAATTTGCATGCATCCGAGTATTTTTGTAAAGAATAAAGATAGTTTTAATTTAGTTTGTACGCCAGTGATTCTTGGATGCGCTACTTCGCTTCCTTCTCCTTTTCATACGTGCAATTAACTATACCATGCAAAACACTTCAGTTTGTCCGGTACTTCATATTCAGATAATGGTTCAACAGTGTACTAAGAGTTCACCATCAGATCAAACCCTACATCTACCCAGATTAATATTCCCTTATGTTTTGGTATCATATGCTGCGAGTTGACTTTAAGGGACCTTGTACACAGTTTAGGTGATTGCCTCTGTCATAGGGAGTGAACTTTGAGGCATGGAGCCCAGATGAAACGGTGCTCCATTCTATATTACTATACGCCATTCCAGGTCAACTTTGGCGTCATGTATAACCAGGAAATTTGAACGAAGAACGACTTTGTAACCTCTGCCGACCACGGGAAGAACTTGTGCATTAGCCCAGAAGTCATCTTTTCGTACTCAGAAATCTATTACCATCGAACTGAGTGAATATACACTACTCCCTCCTATGCTGCTTAATGTTCAACGTGGTGGACTTATTTTTACTCTGCCCGAGATCCGTTGTCAACTGAAATTTAAACATCTTCCCCTTTACATAATCATTTAGAAAAAAAGTCTGTCACTGATTTTGGACTAAGCCTATCAGAAACAGCGAGAATTACCCTAACGTGGACAGTGCCCGTACTGTGAACACTTGCCACGTCATTTGTACCAGGATCAGTGGTCATTTGGTGTAATCGCTGAAAAACTTCAGCTCAGAGCCCAGTTTTTCCACAATCAGGGGACTTGGCTTCACAACAACAGTACTGTTGGCACTGATGGATCACAAAACATTTGCTGCAGGAGGAAAACAGTTGTGGATGTCGCCTGCTCCTGGAGTCCTTGCGTGTGCTGAGTGCCTCAGGACGATGTGGATTCCACGATTGGGGCTGGGTCTGTTAAGCCGGACAGGTGGCAAAAACTTGTTAGGGGCTCTGTAAGACTTTTGACAGTGTTATCAACTGTCTAAAAGCCCCAAATGTTGGAAGACAAGTATCCAATTACGGCTCCTTAAAAGTATTTCATTCAGAGAACGGATGAAGATCATGTCCCAATCGAGAGAAGTTGAGTAAGACTTTTCACTGCAGTGAAAATGGCAGTCTCTGGAAAGTCCCTATAACCTTGTCAACCACTCTGTATGACTGTATATTTTGTTTACGACAAATCACGAACTTGTGTCAAGTGGCTGCGAAGTGCACTTGAGAATCAGAGTAGTTCATGACTTTAAACGTTCATGTGGGAGAGTGTGCAGTTCGACTTCGAGGTTGAGCTGCTAAAGCAAGTAATAAACTTTGGGGAAGAGGCCCCAAAGAATGCACAATGTTGCACATCACCTGTGATACAATACGCCAGGAAGTGTTATTCAAGATTAGCCTTGAAAATGGCCCGCTACTCAACAATCTTGTCGAATGCCGGAACCAATTGTGGAGCAGTCTGGGATCCTTTTACCAGTGAGACTATGCGTGATATGTGGCCGGAGATTTACGGTAGAATTGTGGTGATGGCAGTCATATTCTCTAGCACCAATTCTTGGCCCTGTTGCATATTCTGGAGAAGCAATAACGCTTTGGCAGTCACGTTATTGGATCTGACATGATGGAATGAAGAACAAATTTGAAATCAAAAATTATGAAATACACGATAAGCACAATGTAAAGGGATAAAAGTTATAAAAGAAATTCAAAACTAGCAGTGCAGTAGAGGGCAGAATCAAGCCACAGCCAAGCTGGACAACGGCCAGTGGACAATGTATTCAGCAGCTGAGCAACCGCCTCTGTGTTGGTAGACTAAACATGACGCGAGCCTTCAGAGAGGTATTGCAGCCCGATTAAGATAAGCAGGTCGTTTTGCGCAACCCACTAATGCTGACTATTGCATTGGTACACAGAAGCGGTATTTAAGACGTGCTAACCAACTCGTCACTATCGAAAATCTGGGCAGTAGTATGACGTCGAGTCAGTGATACACTGTGCCGCGTCAATGACACAGACGCTGACGCTTCTGTCTCAGCCAGGACACGACCGTTGCCTGCTGCCTAAGCATGCAGGCGCAGTCGGTAGCATTTCACTTGGACACCATCCCTCGATTATGACGAGAAGTTCCAGCCATCTATACAGTCACTGCACTACCAACAGAAGGCCACTACACTACGACACCTGGAGAGTCACAGTCTGACGTCCTCACAGCAAGAGCTGATGGCCACTCGGTCACCGGGAGCAAAGTAACGCAGCAGCGATCACAGCAGCGGAGGCATGCAGTCAGCACCTGGAACCTCCCGCAATGGGGAAATGCCGTCATACTCATTCACTGCGCCGCTCACCAATGATTGTAAACAAGCCTGAGTAAACAAGTCATTGTTACCATCGTACGTCTTTCTCAGCTGTGATGAAGAGTCCTTCCTCAGCATAGAATTCTAGACCACACCAAGCCATTGGAGCCGTCCTGTTACAATAGGTGTCTCTTGACCTTCTCCAATGGCACCAGTTTTATAATTGGTGTCAGAATAACTGCTGTGAGTGAACATAAGGAAGAAGATAGACATCAACAGATAGCAGCCACAACCATGGCTCTCCTGCAGCAACGATGTCTTGTGCAACAATGTAAGTGCCGAATTTAATGTTTTGTTTGAACCTGTATGTTTGTTTTCCTATCCTTTGTTATTCCTTTTGTTTTTTTTTTGTTTTGGGTGTAATTAAATAGACAATATGGGGAAAAAAAGTTAAGACTCAGAACACTATTCAGCACTTAATAAACTAAGTACCTCAGTTATAGGCAGAGTTAAGGCAGCTAAGGGAGAGCAGGAGGGAGCGGTCGCTTCCTAGCACTTCTGAACTGGACACCAACACCGTTGCACTGGTCACACCGTTTTCAAGAAAAATAAGCGGAGGATGTCTTTGTAATATTCGTTAAGTTGGACACTGCCAATAGGTTGGGAAACAGAAGTATTGAACAGTTGCTGAATGTAGTCAAGCTAAGACTAGTAGGGAATGCTAGGAGGTTTGTGACGTGTCACGAAAAGTTAAGAAAAGCACAGTCGTCCGATGCCTTCAGCGACGGCTTCGTGGACAGGTATAGGAAGAAAAATACGTCGAGATACAACCATGAGCTACTTAACGGTACGTTTCAAGACCATGGGCAATCAACAGTGAGTTTTGTAAACCAATTCGTAAAAGTAATGTCAACAAATATGACCTCATGGAAGATGATAATGCTTGCAAGGCCATTTTACAAGAAACTGAGAAGAGAGCACATGACCTGTTTTACGCGGTTTACTGCCAGAAATGTAACGCGGGTTACTGCCAGAAGTGTATCAAACAGTACAGATGGAATTTCCAAATACTCAACACGAAGCTGCAGAAACAACGTTAGTTCTAGCGGAAAGTGATGTCACCAAGCCAGGGGAAAACAATGTTGTATTTGATATAGACGATAAATGTTTTAGATGTGGACGCATGGGCAATATGAAACGTGATTGCTAAGAATGGCAGTGCCTGAAATGTTAATGATTTAGACAATGAGTGGAATTGGAAAGACAGAAATTCGCAAATGTATGGAAGAATGTCACAGGGTGGACCTTACCCTCCACAGTTAAAGGGTGCAGACGGCTGTGTGTCCATTGTACAACACTTCTAGTCAGATTTAGCAGAAGTGTGAAATCAGTCGCAGAATTTTTTCTAAGTCCAAAATCAGTGACAGACTTTTTTCTAAGTGGTTGTGTAAAGAGGAAAGTGTTTAAATTTTAGTTGACAACGGATCTCAGGGATCTGCGGAAGGGAAGGGGATACTTGGTAAAGTAAAATTAAGTCCACCATGTTGAACATTAAACAGCATAGGTAGGCGTCGTGTAGATTCATTCAGTTCGATGGTAATATGTTTCTCAGTACGTTAAAGTGACCTCTGGACTGATCCAGAAGTTCTTCCCGTGGTCTGCAGAGGTTACAAAGTCGTTCTTCGTTTAAATTTCCTGGTTACACATGACGCCAAAGTCGACTTGGAATGGCGTATAGTAATACAGAATCTAGCACCGTTTCATCTGGGCTACATTATTGCCTCAAAGTTCACCCCCTATGTCAGAGGCAACCACTTAAACTGTGTACAAGGTCCCTTAAAGTCAACTCGCAGCATATAATACCAAAAGATACTGTGAAAGTAAACTGGGTAGATGTAGGGGTTGAACTGCCGGTGAATTCTTTGTACACTGTTGAACCATTATCTGAAGATGAAGAATTCGACAAACTGAAGTGTTTTGCATGGTGTACTTTATCGTATGTAAGAAAAGTAGAAGGAAGTAGCGCATCCAAGAATCACTGGTGTACAAAAAAAAAATAATTAAAAATGTCTTTATTCTGTACAAAAATATTCGGTTGCATGCAAATTGTCATCGAAGAACAAGAATATAACACAAGAAATTTTTTGCTAGCACTTTGTTCAAAAGTATAGATATATTTACATGTAGGTGTGGAACTTCTCCCTTTGGTCTCTTACTTATTTAATTATTCACTTTAAAGTTTCTGTTTTTTTTTTCTTCGTTTATAATCTGATTCTGAGGCATAAATCATAACATTCTGAGGCATCTATCATGACATTCCAAAAACAGCCTGCAAGCATAATTTAGTTCCAGTAGCCCTGATACTTCGTTCCCATCGCTGAAATATTTTGATGGAATCTCTCTAGGTGCTTGTAACTCACAGCGCCACAATTTCTTGGAAAGAAGTTTATATGAGAGTCCAAAAAGTGAATCTTTAGCAACTTATTGCAAACTAGCTCTTAGTATGTCTTCAGAAGTTCGTGGACAGATATTTTGTAGATTATGAACATGTTATGGGAACTGCGAACGGCATTCACTGTACTGTTTTGTTTGACCGATAATGGATATTTACAGCACAAGAATTACACCAAATATTTGGTGCCCAAGGTTTATCTTCATCTATTTTACAGTCGAAGTAATGGTAATATTTTTCCCTTTATCAACAGAGTCAATTCAAGTTTCTGTAAAGCAAAAGTCACCTCACTACATTCATAGCAAACGTTATTCACGTCGTTGCCATTTACGTGGCATCTCAAAATTGAATGAAACTGAAACGTAAGCAAAATAAGTTTGCTTATGGAAATATGGATTATGAATATGTCATTTGCCTCCACGTAGATAAATAAGGATTTACATCTCATTTCTTATTTACCTGTGAAAACTCACTTAAAAATAAACACGATTACTGAGAAAGAACAGCAGATAGCGCTTCTGAGCAAACCAAAGGGCTTTTTGTAAACTTAATGGCTTCTCTAGGAACAAAATATGGCATGTTCAGTGTGGACAGCCTTTGTTCGTAATAATAAAAATTACTAACACTGCAAAGATTACCTCTGTCACAAAATTAATTACCGTTTTCTCAAGAGAATGCGAGCTAATTAAAACATTTTAAACTTCGTATTCCTTTATTTTACGTTGAAAGGAAGAGGAATTCACTATCTTTGAGTGGCCAAGTTCATATCTATCAACTCAAGAATATCATATTTCGTTAGATCAGGTGGTTCAAATTAAATATTTGTACACCTTGAGGTATTATTTTCTGTGTCAAAATTTTGTCTGTTAAAGTATGTAATTCCTTAGTTGGATTCGTATTGCCTTCAGCGTTTACCCATGGTTCTCGTTTGTTCTCCGTTAATTTGATCGTGGAATTTTTAAATGTTTTCCGTGTTTTAATAGTTCAGTTTTCGTCTCGTGTGGATCCTATGTGTAATGAAATTGACTTTTTTATGGCCATATTAATGAACAAACCAAAGTATTATATGTAAAATAAACAATTATTTTTGGGGCATAAATGCTTATTAAATGAAGTTGCTGAGTTTGTTACTTTTGTGGGAAAGCTCTGACGTCGAAATCTATCCCAAAGTAACTCATGTCTTTTGTCTAGGTCTGTATGGTTTCACTGTATTGGGGTAGCGTACTAAAGTTCTTAGTGCCTCTTTCGGCAACTCATTATGTGAATGAATAATCGAATTATTCACCCATCAAGACATTTTCCTAGTTTTCATATTTACTCCCTGGAAAGACACACGTTTGGTGTGTATCGTGTGGGTATTCAGACTATCCTAGTAAGTTCTGTTTTTCATCCAAATTGGTTTCCAAAGTTCAGACCGATCACACATTCCCATGTACTACGATATCTCCTTACTAGTCAATAATTCCTGTTTACCAAGAGATAACTTGATCGATTATAAATATTTCCCACTTTGAGTGAGGCATATTTTGTCCCTTTGTGTTCTTACTGTGTCCGTAGCGTCCTTGGTATGCTACCAGGAACGGACGACATTGCAAGCATGTCAGAGTGTCATAGTCAAGAAATCAGTCAACTACAAGTTCCTCTCTCCCTCCCCCTCCCATTTTCGAGTCCAAGGTGAATGTAGAGTCCATTGTTATATGACAAAAGGCACATTTGGAGTGGGAAAGGAAAATTAGAGAAATAAAACTGGAGAAGGGAGTAGTAGACTTTTACTTGGCAATGCCTATCCAGATTAACATAAATCCAAACAAGCCGAACACTTTTATAATGAGTTGTTCACCAACTATGCATCACGGAATTTTTGCTGAGAAGTGGCCCTAAAAACTCCATTCTTACGGTGTTATGCTCCCCTCTTGTGTATTACTAGGCGTATGTCTATTGTTGATTCAATCACTGACAAACCGTAACTCATCTCAAGCACAATATTCATAGTATTTCTGATGGCTGGAATTTTGTCTTTTTTTCAAGTTGCTGCACACACTCTTCACCAACTGCGCAAAATCTTCCTGATTCGACACGAATTCTACGAAAATACTGTTACGTGATATAATTTTTGTTCAGAGAGTAGTCCTCGGAATTGCCCGACTGAAATTCCGTGTTGCCATTGCCTGGAGGTCTGAAACTCCGTGCATCAAAGAAAACTTTGAATAACACTGCGAATCGGTCCCGCTCTTCTAGATAGAAGCCTTAGCGTCAAAGACAGTGCTCCATACCTTACCGCAATAGGTGTATGCGTCTCTGCGAGAGTAATGTATGCGTCTAAATGCAGAATGCGACAAATTCAATGACATTCGAACAGGTTTATCTCGTGCACCGTTCAGACTGCAGGACAGGTTTCTCTGACTTTTAATGAGTTCTTGAGGCGCGCCTGTTTGCTGAAGAATCAGTGTAAACGAGACAAAAATACTTTCTAGAACACGTAAAATCTGCTACCCAGAAAGGGGACAAAGTTATGCATAGAACTGCCAGTGCTGGCACTGCAGACTACCGTTGTGTGTGATGCGGTCATATTACAAAGTTATCTTCAACGCTGTTGTAGGTTTCGCTGCCAGTGTCTGGGCACATCGCCTGAGATTAGGCGCCTTAAAAATAATACTGCGATGAATTCAGCGAAGCGTACTTCTGAGGCTCACCGGTGCCTTTCGCACTACAACTGTAGAAGACTTACTGATGATTATCGGGATATGTTCTCTGGATACTCGTATTACTGATTAACATTTACGAGGGAGCAAGTTAATTGATAGCAGTCTGGCTGGGACGCTAGGAGCACTTCAAGGCGTGTTTACAGCATATTCCCAAGCATCAGGACAGGCTCAAACTGCGCGACATGACTCCTACTCGAGGTATTCTGCACCTACTACCAAGCCACGGTGCATGTCCCAAACATCTACATCGAGTGGTATGTAGTAGCACTACAATATGTGGATGAGGGGAGGAAAGTTCCGCTGATCATGTCGTTCTCAGATGCTCCCTTTTTCAGTTAGAGAGAGACTGCAGACAATTAGACTGCGATCTATAAACGACTGTGACTACGACTTGTGGACTACAGTCAACATCATAGCACGTCGAATATCTAAAAGACAACTGCTTAACTTTCAGTCTACAAGAAGAAGAGGCCGCATTGAATGTCAAACAAATGTTTTATTTTTTGGTGGGTTCTTATTTATCAAATGTTCTTCTTTATTTCTATCTTAATATTACCAATGGTTGCTGTTAACATGAATTATTACTACATACGTAATATGAAAAATTGTATGTGACCACGATTATTGAATAGATAGGACCCGTTTTGTGTCTCCAGATGACAGATCTAAAATTAGTCGAAATAAATTGAACTGAACTGAACTGAATTGAGTTGCTGTCGCTCTGCATACTGAATCTGCCACGGTGATAGATCAGAGCCTCTCACACACGGAATATCGCGCCCTTGCAAAGGGAGGTGCAGAAAGTGTTTGCTTAGTGTATCGGTCCTATTCGACTTAATTCGCCTGAACTCGGCTTGCCTGGTCAAGCCGCCGTGATGCGCTGCCTACTGCCTTGACAGACGGCTCATTCGACACTGAAATAGATAATCGCAAGACATTACTAGAGTAATAGATCAACCTGCTCCTTAAAAAGCAAAGACTTCCATTATCTTGTTACCTATGATGACGAAGCCAAATGTCTAATTTGCAGTGCAGAAATTATGTAAGAGAATCGTCTCTTCGAAGACAAGCTGAGGTACGTTGGTTGAGCGAAGGGAAAGTCATTTCCCGAGTTTTTCTACTACGTCACACCGTGGCTCAGTTCTCGGAGGGCAAAGAACGTTCGGGGCCCCTTTTGCATGACCCTAAAAGGGCAGCTGACCTGGGATTTTTAACAGAAATTGTGTTGTTGTTGTTGTGGTCTTCAGTCCTGAGACTGGTTTGATGCAGCTTTCCATGCTACTCTATCATGTGCAAGCTTCTTCATCTCCTAGTACCTACTGCAGCCTACACCCTTCTGATTCTGCTTAATGTATTCACCTCTCGGTCTCCCTCTACGATTTTTACCCTCCACGCTGCCCTCCAATACTAAATTGGTGATCCCTCGATGTCTCAGAACATGTCCTACACACCGAACCCTTCTTCGAGTTAAGTTGTGCCACAAGCTCCTCTTCTCCCCAATTCTATTCAATACCTCCTCATTAGTTATGTGATCTACCCATCTAATCTTCAGCATTCTTCTGTAACACCACATTTCGAAAGCTTCTATTCTCTTCTTGTCTAAACTATTTATCGTCCACGTTTCACTTCCATACATGGCTACACTCCATACAAATACTTTGAGAAACGACTTCCTGACACTTAAATCTATACTCGATGTTAACAAATTTTTCTTCTTCAGAAACGCTTTCCTTGCCATTGCCAGTCTACATTTTATATCCTCTCTACTTCGACCATCATCAGTTATTTTGGTCCCCAAATAGCAAAACTCCTTTATTACTTTGTCTCTTTTCCTAATCTAATTCTCTCAGCATCACCCGACTTAATTCGACTACATTCCATTATCCTCGTTTTGCTTTTGTTGATGTTCATCTTATACCCTCCTTTCAAGTCATTGCCCATTCCGTTCAACTGCTTTTCCAAGTCCTTTGATGTCTCTGACAGAATTACAATTGCATCGGCGAACGTCAAAGATTTTATTTCTTCTCCATGGATTTTAATACTTACTCCGAACTTTTCTTTTGTTTCCTTTATTGCTTGCTCAATATACAGATTGAATAACATCGGGGAGAGGCTACAACCCTGTCTCACTCCCTTCCCAACCACTACTTCCTTTTCATACCCCTCGACTCTTATAACGGCCATCTGGTTTCTGTACAAATTGTAAATAGCCTTTCGCTCCATGTATTTTACCCCTGCCACCTTCAGAATTTGAAAGAGAGTATTCCAATCAAAATTGTCAAAAGCTTTCTCTAAGTCTACAAATTCTAGAAACGTAGGTTAGCCTTTCCTTAATCTTTCTTCTAAGATAAGTCGTAGGGTCAGTATTGCCTCACGTGTTCCAACATTTCTGCGGAATCCGAACTGATCTTCCCCGAGGTCGGCTTCTACCAGTTTTTCCATTCGTCTGTAAAGAATTCGTGTTAGTATTTTGCAGCTGTGACTTATTAAACTGATAGTTCGGTAATTTTCACATCTGTCAACACCTGCTTTCTTTGGGATTGGAATTATTATATTCTTATTGAAGTCTGAGGGTATTTCGCCTGTCTCATACATCTTGCTCACCAGATGGTAGAGTTTTGTCAGGAAGTGCTCTCCCAGGGCTGTGAGTAGTTCTAATGGAATGTTGTCTACTCCGGGAGCCTTGACATTATGACAGACATTATCGCCGGCGATTTAAGTCTGAAACTCCATAAAGTAAATAATCCCATCAACATGTGGTCGGGAATATAAACATTCTCCCATTTATTTACATTTGGTTTTGTTTTAGTTACAAGAAATTACTATCTTTCAGCCAATTCGTGATGTGTTTATAAAGCCCTTGTCGATAGCAACTGGAAGTGTACCCCCCGATTTACATTACGAACTAATCGATTTGCAAACCGATAATCACCGGAACGATTTATTTTACAATACCAAAACTTTCTTCGAATTCTACCGGAATTTGGCGAAGACAGAATTCCCTAACCTGCACAGTGAAGCAGCGAAAATTATTTTTATGTTTGGTTCCGCATGCGTATGTGAAAGGTTTCTGTTGTTTCGAATTGTACAAAAATTAGATCTCATGCAAGCAATTTTTATTTTATTTTTAAGCAAGTCCTAAGATTTGGTGCCAGCCGACATCTTGTCCCAGATCTTAGTAGCATTATTGCAAACAAAAAAAAGAAAAGGAGAAAATAAAAAGAGAATTTTCTTTTGAAACAAAATTTACAGTTACTATAGTTATTATTATGATTCTTACATTCATCGTTATTATTATTTAAATTTTTTTCCAGTGATAATGTTGCCCGGCCGGCCGCGGTGGCAGAGCGGTTCTAGGCGCTCAGTCCGGAGCCGCGCGACTGCTACAGTCGCAGGTTCGAATCCTGCCTCGGGCATGGTTGTGTGTGATATCAAAATGGTTCAAATGGCTCTGAGCACTATGGGACTTAACTTCTCAGGTCATCAGTCCCCTAGAACTTAGAACTACTTAAACCTAAGTAACCTAATGACGTCACACACATCCACGCCCGAGGCAGGATTCGAACCTGCGACCGTAGCGGTCGCGCGGTTCCGGACTGTAGCGCCTAGAACCGCTCGGCCACCCAACTGGCTGTGTGATTTCCTTAGATTAGTTAGGTTTAAGTAGTTATAGGTTCTAGGGGACTGATGACCACAGATGTTAAGTCCCATAGTGCTCAGAGCCATTTGAACCAATGTTGCCCCACTAAACTAAGCTCTCCACCCACTGCACATAACATTCGGCAGTGACAAAGAAAACAGAGATGAAGTTTTGGAGAAGATAGAGACAGGCGGGGCGAGCGAGACAAGCAGAAGGAAAAAAAGAGAACTATTACGCAAAGTCGAGGAGTGGGGGTTTGCACCGTCGTCAGCACCGCGAAGCCGTCTTCTGCACTCCCACTGTGCGATGCGCTGGTGCAAACGTCCTGAGAGGCCCTTTGGTAGATGTTCGCAGAAGCGTCGACCACCTTCACTGAAAGGGTGAATCTAGAACAAATGGGCTGGTAAACCCCGCCGGGTGGGAGACGCTATTATGCTGGAGTGCGATAACGCGCCGGCGGCATTACGGGGACGATGTTGACCGGCTACGGGCGCGGCCAATGCCGGCCACCATTAGCCGCGGGCTCGCGGTGACGTCTTCACGACTCCGGCTGGCCCGGTGACAGCGGAAGCGGAGACGTGCGGGCCGTAGCGTGCCACGAGAGATGACGACTCAGGAACTGCTGCCTCACGTCACGCGGATAACTTGTTGTCCGCTCCGGTCACTCGGCAAGTAATGTGATTTTGCTGATAAACAGGTGCTTCCTTACGCAGCTTAATAGCTACCGGCTTAGTAGTTACTTGCTCAACGTCAGTTCGGTTTTCTGTTGTAACCAAAATTTTGGAGATTCGAAAGACCGAAGTTTACATAACTGCAGTCCGATTTAAAGAATTCGGCATCTGACAGACTTCCTCTGTGCAAACCATGAACTTTTCCGGATGCTAAAATTTCGCTTCTTTTAAGAAAAAGTAACTCCGGTCCCAATTAAAATTAACTAGAGGTTATTAACTGCTTAGCGAACAATGCAGACACCTGCAAGATATATGAATTAAGGATTTTTACGTAATTTTTCTAAGCGATAGATCCTTTAAACATCATACTAGTCACGAGTTAAATGCTGACATAAGAAAAAGAGTGATAGCGATGCTTAGATGTTGTAAACACAGTGTGATTCGTAACATGGGAAAGATCTGTTTCCGAGTGTGATACCTGTATAACAAATGAAAGAAACGATTGCCGGTTTTCCAGTAGTTCTCGAAATATGACGTTATATGTTTGAAATTGTTTCCCAGACTGGAAAGTTTCACATGTTTCAAAAATGCAGGAGTCGGGAGGAAAGATAAATGCCTTAAGGGCGATATAGTGGTGATTCTGAACAGAAACTTTAGGTAAACATCTGCTCTTTTCTTAACCGTATCCAACATACAGCTGTTTGAAAATCACGGGCGTCAGTCGCTATACCGTCCCCAGTGAAATACTAAGAAAAGACTTAAAAACAGTATTTATAAAGAAGAGACATTTAAAAATTTAATAATAAGTGGACATTAGACGCTCAGGCGAACATGTATTTTTCTCATGTATCCGTATTGGTTCAAATGGCTCTGAGCACTATGGGACTTAACTTCTCAGGTCATCAGCCCCCTAGAACTTAGAACTACTTAAACCTAACTAACCTAAGGACGTCACACACATCCATGCCCGAGGCAGGATTCGAAACTGCGACCGTAGCGGTTGCGCGGTTCCAGGGCTTAGTACCTAGAACCGCTCGGCGACCCCGGCCGGCATGTATCCGTATTACAATAATTTCTCTGTGCAAGTTTCGAGGGCAAAGAAATGTAACAAAATGATCTAAAGAACGACAAGATACGCCCCTTTGTTAATTTTTTAGTCGTCTTCACTTCTTCTCTTGTCTTGATTGCGTGTAGACGGACATCTTGTGACTGCTGGAAAATGTAAGCATATTTGTACTAATTAAACAGACAATAAATTGATTTGATATTGTTTTTCACTTTTAATTTGTAAGAGGTGACGCCGATTTCATGTCCGCCTTCCTTGAATTAACCTGCTTTCGAGTAATTTACAGTGAAACAATCTCAGCGGCCGATGCAGCCTACGACGCCATTACGTGGCGATATTAACTTATAAAAATTAGCGGAGGAGAAAAAACTCGCCCGCTATTAACATAATATACATTTTTCTCCACAGCCGCCCGACGCTGCAGAAAATACGTAGCTTTAAGAGTCTTATTTTCAGTACAACAACCGAGAGCCAGAGCCAGGACTCCGACTACAATGCACTGTTTAACGGAGTTAAGAAAAAATACTCTCGCGCGTGTGTGGGCCGCAATTGTAATTAAGAACTAAAGATTTTTTGCTTTAAAGTGAACGGACTAGCCGAGGAAATTAATATGAAAAGTGTATTCCATTGTTCTACTTATATACTCATGTTTTAAGATGCAGTGAATCTTACGTCGTTAACGTAACAAATAATTTCCACTGAGGATTAGTATTATTAAGGAAAGAGACAACTGCATAAAAGCATTTAATTGTAAATCAACATTGAATGAAATATCTCTTTGATTAAGGCCCACCACGTAAGTCGACTACAATCACCTTTCCCAATCAATTTGTGTAGGAAATAATAAATTAAATTACGACGGCCCACGGACGCGAGATCGCAGATCCTTCTTCTCCAGCACTCACATGCGAATACAAACAAATCGACGCTAGGTTACATAGCGTTGTCTTTACTGACCATGTTTGGTGCCGTACTATTTATTGATGAACCACTTATCGGTCCAGTTGCTTTAGATAACAGCCTTAACGGAGTACAAATTCTTATTTTCCTTCAAAATGTGTTATCAGAATACTTGGAGGATAATCCCTTGGCAACACGACGTCGTATGAACTTTCAACACGACGGAGCTCCTGCAAGTTCCGTACGGCCAGTGACACAGTACTTCACTGAAACGCATCCTGGGCGTTGGACCAGTCACCGTGGAGTCATTTCGTGGCCACCGAGGTCACTCTATTAGATTAATGTTTGTGGAAAAGGCTTAAGAACGAAGTATACAAGCGCGGAGTGGACAAAAAGGAGGAAATTCTCGCTCGTATTTTATATGCGTGTGCTCCAGTAAATGAATGAGCTCAGATCAGCAACACAGCAGCTGTCTACGAGAGCTGCAAAATATATTACAGTTGACTGTGGACTTACTGTACATCTTTCGTACGGAAATGTACACAATTAAACAAAACATTATCACAATGTTTCATCTATTATCACCTGCATTTGTTCTGTTCCCCACTGTATTCATTAGTTTTCTCGGAAACTATCAAAAACAGGACATATGTTTATGTCACATCACCTACTCTGTTCAGAATCACTAACACTACTGCTCCTCAAACCGTGTACCTTTCCTCCTGACTCGCCCTGACGTAGTTTTCACCCTAATTAAACATAAGAACAGATTTTTGACACGATCAGAGACATCTACAGATGTGTATCGTACGTGCAACACTTTCATGTGATCTATATGTGATATATGCCCTTTAAAGCTATTTTGTCCGCAGCTCGTGGTCGTGTGGTAGCGTTCTCGCTTCCCACGCCCGGGTTGAAACCTGTCGTAAAAAATTCGACAAATGTCCTAGAATTTGAGAGCACAGTGGCCGGAATCAGCATTAGCGGTGCAAACACCTCCAAGCAGAGCTCTCGTGCTACGCTGTGTCACAATGTCAACACATTTGGCTGTTTACTTGTCTACACTGCAGGTTGCTCATTTCTGCTTCAGCATTCGTTGCGTGCAGACACGTTCACCACTAAGGAGACGCAGGGTATACTACTTTTATATGGTGAATGTAAAAGAAATGCCGTAAAAGCAGTACAGCGGTATAGGGCTATCTATCCGGATCGCCAATGTCCAACGTGCCAGGCAGTTGCACGAATTATTAAGTCGCTAGAGTGGACAGACTGCTTGAACGTCAAAAAGAGGACAAGAAAGAAGACTGAAGCTGACACAGAACACGAAGAAGCTGTTCTGGCTATGACGCTAATGAATTCGACAGTGGTACGAGACATACTGCCAAGGAATGTGGAAATTGTCATTCGCGTCCTGCATCGACATAATCTGCATCCTTATCATCTATTATATCAGACACTCGACGACCGTGATTTCGAACATCGTACGGAAAACTTTGTCGGTTTGCCTTTCAACAACTGAGAGACGACCTTACGTTTTCCCAACGAGTGCGCTTTACCGGTGAAGCAACTTTTACTAACCACGCTAATGTAAATATGCATAACGTGCACTACTGGGCAGCCGAAAATCCACACTGGTTTCGTCAGGTGCAACATCGACGGCCGTGGAGCGTAAACATATGGTTCGGCATCATAGAAAATTAAGTTTTGGGACATTGGCTCATCTTAGGGGTTGTAAATGGACATTCGTAAGCACACTTTCTGACGAACATTCTTCCGGTTCTTCTAGAATAGGTACAGTGGATGCTCTATCATAACATCCACTGTAATGACATCTGTTCGTCGTTCTTCTGGACGGTGATTGCAAATGTGCCTTTCAGTCCATGGTCAACAGTTTGAACACTCTAAATAAAGGATAAAGGTATGTTTTGGAAGACAGAATTTATGTTTCGAGATTTAGGTGGTTACAAAATCATTGTCTGTAAATGATTTATTTCATTACGTGTGTACAAAATTGCACTGCAGTGTCAAATGAGTCGACAGTGTGTACTGGACGCAGCTGGTAACACTGTCATTACGCGTTTTCGTTCAGCATGAAAGGATATATCGTTAAGAAGAATATTTTGCGGTGTACAGGTGATCACCAAAGTATTTTTAATAACATGTTTAGTTCAACGAATTTATCCCATATGAAATAATTGGTGCAGTATAGGTACAGACAGTTATTTGACAGCATGTATTTTACCTCTAAGAAGCACACAGCCACGTGCAGGAAAAGAGAGGTCGGATCTTCCTTCTAACATTTAGACATTTAATACAGTAGTTGCTCTTTGCATCGTATAAAAAATCTTTATTTTTTAAGAATGAACAGCTGATTTCCCTGGGAGGATACGCGAACGAGAAATAATTGTCCTAAGCCCTTTTTTGATCGCTAGATTCCAGACTATGTCGTGTTACCATGTATAACATTCGTAGGGGAACCTGTATCTAGGTCGTAAGTTGGTTCAAGGAGAAATAAAAGTTTTGTTCTCGTAGCTCAGGCGTACCTTACGGTATACAAGTACCCAGCCTGGTCCGAAACGCCTGTTTGGCAGTGTTTTGCACAGCAAATGCCGTTTCCGGCCGCCGTGCACTCACAGGGCATTCCTCGAATTTTTTAAAGCTAGGTTTCAACGTCAACATTAACAAACGCTATATCTCCGTAATTCTCTTCTCAAGAGCTGTCGAATGCAGTTATAAAAAGTTTACGGTTCCATTTAAATGTTCAAATGGCTCTGAGCACTATGGGACTTAACTTCTGAGGTCATCGGTCCTCTAGAAATTAGAACTACTTAAACCTAACTAACCTAAGGACAGACATTACACACATCCATGCCCGAAGCAGGATTCGAACCTGCGACCGTAGCAGTCGCGCGGTTCCAGACTGAAGCGCCTAGAACCGCTCGGCCACACTGGCCGGCTGTTCCATTTAAAAGAACATATTTACTTCAGTACCTCAGCTGATACCAGCGCTAGAAACAACCAAAAAGAAACATACGAGCCCCTCGGCACGTTTGGCGGAAACAGCGTTCGATATGTGTAACCGTTCACGAAACAAAAGGGGTGTTGCGTGACACACCCTGTATACTGCAAAGTTAAAAGTGCATATACTTTTATTATTACAGCTTACATAATTATCTTTGGCCGATAACTGGTGTCCAAGTAAAATTCACTGAGATAACGAACCTAAGTTCTTTAGTTTTAAAGTTTTCAGTTTAGTGTTATTGTTTTGTTTATTTGTTTGGAGACTAGGTTTTAGAACGCTTCTTTTGACGGCAGTATTTGTATTTCTAAAATTTTGGTACCAAAGTGCTTGAAGATAAGCCTAGCTTATGTTTAGGGGTGATTAATAAGTTGAAACTTTTGCCTCCTCAACAGTCTGAAAAACTCATCGATTTTTTATGGTGATCACCAAGTCTGTGCATTTTTTGCTGCATTTGCAAACTGCTAAGGTTTTGAATTTTGTTTAAAATATTTTTGAAAAAGAATCATTCATTCCGTTTTTGTTTGTAGCTAAGTACGAGACAAGAAATGTGTCTTTAACTAATTACCTGACTATATGTGATTATAGGTCGAAATCAATAATGCCTCCATTTCCTGTGCGTGGACAGAGTGGACGAATAGCCTTGTGGTTACACAATTAAGAATTTAAATCGACGATTAATCGTTTACAACATGTGTTTCAGCATCCTTGAAGTACACAGAACTTGTCACAGCTCTCTGTCCGTTAGATGATCGCAGGAACATTTGTAGTAAAATGTTGTAACTTAATTTTTGTACATATTTCCGACAATATTATGAAACACACACAGAGACGCAGCAATGACCCTGTGTTTCACGGAAGTGCAGCGGGCGAGATAACTAGGAGTTACGACCGTGGTTCCCGGCTCGGTGGCTGATGACCGTAAACAACGGTCCAGGGGTTCCCTCAGCTTAGAGCTACGTCATCCAGATCGCTATTAGCATCACCACGTGCCAGCCGATTCACAGCTTCCTGGTCCGTTGCATAATATCTACAAACACGGTAATGACCGTTGTTTCGTTTCACGTGTGACTCGCACGACTCAGCACGCCACGTCAGCAGAAGTGCTCTGAGGCGCTGCCGTACACCGTACACACGATGAATGAAAACCTCACCAGTAACCTTTACAGCGTATTAAAATGAAATGATTGTATAAAGGAATTGGACAGTGGTCCCGTATCGCTCGACGACACCTACGTTATGACACAATTAAACACACAACCTTTTTAATAATTTACAATTTCTTTAGAATACCACTTTAAGAGTCGACTGTTATGATTTCGGCGTAGCATACAGGGAAGATTATTGACAGCGACATACCCTCTAACATTTCAACAAATTAGATTATCTTTTGAATCACTATCGACCTTTCTGTTGCGTCATCAGCCTTCCTCTTTTTGTGGCAATCTTTTCATCTCAGTCATGGACTGTGCGGCTGGTCCCGGCGGAGGTTCGAATCCTCCCTCGGGCATGGGTGTGTGTGTGTGTGTTTGTCGGTAGGATAATTTAGGTTAAGTAGTGTGTAAGCTTAGGGACTGATGACCTTAGCAGTTAAGTCCCATAAGATTTCACACACATCTGATTTTTTTTTTCATCTCATAGTAGCACATGCTCCAACGTCCTCGATTATTTGTTGAACCTCCCTGTCTTCTCCTTCAATTTTTACCTTCTACAGCTCCATACAGTACCACGGAAGTTATTCCATGATGTCTTAAAACATATAGTATCCCGTCTTATGGCCAGCATTTTCCAGAAGGCCCTTTCTTCGGCTATCCTGCGGAGAACCTCCTCATTCATTATTCTACCAGTCCACCCTTGGAATATGTCATATCATTAGTCCATACATCAACTTTCTTCACCGGGCTTAGGGATTTATTAATTCTTCACCGATGCTGCAAAGAAGCTCCTTATTCCTTATCTAAAGGGTTAGATTACAGAATCCGAAAAATGCCTCCTCCAATATTCTTCCACGAATTCATCTCCAACTTCGTTGCTGCACAGTGTCTAGTGAATCACTGTCGATCAGACGTTAAACTTTAATCTTGGCTGGGCTCACCAACAATAGCTCACAGTCTGGTTAGAGTCCAGGCAACGAGTACACATAATAGTAGACCTTGCATTACCTTCAGAAGACGGCTAGATCGGTCGTTGAAATATTGTGCACAAAATGGAAACAACAACTCGGCTGAACACTTGGAGGCTCACTATTAATCAACCGTGCCGAGAATACCTGAGAGGCCACTTTATACAGATTCGTTACCATTCTTTTTCTATTCAACATAAAACTGAAATTTGGAGCGAATCGTAGTGGTTGGGTAAGTCTCGATGAGCTTAAAATACTCCGCTACCTCGAGCGAAAGTTTGTTAGTGTTTTACATATCTCACACACAAGTTTTGGGAAAAACGCAGTTACCTTATCTTTTGTCTGTGTTTCTCTTCTAACTTTTTGGTACAGTGCGCTTTAGGAGTGTAGGTAAGTAGACCTTAATGACCTTAAGATTGTGCTCTTCACCACAAGTAACTAATCAAACACTGTAGCCACTTGAGTGCTCGTGGTCGTGCGGTAGCGTTCTCGCTTCTCGCGCCCGGGTTCCCGGGTTCGATTCCCGGCGGGGTCAGGGATTTTCTCTGCCTCGAGATGACTGGGTGTTGTGTGATGTCCTTAGGTTAGTTAGGTTTAAGTAGTTCTAAGTTCTAGGGGACTGATGACCTCAGAAGTTAAGTCGCATAGTGCTCAGAGCCACTTGAGTGCATTGCGATGTCAGCAGTGGCAAGCTGTCTAAGTTGGCGGTATCACAACTCTAAGGCGCAACAGTCAATGAAGTAAAAAACGTGCATTCCAAAGGTTCGATTCAGTGTCACTCAGAAATATTTTGGCATCTTTAACGCTTTACACGATTAGAAACATTTTACATTTTTCCAGTTACGTCCTAGTACTGAGATACATGGCAGAGCTACCTCCGAATTTAGGTTGCACGCCCCACTTGGAATATTATTTGTACAATGAGTCACTAAGGTTTGGATTCACCAACGGGTTTTTCCTAGTGTTCTATGGTTAGGTGAAAAACTTGGTGTTATTTTGAGGGTGACTACGGCTTATTTGTATTACGAAAGTTTATTGGGTTTCATTTTGGCCAACGTGCATTTTCAATTCCCTCTCATTTGCACTCTTCTCTTCCTCCAATGTTCTTTCATCTTTTTGCACATCACACCTGTTCTTCAACACAGAGCCTTGAAATCTCTCTACATTAAACACTTTCCTTCTGAAACCAAGTCTTTTTGCTTCAATGTAGTGTATTTGTAATTTTTTGTAAGTAAGATTCAACTTACTGTTATTTTTTTTCCCAGAGATACCGGAAACCTTGCTCAAACTATTGTCATTCGTCCTATATAACTGTCAAAAAATAACAATTTTCTCTTACTTAATGTTTCAGTTACTATTTTGCTATATTGTACTTAGTATTTGCTCTTTAATTTGCAGATATAGGTGCTTCTTATTGAACCTAAAATTTTCCTTATGATTTTGCTCTCTAACATTAGCAGTTTGTCTAAGTTACCATTTAGTGCTAAGCATTCATTTGTATACAGACAATTTCGTTTCAATAACCTGTTATAATACACAACAACCTCTTATAATACATAGTTTTTTCATGATTCCTATGCACATTTATTGAAAATAATTCTTTTTCTTCTATATGCCCCTGCCATTTAGTTAATAGTTTCCTTTCTCTAACATTTTTCTGGCCAATTTTCTTGAATTATCTCTCCAAGGTATGTAAATTGTTGAGTCGTCTTATTTGATCAATCTGTTCGTAAAGCTTTGGTGCACTCTTTATGTTAAACCTACACAACTGGCTATCTGTTCTAAGATATTGTCTTGTATTCCTGCATCTTCCGGATTTTCGGATAGTACAGAGAAATCGTCCGCAAATAGCAGGCTGTTTACTACAATACACTATTTCCTTCTTCCCAGTATTATTGGTGATACTTGATATTCTTATAATTCTCTTAGTAATTTGGTTTTTGTTGAGAATTGCCTGGTGGTGTTATCATAATGTTCATTTGTTTTCGTAAAGTTGATTTCAAAGAATAAAAAAAGCGACCAGGACACGTAACAGAAAGAAAAAGGCTGAAGAGTGGAAAGTATTTACGCTAATGCAGACCGAACATGTAAATAGCCTCTGGTCAATAGTAAAACGAAGCCACATTTCTCCCATAAGTCTAAATTATGTAACCCAAGTCACAAATCTTGAAACGACTACTGGTGACTGACGGCGGAAAGGAAAATAAAAGGAAGATTAGGGTTGAGTGTACTGTCGACGACAAGGTGTTTAATGATGCACCATAAGCCCGTATTGGACAAGGATGGAGAAGGAAATCAGCGTTAAGCTCTTCGAAGGAATCATCTCCGAATCGGCCATTAACGATTTAGCGAAATCCAAACCGGATGGCCAGACTGAAATTTGAGTCCCACTAAGTTCCGTAAATGCTTCTTCGTCTTGCACGATCGGATAATGACATCTTCACACAATTAATATGGTAGTTTATCGTGTTTTTCTACAGATTTTTCGAGAGCGATAGTGCATTCGCTTACGATTGACAGCCCGTGAGCAAACACGGCGGTTCGTGGCGCAATTGACGGAATGTCTGGGACAAATACCCCCGCCCGCTGCTTCCCAGCTGCCGAAGAAAACAGCTCGCCAGGCTTGAAGGAAACCCATGAGACACCGGGGACACTGTGTGAAGATCCCAGAGTATGTGTCGTGGAAGCCTAGCACTCGAGTATAAAATAAAAAAAAAACATACAAAATATCGAAGAAAACTACTGTATATGCAGTGGCTTCGGTATATTTCTGAACTCTAGAGGATTTCTTCTCATTATCGATACGTTAATCCACTTGCTCTTTGTCAATCATAAGAAGTATCGTTATAGATTTTGATAACCTGGTGCAGTTGTTGTGGGAACCGTATTTAAAAAGTGTTTTATTTAATCTCTACTGACTTCATTCTTCACATTTATATGTGAACTTGAAAGGGTTCCATTAGATCCCTTTCGTAGTAGTTGACATGTCTGTCATTCCTGCCCCTCACTAATTCGTGATGTCTGTGATGGCTGGAGAAGTGTGTCATTGTATTTCAGCTTTACTCCTATTTCTCCCCATACTGTGAGTAAGCCGGGTTGGATGAGTGAAAGAGTGAATAAATGTTCATTTCTTTTATGAACTTTCAATTTATGTGGGGAAATGAAGCATTCTAAAATGAGTTTCAGTCTGTCCTTTGGGTGAAGTGTAGCGTGTCTGCTATCGCAGGTTTGCCAATACTAAAATATTAGAGGTTAGCGGAAAGGTTAGCTGTACAGCTCGTCCAGGATGTAGACAAAGGGTGTTTTCGCGAAGCTGGTACAGTTACGTTAAGCTTCTTTGAAGAGCTTTCCCCCTACACAGCGACAGCGAATGGAGCGGAAATCGTGTGGAGAGGACTTACGGATCAGGGATCAGTGAGACAGACGTGGATATGATTCACTTTAGATTTTATTTTATGCTGAAGTACCAGTTCTAAATTTTGCAGGTTTTGGCTACTTAATATATATTTTTTTGATGTTGCAGTGTTCAGGTACAAGCAAGTCAGACTTTAAGAAATGCTTTTCGTTCATATGCATGATTGCTTTGTGTAGAGGACCGGTGGAACGATTGTACGAAGGAAGTAGACATCAAAAGAACGTTTATTGCTACAAACCACTTCTCAGTTTCGAGGTATAATTATCGTGAATCAACGCTTTTCGTGCAAGTTCACAATTTATAGCCATGTTCGTATTCTGGAGTTAAGCATTCTGAATGCACATGCCTTTGCGCGGTTGGTGACTAACGTGCATCAAGGTCTGAACTAGTCTGTAAGAGGTATAAACCATTAGAAATGGCTTTGCTTGTTCGAATTATACGTTCTACGTGAGCTACTATACCTTCGGTATCAGGATTTAAATTGGTTTTGTCGGTATTAGTACATGTGTTCCTCTGACAATCCGCCGGCATTCATGGTACCAATAGTGGAATAACGTCCTCTTTGTTATTAGTTATTTAATCATATCCCATAGCAACAGATGATTTCAGTGAGAGAACAATTTTTATTGACTTAGAACCTTGCTCTTGGTGATGTAGTACTACCTCTCTGTCCTTGCCCTAGCGCGTTAGCAGACGCGCTACTCTTCACCCAAATACACTCCTGGAAATGGAAAAAAGAACACATTGACACCGGTGTGTCAGACCCACCATACTTGCTCCGGACACTGCGAGAGGGCTGTACAAGCAATGATCACACGCACGGCACAGCGGACACACCAGGAACCGCGGTGTTGGCCGTCGAATGGCGCTAGCTGCGCAGCATTTGTGCACCGCCGCCGTCAGTGTCAGCCAGTTTGCCGTGGCATACGGAGCTCCATCGCAGTCTTTAACACTGGTAGCATGCCGCGACAGCGTGGACGTGAACCGTATGTGCAGTTGACGGACTTCGAGCGAGGGCGTATAGTGGGCATGCGGGAGGCCGGGTGGACGTACCGCCGAATTGCTCAACACGTGGGGCGTGAGGTCTCCACAGTACATCGATGTTGTCGCCAGTGGTCGGCGGAAGGTGCACGTGCCCGTCGACCTGGGACCGGACCGCAGCGACGCACGGATGCACGCCAAGACCGTAGGATCCTACGCAGTGCCGTAGGGGACCGCACCGCCACTTCCCAGCAAATTAGGGACACTGTTGCTCCTGGGGTATCGGCGAGGACCATTCGCAACCGTCTCCATGAAGCTGGGCTACGGTCCCGCACACCGTTAGGCCGTCTTCCGCTCACGCCCCAACATCGTGCAGCCTGCCTCCAGTGGTGTCGCGACAGGCGTGAATGGAGGGACGAATGGAGACGTGTCGTCTTCAGCGATGAGAGTCGCTTCTGCCTTGGTGCCAATGATGGTCGTATGCGTGTTTGGCGCCGTGCAGGTGAGCGCCACAATCAGGACTGCATACGACCGAGGCACACAGGGCCAACACCCGGCATCATGGTGTGGGGAGCGATCTCCTACACTGGCCGTACACCACTGGTGATCGTCGAGGGGACACTGAATAGTGCACGGTACATCCAAACCGTCATCGAACCCATCGTTCTACCATTCCAAGACCGGCAAGGGAACTTGCTGTTCCAACAGGACAATGCACGTCCGCATGTATCCCGTGCCACCCAACGTGCTCTAGAAGGTGTAAGTCAACTACCCTGGCCAGCAAGATCTCCGGATCTGTCCCCCATTGAGCATGTTTGGGACTGGATGAAGCGTCGTCTCACGCGGTCTGCACGTCCAGCACGAACGCTGGTCCAACTGAGGCGCCAGGTGGAAATGGCATGGCAAGCCGTTCCACAGGACTACATCCAGCATCTCTACGATCGTCTCCATGGGAGAATAGCAGCCTGCATTGCTGCGAAAGGTGGATATACACTGTACTAGTGCCGACATTGTGCATGCTCTGTTGCCTGTGTCTATGTGCTTGTGGTTCTGTCAGTGTGATCATGTGATGTATCTGACTCCAGGAATGTGTCAATAAAGTTTCCCCTTCCTGGGACAATGAATTCACGGTGTTCTTATTTCAATTTCCAGGAGTGTAACAGACTCAGACACATTTTAGAATACCCTCACTTCCCCAGATGAACAGGAGGCTGAAAGTAGAAACGAACGTTTATTCACTCTACCATTCCATTGAAACTGATTTACACACAAGATGGCGACGAATAGGAGTTATTCTGAAACACATTGACACATTTCTCCTTACTCGAGGTCTGCTACAGATACCACAAAGTAACGAGCAGCAGGAATGACAGACATGTTAACTGCTATGAAAGAGGTCTAATGGAACCCTTTCAAACTGTATACGAAAATTCCCGTTACTACGAAAATACAGACCTTCCCCGTAACTCAGTACCTTTTTAAACCCCTCTCTGAGTCAGGAAGGGCACTTTGGAAAAAACTAGCCCGAAATATCAGAGAAATAACAAAATTTTGCTTTCCGGGAAGCAACTTTATACGCCAAGTGCTGCCACAGAGATAAACATCTCCACAGACCCATCCACATCTGACTCTACTCTTGATTCCCAGCCCTTCTGCTCAACGCCTCTACTACAGCAGCATTACTGAGATGTTACACTTGTCTCTTCCGTCAGATATGCTGTTCTACATCTATAGCAATATACATACTTTACAAACCACTGTGGAACGCGTAGCAGATGATAGTTGGTCTGGTATAATAAGTTGGGGTTTCTCCCTATTCCAGCCAAGTCAGGAGCGCGTGAATAATGACTATCTAAATGGCTCTGAGCATGCTGTAATTAATATGGCCTTCGCGATACCTTCCGAGTATTTCTAGATTCTTCGCATCATACGGGTTCTTGAAATTCGCGGGAGTGTTTACGTCTATCTCCAAGTTCACCAATTCAGGTTTTTCATCATTCCTCGACGCTCTCCATTGAGTTAAACGTATCTGTGACCATTCGTGCTGCCCTGCTTTATGAATGTTCAGCACCTATTAGTCTTACCTGATAAAGGTCTCACATCTTCAGCAATATTCTGGGATGAACTACGCGAGTGACTGCGTTTCTCCAGTATCCAACCAATGAACTAAAGTCGGTCACCTGCTTCAACTAAGACCGAGCCTGTGTGACCAATCCATTTCTTTCCATAAAAACTGTTACACCCAGGTATTTGTATTAATTGATTAATTCTAATTGTGATTCACTGTTTTTGTAGCGCCAGGATACTGGGGTTTTTCGTTTTGTGTTGGGCATAATTTTACATTTCTGTACATTTAAAGGAAGTTCTCGATCTTTTCACTTGTTTGATATCTTATCACGATTTGTTTGAATGTTTCTGCAGCTTTTCGTAGACAGTGACCACCGTACGTAACTCCATCATATGCGACAAGTCTAAGTTACTGTCTGTATTCGTGTCATTAATATTGAACGTTATCAATTACAACTGTTTTCATCATATTAACTTTACTTTGATCTCAAGAAGAAATCTGAACCGTGTTGTTGTATATGTGTAGCTTTTGAACTAACTATTAGAAAACCCTAATGACAGATTGAATAATCTTCGTGTTCTCCGTTATTTTATAACCTTCCCTCCTGCGTACATATTAATATGGCTATTATGAAAGACTTACTTCTGTAACAAACGATGTAAATGAAGACATGAGCTACGTTACACCTAACATGACCTGTAGTCCTACAAACTTGTATGTCCTACAAACTTGTATGTCACTATGACCCAAGCTGTACTTGAGCTACTAATGGTCATGATAACAGTCTTCTCTTCTTTCCCAGAATAAGAGCTTCTGACTGTTCCGGCTCTCATCAAGTCTAGTATCCAGGAACATTCTGAGAAGGTGATAACGACATCGTTTCTAAATTACTAGTGACATTTCTAGCTTAGGTATGACTACCTGTTTTCGTTTGAGCCACAAGTATAATGAAAATTACGACATGCAACATTTCATTACACAAAATAAGATAAATTGATCAAATAAATGTTCTTTCCCCTCTGTATTTATTGTATTCAACAGGCCTAGGTAGGTCTACTACAAATGAGTGCCCTACAGTTATAAAAGTTAACATTCTTTAAAAAATGTAACGTATTTGTGAAATGAACTAGATCCCAAATTATTAAATGCGCTACACCAGTTTTATCACTGTAAGAAAGTAGATGATCTTTGCTGCTTTCAGAGTGCTGAATTCTTAAATCACATCCGCGTTCCATCAACATGCCAGTCTGTTTCATACACCTTTCTTTGTTGCAAGTTGCTGTACTAATGAGTGTTTGTTTTTTTAATTCTTCAGTACCACAATACTTCATCCCTTCACGTCTGTTTCGCGAAAAATAAATTTTATGAATATTGTCATATAAATTTGGTAATTTTTCTGTACTGTTTCAAAAACATCAGCTTAATGTTTTCTTCGTTTTCGGTTAAGACTAAGAAAAATATATTAAACTGTATGAAGGGTTTACTATAACTATTTTTGAATGAAACTGCTAACGTAAGCACACAGTAAGCACCACATAAAATGTGTCAATAAAAAGCCTCAGCCATTGAACTGAGACACACAAATAAATCCACAGTTTTGGAGTTCAATGAAGTGACGGCAACTGCAAGTGATCGCAACTGCAAGATCATATGGAGTACTGCTTCTTTTATACAATTAGTTTAACAAGCTTTAACGAATATTCTAAACATTCCATTCGGTACCCTAACATCTTGCGGAGTGCTGTAAAATCAGTACCACACAGTGATGGTGTTCCCATCCCAGTTAGGCAAACATTTCGCATTTCAGTTCTAGCTCTATTTACGTACACTGATGGAAAAAACTGCAGCACCAAAATATAATTGATGTAGACCAGTGAAAGTTTGGGAATACATTTGTCTAGGCAACATATATAAGTGTACAGGTTTGCAAAATGACATGTTCATGTAAGTGCGAAATAAGCCATTGCAAATGCGAAATGCTGGTGCATTAATAACCGGTGTAGTCGTCAGAATGTTGGATACAAGCAAGCTAACGTGCATGGATAGTGTTACACATGTGCCGGATGTCAGTGTTTGGGATGAAGTTGCAAGCTTTTTGCACTTGGTCGGTCAATCATCATCATCAGTTATCTGCTATATTAGCAGGTCCTTTGCCTCTCCATTTTCTGCGATCCATTGCTTCCTTCTTAAGGCTGCTGTATGTTGTACCGTCCATCATGTCATCCAGTATCTGGAATCTCTTCCTTCCTCACTTCCTTTTCCCTTCTACATAACCTTCTAAAACTGTTTTTATCAGTCCGTCATTCTTTCTTAATATATGCCCAATCCAATTTCTTTTTCTTCTCTTTATTACATCTAGTAACTGTCTTTTCTCTCCCACTCTTCTCAGTACCTCTTCATTTTTTACTCTGTCCATCCAACTTATTCTTTCCATCTTCCGCCATGTCCAGATCTCAAAAGCCTCCAGCCTTTCTCTGTCTTTTTTCCTCATAGTCCATGTTTCAGCGCCATGTAGAAGAACACTCCATACAAGACATTTTATGAGTCTCTTTCTGAGTTCTCTGTCCAGACCGCTGCAGAAGATTCTCCTTTTCTTATAAAACGCCTCTTTTTCCATTGCTATCCTTGTTTTAATTTCTGTGGTGCACTTCCAGTCGGTGTCTATCCTGCTTCCAAGATACTTAAAATTTTGCGCCTGTTCTAGTGTTTCTCCATTCAGCACAATTTTTATTTCCTTATTTCCTCCTATTGCAAATACTTTTGTTTTATTTGTGTTAATTTTCATTCCATATTTTTTCCGTTGGTTGCAATGGTGTCCACCAAATCCTGTAATTCTTTTTCCCCTGTGGCTAGAAGGACCATGTCATCAGCAAATCTCAAGCACCCTACTCTTCTTCCTCCAATTTCTACTCCTTTGTCATCTAATGAGCATTGGTCAATCATATTTTCCAAGTACAGGTTGAAAAGAATAGGTGATAAACAGCATCCTTGTCTTACTCCTTTCCCTAGTCTGATCCAGTTTGTACTTTCTCCTCTCACTTTAACTGAAACTTTTTGATTAAGGTATAATGAGTTTATAAGTCTTCTGGTTTTCCAGTCCACTCTCTTTTCCCTCATAATAGTCGCCAGCTTGTCCCAAACCACATTGTCAAATGCCTTTTCTAAATCGATGAAGCACATATATAGGTCTCTTCCTTTTTCAATAAACCTTTCTCCCAAGATTCGTAGGAGCCCTGTTGCATCTCTGGTGCCCGTATTCCGTCTAAAGCCAAACTGCTCCTCGCCGAGATTCTCCTCTATTACTTTTTCAAGTCTTTTATTAATTATTCTTAACATCACTTTGGCTGCATGTAAAATGAGGCTGATTGTCCTGTGCTCGCTGCATTTCTTGGTTCCTTGTTTTTTCGGTAATGGAATCATTACTGTTGTCAAAAAATCCTCAGGCCATTCACCAATGTCATATATTTTATTACATAACTTCAATACAAGGATGGTAAGTACTGTTTGTAGATGACACTGGAGTTGTCCGATGATGTCCCGTATGTGATCGATTGGAGACAGATTTGGTGATCGACTAGGCCAAGCTAACATGTTGACACTCTTTAGAGCACTTTGGGTTACAACAGTGTTATGTGAAGAGCGTTATCCTGTTGGAAAACACCGCCGGCCTGTGTGACCGAGCGGTTCTAGGCGCTTCAGTCTGGAAGCACACGACAGCTACGGTCGCAGGTTTGACTTCTGCCTCGGGCATGGATGTGTGTGATGTCCTTAGGTTAGTTAGGTTTAAGTATTTCTAAGTTCTAGGGGACTACTCAGAGCCATTTGAACCATTTTTTTTTTCGGAAAACACCCTCTGGAATGCTGCTCATGAATGGCAGCTCAGCAAGTCTAATAACCAGGTTGATGTACAAATTTGCAGTAAGAGTGCGTGGGATAACCACGAGAGAGCTCTTGCTGTCATTCGAAATCGCACCACAGACCATAACTCCATCTGTAGATGCAATGTGTCTAGCACTCAGACAGGTGTTTGCAGGCCCTCAACTGGGTCCTCCTGACCAACACACGGCCATCACTGGTGCCGAGACAAGACACAACTTCATTAGAGAACACATCAAGCCTTCACCCTGATCTTCAATGAGCTCTCGATTGACACTACTGAAGTCGCAAAAGGCGATGGTTTGGGGTCAGTGGAATGCACGCTACAGAGCGACTGTCTCGGAACAGTCCTGGAAGTAACCGATTTGTGACAGTTAGTTGCGTCACTACGGTGCTAGCTGCTGCTCAAATTGCTGCTGCAGGTGCAGAACGATGCTCCAGAGCCATACACCGAACACGATGGTTTTCCCTCTCAATAATTCCAAGTGATCGTCGGGAGCCCGGTCTTCATGCGACAGAACATTCTCGCGACCACCGCTCCTGCAATCACGTATAGTGTTGCGTAAGAACGATACTAAGGATTTAGATACCTATTAGGATGGCAGAATTGTTTCTTGCATACGAAAAACAAGGATAGATGCCAACGCAAATGAGAGTACTGTTTCATCGCACAACTGGCAGCCGCGAGAAGAAATCTAACACTGTTTAACATGGTTCACCACTTTTGCTGATCAGTACTCACAGTCTAATATTCAGCTTCGTGTTTATGGAGGCCAGTGCTTGTCGTCGTGCATTATTATGAAAGCACACACACCTGTGCTTGAATGTGACCAATTTTAATGAACTTAAAGCGCCTGGAAGTGTTTCATGAGTGTTTTTCTAGGAAATGAATTTTGAGCATCTTTTGCATAGTCTGAAGGTTTCAGGGCTTAATTATCACTACCCGTGGGAGTAGTTCCTGCTTTTTCAACACACACACACACACACACACACACACACACACACACACACACACACACACCTACCTTTCAACTGTTTGTGTACAGACAGACATATCGAGTTGGTGATAAATGTATTAAACATGGCTTGCTTATAGATCACAATACAATACTATTACTCCCACTGCACATGAAGATATAACTCATGAAGTGGTCTGTGAAGGCTCTAGACATAAATGATACATGCTTCCACTATATCCGATCGATAAATCCGTCATAAACATACGAAAAGTTGGAAGCTAATATTCTGAGAGCCCTCAGTAACGCTTCTAATGAAAGATAAAAATTTTGTGCGAACCCTGAACATTTTGTGGAAAGATGTTTGATGTGCGTTTGTAATAGTACTGCAAGAAACTTCTTTGGCGTGACAAGGGTAGGTAAGGAGATTCTAACTGAACCTCACTAATAAATCACTATTTGAAATGTCTTGTCTGAAGAAGTTTTAGAAGAGCCCTAAACCATGCTGCGAAAAAAATGACAGAAATAATAATTTTTTATTATTTTGAGAAAAACTGTGATATAATGGACGTTATCTGGCTGCATATATTTGATCAGTGACTTCAAATTGTACAAAATTAGTCATACTGACGAAAAATATTCGTATGTAGTGCAGCGAACAGACACAAGTTGTAAGGAGGAAACAGTTGACAGAAGTGAACTTACGTCGCTACTGAAATGTAGACGCCTTTGATACAGAAATAATTTTCTACGAAATTGAATGGAAACAGAGCTATATAGGAAGATTTTGTTCAAATCCTAATCTTGCGTCTTAGATTCCTCTCAATTCAGAGCTTATTTTTAATATAATCTTTCGTTTAAGCCATTTAAGTCTCGGTAATGGAGTTTTTTGGTAGAAGTAAGTAGCCGCGGGAGGCTGTTCTACGACAACAAATGTAGCTGTTGTTTACAACAAAGACCTTAGACTCTTACACCGTCTGATAGTCTAACGAATGGCAGAACTACAGTTGTGGTATCTGTGGATATCAGCTACCAGTAGTCGATTGTTCCTCCGATTATTTCTAGTACCGAGCTTCCAGGCTGCATTACTTAGAAGAAGAATCATTTCCTTGTAATAACACTGAGTTTAACAGCGAGGCGAACTGTTGCAAACCACTCAATACTCTATCCGAACCCGTTTACATTGAAGGTGCAGCCAACCTGAGGTTTAGAAATATAAATGTTTATGTATATATTTGTCATGGCCAACACAGAAAACAGTAGTTTCATACCGTTCTCGAAGTAATGCATTTAAAACTACATTTGGAGGTATAATTAAATTATTTTACTTGTTGTAGAATATCCACTGCGTTTTCTAGAGTTGAGGCACATAACTGGAGGAACTATTTCTTCCTTTATTCTGGACGTGTTAATTAAATTGAGGGAAATATTGGGTTTTAGGCTGGATGTGTGCCGTGTAACTAAAGATACACGTACTAAATACACTCCTGGAAATTGAAATAAGAACACCGTGAATTCATTGTCCCAGGAAGGGGAAACTTTATTGACACATTCCTGGGGTCAGATACATCACATGATCACACTAACAGAACCACAGGCACATAGACACAGGCAATAGAGCATGCACAATGTCGGCACTAGTACAGTGTATATCCACCTTTCGCAGCAATGCAGGCTGCTATTCTCCCATGGAGACGATCGTAGAGATGCTGGATGTAGTCCTGTGGAACGGCTTGCCATGCCATTTCCACCTGGCGCCTCAGTTGGACCAGCATTCGTGCTGGACGTGCAGACCGCGTGAGACGACGCTTCATCCAGTCCCAAACATGCTCAATGGGGGACAGATCCGGAGATCTTGCTGGCCAGGGTAGTTGACTTACACCTTCTAGAGCACGTTGGTTGGCACGGGATACATGCGGACGTGCATTGTCCTGTTGGAACAGCAAGTTCCCTTGCCGGTCTAGGAATGGTAGAACGATGGGTTCGATGACGGTTTGGATGTACCGTGCACTATTCAGTGTCCCCTCGACGATCACCAGTGGTGTACGGCCAGTGTAGGAGATCGCTCCCCACACCATGATGCCGGGTGTTGGCCCTGTGTGCCTCGGTCGTATGCAGTCCTGATTGTGGCGCTCACCTGCACGGCGCCAAACACGCATACGACCATCATTGGCACCAAGGCAGAAGCGACTCTCATCGCTGAAGACGACACGTCTCCATTCGTCCCTCCATTCACGCCTGTCGCGACACCACTGGATGCGGGCTGCACGATGTTGGAGCGTGAGCGGAAGACGGCCTAACGGTGTGCGGGACCGTAGCCCAGCTTCATGGAGACGGTTGCGAATGGTCCTCGCCGATACCCCAGGAGCAACAGTGTCCCTAATTTGCTGGGAAGTGGCGGTGCGGTCCCCTACGGCACTGCGTAGGATCCTACGGTCTTGGCGTGCATCCGTGCGTCGCTGCGGTCCGGTCCCAAGTCGACGGGCACGTGTACCTTCCGCCGACCACTGGCGACAACATCTATGTACTGTGGAGACCTCACGCTCCACGTATTGAGCAATTCGGCGGTACGTCCACCCGGCCTCCCGCATGCGCACTATACGCCCTCGCTCAAAGTCCGTCAACTGCACATACGGTTCACGTCCACGCTGTCGCGGCATGCTACCAGTGATAAAGACTGCGATGGAGCTCCGTATGCCACGGCAAACTGGCTGACACTGACGGCGGCGGTGCACAAATGCTGCGCAGCTAGCGCCATTCGACGGCCAACACCGCGGTTTCTGGTGTGTCCGCTGTGCCGTGCGTGTGATCATTGCTTGTACAGCCCTCTCGCAGTGTCCGGAGCAAGTATGGTGGGTCTGACACACCGGTGTCAATGTGTTCTTTTTTCCATTTCCAGGAGTGTATTTGTACTATTTCTTCCTTTATTCTGGACGTGTTAATTAAATTGAGGGAAATATTGGGTTTTAGGCTGGATGTGTGCCGTGTAACTAAAGATACACGTACTAAATATTTGTAATGAAAATTCTGTAAAATCATGAGAGGTTAAAACTGCGGCTCGAATCCAGGCACCTGTCTTTCGCAGGCGATGGGGAAGAGCAGTTCTCGCAAAAGACAGTGTTTATAGTAAGAGTCTAGCAGACAGTTTTCGCATGTCTTGGTTGTTAACATACAGTTATGCTTTCTTTTGTTCCCAACATACACACGGTTTCCTAAATGATCTTCAAATTTTGTAATCCCCTCCTCAAATTTCCTTACTACTCTTTATCTTTCGGATATTTAGAAACAAACAATTAAACCACAGAATACTTTTTGAATATGTCTTCTGCCATTTAAACTGTAAAAATTCATAATGTATTGATTACAAGACCTCTACCAGAGCCATTATCAAAATTTCTTCTGATCTGTTTTCATATGAATAGTGAAAGTGCGCAACTGTTTATACCTCACAGATTGTAATACCCCGTCACCGAAGCAAGAACTCTTGGTAAGGTAACTGCGTAATCTGGCAAAAACATGTACATTAATGACAAAGAACAAGCATTTTCACCATCACAAGTGAAATGTAAAAAATAATAGAATGTAAAATCAAATAAACGAGTAATACCCCGTAATGCGAAACTTCAGCGTTACAAGACAGCTGTCTTGCCTGAAGCATCAGAAATTAATTCTTTTGTAGCCATTCAAAAATTGATAAAATTGCATATGAAGAGCATAAAATTGTAAGAAAACTTTGTAGTCCCACTAACGTAAATGACATATGGAGAACCTATGCCAGGCACTTTACTGTAAATAGCAGAGTTATCAAGTAGATGTAGATGAAGATAAATTACGTACGTATGCACAGCACCAGACAGGTTCACTGACGCAGTACGTAGAAAACGCTTGAAGTTCTATGGTCACATCGACAGAGCGGACTCCACTAGATTAAAAAAAACCTAAGTAATAAAATAAATTCGAAAATGGTAAAAATTACTTGGAAAGGAAAAGTTAAGCAGGACTTACGAGAAATGAGTGCCTCATACGATACCATTAGACAATGCAAAGTCTTCTGAATCATAGTTGCAAATTACACATTCACGGAGAAAGCTAAAAAAAATGTCGAAAACAGTGTACAGAAGAACGCAAGAAGTAACACAGCGAATTCATGAAGGGATTTTGGGAAAAGAAGATGAGAATGAAGATGTGAGCCCAAGCTAAACGCGTTCTTTAACGAAAGAAAAAGTGAAAGAAAAAGCAAACTTTGTTCCACCGACTTCGGAAACAATTTTTATACCCCTCCCCAAAAAACAAGTTTTGTTTTTCTGGTCCTTATGTTCTACATTGATGATAGAAACCATTATCACCAATTCCTATCGCGAATTTGAAAACCACCAGTTGATACTGCGGTCATGTGACGCCACAAGGAAAGTATTTATGTGGAGCACAGAAGAATGGGAAATGATTCTAGCGGTGATACGAGCCGCATATGGGTAAATCCAATGACACCAGTGACTTTAATAAAGGACAGATGCTAATGGCCCGGAGCCTGGGAATGAATATCTCGAAACGGCGAAGCTGTCGTATTATGGAAGTTGGTTGGAGAACGGTGGATCTACGAGTAAGTGACAAGGTGTTAGACGTTCACTCCACACCACAGAACTTGGGGGTCGGAGGTTTGACCTCTCCATACAGCAGGATAGGTGGCGATCTGTAAAAAATGTGACGTTAAAGTACAATGCTGATACATGCACAAATGTTTCGGAGCACATAGTTGGTGTTTCACAGTAGGCGACCCAATGCGTTCTCATGTTGAGGCCATGACACCGTCAATTACGATTTCCGTGGGGACCATCGAGACTGAACCGTGTATCAACTTAAGCGTCTCGCCTGATCGGATGAATCACATTTTTCGTTGCACCAGGTGCATGGTCGTGTCCAGATGAGCCATAATGCAAAACGAACGGCAGCCCGAAACATGTTCTGTGCCACGGAAGCATGCCGATGGGGGTTTTATTGTACTGTGGGGGACATTCACCAGTTTCTCAGTGGCAGTAATAGTATAATTGCAGCTGTGGAGTGCGCGAACATTGTTGTGGACCACCTCTGTCCCTTCATGCTTGATGTCTTCCGCGATAGCCATTGCATCTTGCTGCCAGATAACTGTCCCTGTCAACAGGCCAGAATAGTGCTGAGTACTTTGAAGAGCAAATTAGTGTATCACGCTGACCTTCACCACGCAATTCATCAGATCTATACCCTATGAAACACATCTGGGACTCTATCGGCGGCAGCTCCGACCTCACGAACCAGCGGCATGTAATTACAGGAGTTGCGTGACCTTTGTGAAGACACTGGGTACCAAATACCTCCGGAAACATACCAAGTACTTGTCGTATCTATACCAGGCAGACTAACTGCTTTTTCGCGTTCCAGTAGTGGACCCGCAAGCTATTGAGTTGGTTACAATGCTTTGGCTCATTAGTGTATGAGCAAATGGCGCACAGCGTTTAATGCACCATACTTAATATTAACTTCAGAACAATCAGCACTTTAATGACAGTTAAATGCAGTGCTGTGTGCGTTAACTTACTGATTTCTTTGCGCAAAATATGGATGAATGAAAAGGAGAAAAGACTGATTAGAGCGTTCCTTATCTTTGTAATTTACGGCTATGAGGCACATGTATCATTGAGCCGAGACCAAAACTATGTCGTTCCATTTCTCGATAAGCTGTAATGTGTCGCACATTTACTGACAATAAAAACAAATATTTCCGGTGTAATGTGACCACAACGACATGATATCGAATCTGCAGCATGATCTTGAGTTAGCAAAAAGAGAGGGGACGGTAACACAATTAATGGATTACTACAATAGGATGAGATGAGGTTTATCGCATAGTGAATAAATGTTCCCTACAACGAATGTATTTATAATTAAGCACCAGATGATGTACAGTATATATTATGACAAACAAAAACATGGAAGTTAGAACTTATGTGATTAATTGCGACGATGTATACATATAGCTGAATAGCCGAGCACATATGACTTGCGGTATATGCTGGTCTTGGTTTTCTAGATGAAGGTATGCCCTTACCTTCCGCTGATATGAGAATAGGTTACTAAGAAGTTGTCGTAATTCTACAGTTTAATGTGGAGTATTGGTACTTTCCACACAAACTGGAAGAGCTGAATGTCTAGTACTAGTATAGCCGAGCGCAAATGGCTTGCAGTATTTGCTGGGCTTGGTTCTCTTGATGAAGGTATGCCCTTTCCTTCTGCGGAAATGAGAATTTTCTTAAGTAAGAAGTTATGGTAGTTCTACAGTTTAACGTGGAACATCGGTACTTTCCACATGTCGTGGAACAGCTGAAAGTGTAGTGCTACACCAAATCCATTTCTGATCACAACAACTCTCAATTTCCTAAATAAACCCTTTCTCGTGTATTCACCAACCTATATTCGGAAGCAACAAAAAATGAACCAGTTTCTCTAATGTTCGAGTAGACATACATGCTGCAAACCGTTCGTAAAATGAATTATTGTAGAAAAAATGGTATCGGTAAGACGAAAGACGTAAAGCTGTAAAATCCACTAATGTACTGCACTCGTATTACCAGGAATATGCAGTAGTCTTGCAGTTTCTGGCGAGATTAACCCGATATTCCAGTCGCGCATTCCAGACGACTTGGCATTGAACCATTAATAAAAAAAGTTTGCTACAAGAGTCGGGAGTCGGCTTAAGCTTCACAAATCGCAGTAAAAGTGCAATTGATCATGTAGCATGTCACCTAGTACTTAGTGACTGTTGAAAGGCATGATGTCAGGAAGAATTCCACTCACAACTGTAAGCGGAATTCTTCCTGAAATTTTACCATGTTATTTAATATTTCATCTTGACTTGAGGATCAGTCGGCGGAACACAGGGTTTTTACTGCAAATCATAATGAAACTGAAGGTAAACTTACCTAGTTTTCCTTACAAATATTCAGCATGTGTATATGTGTATAAATATATGTGTATCGTTAGTTTTATGGCATATATCCAGCCTAAAAGCCAATACTTCTCACATTTTAACTAACGAGTCATGAGTAATGGAAGCAATTGCCTCTTCAGTTATGTGCCTCAACTCTGGCAAATCATAAAGTAGTCGCGGAACCTATTTATGCAGCCCCATAGGAAAAAAGCAACTCCGACAGATTAAGTAGTAGCGGAATGTAGACACGATCTTTTATAAAACGTCAACGGAAAAAAGCATGCCGTGAGGTCAGCTGAACGTGGAGGCCAGCGGAAAGGAGCTCCGTCGCATTGACCTTACGACCAATGCAATGGTCAAGGACTTCCGACGTTCAATCACTCTTGTACAAAGAGATACCAGTGGAGAGGGGCTCCAGCTTGTTGCCATATAGTTTTCAGGTTCACCATTCAGGTTAGGGAAAGAGTAATTCATGCAACAAATCCATATGAGCCACGCATTTTAAGGCAGCTTCAAACGAAACAAAATGGTCCTTACACTTGACGTCGCTACACAGCACAACTGAAGTTCAAAACTTGCTTTCCGAGCAGACGTCTTACGACTACTAACGTAAGATGCTATTTCGCAGTCAACATACTCTTCAGACACTTTTGCTCGTTCCATGATTTTCGCTTTACACATGCATCTGGATGTTTCGAAACAACTTTGCCATTAGCGAATCTTTTTGCCACGCGGGGGATCATAATTCCAACTTTAAAAGAAACGCATATTGATCTGAAATTACAGATTCACTCCTGGCAAACTGCTGAGGACAAAACGCTTTAGGCTCAGGAGTCGCCATTTTGCATATGTGGCGCGGCGAGCAGGAAAACAACAAAGCAATACTAAACCCGCCGATAAGTTGTCACTCGATGAGTTGACTTATGGGAAGTGGTTGATTCGATACAATTTGAATCCATTCGACCAGCAGAGACAGCTTTCCCTTGCCGGCAACCAAACCTAACATCGCTAGAAGAAAGCGTTATCGAATTAGTGTGTCGTCTGTTTGCTGTAACAGACGTGACAGAGTTAGCGACTGCATCAGCGTAATACATATTACTTGTGTTAGGCATAACAAGGGTTGAAGTAGTCTAACTTATTGACATATCGTACTTACTGAGATATCCATGCTACAAATTACGTACTGTAGTAGCTATGTATAATCCGTATGAAATGTATTTAGGCATATGTGATACATGGAATAGAAGGTTATTAATTATTTTTTACTTACATCCTTTATATATATGCAATATACGATATGAAAATCAAACAAAACAAAAAAGAAACGAACTATGTGATGTATGTGAACAGTCATTAAAAGTTCAGACACTGCCCTAAGACAATCAGCTCTATTTCAACTGGGTTCTGACGATTCACTTGAGTCACCTGTTCCAACAATAAAGTTGATCTCGTCAATGGAAACTTCCGTTACACTGTTGTTCGACTATCACGTCTTCTCCAATTGTTCCACCTTACGACAGTACACTACCTAGTCCTCTCAAGTGACTGACATAAGAGAATATCCACAATTTTGCGGAGATTTTCCGCAAAGATGTCTCCAGTAACACTGTTACCTGAATACTCATTCTACTTCCGCAGCAATCGTATCACTCTTTGACCTTCGCTTGTGGCTAATGTGTCGACAGTATAGCACTTTTCGGCAGGTTTATGTAGCCGAATTAACGAGCAAAGAGCCTCCTTCCTATGATCTCGTCGTACTCTTTTTTTTCCTTTTTTTAGCCACTCGAACATTTCCGCCTTTGAATCGTAATATGTGGGAGGTTTGTCCAGCTGCCTGCTGTACGAGGTGCATTCAAGTTCTAAGGCCTCCGATTTTTTTTCTAATTAACTATTCATCCGAAATCGATGAAACTGGCGTTACTTCTCGACGTAATCTCCCTGCAGACCTACACATTTTTCACAACGCTGACGCGATGATTCCATGGCAGTGGCGAAGGCTTCTTTAGGAGTCTGTTTTGACCACTGGAAAATCGCTGAGACAATAGCAGCACAGCTGGTGAATGTGCGGCCACAGAGAGTGTCTTTCATTGTTAGAAAAAATCAAAAGTCACTAGGAGCCAGGTCAGGTGAGTAGGGAGCATGAGGAATCACTTCAAAGTTGTTATCACGAAGAAACTGTTGCCTAACGTTAGGTCGATGTGCGGGTGCGTTGTCTTGGTGAAACAGCACACGCGCAGCCCTCCCCGGACGTTTTTGTTGCAGTACAGGAAGGAATTTGTTCTTCAAAACATTTTCGTAGGATGCACCTGTTACCGTAGTGCCCTTTGGAACGCAATGGGTAAGGATTACGCCCTCGCTGTCCCAGAACATGGAGACCATCATTTTTTCAGCACTGGCGGTTACCCGAAATTTGTTTGGTGGCAGTGAATCTGTGTGCTTCCATTGAGCTGACTGGCGCTTTGTTTCTGGATTGAAAAATGGCATCCACGTCTCATCCATTGTCACAACCGACGAAAAGAAAGTCCCATTCATGCTGTCGTTGCGCGTCAACATTGCTTGGCTACATGCCACACGGGCAGCCATGTGGTCGTCTGTCAGCATTCGTGGCACCCACCTGGATGACACTTTTCGCATTTTCAGGTCGTCATGCAGGATTGTGTGCACAGAACCCACAGAAATACCAACTCTGGAGGCGATCTGTTCAACAGTCATTCGGCAATCCCCCAAAACAATTCTCTCCACTTTCTCGATCATGTCATCAGACCGGCTTGTGCGAGCCCGAGGTTGTTTCGGTTTGTTGTCACACGATGTTCTGCCTTCATTAAACTGTCGCACCCACGAACACTCTTTCGTCACATCCATAGCTCCATCACCACATGTCTCCTTGAACTGTCCATGAATTTCCATTGGTTTCACACCACGCTAATTCAGAAAACGAATGATTGCACGCTGTTCAAGTAAGCAAAACATCGCCATTTTAAGTATTTAAAACAGTTCTCATTCTCGCCGCTGGCGGTAAAATTCCATCTGCTGTACGGTGCGGCCATCTCTGGGATGTATTGACAATCAACGCGGCCTCATTTTAAAACAATGCGCATGTTTCTATCTCTTTCTAGTCCGGAGAAAAAAAATCGGAGGCCTTAGAACTTGAATGCACCTCGTAATAGGGCGCATTGACTATACAATAAGATTTAGTAATACCATTTCTTGAAACCAATTTTCGAAGTTATTTAAGTTATGACCTCAGAATCGTTCTTTGAATCGACAAATGCTAATACAGCGTTGTCACAAGTTTTCCTAGGTGAAATTCCCTGGTATTTCCCTGATTTCCAGACAAGTTTTAGCATTTTTCCCTGACAAATTTTGAGATCTCAAAGGTAAGTAAAGTCTTAAGTTGACAAAAAATATAAGAACTTCTGCATTTCTAAAACGTATGTGCAAAAATCTTAAGTACTAACATCAACATCTTTTGTAATGAGCGGTTTTTGGATGGAGAAAGCAAGCCAAATGGTATGTATGTTTCATTAAGACTACTGACGTTATTTTATTTCAATAAAGCGAAACACATCTCGTGACAAAAATACGCATTTTGTTGGAGTCGCAATTCACTGCTTTCAGAAATAACTTCAGAAAAAGTAGGCCTCTTGAAAGAAATGTATAATGTGGGGAAGAGTTGTGTAAACCAACACTATAGGTGACCGCCAATAAATTGTTGGTTCTGCTACGTTCATTATTGTCGGTTATTCAGATGGTTCAAATGACTCTCAGCACTATGGGACTTAACACCTGAGGTCATCAGTCCCTTAGAACTTAGAACTATTTAAACCTAACTAACCTAAGGACATCACACACATCCATGCCCGAGGCAGGATTCGAACCTGCGACCGTAGCAGTCACGCGGTTCCGGACAGAAGCGCCTAGAACCGATCGTCCACGGCGGCCAGCTGTCGGTTGCTACAGGTATTTTGTGATTTTTCTTTCAAGAAATACACGATTACATAGGGTACAAACTGCTAGCGACTGCCACAATTTTCTTCTTCTTATCGTCCATACTTTCTAAAATACGAACTCCTTTCGAAGGGCCAAAATGTACTAGAATGATAAAATGTCTATAAAACACCGCACGCAAGTGGTTGTAGCAGCACTGACTGCAACTAAGAGGAGGGGTGCCAAGGGGAGAAGCTTAAACACGATACAAAACTCAACAAACCGAAGGCAACACAGAATGACAACAATAGCGGTATTGCGCAGTACCTGTGTTACACCCGAAACAAATGAATATCGGATCAAAGTAGTACACCTGTTTCGACTCCGGTCGATTCCTCTACAACACCCAAAGCGCCAATGTAAGCTTAGTTTATTCTATTCGTACTCTCACATCCTCTTACCGAAACTATTTGAGTTGCTCTTTATTGTTACCTTGAACCAACACTGTACAACGCTTACAGTTGATAGTATTCAAATTTATAACCGGGATGTTCTTTTATGGACACACTGAATTTTTTGCAGATGTATTATTCATATGGAAATGGAAGAGTGGTTACCACAGACATCAAAACCCTTCTCGTACTTTCTGAAGGTTGTTAACATCTGAAGGTTGTTAACATTTAATGTTCTTGTCGTATCTGTGAATTACCTCGATTATGAATGATTAAGACGTCGTGGCCTGCGTCTCCGTCGTGGCCTGCGTCTCTTGTAAAGAGTAAATTTGTGGCTTGTCAATGAGAGTATCTCACTTGAGATTTTGCTGCAAAAGTGAAACAAATGTTCAAATATGTCTAAATTTCTAAGGGACCAAATTGCTTTGGTCATCGGTCCCGAGACTTACACACTACTTAAACTAACTTTAACTTTTGCTAAGAACAACACACACACCAATGCCCGAGGGAGGACTCGAACCTCCGGCGGGAGGGACAGCGCAAAGTGAAACACTGACACCTTTGAACGTGTAATATTTCGTTCTTGTTGTGAAATCAGTCTTATCAAAAATTCTGTTAATGGACAAACTCTTGCTATCGCAAGGACAGAGGGGGGGAAAATTTGTACACAATTGGTGTAAGTACGAGATGATCAGCTACAGTCGCTGCCATTCCATCTCATCTTCATCGATGTGCAAGTCTCCGAAGTGGCGTCAAATAGAAAGACTTGCACCAGGTGACCAAACAATCCCAGAGAGGGTCTTCTAGCCAATAATGCCATGCAATCATTTTATTTCACAGCAGTTTTTTTTATTTTTTTTCATTTTAGATACAAATGCACAGCGTGGGGCAAATAAAAGTGGCTCGGATGACAGCACACGATTGGACGTAAATGTACGCATACAACCACACCCCGTAACGCACAAACCACGAGTACGCCCACGCAGAGATCTACCCCGGTTCAGAGCGTAGTGCGGGCGTGTCAGTGCGCGTGGAGCAGTCAAACGGGACGATGATAATACAGAGGAGTAGCAGGTGTTCGCTGTGGAAAGTTATGTGACAATAAAGTTGTGAAAATGGTGCTGTCAGTTGTTTGCTGAGTAGTTTAATGGTGAGAACCTGCCAGCAAAGAGTTCCATACAACGCTTATACCGCAGTTGGCGTCACACATGCTCTGTTTAGAACAGGTCGAAAAACATTCCAAAACGTGTCCGTAACCAGAAAATATGGCTGCAGAGTTCAGCGTCCTACCAAATGCTTCAGAGTCCTACCAAGTCAACCCGATGCCTCTTGTAAGAGATCAACATATCACGTCGACCAAGCGGGCGAATACTCCACCTGGACCTGCACTTGCATCCCTACCGAGACTGTATTGTTCACACATTAAAACCAGCACATTCTCCACGGTTCCTTATAAATTACACGTTGTCTTGTTGGAAGTTTAGAAATCAGATCTGAAGCTGGAGAGATCAGTAGAGATCGAATAAGGCTCCCTAACCGTTCTTTCAACCAACCTGTCGTCTTTAAAGTTGTGTCCCCAGCGCAGAAGACAGATCGTCGGTCGTGGGATCTTCTTCAGCGGAGGCTGCTATGCCGTCATCTCGAACTTAAAGCTGTGTTTGTGCTTTTTTTGTGTGGTACCACTTGTCCAGGTTAGTCTCTGTATCTACAGAGGGCAAGATCTGTAGTACTGACAATGATGGTAGACGACATCCGTCATTAATGTATCCAGTTCGATTATATTTCAAAATATCACTTTTTACACTGTGTTCTACAGCACTCAACATAGCTCTCTTAATAGTACGGTGACTATTTTGACAACTTCCGATATATATATAGTCCGACATGTCCGTCCGAAACAGAAATACACGTCCGGCTCTGATGTACACCCGAAACAAAGATTAGCGCTGCCGAAGTGCTTTGTCTCCCAGGAGCGCCAAAGTGACCCAAAGGTGTCCGAGCACTTCAGGTGCAGTATAGTTACTCTTATGTTTCTCATAACTAGTGAAATGTAATAAACAAAAACGGTTGACATTTAGGGTAACCATGAGAGGTGGTCACACTGAAAACTGGGTTAAATACAATGAAAAGTATATAAATGACTAATACGAGAAGTTAGGTGTTTTGGCTCCTAACACCCGAATGTGTCGAACAAACAGAAATTCAGTACAATTGGCGGACTCTTCCACGAAAATAGTACATACTGTAAAATCTGCTTTTTTACTATATGCTACTTCACGTATATCAAGCTGCATCAAGGCGAGCTTAGAGCAATCTAAAATACTGGCGGCCGATTTTCTGAGTGGCGATTCACTGAGATAACAATAAATGACTTGACATGGCTCTGTTCTTTACGTCTGATAAAGCGTGGGCTCACCTGAGTGGTTATATGGACTCTCAGAATTACAGGTTCTGGGCAGCAGAGAATCACGGAACACCACTGCATGTTCAGAAGATTGGGGTTTGGTGAGCAGTGTCTGCACTCTGCGTTATTGATACTGATTTCGGCGCGTTACACTGCCAACATTTTGAAACCATTTGTGCCAGCATTAACGGAGGGGGAAAACGCCTACAGTTAGTTTCAACAGGATGGAGCCGCTCGATACTTGGAGCATATTTACACAATCTTTATACCTGACGGAGCTCTAAGCAGAGGTCAGTCTGGCCACCCAGATCTTCTGATTTGCCAGAGTGCGATTAATTTGTGTGGGGAGCCTCAAGTCTAAACTGTATTGCAAAAACCCTCATAGTCTTCAAGAGCTGCAGCAGAACATTTCGGATGAGACTGCAGCAATTCCAGTGGTCGAGCTTCGATCCGTCTTCAGCAGCTTGCTGACCAGGGTGCCTAGAGATGAACGGTGGTCACTTTCAACGTATGCTACAGGCAGGTTAGTAATGTATTTCCTTTCCTCTGCTGTATTTTGTGTTACCCTGAAAGTCTGTTCACTGGGGCACTTTTATTCGCCGCACCCTGTAGTTTCAAATATTAACGTCGTCTGCAAATTCTGTGACGTAGTGTTTGCCAATATGGTGCCCAGACGTTCTAGCAGGATGTTTCAGAAGCCTATTCCACCAACGCCCTCAGGTAGTCTACAGTCTTGCTTTGAGAACTATGTAGGACAGAAAAACGAAAATCGTGTCGCGAAATACACTGCCAGGAGAAAAATTAGTACTACCTTTTAGAGGTTTCCAATTCTCTCAAGATTTGTTGTTGCAACAATGTATATGGAGTACATGAGATCATTACATTTACAAATCAATACCACAAGCTGTCCTGAAGTGTCACATATCGAGCCATGCTGAAACACCAATATTAGTACGTGAAGTAGCCTCCACAGACGTCAACGTATGCACTGACTCTGGCTTCGAGTCCATTGCACAAATGGTGAATGCTGTCCTGGGATACGTTATGCCACGCCTGCTTGACCTGTTCACATAGTTCTGTAAGAGTTGATGGCTGACAAGTCGCACGTGTCACTTCTGCTCCCATCATATTCCACACGTGCTCGACTGGAGACAAATTTAAACATCGTGCTGTCCAAGGAAGTTGCTGCACATCTAGAAAAGCATGTTGAGTTTCACGAGCAGTGTGTGGGCGAGTATTATCCTGTTGGAAAAACACATGCTGTGGCGTGAGTAGAATACAGGCTAGAGGTGTTCTTACCTTTAGTTCCATTGCTAATAACATGTGGCTACAGTTCGTGTTGACATGTTTGGACTCAGCAGCCCTCTTATCTGTGCTGTGATAGCTGTACGATCTGGCACTGTTGCCCTTCTATACGAAGATTCTGGCTGGCGTCAGTGCTGTGTTGATGTCCAGAACCTCGTCTACGGATGTGGGAATGTTCACGTAACCATTGATACCAGCATTGTTACAAAACTGATGCAGCAAGTCCAACTTATCTGCAGTTCTCCATCCTGTCACTCGGAAGGCCATAATGTGATCCCCTTTAAATTCGCTCAATTGGCTGTAGGAAGCACGAGTGGGTTCTGAGCACTATGGGACTTAACATATGACGTCATCAGTCCCCTAGAACTTAGAACTACTTAAGCCTAAGTAACCTAAGGACATCACACACATCCATGCCCGGGGCAGGATTCGAACCTGGGACCGTAGCAGTCACGCGGTTCCGGACTGAAGCGCCTAGAGCCGCTCGGCCACGGTGGGCGGCTGCACGACTGGGTCTCTGTGGCATGGTTGCCTACTTGCTTCACACGTCTGCACCACACTGAACGTTCTGATCGTGAGCATGTCCTATTAAAGGATAGACACAGAAGGCGCTCTGGTAAATATCCAACTACACTATCCACTGGCGGACGGCGGTGAAACCATTATCTGTGAATCTACTATCCCCAGGTGTCATATGCCATCATCGGATCAAAACAGTAGTCGTCTGTTCAGATTTACTAATTTTTTTCCAGCAGCGTATGTAACAATTCAATGAATACTGAAATACCGAGAGGCTTTTATTCAAAAAACAATTTATAATTAAGTAGTACCAATAGTTAAAACATTACTGTTATCAATCAAAAATATTCCAATAGTCATCGAAAATGTAAGTAGTACGTCAGATCTGTTGCTGATATCATGGTGTGCTGTCGAAATAGTCTACGAGTTCTACATTATACTCAGCTCAAAGACCTTGAGCACATAAAGAGGTGTAATAATGTTTCCATTAACTAAGCTAAAGTAACAGTTTCGTTTTAAGTCACAATTAGTTTCTCCCTGCTTAACATTAATCATAAACAACTATAAAAGTTACAGTAACTCAATACGTTGTGTGTCAGTCATAAAGATCTACGCCGAAATGGCTTATATAATATGCGAAAATTTAAATCCTGACAAATACGTTATCTCTGAACAAATACCGTTTTTGTGATTTTCATAACTCATATATCAGTGTGTTAAGTGTTGCACAACACATGAATTCCTCTAAAGCAGTGTTCGGCAACTGGTGTGCCGTGGCACACTGGTGTGCCATCACAAAGTGAAGGGTATGATATCAACATTTACATATTATTGAGACATAATGCGAAGTTTTATATTTTCAAACAAATTAAATGCAATTTATTTCCTTCTATTTCTGATTTGTTGAAGTTTGTAGCCGCTTCTTAAAATTTAGTGCTCTCATCGTCTGCCACCAAAGCACCAACATATTAAGTGTAAAGTGTGGAAGGTAGGAGACGAGGTACTGCCAGAAGTGATGCTGTGAGGACGGGCCGTGAGTCATGCTTGGGTGGCTCAGATGGTGCAGTCTGCGTTCGGCAGGGCAGCAGTGCGCACCACGCTCGGCCGTCCACGCCGCTACGCGCGCGGAGTGTTTTGTTTACTTCCTCGTCACCGCGCTTCTCAGTCGAACAAGCCCTAATGGCCAACTCTTACAGGAAGAACACTCTTAAGTTCAACTTCTCAAATGAATGTGCACGACCCACAGCACTGGCCGTCGAACGCTTCCTACGCGAAGACGTGAAGATACCCCGTGACGAACTCATCGGCATACACCTATCGATCATTAGCAGCGTTGTTTATGTTAAGATGACTTCCGACGCTGCCTGCAACGAGATTATTCAAAGGACGCGACATGGACTAAAATTTCAGCACTTCGACGGAAACGTCGGGCCTGTGGATGTCGACCATGCCGGACTTGGCCTTCGCACGATCCGTGTATTCGAAGTGCCTTTCGAGGCGAATGAAGATGAAGTCATCGCGGCGCTAAGCCCGTTCGGAGAAGTCCAGAGTCACGTAGCTGAGACATGGGCACAGTTTACGACGTATCCGGTGCTTAATGGTGTGAGACAAGTCCGAATCGATCTCAAACGGCACGTCCCGTCGTACATTTCTATCGGCGGCTGCCGTGCGGTGGTCATTTAGGACGGACAACCTCGAACATGTTCCGGTTGTGGCAAAGAAGGCCATGTCCATAATGAAGGTCTGCAACGCCGCATTACACAACTAAGGCACGGCGATACGAACACCGACAGAACCACAACCACCCTTCCAGTCACCTATGCGGTGACACTGCACGTCCAGCCCCTCACAAGACGCCGTTCATGAGCGTCTCTCTGGACCGATACACCAGGAGGCGTCCAGCACCTTGACACCGGCGATGCCGCCCGTGAACATAACCAACAGCCGGACACGCCCATGCTAGAAGATCACAAGGATACCAATGAGAGCGTTATGGAAAATGAAGACCGCATCACAGCACCCGTGGCTTTTGTACCGGAACGACGTGAATCTCTTCCTTCCTCAGACATCGAAACTCATGCCGGAGGCAAAAGTGGCCCAAACGACGAAAAAAATGCCGCAAGACATCAGAATCGACCATTGAGCCCCCTACGCAGGATGAAGAGATGGCACATCACTCTGACGGAGTACACGATAACTCTTTCTCCTCTGCCACGGAGACGCGTTATCCACAAGACGGTGAGCCATCCATCAGAGATCGTGAGCATGCTCCGCGCCCAGAAGCCATGGAACATAGCACGACTGTCGTCACCGACGCAATTCAGCCCACTCGGCCAGCGCTGCCACATCTCGCCGATGTCAAACCTGTCCGACATTTTTCATGGTCGGATGACACTGATTTCCCACCCCCACCTGATGCGAAAATGAGATCTGTTCCACCGTTAGACCAACACTAAAATGGGGGATGTTTCTACGACGACTCCTGCTACTTCTATGGACTTCCAGAATCCACCACGACAATTTTCACCAGCTACGAACCTATCGACAGCACGGATCCCCCATCAGGCTTACCGAATAGCTACTATCAATACTAATAATATCGGCTCCCACGTTAAACTTCAACTGCTTCGTGACACGCTAAGAGCAGCGGATATCGACTTTGCCCTGTTACAAGAACTGAGGACATCAACTTGGACCGGGTGTTATCGATACGAAACGTACGTCGCCCCTGCAGCTGTGGAACACACAGGCGCAGCCATCCTCCTCCGAGAAGGATTGCAGTTTCCGATATTGCGATAGGGGTGGACATAACAGCTGAAGAAATCAAAATCATAAATCTCTACGCCCCATCGGGCATTGATAAACGGAGGGATCGCTCCCAGTTCTACGGAGAAGATATCACGCCTTTATTCCTCGGCAAATACGATCATCTCATCGTAGGTTGAGATTTCAACTGTGTTCTCGAGCGTACAGACCAATACCCACATTTCACCACATGTCCGGAACTTCGCTTCCTCGTCCGCCGCCTTCGTCTCCTCGGCATTTGGCGAGTGGTACACGGCGACCGCCTGGGGTGTACACACATCACGAGCCACTCCGCCAGCCGACGTCATAGAATATACATGTCTGACGCTCTAAAATCAGTTCTCCTCGACGCGGAACGTTGGCCGTCTGCCTTTTCGGATCATGACATCTACATCTGTACCACGAACCTTCGTAGGCAATCTACATGGCGCAGTGCAGGACCTTGGAAACTCAACGTCACGCTACTGCGGGACCCTGAATGTCGACAACAGGTCACCGACACGTGGCACACCTGTGTTCAACGCATTATGCGTTACGAGACCACACTGTGCGCCAAACCGGCCATCCGACGCACCTTGACACACTATGGCAGAGCCAAAGCCAGGTGGAATCACTAAACAACTGATTTCTACTATAGCGCTCTACGTGAGCTCATGAATCATCCTCCATCCCAGGATCGTCTAAAAGAAGCTCAACACATCAAGGCAAAGATTTTAACCTTGACCAGATGCCGTCTAGAGAGAGCCATTGTACGAGCACGCAGCCAAGATAGGATTAACGGTGAAGAACCTATGCATCATATTGTCCAAAATGTTCGTCGACGCCGACAAGCTTTAATGACAACTTTAGATCTACCTGGTGGACGACGGCTGACTTCGCAAGCTACCATTGCGGATGCCTTCACATCGCACTATAGAATTTTCTATCAAGAAGACCTGTCGGTGCAGAGGCCATTGCTGAGGTTGCCCAGGAGACACTTGGTACTCTAAACGCAGCAGCTGCATCCCTCCTGACTTCTGAAGTGACCACCGACGCCGTCCAAGACGCTGTGGCCAAAGGATCTCTGAATCGATCTCCCGGCCTGGGTGGTTTACCTCTCGAATTTTACAGAACCTTCCAAGATTTGATGTTGCCACGATGGAGCGATATGTACTGGGAACTTTTGTCCGGCGTGGCGAACCCGCTACCAATGTTCATGGAAGGCTTACTCGTACCAGTCCCGAAACCTGCAGGAGGTACACGACTCGACAGTTATCGGCCGATCAATTCCGACTTAAAGATTTTCACACGCCTTCTAGCAGTGCGACTCAAACATGTCTTACGAGACATTGTTTCCCACGAACAAACATCCTTAGGCGGCGATCGTAATATACAGACAACCCTCAGTGAATATCGAGATGTGATCGCTGTGGCAACACACTCGTGACTGCCAGGCGCTTTAATCTCCATCGACTTCAAACAAGCGTTTGACAGTGTCAATAATGCATTCCTCAACGCAGTGATGGACCGAATGGCGATTCCCCCGACGTTCACGCAAGTGATTATGCGGCTCCTTCGTGGGGCAACGTCCTGACTTCTCGTAAACGCAGACTTACAGAACCTGTACGGATTGAACGCTCACTACGGCAGGGTTGCCCTTTGTCGACAGTGCTTTATGCCATTGCGATGGAACCACTTATTTGCGGATTACGGCGACGTTTGATAGGTATTCCACTCCGGGATCATATGTTCCGCTGCCGAGCTTACGCGGACGACTTGGTCCTCTTTTTTTTTTTTTTTTTTTTCAAGGATGGGGCCCCTCCACGCCCACACCAACGTGGTGACCAAACCAAAAGTTCTACTGTCACCTCCGTAAACATGTTAGTTTTTGAATCAGACGTCACAGGATGCGGGCTGTGATGTTATCGATGCGTCTGAGTAAGATTACTCATTAACATGGTCCATCAGGAGATAAAAGTGGTCGAAAACGATTGAAGGGTAGCGGTTGTAAGGGCAGAGGAAAAAAAGTGCCAAGGCCAGAGCCAAGGGAAAAAAACCTCTGCGACAGTAGGACGGGTAGTAAGGGCAGTAGCGGCTTGCTAGCTGCGACAGAGCATGAAGCAATAGGCAACATCCTACTTGTAGCGTGGGTATAGGCTGTGCTGCATGCTGAAAAGCTTCACAAAGAATAATTTGACAGGGAAGTGATGATGGATATACGCCTTGAACCTATAATCGTAAATTTACAATGAGATTGTTCAGAAATATATTCAAATAGAAGTGACTGTGGTATTGCGGTGTAGACTTTGGAATAAAGTAATAATATTTCTTCGTTTTGAGGAATTGCGGTTTAAAAAAATGTGTTTGTCAACATATCAGTTGCGTACATAATATTGAGAACGTCCTTGCCTTTTTGTTAGGACGTAGTAACCTTTGAATTATGTAGACGATAATGTTCAACATATTACCCAAGCGGAAGTTAAGCTTCTTTCACCATGTTGTATGCTCTAGTGACGCGCGAGATAGTAGCTCGATAGATTCGTCGAAAGTCCGATTTTTCCGCATGTAAACACCTGTCATTTTCAAGGCACGAACGGGATAACAGTAAGATGATGGTTAATTGTTTCCTTGTTGAATGGACTATAAATGTGGTTTCTCATTGCAATGTCGAACGACTTAGTTTACACTCATAATGCCTGTTAACAGCGAAAAACATGACAACTTACTAACCATTTTTACGAGAGAGTCGGCTGCTGTGGCCGAGCGGTTTGAGGCGCTTCAATGCGAAACCGCGCTGCTGCTACGGGCGCAGGTTCAAATCCTGCCTCAGGCATGGATGTGTATGATGTCCATGTTGTTATTGTTGTGGTCTTGAGTCCTGAGACTGCTTTGATGCAGCTCTCCATGCTACCCTACCCTGTGCAAGCTTCTTCATCTCCCAGTACTTACTGCAACCCACATCCTTCTGAATCTGCTTAGTGTATTCATCTCTTGGTCTCCCTCTACGATTTGTACCCTCCACGCTGCCCTCCAATACAAAATTGGTAATTTCTTGATGCCTCAGAACATGTCCTACCAATCGATCCCTTCTTCTAGTCAAGTTGTGCCACAAGCTCCTCTTCACCCCAATTCTATTCAATACCTCCTCATTAGTTATGTGATCTACCCATCTAATCTTCAGCATTCTTCTGTAGCACCACATTTCAAAAGCTTGTATTCTCTTCTTGTCAAAACTATTTATCGTCCATGTTTCACTTCCATACATGGCTACACTCCATACAAATACTTTCAGAAACGACTTCCTGACACTTAAATCTATATTCGATGTTAATAAACTTCTCTTCTTCAGAAACGCTTTGCATGCCATTGCCAGTCTACATTTTATATCTTCTCTACTTCGACCATCATCAGTTCATTTGCTCCCAAAATAGCAAAACTCCATTACTACTTTAAGTGTCTGATTTCCTAATCTAATTCCCTCAGCATCACCCGACTTAATTCGACTACATTCCATTATCCTCGTTTTGCTTTTGTTGATGTTCATCTTACAATGTTACAGATTGAATAACATCGGGGAGAGACTCCAACCCTGTCTCACTCCCTTCCCAACCACTGCTTCCCTTTCATGTCCCTCGAATCTTATAACTGCCATCTTGTTTCTGTACAAATTGTAAATAGCCTTTCGCTCCCTGTATTTTACCCCTGCCACCTTTAGAATTTGAAAGAGAGTATTCCAGTCAACATTGTCAAAAGCTTTCTCTAAGTCTACAAATGCTAGAAACGTAGGTTTGCCTTTCCTTAATCTTTCTTCTAAGATAAGTCGTAAGGTCAGTATTGCCTCACGTGTTCCAGTATTTCGACGGAATCCAAACTGATCTTCCCCGAGGTCGGCTTCTACCAGTTTTTCCATTCGTCTGTAAAGAATTCGTGTTAGTATTTTTGAAGCTATGACTTATTAAACTGATAGTTCGGTAATTTTCACATCTGTCAACACCTGCTTTCTTTGGGATTGGAATTATTATATTCTTCTTGAAGTCTTAGGGTACTTCACCTGTCTCATACACCTTGCTCACCAGATGGTAGAGTTTTGTCAGGACTGGCTCTCCCAAGGTCATCAGTAGTTCTAATGGAATTTTGTCTACTCCCGGGGCCTTGTTTCGACTCAGGTCTTTCAGTGCTCTGTCAAACTCTTCACGCAGTATCGTATCTCCCATTTCATCTTCATCTACATCCTCTCCCATTTCCATAATATTGTCGTCAAGTACATCGCCCTTGTATAGACCCTCTATATACTCCTTCCACCTTTCTGCTTTCCCCTCTTTGCTTAGAACTGGGTTTCCATCTGAGCTCTTGATATTCATACATGTGGTTCTCTTTTCTCCAAAGGTCTCTTTAATTTTCCTGTAGGCAGTATCAATCTTACCCCTAGTGAGATAAGCCTCTACATCCTCACATTTGTCCTCTAGCCATCCCTGCTTAGCCATTTTGCACTTCCTGTCAATCTCATTTTTGAGACGTCTGTATTCCTTTTTGCCTGCTTCATTTGCGGCATTTTTATATTTTCTCCTTTCATCAATTAAATTCAATATTTCTTCTGTTACCCAGGGATCTCTACTAGCCCTCGTCTTTTTACCTACTTGAGCCTTTGCTGCCTTCACTACTTCATCCCTCAGAGCTACCCATTCTTCTTCTACTGTACTTCTTTCCCCCATTCCTGTCAATTGTTCCCTTATGCTCTCCCTGAAACTCTTTACAACCTCTGGTTTAGTCAGTTTATCCAGGTCCCATCTCCTTAAATTCCCACCTTTTTGCAGTTTCTTCAGTTTTAATCTACAGTTCATAACCAATAGATTGTGGTCAGAGTCCACATCTGCCCCTGGAAATGTCTTACAATTTAAAACCTGGTTCCTAAATCTCTGTCTTATCATTATATAGATACCTTCTAGTATCTCCAGGATTCTTCCATGTATACAACCTTCTTTCATGATTCTTGAACCGAGTGTTAGCTATGATTAAGTTATGCTCTGTGCAAAATTCTACCTGGCGGCTTCCTCTTTCATTTCTTAGCCCCAATCCATATTCACCTACTATGTTTCCTTCTCTCCCTTTTCCTACTCTCGAATTCCAGTCACCCATGACTATTAAATTTTCATCTCCTTTCACTACCTGAATAATTGCTCTTATCTCATCATACATTTCATCAATTTCTTCATCATCTGCAGAGCTAGTTGGCATATAAACCTGTACTACTGTAGTAGGCGCGGGGTTCGTGTCTATCTTGGCCACAATAATGCGTTCACTGTGTTGTTTGTAGTAGCTTTCCCGTACTCCTATTTTTTTATTCATTATTAAACCTACTCCTGCATTACCCCTATTTGATTTTGTATTTATAACCCTGTATTCACCTGGCCAAAAGTTTTGTTCCTCCTGCCACCGAACTTCACTAATTCCTACTATATCTAACTTTACGCTATCCATTTCCCTTTTTAAATTTTCTAATCTACCTGCCCGGTTAAGGGATCTGACATTCCACGCTCCGATATGTAGAACGCCAGTTTTCTTTCTCCTGGTAACGACATCCTCTTGAGTAGTCCCCGCCCGGAGATCCGAATGGGGGACTATTTTACCTCCGTAATATTTTACCCAACAGGACGCCATCATCATTAACCATACAGTAAAGCTGCATGCCCTCGGGAAAAATAACGGCAGTAGTTTCCCCTTGTTTTCAGCCGTTCGCAGTACCAGCACAGCAAGGCCGTTTTGGTTGATGTTGCAAGGCCAGGTCAGTCAATCATCCAGTCTGTTGCCCCTGCAACTACTGAAAAGGCTGCTGCCCCTCTTCAGGAACCACACGTTTGTCTGGCCTCTCAACAGATACCCCTCCGTTGTGGTTGCACCTACGTTACGGCCATCTGTATTGCTGAGGCACGCAAGCCTCCCCACCAACGTCAAGGTCCATGGTTCATGTGGAAGGATGATGTCCATAGGTTGGTTAAGTTTAAGTAGTTCTAAGTCTAGAGTGCTGATGACCTCAGATGTTAAGTACCATAGTGTTCAGAGCCATTTTACGATAGTCTTTTCATTAGTCTTTTCTACCACTAATTCTTATTTATGCGCAGTGATTACACACCTTATACACATTTTAAAAATCCTATTGACTAGAATCAGTTATCAAGCAAATATAATGATTTCGGTTTGTGGTTGAAGTTAATTTTGTTGTTTGTTAAAATTTTACTTATAAAACTGCTGAAATCGCAATAAATGATAGTTATTGCAAGCAGTTTCAATTATCTTGTCGTTAGAAATTTGTCATTTTGAGAAAAATTGTACATTCACGTCTTCACAAAGCTATGTCAGCTGTTCTCGCCTCCCGACGTTACGCAGAGTAAATCTGTGGAGCAATGGACGCAAAGTCGTCAAGACGTGAATTAATATTTCTCTCATGCGAACTGTTCGAAATTGGTTTTAATATTTCCCTCATAGATTTGAACGTATAATAGGCAAAAGAAAATAGATCTGACTGTAGTCCGCAGCAACGCAGTTCGGTAATGTGGACTTACTTTGCCTGCTCTCTGCTGCCGCGCAAGCGCATTTCTCATCCCTTCACTGTGTCGCCTCTATGCGCAGAAGCGCCGCCTTACGTGACGCAAGCTAGCTAGCGACAATGTAGCCGAACTTATCATAAAAGCCAAAAAACCACGCGCAATAGCGGAAACGTTGTTAATGCTTGCATGTAGGGAAATGGTAAAAATAATTCTTGGTTCAGAAGCTGTTACTGAAATTTCAGAAATTATTGTCTCTGCAAACATAATAAGCCACCTTTATAGTGACATGTCTAGTGACATCGAAGTCTTTTCGAGGGAGAAAAAGAGGGGCACTCGTAAGTTATCACTTCAGAGGGACAACTCCATCATTATTTGCGATCACGCACAACTCCTATCCTAGATAAGGTATGCTGATGGTTCAAATGGGTCTGAGCACTATGGGACTTAACTTCTGAGGTCATCAGTCCCCTAGAACTTAGAACTACTTAAACCTAACTAACCTAAGGACATCACACACATCCATGCCTGAGGCAGGATTCGAACCTGCGACCGTAGCGGTCGCGCGGTTCCAGACTGTAGCGCGTAGAACCGCTCGGCCAATCCGGCCGGCAGGAATGCTGATGGCGATGTAATTGTAAGCATTGTTTTTTCAAAGAACTAACCAAACGAGAAAACGGAGAGCAATTATTTCGTGCGATTAATGCTAATGTAGTCAAGAACGAATTAATGTGGTAGGACTGCATTATTGTGTTTGCACAGATGGATCCGCTTCTATGACAGGCCGAATGCAAGGATTCGGCAGAGCACGCGAAGTAAATCCTAACTTATGAACAGACAATCGTCTCATTTACAGTGAAGCCACTGTTGCTAAGGCTTTGCCATCTCCACTGAAAACTGTTATGGATGATATAGTAAATCCCGTGAATTTCATCTAAGCGCGGCACCGAAATACGCAACTTTTTAACGTCTTGCGTCAAGAAATGGGATCAGTGCACACCACACTTCTGATACATACGAGGGAGTGCACAAAAAAATCGGAATAACAATTCCGAGGGCGGAACTTGTATAGTACGCATTTTTTTCCGCTCGGCGTAAACAGCGCAACTCATTGCAATTGTCTAAGGCGCTGCAGTCATGGGTCCCAGCGGAGGTTCGCGTCCTCCCTCGGGCATGGGTGTGTGTGTTTGTCCTTAGGATAATTTAGGTTAAGTAGTGTGTAAGCTTAGGGACTGACGACCTCAGCAGTTAAGTCCCATAAGATTTCACACACATTTGAACATTTCTCATTGCAAGCTCAGTGCCGGCTGTGTTGTCGACCTGGCTTGTTCTGTTCATCTGCAGTGATTGTTTTTGATAGCGCTGTTTCCTTCTTGTCTCATTTTTATTATAGCAAATTTAAATGAACAACGTGCAGCTGTGAAATTTTGTCTTCTACTCGGTAAAAATACTGCTGAAACTGTTTCAATGTTGAAAAGAGCCGGCCGGAGTGGCCTTGCGTTTCTAGGCGCTACAGTCTCGAACCGCGAGGCCGCTACGGTCGCAGGTACGAATCCTGCCTCGGGCATTGATGTGTGTGATGTCCTTAGGTTAGTTAGGTTTAAGTAGAATGAGACTTTCACTCTGCAGTGGAGTGTGCGCTGATATGGAACTTCCTGGCAGATTAAAACTGTGTGCCCGACCGAGACTCGAACTCGGGACCTTTGCCTTTCGCGGGCAAGTGCTCTGCCAACTGAGCTACCGAAGCACGACTCACGCTCGGTCCTCACAGCTTTACTTCTGCCAGTACCTCGTCTCCTACCTTCCAAACTTTACAGAAGCTCTCCTGCGAACCTTGCAGAACTAGCACTCCTGAAAGAAAGGATATTGCGGAGACATGGCTTAGCCACAGCCTGGGGGATGTTTCCAGAATGAGACTTTCACTCTGCAGCGGAGTGTGCGCTGATATGAAACTTCCTGGCAGATTAAAACTGTGTGCCCGACCGAGACTCGAACTCGGGACCTTTGCCATTCGCGGGCAAGTGCTCTACCAACTGAGCTACCGAAGCACGACTCACGCCCGGTCCTCACAGCTTTACTTCTGCCAGTACCTCGTCTCCTACCTTCCAAACTTTACAGAAGCTCTCCTGCGAACCTTGCAGAACTAGCACTCCCGAAAGAAAGGATATTGCGGAGACATGGCTTAGCCACAGCCTGGGGGATGTTTCCAGAATGAGACTTTCACTCTGCAGCGGAGTGTGCACTGATATGAAACTTCCTGGCATATTAAAACTGTGTGCCCGACCGAGACTCGAAGTCGGGACCTTTGCCTTTCGCGGGCAAGTGCTCTACAAACTGAGCTACCGAAGCACGACTCACGCCCAGTCCTCACAGCTTTACTTCAGCCAGTACCTCGTCTCCTACCTTCCAAACTTTACAGAAGCTCTCCTGCAAACCTTGCAGAACTAGCACTCCTGAAAGAAAGGATATTGCGGAGACATGGCTTAGCCACAGCCTGGGGGATGTTTCCAGAATGAGACTTTCACTCTGCAGCGGAGTGTGCGCTGATATGAAACTTCCTGACAGATTAAAACTGTGTGCCCGACCGAAACTCGAACTCGGGACCTTTGCCGTGCGCGGGCAAGTGCTCTACCAACTGAGCTACCGAAGCACGACTCACGCCCGGTCCTCACAGCTTTACTTCTGCCAGTACCTGGTCTCCTACCTTCCAAACTTTACAGAAGCTCTCCTGCGAACCTTGCAGAACTAGCACTCCTGAAAGAAAGGATATTGCGGAGACGTGGCTTAGCCACAGCCTGGGGGATGTTTCCAGAATGAGACTTTCACTCTGCAGCGGAGTGTGCGCTGATATGATACTTCGTGGCAGATTAAAACTGTGTGCCCGACCGAGACTCGAACTCGGGACCTTTGCCTTTCACGAACAATTGCTCTACCAACTGAGCTACCGAAGCACGACTCACGCCCGGTCCTCACAGCTTTACTTCTGCCAGTACCTCGTCTCCTACCTTCCAAACTTTACAGAAGCTCTCCTGCGAACCTTGCAGAACTAGCACTCCTGAAAGAAGGGATATTGCGGAGACGTGGCTTAGCCACAGACTGGGGGATGTTTCCAGAATGAGACTTTCACTCTGTAGCGGAGTGTGCGCTGATATGAAACTTCCTGGCAGATTAAAACTGTGTGCCCGACCGAGACTCGAACTCGGGACCTTTGCCTTTCATGGGCAATTGCTCTACCAACTGAGCTACCGAAGCACGACTCACGCCCGGTCCTCACAGCTTTACTTCTGCCAGTACCTCGTCTCCTACCTTCCAAACTTTACAGAAGCTCTCCTGCGAATCTTGCAGAACTAGCACTCCTGAAAGAAAGGATATTGCGGAGACATGGCTTAGCCACAGCCTGGGGGATGTTTCCAGAATGAGACTTTCACTCTGCAGCGGAGTGTGCGCTGATATGAAACTTCCTGGCAGATTAAAACGGTGTGCCCGACCGAGACTCGAAGTCGGGATCTTTGCCATTCGCGGGCAAGTGCTCTAACAACTGAGCTACCGAAGCACGACTCACGCCCGGTCCTCACAGCTTTACTTCAGCCAGTACCTCGTCTCCTACCTTCCAAACTTTACAGAAGCTCTCCTGCAAACCTTGCAGAACTAGCACACCTGAAAGAAAGGATATTGCGGAGACATGGCTTAGCCACAGCCTGGGGGATGTTTCCAGAATGAGACTTTCACTCTGCAGCAGAGTGTGCGCTGATATGAAACTTCCTGGCAGATTAAAACTGTGTGCCCGACCGAGACTCGAAGTCGGGACCTTTGCCTATCGCGGGCAAGTGCTCTACCAACTGAGCTACCGAAGCACGACTCACGCCCGGTCCTCACAGCTTTACTTCTGCCAGTACCTCGTCTCCTACCTTCCAAACTTTACAGAAGCTCTCCTGCGAACCTTGCAGAACTAGCACTCCTGAAAGAAAGGATATTGCGGAGACATGGCTTAGCCACAGCCTGGGGGATGTTTCCAGAATGAGACTTTCACTCTGCAGCGGAGTGTGCGCTGATATGAAACTTCCTGGCAGATTAAAACTGTGTGCCCGACCGAGACTCGAACTCGGGACCTTTGCCTTTCACCTGCAATTGCCCTACCAACTGAGCTACCGAAGCACGACTCACGCCCGGTCCTCACAGCTTTACTTCTGCCAGTACCTCGTCTCCTACCTTCCAAACTTTACAGAAGCTCTCCTGCGAACCTTGCAGAACTAGCACTCCTGAAAGAAAGGATATTGCGGAGACGTGGCTTAGCCACAGCCTGGGGGATGTTTCCAGAATGAGACTTTCACTCTGCAGCGGAGTGTGCGCTGATATGAAACAACCTGGCAGATTAAAACTGTGTGCCCGACCGAGACTCGAACTCGGGACCTTTGCCTTCGCGGGCAAATGCTCTACCAACTGAGCTACCGAAGCACGACTCACGCCCGGTCCTCACAGCTTTACCTCTGCCAGTACCTCGTCTCCTACCTTCCAAACTTTACAGAAGCTCTCCTGCGAACCTTGCAGAACTAGCACTCCTGAAAGAAAGGATATTGCGGAGACGTGGCTTAGCCACAGCCTGGGGGATGTTTCCAGAATGAGACTTTCACTTTGCAGCGGAGTGTGCGCTGATATAAAACTTCCTGGCAGATTAAAACTGTGTGCCCGACCGAGACTCGAACTCGGGACCTTTGCCTTTCACGAGCAATTGCTCTACCAACTGAGCTACCGAAGCACGACTCACGCCCGGTCCTCACAGCTTTACTTCTGCCAGTACCTTGTCTCCTACCTTCCAAACTATACAGAAGCTCTCCTGCGAACCTTGCAGAACTAGCACTCCTGAAAGAAAGGATATTGCGGAGACATGGCTTAGCCACAGCCTGGGGGATGTTTCCAGAATGAGACTTTCACTCTGCAGCGGAGTGTGCGCTGATATGAAACTTCCTGGCAGATTAAAACTGTGTGCCCGACCGAGACTCGAACTCGGGACCTTTGCCTTTCGCGGGCAAGTGCTCTACCAACTGAGCTACCGAAGCACGACTCACGGCCGGTCCTCACAGCTTTACTTCAGCCAGTACCTCGTCTCCTACCTTCCAAACTTTACAGAAGCTCTCCTGCAAACCTTGCAGAACTAGCACTCCTGAAAGAAAGGATATTGCGGAGACATGGCTTAGCCACAGCCTGGGGGATGTTTCCAGAATGAGACTTTCACTCTGCAGCGGAGTGTGCGCTGATATGAAACTTCCTGGCAGATTAAAACTGTGTGCCCGACCGAGACTCGAACTCGGGACCTTTGCCTTTCGCGGGCAAGTGCTCTACCAACTGAGCTACCGAAGCACGACTCACGCCTGGTCCTCACAGCTTTACTTCTGCCAGTACCTCGTCTCCTACCTTCCAAACTTTACAGAAGCTCTCCTGCGAACCTTGCAGAACTAGCACTCCTGAAAGAAAGGATATTGCGGAGACATGGCTTAGCCACTGCCTGGGGGATGTTTCCAGAGGCAAAGGTCCCGAGTTCGAGTCTCGGTCGGGCACACAGTTTTAATCTGCCAGGAAGTTTCATTTAGGTTTAAGTAGTTGTAATTTCTAGGGGACTGATGACCTCAGATGTTGAGTCCCATAGTGCTCAGAGCCATTTGAACCATTTGTTGAAAAGAACTTGTCAAGATGATGCTATGGGAAAAACTCAACTGCACCAGTGGTTTACACGGTGTAAAAATGGCGACATGTCGATTGATGACAAATCTTTTTCTGGGCGGTCATCAACTGCCTGAATCGACGAAAGTATTGAAAAACCGCTAGAGCTTGCACTCACAGACCATTGAAGAGAACTTGAAAGGTCTCTGTTGGATTCCTTTCATGTTTAATTTCTTAAATCTGTTGCCATTTATGGAATAAATTCCTCTTCTAAATGTACTGTGGCGTTTCTGACTATCTGGGAGGAGACTGAGCAGTGGAACGTGTTACTTTTACACATAAACAAGAACGATCTGTCACACTACTACACTTTAAAGCACAGTTTATATGTAATTCTTATATGTAATTCATGTCACACAGTCTCATACGGAACATACATCCGCTTTCTTTTATATACTGTATATGATAAGATACTGTCATCCCCCTTCCCTGTTGTGTGAGAGGATGAATGAGCATATGTATTTCTAGTTGCATGCTTGAGGGTAGCAGACAAGGCTGTCTGCTAGAGAACAGTAGGACCAACGTCGGAACAGGTAGCTACGCTTCCTAAAAGCAAAGAGGTTTCTATTCTTAGTATGGTCCTGTCCGTCCGTTGTCATGTTGGTATAGGAAGCTGCCCCTCTGGCCACTTCCGTTGGTCTTTGTGAGCCACCCCTCAGGAAGCACGCTCGGAAGTAAGGCAGTTGCAGTGTGGCCGTGGCGAGCGTCTGAAGTGGTAAGATCTCCGGCTAAGCGCGTGTCTGTTAAGTCCGTAGGACAATGGATTTCTTAAGTTCAGCCTAACTGAAAATTTAATCACCTTGATTTCAGGTTTAGCTGTAAAATATCTAATGCTATCTTAAAGTGCAGCGGAGTGTAATTCTCGTGTTAAATTCAGATTATTTTGCGGTAGTTGCTTTGTTACTACTTTGTGAGTAAAGTGGAACCACGTGTTGATCAGTAACTCTAACTAAGTTCATCAATCTTAAATGCGAATGTTTGTGTGATTATAGCGTCTCGTCTTGACTATATTTTCAATATAGCAACTTTTCTTTATGTTCAGCTCACGTGGGGTGTACTTTGCGAGACCACTACCACGTGCTTATATAACTGTTTGACCCATCAGGTTAATAGTAAGACGTTAGTAACCAGTTCAAGGTTTTTCTTTTGTCAATTGCTTTTCGATCTAATGTATTTTAATTATCAAAATTATTGTGGAGTTGTACGCTTTGTGTAAACAAAGTTGACCACGTGAAGCATGTGGTGTAATTATCAAAGTAGCCCTCAGCTATTCTTTTTGCGAAGACTTCACAAAGAGTTAATATGAATTTAGTATACCAGTGTGTGGTAATTACATGATGGACAGGATTGTGGTATGAACGTAATTTCTTTGGGTAAAAACTGAATCTGTTAGTTGTGGTTAATTTCTTCTTGCTTATGTTTCAATGTTCTTCGTGTGTTATTTTATGAATGGAGTGTTGTATGCAGTTTCCCAAATCTTGGCTCCATATTTTATGTGTTCCGTAAGATTACAATCTCACATTCTTTTCAATCGTAAATAAGGCACCAGCTCAGTTATAACTCACGTATAATATGCTGAAATTTCAATGAACAATCTTAAAATAAATTTCCAAGTATAAACTGATTTCTTTCTTTTTATTTAAATTCTCCTTTATATATATATATTTTACCGGTTTTGTATGACTATTAAAAGATTATCATTAATGTTAGTCTGCTAAATATCTGATGAAACAGTTGCCCAGTAATCCACGGTTAACGTCCCCAGACAGATCACGGCTTTTAACCCACTTTCATTGTCAATTAGTTCCGATTTCAGCATACCAAAATTAAAGTAACAATATTACAATTCCAGCATACAAAATTAAAGTAGCAATATTACAAACTGATCGACTGTAAGAGATTGGTGGGTTATCTTGGAGCTTGGTTTTGCGGAAAGGACCCAATTTGTGGCAGACAGAAGATTGGTTTTTTCCACCGTTACAACGCAGCTGCACACACTGCCATCTCTGTTAGACAGTCTTTGACGACTAGAAACGGCATGGTTCCGCAGAAGCCACCCCACCACTTCCCCCCTCCCCGCGCACCCTACTTAACTGACCTCCGTGCCATTTTTTCTTATTTCCCTGCATGAAAAGAGACATGTAAGCATTGTTGCAATGGAGATTATTTTGAAATGGATAAGATTGTTTTGTAAACAATTTGAAAATATATAGTTTTTAAAAAATATGTCTGGTTTTTTTCTGGATACCTCTCGTACAAAAGTACGAGCTTGAGGTAAGGTAGTAATTCAAATGTTTGAACTTGGATATGAGGTACCTGCATTTTTGACTGTCGAGGGACATGAGCATGCGGATTTATTTCTGGATGATGAATAGGCATATTCAACCTCCTATTTATGTGAACTGGGCTTCTCGACGTGGAATGAAGTTAAAACATCAAACAGGGGGAGAATCAAATTCATCGGTCAAGAAATGAGGCTTGCTTTGTCAATGATTCCGCGACAAATCAGCCGTCTTTGTGTAGCTAAGCAGGCTCAAATATCAAATTGAAGCTATGGGTAGAGTTGTCTGAAGTCCGTTTTAGAAATATCTGGTGTCTTGGCCTAGAAAATATTTGAGAAAAACAACGAAAATGTAGCTGTTAATATTGTGATATTTAGTGACCTGAGCATGTAATAGGAAGAAAAAAAGAAGATTGTAATTTAGTTCCAACGACTGTCAAGAAATATAATCGTGAGAAGCATGTGAGTCTATTAACACTGCCAGTCGAAAGCACAGAATTTCATACAATCATTGTTAAACAGAAGAATTTTTTCAGGCTATCACATAATGGCACTAATCGTTCTCATTCTTAAATCCTAGCGTGTGTGACCTGTTAGTGCTATTTTCAGTCCAAAGCCAGCTGGTTTTACGTATAGTTGATTGTTCGTAATTCAAACAAGTCAACAGTGTCATGCCCAGAACAGAGAAACTGTAGATAAAATTTGAGAAGTATAGTGAGTGATTAAAGCTGCATTTGTCATATATGCTGATACTGAATGTTTGTTGCGTACTTACTGTAACGAATATCAGAGTTTCAGCTGCATGGAGATGCTGACTGTGTGGAAAGATTTAACAAAGAGCTGTGTCTGAGTGCTGAATGCATAAAAAACTACTTGTTGCAAAACAAGCAGATGATTATTGACCTTGATAAGGAAGGAACATTTTGAACAGCAGAAATTTGCCACATCTGCATGGAACACTTCAAGGAAACTGATCTCAAACACTGGGGTCATTGTCATTTTACTGACAGATTTCAAGGAGCTGCATATACCACTTGTAATTTAAACTATCGACCTAATTTCACAGTGCCAGCAGTGTACTGTATTCTGATAAACTATAATGCTTGTTTCATAATAATAAACCTATGGGAACAAATGGAAGAAACTGAGCATAACTATATGGTGAAAATAAATCCAGTCTGTGATTGTGACAAACCTGGAAAAATATAAAACATTTATTGCAACTGTCACAGTGGGACACGACAACGACGCAAAAGTTTGAACCCTTCAACTCCCTGGTATACTCAGCAGAAAAATGTGTCTTCTTATTTCAAACCTGATCAGTTGAAAATAATACGTAAGTATTTCCCTGAAGTGGGCAGTTTAATTTGTTTCATTAGAAAGAATTGTCTGTATGTGACGAACCTGTTTCATTGGATGAACAGTAGTCACCAATTGTAGCATTCTAGATCTTGCTGACTAATAAAATAACTATCAAAGAGCTTGAATATCACAGAGTACGCAGTGTGTGGCGTTTATTAAAATGCTAGACGTTTGTGGATTATTCTGATTTACATTTGAAAACTGAAGCCTTGCTATTTGCTGAAATCCTTGAAAATTTCCGCGCAATCTGTCGCAAAATATACGAACTAGATCCAGTTCATTGGGTGACTTCACATGATTTAGTGTATGGTGCTTTGCTCAAAACCACAAATTTTAAATTGAAACTTATTCTTGTATTGTATACCTCAGTCTTAATAGTCTCTTCGACTGAACCAAGAAGCAATGCCTACCACTCTCTAATTTTAGATGGCTGTCTATCGACAGTTTTGATGGATAAATGAACCAAATGATTCAGGCATAGACTATATCTTAGAAGATCTTGAATGTCCACAAGACAGCCATGAACTTCACTTCAAACTACCATTATTCCCAGAGAAAATGGTACCACCAGCAACATCAACAAGATGGGAGCTCCAAAGCAGCTCATTACCATATTATACGATTAAAAATAATGTTATTCACCACAGAAATTTAAAGTAGTTGTTAAACAATATTCACATTCTAATAAAAAATCACCAGATATGTTTCTGTCAAGCTTGCTGGAAGTAACTGTATATAGATATTAATGTTGTAAAACGTATGAATGCAAAGAATTAATTTGATAAGAGTTTTTTTTAAATATGAATAACAGTGATTTTGGCAAAGCTACACAGAATGTATGAACAGTAAGTGATATGAAGCTAGTAGCAATTTGGAAAGGCAGATATTAAGTTTCTCCTCTGCAAGACCACATTTAAAGTGCAATGCTGTATTTAAGGAGAATCTGATTGCTCTTCTATTAAGTAAACTCATCATATTTTTGATGAAAAAGTTGTATAAACTGATATTTGAGATATTTCCAAGACGCGTCTTGCAGATTTCCATTATAGGTATATGTTGAAGAAATTTGCTACAAAAAAGGTTTAAAATACATTGATAGCTTTACATATAGCATAACTTCCTTAAATACTTATGATGATATGGAAAGCATGTGCATAGATACTTTGGCACTTTAGGTTATTTTGATAATTTTATAGCATCCCATCCATCAGTAAAAAGAAAATAGGTTTAACGAAGGTGAACTATTCGTAGCAGTTGAGAGCAAAAATATGCACGCTTGAAACTGAATCGCAGTGCATAATGCAATAGAGGAACGTCTAAAATGTCCATCAGTAAGGAACTAAGTATGGACAATTACCAAAATTTTGCATTAAGTGATAAATGTTAATAAATGTTGATAAATGAGCTGTCCAGTATGTAATTCAATTCTAGTTACATATTGTTTCCACTATAAAGCAATGTAAATTGGCACTGCCGGCAAAAGACGATAAACGTTCCTTACTTGATGATTAAGTGAGCATTGTTGCATGGGGTCATTTTCGAACAGTCAGGGATAATGAGTGATGGTCTGTGCAATATGGGGCAATTTCAAACTGATTTACTGGTAACCTACTAGTTGTAATCGTAAATTTCTGAAATTATAACCTATTTGATGTAGACACAGCACTGAAATCTTGTATGTTAGAGATGTATTATAATAATGAAACTGAGTTTCACGGATTATAGATGCATTACAAAAATAAAACTTAAGACTTCCACAATGTATTAGGACCCCCATATCTCAAGTGTTTTAATTCTGATCTGCACCTATCACCCTGCCCGGCAGATGGAATATACCATATACGTCACACATGTAACATTTGACTGGATTATAAAATCATATATCTTTCAGAGAGTGCATGTTCAAGGTGTTGGCTGCGAGCAGACAAGCAAAGTCTATGCATTGTAGACAATCATGTGCAGACATTATGCAACTGCAATCTTCACTGGACATGAGTGATATCATGCCCACCTCCCCTCCCCCCCCCCCTTTCTGTGACCATCCTTGATGTAGGAAACTCTCTCTGATTGTTTCATTCTTTATGGCAGTAAAGCACTGGGCTATGGAGGAGAGATCTAAATGTATGTGTGTTGTCATGAAAGCTCTCTGATTGGGCTATTTTCAGAAAAGGGGTATGGCTGAGAAGAGGGGAGAGGAGGGAAGGTGTAGAGAAAAAATGGTGGGGGAATGGGTGAGGAGAGGGGAGAGGAGGAGGGGAACAGCATATCTTACGAGATGGGGGGGGGAGGTGATATCATGTTTTGCCCTGCAGCTGCGTGTAAGCAACCAAAACGTCGTAGGTCGAATTCTACCCAGAATGTCTGTAGGCCTCCTACTATCCTACTGTCGAGTTTTCAACTTCAAAAAGGAATAACGGCCTATCTCTTGAGATTGTTGTTCCATGTTAAAACTGCAACCCACAATGGACGTAGAAACGTTGCAATGATGCATCTGAAAACTGTAGTGAAGAGGACTGGACGAGTTATTAACCAGATAGCGATCCATGATACTTGCTGTTGGTTAGGAATGTCGGACTCCTGCTCTTCAAGACATTGTTTGGCTCTAGCGATCTTTTTGTTGACAGTTTTAAAACTCGCCACACATGCCATGCTGTCAGTCCCAAATCTTCAACGGTTTATCACCAACTGCATTTTGAAGTGCCTTACCAGATAAATTTCTGGTGTGAATTTTTGAAGGCTCATTGAATATCAGTTATTATTTCTGCAGTTTTAAACTGCTGGTAGTGTCAAAATCGACGACTATACCACAGAATCTATTCATCGCTTTTCAGATACATTAATAAGAGACGGAAGTGACCACCCGAGGTATAGAAAACAGAATAACACTGTCGCAGAAGCAACGAAAAAAGCTTGTAAAAGGAACGGAGAACGCCATGATTGGCGAAGTTTTACGGAAGCTCGAAATTTAGCACGAACTTCGGCATGAAACGCTTTTAATAGATTCCACAACGAAACTGTGTCCCAAAATCAGGCAGGAAATCAGAAGAGATTTTGGTCGTATGTGAAGTACACCAATGATAAGGCGTAATAAATACGTCCACTGGGTGATAGGGACGATAATGTTACAATGGCATTGCCACTAAAGAGGAGTTACTAAATATGGTTTTCCGAAATTCCTTCACCAAAGAACGCAAATAAATATTCCAGAATTCGAATCAAGAATATCTGTCAATCTGAGTAACTTAGAAGCGAATATCTTCTTTGTAGCGAAGCAGCATTAATAATTTAATAAAGACAAATCTTCCGGTCTAGGTAGTATAACAGTTAGTGGGTGTTCTTCAACGTAGTCCACATATTAAGGAAAACCGTACTTCTCCCTCCATCCATTGATTCGCAGGTGGGAAGGGTAACTGCGACAGGCCTCCCGGCTTCCTCTTTTTGCGATCAGAATTTTTTATTATGTTAATTAAGCTAGGATCCCACCCCTCTTCCCACTGCGACTTCGTATGATTTTACTTTGATTCATGTTATGAGCTGTGTGGCGTACCGATAAGAATACTAACACCTTCTTTGACTAATTTCGTTCTTTATTCCTACTTATTCGATATATCACAACCTCCTTTCACATTCCTATCCTAGCACCTTCGTCGCCTATATTGGCATCATCAGCGGCCATCTCAGCAAACGCAGCTGCGCGAGTGCCTTGCGGGGCTCAGGGCCGTAAAACGCGCAATAAAAGATGGGACGGCTGCTTAGCATTGTGCCTGCAGTCAGTCGACCAGAACTCTCTTACTTTTTTACGGAGTCAAACACTTCACCTCTGCTCCTGTTATCTTTCGACATGCAACTTCCTACGTACGGAACATCCGCTTCTCACTCTCAGCAATAACGCTATGCTCAACTGGGAAGACAGCAACGCTGAAGTACCAATCTTGACCTCACAGACTCAGTCAAGCCCAAGTTATACACGAAGAACCAAAACTACTGATAGCTTCTTCTGGCTTTGATATTATTGTTAATGCTAAGAAAAAGATTAACACACGTACGAACAGCTCCAGCAGTAAGCCACACCAGAATTGTAAGCATCCAAGTGAAAGAACATAATTACAGCTATGGTAAGGCTAACGTTCACTTGCTTTTCATTGGATTGAGGATGCAGCTCTCGGTGCAACGACGTCAGGCTGTGTCCTACTTGCTCCTATCTCGTGCCCAAACAAAGTTCTACAAGAAAGTATTCAAGTTTGGTGTTAGGAGTGTTTAAGGCTTCAGTGAAATATGAGGGTTGGAACTTTAATAGTGACAACTATTTATTTACAGCTCGTACAAAATAGATACGTGCTTCAAAGTGTTACTGACCTTCAAAGTAGTCACCAGCATTGTGTACAATCTGTTGCCAGCGATGTGGAAGTCGTAGGATGCTCTTAGCAGTGCCAGTTGTGTTGACAGTTCCAGAGGCGCGGTCTATTGTCCGACTAATTTGTAGCAGCTCTGAAGCGAATGCCGTAAAGTGTTTCCTTCAGTTTCGAAATCGAGTTGAACTCACGAGGGCCTAACTCATGGGAGTGCAGTAGGTGGTATAGCACTTAGCAGCCCCATCAGTCAAACAAATCAGTAACAAACGTCCTGGCAGATTAAAACTGTGTGCCAGACCGAGACTCGAACTCGGGACCTTTGCTTTTCACGGGCAAGTGCTCTACAAACTGAGCTACTCAAGCACGACTCACGCCCCGTCCTCACAGCTTTTATACCGCCAGTACCTCGTCTCCTACCTTCCAAACTTTACAGAAGCTCTCCTGCGAACTTTGCAGAACTAGCACTCCTGGAAGAAAGAATATTGCGGAGACATGGCTTAGCCACAGCCTGGGGCTTGTTTCTAGAATGAAATTTTCACTCGACAGCGGAGTGTGGGCTGATATGAAACTTCCTGACAGATTAAAACTGTGTGCCGGACCGAGACTCGAACTCGGGAACTTTGCCTTTCGCGGGCAAGTGCTCTACCAAGTGAAGTTTGGAAGGTGGGAGACGAGGTACTGACAGAAGTAAAGCTGTGAGGACGGTGCGTGAGTCGTGCTTGGGTAGCTTAATTGGTAGAGCACTTGCCCGCGAAAGGCAAAGGTCCCGAGTTCGAGTCTCGGTCCGGCACACAGTTTTAATCTGCCAGAAAGTTTCATATCAGCGCACACTCCGCTGTAGAGTGAAAATTTCATTCTATAAACCGGTAACAGCTTGCACTGCACGTGCTTGAGCATTGTCCTGCAAAATAGTGGTCAGGGTAAATTGACTGCGGAAATAGCAGGAAAGTTAAAGGGGGGAGGCACTGTCATGAGTGGTAAAATACCAGTGGTTATAGGGTTCAGAAAAGACCCTTTTATAGGGTAGGGAGGACAGAAAGAAAGCAAATTTTAAGAGAGGTCAGAACTGAGACAAACCTTCAATTTGAGAAAGAAATCAAAAAAACATAATTCTAGCTTATTACATCAGCATAAACAGCCATTGGTTAAGAATTTTCAACAGTCCGCAGATGTTTTAACTCCACCCAATTTTAACTCAGTCAATGTGAAATGTCAGCTATCTTTATTGCATCAAAATATTCGAGGACTGAGAAATAAAATTAATGAAATAACTATCTGCATAGATGAATTAGAGTCTTCAAACCCAGTTGACATAATCTGCCTCTCTGAACATCATGTGACCACTGGTATAGAACTTTTAAGTGTTACAGGGTTTAGGTTAGCATCTCACTTTTGTAGATCAGAGTTGGAGAAAGGAGGAGTTGCCACATTCATCAGGAACTGTCATAAATTTAAGAACATAGACATTCATAAATTTTGCCTAGAGCAGCATATGGAAGCATGTGCAACAGAATTAGAATTTCACAAAAAATCCTTCATAATATTAAGTGTATATCGAGCACCTACAGGTAACTTTAATCTGTTTGTAAACCACCTTGAAGCTGTACTGGCCCATTTAATAACCAAAAACAAATAAATAGTGGTTGCTAGTAATTTCAATGTAGATTTCCTTAAAGACTCTCCCAATAAGAACTTATTTGAGTTAGTAACACTATCATTCAACTTAATTCCCACTGTAAAGTTCCCCACTAGGATAGCCACTTGCTCACAAACAGCCATTGATAATATCTTTATAGAAAAGGCCAATGAACAAAATTATATTACAAAACCAATAGTCAATGGCCTCTCAGATCATGACATGCAGTTCCTTCTGTTAATGTTAATGTTAATGTTAATACTGAACAGGATATAAAATCTGTTAAATCTGAGCTCAAGAGGATAATCAGTAGGCCAAAAATTGATTATTTTAGGACACTCCTCAGAGACATTCACTGGACTGATGTTTACAGTGCTCATGGCATGTGTGGTGTCTCCGCCAGACACCACACTTGCTAGGTGGTAGCCTTTAAATCGGCCGCAGTCCGTTAGTATACGTCGGACCCGCGTGTCGCCACTATCAGTGATTGCAGACCGAGCGCCTCCACACGGCAGGTCTAGAGAGACTTCCGAGCACTCGCCCCAGTTGTACAACCGACTTTGCTAGCGATGGTTCACTGACAAAATACGCTCTCATTTGCCGAGACGATAGTTAGCATAGCCTTCAGCTACGTCATTTGCTACGACCTAGCAAGGCGCCAGTTACTATTGATACTATAATCATGTACCGTCAAGAGCGACGCTCATCATTAATGGATTAAAATTAAGTATTCCACCAGCTACGTCCGTTTTTCTAAAGTCTAAATTCCTTGTCCTGTTCCAGACCTCACGCCAGCCTGCGTGAGCTAAAACGCGTGCCTTTCGGCTTCCTCTAATAATACGGTGTTGGCTCTCCTGCCAACCCACAACAGCATGAATGAAAAATATAACACTTTTGCTGATAAAGTGCTTACCTTATTCGAGCACTGCTTTCCCCCAAAACTTACCAAGGTTACAGCAAAGTCTACAAAGAAGCCATGGATTACTCGAAGAATAGGGGTACCTTGTAAAACAAAAAGAAAACTGTATCTGTCAATCCGAAACATTTCCAATGTTGATGCTCTAGCACATTATAAGAAATACTGCAAAATATTAAAGACTGTAATACGCATGTCAAAGCAAATATATTACAAGGAAAAAATAGTCATATTAGATAACAAAATAAAGACAATATGGGATATAGTGAAGGAGGAGACCGGTAGAACCAGACATGAAGAGGAACAAATAGCATTAAGAGTAAATGATACATTGGTGACAGATGTGTATAACGTTGCAGAACTTTTTAACAAACATTTTATAACTATTACTGAAAAGATGGGGTTGTCCGGTTTGGTAGATGCTGCTATGGAATACCTCAGATCAGATATTTCAAGTAATTTCCATAATATGAATTTGACCCTCACTACCCCAACAGCAATAATGTCCATCATAAAATCTTTAAAATCAAAAACATCTAGTGGTTATGATGAAATATAAACAAAGTTAATTAAAGAATGTGATTCTGAGCTAAGTAACATATTAAGCTATCTGTGTAACCAGTCGTTTATCAGTGGAATATTTCCTGAATGGCTGAAATATGCTGAAGTGCCACTGTTTAAGAAGGGAGATAAAGAAATAGCATCAAATTTCCGTCCAATTTCACTGTTGCCAGTATTCTCAAAAATTTTCGAAAAAGTAATGTACTGTCGGCTTTATAACCATCTTATCTCAAATAACATACTGTCAAAGTCACAGTTTGGATTTCTAAAAGGTTCTGATATTGAGAAGGCTATCTACACTTACAGTGAAAATGTGCTTAATTCATTAGACAAAAAATTGCGGGCAACTGGTATATTCTGTGATCTGTCAAAGGCATTGGACTGGGTAAATCACAATATCCTTTTAAGTAAATTAGAATATTATAGTGTAACAGGAAATGCTGCAAAATGGTCAATAAAATATTTGTGGACATTAATCACTGGTTCCTAGCCAATTCTTTGTCACTAAACTTTGAAAAAACACACTATATGCAGTTCAGAACTTGTAAGGGGTGTCCCATGAGTATATGTCTAACATACAATGACAAGAAGATAGAAGAAGTGGACAGTGTTAAATTCTTGGGATTACAGCTTGATAATAAATTCAACTGGGAGGAGCACACCAGAGAACTGCCGAAGCGTCTTAACAAATCTCTGTTTGCAATGCGAATTTTGTCAGACATAGGGAATATAAAAATGAAAAAGCTGGCATACTATGCTTACTTTCATTCCATGTCATACGGGATTATTTTTTGGGGTAATTCATCAAGCCAAGCTAAAGTTTTCCGGGCACAAAAATGTGCAGTAAGAGTTATACATGGTGTGAACTCAAGAACATCCTGCAGAAGCCTGTTTAGGGAACTAGGGATACTAACTACTGCTTCCCAATATATTTATTCCTTAATGAAATTTGTCATTAAAAATATATCACTTTTTCAAACCAACAGCTCAATTCATGGAATCAATACTAGAAATAAGAATAATGTTCACAAGGATTTAAAGTCACTTAGTCTTGTACAAAAAGGTGTGCATTATTCAGGAACACACATTTTCAATAACTTGACAGCAGCCAGAAAAGGCTTAACAACCAATGAAATTCAGTTTAAGAGAAGCCTAAGGGATTTATTGGTGGCCAACTCCTTCTACTCCATTGATGAATTTCTCAGTAAAACCAACTGATTTGTATATAAGTACAATATAACTTCTGCACAATTTCAGTACAGTAATGTGTTCATTGAAAATTTGAGTGTGTGTGTGTGTGTGTTTGTAAGTACAATCTAACTTCTGCACCATTTCAGTGCAGTAATGTGTTCATTGTAAATAAGTATTATAGTAGTTGTATTACATGTTTATTACCTTATAAAAAATAAAAAAAATTATTTTAAATTCAGTGCATTAGTATATGTAAAATGACTCTTTCATACAGTGTTCATTAAAAAATGACGATCATTCCGCTTGGGACCTGTGGAATGGTACATTAGCTTATTTGTTTTAGTTGTAAATATGTGTCATGTATTGTTGTTTTTCTGACATGTTCCACATCCTGGAGGACCTCCTCACTACGTATCAATTGGAATGAAAGTAAATCTAATGTAAATCTAAAAGGTCCTGCAGAAAGTGTCATTACTTCACTCTCTGTGCTGCTCATTTTTGGATCACATCCTACGACCAACTTAGAGACAGTAGTGAAGACACTTTCTGCAGGACCTGACCATCATTTTGCAGGACAATGCTCAAGCACGTACAGTGCAAGCTGTTACTGATTTGTTTCACTGATGGGGCTGCTAAGTGCTATACCACCTACTGCACTCCCATGACTTAAGACCTCGTGAGTTCAACTCGGTTTCTAAACTGAAGGAAACACTTTACAGCATTCGCTTCAGAGCTGCTACAAATTAGTCGGGCAATAGACCGCGCCGCTCGAATTGTCAACACAACTGGCACTGCTACGACCTCCACATCGCTGGCAACGGATTATACACAGTGCTGGTGACTACTTTGAAGGCCAGTAAGACTTTGAAACACATATCTATTTTGTACGAGCTGTAAATAAATAGTTGCCACTATTAAAGTTCCAACCCTCGTAAAACTCAGCAGCTCAAGAAACCAATTCTGAAAGCTCTATTCGTCATTAAATGACAGACCAGTTTTGAACCAATTAGTAACAGCGTTAGTGGCCGCTGTCAGATGATGTTCCATGATTCCTCTGAAGTTACTCCCCTTTTCCCACTCGCAGGAAGTTTCGTTGCTGAAACTGCTGACAGCTTTATCAGTGAGACTCTTCTTTACACAGCCTGTATGCCACGGGCCGATTCCTCCCGCGTTTCTGGCCGGAGGCTCCACCCCCAATGCGATAACTAGCGTTTCGATGTGGTGAAGGTTGATGATGGCGTGCTGGACGGCTTTGTCAGAGGCCTATAAAAAGCTCGCTGTCGCTGCAGATCGCTTGCCTCGTAATGTACGACTCTCGCTGTCAGTAGGCTGCCTTCGTCTCCCCAGTGGCTCTTTCATTAGCGTACACCGTAGTGTCGCTTCCTCCAAGCCTGTTCCCACCAAAGGAAGCTCCCATTGGTTATTTTTTTGTATTATTTTTCTTTAATATATTCGATCTTCAATTCGTTCATAAAATAATGTGCAGTCCATATTTACAATTTTAGATTTGTCTCCACCCTTCCCCTCTTTGCCAATATTAAATTTAACATTATAAGTACTTCTTAGTTACTTTAAAAATATATCAGTTGACATTCCTTCGTTACCCTTCCACCAATAGCAGGCTTGTTGCTGGGGCTGCTCACCCTTTCCGCCCTCGGTTCAAGACTCCAGAGCAACGGTTGACACCACAAATTAGTCGCACCTCCTCTGCGAGGTACAAGGGCTCGGCCTATTTCAGCTGTAGGCAACTATCTCCCACTGTCATTTTTGTAGCTAAATCATAGCCATTCATTTTTAGTAGTGCACTTGCACCTAAGTTTCGTGATTTGCTAGCTGACACCAAGTTGTGGTCAGTAAGGTAGCAGAGATCCTACCACAAATCATGCACATATTAATGATAAGTAATAGTGTCTGAAACTCCTGTCCCGTGTTCTTAAGTCGTCGGTTGTCGCGAGGATTCTTGTAATAAAGCCTCCTCCCGTTTTATCAAGCAACCAACGGCCGCCTCTGCATCAGTTAATTCCCTAGGGTGATGCATTTCTTGTCTCTTCCTGCGCTGATGCTTCCTTGCCAGATCTCAGGGTTCTTGGAAATCACGTATTATGTGCTTTCTATTGTCGATGTGTTTTATCACTAAGTAATAATGTCGTGTGACTAGGGCCTCCCGTCGGGTAGACCGTTCGCCTGGTGCAAGTCTTTCGATTTGACGCCACTGCGGCGACTTGCGCGTCGATGGGGGATGAAATGATGATGATTAGGACAACACAACACCCAGTCCCTGGGCGGAGAATATCTCCGACCCAGCCGGGAATCGAACTCGGGCCCTTAGGATTGACATTCTGTCGCGCTGACCAATCAGCTACCGGGGGCGGACTATCACTAAGTTACAGACTAGTATTGCGTTTCATATAAATGTGTCTTCTGATTCGTACGGAAGGGAGTCTGCGTTTCAAGTATCAAATTGTTCCCACCTTTGTCTCTATATAAACGCCCCAGCTCTCTCAAACAAAAATTCACTACTCTCATCATTTGTAGAATCTAATAGCAATTCTGTCTACTACTTTCTGTTTGTGATAGTTAGCCTTAATGTGCCTAGATGTAAAGAGATGTGTCCGTAGACCAACTACGGCACAAATTTTGATGTGTCACAGACAACTGATGTCAACGTACAGTTGCGAAATGTGAAACTACACTGCTCAAAATAATTAGGGGAACTTGATTTTGGCTGTTTGCCACACTCCGTTAAGCTAGAATTGAGGACTTGATAATCTACCAAATTATACCTATGTCATTCAAAAAATAAGTACGCAACAAAACATGATTACATCCCCGATAGTTTACATAAAAAGTCTGAAATGTTCGACAGGTAACCAAAAACAAAGTGGAAACAATAATTCATATCGTAATGCTTGGTGCTTTTCATTGGACTTTGACAACTTCAGTAACATGTACACCTTCATTGAGCGCTTATCACTGCTCGACACCTACTTGGCACGCTCTGTATTAATCTACAGAGGTCATCCTGTGGTATTCGTTCTCATTCTTCAGTGAGAGCCCATGAGAGTTCTTGGAGAATCTACGGTGGAAAAGAACGACCACGAACACGTCTGTCAAGCATTTCTCACATTTGCGAGATGGGGCTTGGGTCTGTACTCACCGCTTGTCATTCCATTACTTGAATGTCAAGGCTTCGCAAGAGATCCATACTGACGTCCACTTCATATGTCCTGAGGTTAGAAGAAATTCAGAGCTACCATCGTATGCAGCACCCGCCACTTGGTCAAGCAAGATACATTCGATGTGCTGCCTGGCTGTAAGGCGACCATGGACAACGACCAGATCCGTATGGCCTCCCTGCAACATCACAGAACACTGGAAATCTCTCGATTTCCCGTACAACTTCTGGCAAGTACCGCCCACTACGGGTCTCCGCACACGAACACGGCTGTCACCTTGAGCCAGAGGATGTCTGGACTCGTCTGTGAATAACATGTTTCGCCAGTGGCGAAGTTGCCAGGTGACACGGAAACGGCAGAACTGAAGGCCAGTTGCAAGATGTTGTCGTATCAAGTGGGTTACTCGAACAGAACGTCTGGCTCGTAAGGCCCTCTCTCATAACCTGATCGTTAAATTCTAATTGGACGCAGCTGCTCCAGTGACCGTTCTAAGATCGTCCTGCAGTGTTCTGGCGGTATCCAAAAAACGCAGCAACACAGAGGTAGTCAGATATCGGTCATCACGTGTGGTTGTTATGCGTCGGCGACCGTGTCCAGCCCGCCTTGTGTATTGGTCTGTCTCCTTGTAGCGAGTCCGAAACAAATGGATGACTCAAGCAGAGGTATTGACATCTACAGCAACACAACTGGAAGCCCATCCTTTTTTCATGAAATAAACAGGATTGCAACTTGCACTGCATTAAGACGTCGCACTGCATCTGCTTGGTTGAGTACAACGTCCACAAACGACTACTGCAACCAGTGTACCTCACTAGAAAATACTGAAACACCGGTACCCATTTCCTTCTGAGGGGTCACCTGATACTGTAATGCGTAGCGCAGCCAACAGATGTCGAATGCTTTTTAATTGTTGCCTACAATGAAAGCGAGCATCTCAGGCTATGCAATAAGACCACAGATACCGCCTGTATCAAAGTAGATTTAACACAATTCTTTTGAATAGCGCATTTCGTAATGTTTACCACAACAGTAATCGTCAGTAACAGTGTCTGCTATTTCCGACATGCATGCGTCTCTAAATGACTTTCTACTGTGAGGATACAGACAATTTACAAACACAGAGATCGTAACTGTCAATGATACAACTACATCCGTGAGTAAGCAATGAACTGTGATGCCTTAATGTCTCTAGAGGTAATGAGATACCAAATGTATCCGAAGAGTAACTACATCTGCCAATACGAAATAAACCGTGACGCCTCATCGATTAGAATTGCACAGTCAGGACTTATTTCTCTACACAGACAGCTTAACTAGAGGTCACCCACAGTGATAACTTCTCAAAAGTAAGTCTGCCGTCCAATAGGCACTACCTCCTAGTCGTACGTCTCAAGCAGCTGCAGTTTTCCTGAGTGAAGTGTATATGTGAGGTGATGTTCTTTTCTGGGTCTAGCGACGCTGTCAAGTACTGGGCGCCCACAAGTCTTCAGTCCGCAAGGACGCACAAGTCCCTCGCGTAGAAAACCGCAGAGTCCGTGGTGCCGCCACCCACGCACAAATGATACTTATTGCCGACCCGATAGGCAGATCACAATCACTTAAGGTCTCTATATTGTATGCTAATAATATCCCGCAAGGCGTATCAGCACTTGCGGAGAGTAGCAATTTGTTTACTGTCAGAAACACAAGTTCAGCTGTCATCGCTTTATAATTGTTTATAGCGGATAGGCGCCCGTTTTCTCTCAGAGGAAATACCGACATTGTTTGCGACGGAAGAACGCCTGCCACATTCTGTCGAAATATCTGCCTACGTTCGATAGTGGAGAGCGGCCAAGTCCGCACGTCAGTCGTCCAGTGGGCAAATGTGCTGTTTCATCTGAGGCGAAGGCTGAATGGCTGTACACAATAGGCACGTCCCACTGCACAATAGGTCGCCAAATAGCGACTCTGCGCGGAGATCGGATCAGGGTGCGGAGCCGAATTACGAAAGGTCTCCCTGTATAGCCGTACTTCACAGTAGCTGTCTCCAGCTAAACTGTGACATTTTTGTACCCGAAGTGCTAACGGGAAGCTTTCTACTATTTCTCTACGGCTGTCAAAATTTTTTGGAATGACTGAAAACAAAAAAGGTGTGTTTAATTGCTGTGGAAATGAAGGAATTGTGTTCACATAATTCTGACAATGGAAACCTCCGGTGCATAACTAAAAACAAGCCCTCGACATTACTCACAGAGTGATCACCGCAGCAAAGCATCTCTGGCGTAGAGCTATAGAGTCGATACAATGCAATGCAGTGCGACGTATCTGGGCAGGGACGTTGTTGTAGACTATAGACACAGTGTACTATATTTTTTGAAATATTTGTGCGCAGTATTGTTCTCAGAAGTGAAGTCGTTATAGAAGCAGTATCTACAATACGTAGCTTTCTAATATTGGTAACCCGTGGTACATACTATAATCCTTTAAAAGTTATCGTTTCATATATATATATATATATATATATATATATATATATATATATATATGGTAGTACTTCCATTTGCTCTCTTTCACTTTTCATTACCAGACGTTATGTTGGATGAACGGCTGTCGAACACCAGAGAGAGTCCGTGATGCTGCCACCCACACGCAAGTGGTACTTATTCCGACCCGATAGGGAGATGACAATCACTTAAGGTCTCTATATTGTCATTTCCCGAGATGGCTGGCTCTGAGCACTATGGGACTTAACTGCTGAGGTCCACAGTCCGCTAGAACTTAGAACTACTTAAACCTAACTAACCTAAGGACGTCACACACATCCATGCCCGAGGCAGGATTCGAACCTGCGACCGCAGCGATCGCGCGGTTCCAGACTGTAGCGCCTAGAATCGCTTGGCCACTCCGACTGGCATTTCCCGAGATGTATAGACTGTTCGTGGAACTGTGGTTGTTAAGCGAACCCATGACGAAACGCATCGCTCTCCTTTGCCTTGTCTCCACCTATTCTATTAATCCCACCCGATAAGGATCCCAGATTTGACGAGTAATTTTCAGTAATTCGTTGAACGCGTGTTTTGTAAGACACTTCTTTCGTAATGTATTAAATTTTCTTAGATGTCCGTTTGTAAAACTATACTGTCATTTTTCCTTTTTTAGTAATTTTTTTTCGTCAGAGACAGCAGACGAACAGTTTCACTAAACAGTGGGGTCTCCAGATTTCTAACGAATTAGCCCCAACACAATCTCGTTTCAGTCCACAGAAGTCAAGTGTATTGTTTCACAACAACATTACACGTAGTAATCACGGTGCATAAATTTCAATGAGACGATATACTACATGCTTCCAGACACAAGATGTCTGTCCACCAAATGCCTGATGTGATTAGTTAGGTATGGGGACATTTAACGGTGTTTGCAATAGGTGCCTAGATGGTTGTACAGAAGCGTTCATATCTGATTGAGCCTGTTTACTGTTTAAATTTATATTTTAGGTGAATGATGAGACAGTAAATGGTCTTCTCAGCATGTATATGTGATTGATACATTCATTGGCTATGAGCAATGCCATGTGGCGATCTGAACGGCCTAAACGCTTTCTGAAGTACACTACCAGCAAAAAAAATTTCGATCTCCCATAAAGAACGTAATCTTTTTTAAGTACACAGACACATTCTACAAACTAAATGTGCCAACAAAATAAATATTTTCGCTCTCTATCATTAACTACAGACAATGGTTTAGTTTTTAGTCTCTTCAGAGTACTCATTTTTGCCGTCAGAAGAGCGTGGCATTCTAGAGATAAGACTTTGTAGTGCTTTTGCAGATATTGCAGTCCAACACGTCCGTAAATTATCCTACAAATCTTCAGCATTAGATGACCTCGGTTTTCTGACCTCCCCGTAAAGTTCGTTCCATAAGAGCTCACTGTGATTTAAGCGAGATGACTGACTTGGACAAATCATATTCTTCAGTTTGCTACATTTCTCTCTTCTATTGACATACCCTCTGCACAGTTTAGATGCAAGTCTGGGATCACTGTTCTGCAGCAGAACAAATCCGCGACCAGTAAGTCTCTTGCCACATGGAACTGCATCGTTGGTCAGTATCCCGTGATATCCTTCCTTCTTTAATGTTGTATTCATTCCCACTAAATCACCAACTTTAACACCTGTGAAACGTCCCTATGTCACACCGGACTCTCGATTATGCTTCACCTCTGGTGTCACACACTGACTCTTAATAAGTTCTCCACGAACTCGACGAACAAATACTTGACAGTGGCTCCCAAATACTTCAAACTTAGTTTCGGCCGAGAATAACACCTTGGACCATTGCTGCACGTTCTGGTCCTTTTTCCTATCTCTTCACCTTATTCTGTTCTCGTAATAAAGGTTTTATGGCCGCTAAGAACCCATTTAAACCTTGTTCACGTTGACGGCATTGCGGTGTTAAGACAGAAATTGGAGCTGCTCGCTTACTATTTACTTCCTCGCGAAATTCATGTGCAGTACTAGTTCTTTGACGTTTACTTTGCACGCATATGAACTGATCTTCTCTGTATGATTTTACTCGAGGTCGTCCACGTCGCGAAAGTTTTGCATTGGCACCGCTTTTAGCTTGAACCGCTAAATGCGGACACCACTGCATATTGGGTTACGCGATTGTCCTACTAGGATAGTCTTCCTTATGGAGATTTACAATTACAACATGTTTTTCAGTTCCAATCTTGTGCTTCCATCCTGTTAGGAGATAATATCGCATGACCCCGATAAGATATACGAGCACACTGCTAGATACAAACAGTGTATTGTAAACTAATGTGTACTGATTACTACGCAGACAGCTGCAGGAACGAGGGCTGTTCGAACGAAACCGTCTTTCGTAATGGCACGTCATCGAGTTTTGGATACTCATCAACACCCTCTGTGCTAGCAGTCAGTCAGATACACAACAGAGCCGTTTAATCCTTACATGTTTGCACTTATTTTACTATGGGAACGGGGATATGATAGAATATTCGAAACGAATTCCCTGTTTTAGCAACAAATCCATACTCGTGATAGGTGATCGAAAACTTTTCACCGGTAATGTAAACGCTATATGATCAGCCAGTTTTAAACATATCAGTATTACGTCCCAGTTACGTGAATGACCGCTGGTTGGTGGCATTGCTAAGGCCCATCTCATGTTTGCCGCGTACAGGACTGGACACTCCTGCCTAAGTCAACAAATAGTTACGTTTTTCGTGGTTACTATTCTTTACAGCAAATCGCTGTCTCTCGTGTGATTTTCAGGATTATGTCTAGGCGGGAGTGATTGTTATATGGAAACTGGGGGTGGGGGGGGGGAGAAATGGCCTTCATATGTCGCGTAGTTACATTTAGGTTTTTGAATAACTGGAAGGCGTGTACGGAAGTGCCAGGTCCTATTGGGTACGTTATTGAAGAATACAGAAACAAATAAATCTAAGAACTACCACTAACACATTAGTTGAACATATAGGAACTCAACGTGGCATAGTTGGGGCTAGAAATAATAATAAAAGCGATAACTTTGTGGCGAGGCAAAGAATGGAATATGTAAGTCAGGTTATGGGAGATGTAGGATATTGTATGAAGCTAAAAGAGTTTGAGGAGGGAGTGAAACACTTACGATTATGAAATGCTTGGCACGTACAACTGATGCAGTCAGAAGTAATTGAATTAGAGAGAGAGCTGAACTCTTGGATTGGGAACACTGCTGTCAGCACGAAGGATGAAGTCAGTAGTGCAGAGTATCGTGTGGCAGTGATATCGCCAGGCCGTGTAGTCAGCGTCGGCGTGATACTTGAGAGATTGATGAGCATGGCGTAACCCCAGCGTATGGAATCCTCTATGTCCAAGGCCGAGCAAGCACTGGGCGTGTCGCCTGCCACCGTCTCAAGGATGCACCTTAAGGGCCTCAGTTCGGAGAAAAGTGCAGTCACCAGAATCAGTTGCTACAGGTATTAATGTAATGACAGCAGGAGGCGCTGTTGGTATTAGGAGATTTTACAGTGGAGAGATGAATCACAATGAAGCGATTATCCGACAGTTCAACATCGAACAGCAACAGACGATGTGCAGACATGCCATCCAGAGAAGAGGCACGGAGAACAAAAGCTTCCGCCTGGCTTTTGTACCACTGTGCTCTGCACGAAGATCATACTGGGTGCACGATCAGAACATTTCTATCATGAGCCGCAGTTCACACTGGTACAAGCCGACAGCAAACAGAATGTAGCAAAACAACATTATTGGCAACGGGCACTATACATCCAGATGGTGGAGGTATTCTCGTGTTCATGCGGGACTAGCTGATTACCCAGGACTGCCAGATATTTGTTTATCCCAACATTAGTGGTCGTGTGGTAGCGTTCTCGCTTCCCGCGCCCGGGTTCCCGGGTTCGATTCCCGGCGGGGTCAGGGATTTTCTCTGCTTCGTGATCACTGGGTGTTGTGTGATGTCCTTAGGTTAGTTAGGTTTAAGTAGTTCTAAGTTCTAGGGGACTGATTACCATAGATGTTTAGTCCCATAGTGCTCAGAGGCATTTGAGCCAATGTAATCAGTCTGTAGTGAAAGAAAGAACATAGTTTATTTCATCTAATCTGCACAGTGTATAGTCCTTGGTAGTAATCGCCGGCCGGTGTGACCGAGCGGTTCTAGGCGCTTTAGTCTGGAACCGCGCGACCGCTACGGTCGCAGGTTCGAATCCTGCCTCGGGCATGGATGTGTGTGACGTACTTAGGTTAATTAGGTTTAAGTAGTTCTAAGTTCTAGGGGACTGATGACCTCAGATGTTAAGTCCCATAGTGCTCAGAGCCATTTGAGCCATTTTGGTAGCAATCCATATTGGAAAATGTGATTGCTGTTCATCACCGGGGGCTCATCATCTTGGTTACTGTGGACGCCAGAGCTGGTTTACGGTGTCTGGTAAAGGGTGCTCCGTCCAGTTGGGAGATAATGACCCATTCTTTACGTAACGCCTTTAAATGGTTTCTGCTTGGCGCGTTCCATGGCGGCTTAACGGTAAGTAATTGCCCCATTTTGGCAATAGTTTTCCAGCACTTATTGAAAACAAACTGTAGGAAAGCCCTGGCGGGAAGTAGGACTTTGCACAGAAGTATTACTAACGTGAGCGATAAATGGTAAGTGACATTGTCGGCATTCTCCTCCTCAACGTGACTAGCTGAAAGATCTGGATGTAAAAAAATCACGAAGTTGCTTGAAGCTCTTGAAATCAGGGAGGCAGTTGGCAGCCCTTGACTAAGTAGGTATGAAATCGGAAGCCTTGAGGGAGGAGGAGGTGGGGAGAAGTTGGCATTAAAGTATTGTATGTGTAGGAAATTTGAAGTGAGTGATCCTCAGTGATCGTCGAAGTTGTTTTACTGGTGCGGAAGGCTACAGGAATTGGAAAACTCATTGCCGTGCATTGGCAATGATTTCGTCTTAGTCATTTTCTGATTCTACAAGCATGCGTTGCGATTTAGTGAGCAATCACGTGCTCAGTGGGCAGAGTTCTCATACCAGAACGTGCGACCACTATATAACTCGAAATAGTGTTTGATAAAAGTGACAGATTAGGCGAGGCTTAATTGAGCCGCTAAATTACGTATGTTGGTGTTCTTGCTTTGCGATACTTGTTTCCTTCTGAACTGTTATCCCGGTTTTTTTTATTATGAGAGACTATTGGCGGGATTGCTGGAAACCGGTTGGATGCGGTGTAGTGACTTTCCGGAGTAGGTTTTCCAATCTACAAGCTTCCGTAGTTGAATTCGCCAACGCACATCTACGAGTTGGCGTTCGATTCGAAAGTACGATGTTTTGAATCCTGGTGGTGGATGAATTTTCATTGCCAATATTTAGTAACGACGGGAGGAGGGGTGGTGGTGTGAAGTTCCTGATCACCAGTATTTGCGCCAGTGTCTAGCATTAACTTCCAAGTCTCTCGTGAAATGAAGGCATGAGACACAGTTAACGCAGATCCGACCGGCGGGTGGGGACGTTAAGCTCTGCTGCCCTTGGTGCCATTCTAGAGGAATAAGGCTACGCACTAGCACTGGATTTTAGCCTCGCAATTCTCTCCTTATCGTCCTACAACACAAACGTGACACTGCTCTACACACGCATCCATTGCACTCGCTTACACTCTAAAAATACATATACGACACGCCTCTCACATACCCACAAAGAAAAGAGGACAATGTGCGAGGAGGAAGAATACCCTTTCCCAACTGTCAGTGGCTGATCACACCCCTTGGGATTTCCCAACCATTTACATTCACATTTTTCAGTCTAGCTGTTAGATCTAAGAGACTTTCTGAAAGCAATTAGAAACATGCCACTTATCAGTAAGTACGTATTCCTGATATTTGTTATTGGTATGGGATTAGCCGTAATGTTTGCTCTGTCTCGAGGATCAAAGCGATGTTGACGACTCTTTTTTTCAGACAAATTTATTAATGTTAAAGTGCAAAGGATTAATCCAAGCTCGCCAACAAACATCTCTGAGCAGGTATTGTGACCAATGCTTCGAGTAATTTGTCTCGCACGTCACACGTCGCAATGAGCGTGTCGATTCCGGTAGCGGCTAGGAATGGTACATAGGCTCCGAGGACAAGAAGGAAAGAAAGTTTCAGTAGGTATGATAAATCAAGATGAAATTGCTCCACGGGTTCCAGAGTCATGTTAATCATCACCCCATTTCTAGAAGTGCTAGAGGTCCCACTTTTTTTGTGGTAAATAATGTGTGTGTACCAATGAAGCTAAAATCTTCTGGGTTATTAGGCCGCGTCATATTTCTCCTAAAATGATCGACGTTTCGACCCCTCTGCTGGGATCTTCCTCAGGATCTTCTGGTGTCTATACTGCTAGAACTGCTGTTCTAGCAGTAGTGGATACCAGAAGATCCTGAGGAAGATCCCAGCAGCGGGGTCGAAACGTCGATCATTTTAGAAGAAATATGACGCGGCATAATAACCCAGAAGATTTTAACTTCAGTGATAACGACCACGAAAGACTGCAGACTTACATATGTGTACCAAGTTTGGTTGAATTTTCTCCGGTTGAACCAGAGCTTTACTTTGACACGCGCACACACACACACACACACACACATGCACATACACAGCAACCTGAATACTGTCTGAGCTTCCAGAAGTACAATGCACTTCCTTAGTATTCCTGAATGATTTCAGAATGCTTCGAAAACACCGACGACGTGACACTACATTGTGGTCGCCCAGGTCACTTGATGTTGGACATGTTAAGCTAATTTGATACCCCAACGAGCGAGATGTACGTTCCTGCGACCGCACTCCATCTTGAGTTGTAGTGCTGGCACCAGTTGCGTGTTCATAGAACAGTAAAGCTTCTCCATTTGGCATTAGGTCTCTGGTGGGGACCAAGCCACGGCCCGTCGTCGCCATTTTCAGGGCGACAGTACATGCTACAAACCATTAGATAGATGAAACTTCCTGGCAGATTAAAACTGCGTGCCAGCCCAGGAATGAGTCCCAAGTTCGATTCTCGGTGCTGCACAGAGTTTTAATGTGTCAGGAAGTTTCAAATCAACCCATACTCCGCTGCAGAATGAAAATTCATTATGGATACTAGGTAGACGTCTTATATCCAAATAACCATGAGTTTAACCAATAGCAACGAACAATGTTCATTTTTATCCGCATCTGTACCATCTGATTTGTCTTCTGCCAACAGGTCCACCTATTCAGCATTTACAAAAAAAGAAAGTGATTAATACACCTATATATTAATCACTTTCTTTTTTTGTAAATGCTGAATAGGTGGAGCTTAGCAATTGTGCCATAGTGGTTGAGGACGCTAATCGTTCGGCCTGTCATGCAAGCGACGTCATCGCCCGTCGCCGTCCTAGAGCTGTAAAATTTGATTACCTTGTTAGCATATGCTTGTGATATTCTTACTAACAGTTCGCAAGCTAGATAAATTTTTGCCGAACGTTTCTGTATTATTTTTCCCTAGTACAAGGCTGAAGAACGCTACAAAAAAACCACATAATTTCCTCAGTCCACTAGTTACATACGGAAACTCTCCATGATTTTATTCTCCAGTTTCACCCTACTCTTTGTGTTACTGAGACACATTGTAATTAGAGTAGTAAGGTTTTAACTATACCAAACTAAGTCATAGGTAAATACATCAGTACATCAATTGAAACTGTGCAAAAGTCACATTCATCTTGTTTATAGAGCTTCTTGATGAGCTATGAATGCTGCCGGCACGGTAACTCAGCGTGTTCGGTCAGAAGCTTAGTTGCCCTCTGTAACAAAAAAACTGAGTTAATGGATCAACGACGAATTGAAACGGGTGTCTTGCGACGTCCGCACCGAGCAGATACAACGAACGAAAACGTACAAAGTGAGTCTACCAAAAAAAAATTATATGTGCCATATATTTGAATACTATCGTTTAAAAGATAAGGACTAAAAGAATTCCACTAATTTCACTAAGGATGATTTCGGGTTCTTTTTTGAACATTCTTTTTGGAATGAGATTTTCACTCGACAGCGGAGTGTGCGCTGATATGAAACCTCCTGGCAGATTAAAACTGTGTGCCGGACCGAGACTCGAACAAGTGCTCTACCAACTTTTTTTTTTACCGCACAGTCTATAACTGCAGCGCCTTTTTTTATTTTTTTTACTCAGTTTTTTATTACAGAGGGCAGTTAGCCCTCTGACCGAACACGCTTTTTTTTCCAGTGTCAGGCTTACCACCTTTGCTGACATACATGTTGTTGTACTACCGCATAAATTGTGTCTGCAATGTCCATATGTTGACAAATAGTGGCTAATTAGAAAATTAATTAATTAAGGAAATGAAGAAAACTGAAAATGCCCAAATGAAAGACAGGAAGACATTGCGGATGGTACAGATACAAAAGAAACATGCTCCTGTAGCAATGAAATGAAATTCGTGTCGGGGGCGACACCTGCTCGCGAACCGACGTTCGATAGAGCAAGAGAGCCATCTATCGACTCGTTCCCCAGACGTTGGTGTAAACCAACTGAGCTACCCAAGCACGACTCACGCCCCCTCGTCACAGCTTTACTTCTGCCAGTACCTCATATCCTACTTTCCAAACTTTACAGAAGCTCTCCTACGAACCTTGCAGAACTAGCACTCCTGAAAGAAAGGATATTGCGGAGACATGGCTTAGCCACAGCCTGGGGGATGTTTCCAGAACGAGATTTTCAGTCTGCAGCGAAGTGTGCGCTGATATGAAACTTCCTGGCAGATAAAAAGTGTGTGCCGGACTGAGAGCATTTGCCCGCGAAAGGCAAAGGTCCCGAGTTCGAGTGTCGGTCAGGCACACAGTGTTAATCTGCCAGAAAATTTCATTCTTTTTGGAATTCGCATTGTTCACGGTTGACGAGAGTACTGAAGTACTTTATGACAGTGCTGCAATCACTGATCAGGATTCCCTCACTGTTATCCCTGACATGCTTTTATATTCACTGGGATCCAGTTATGAAGAGGTTTACCTTTCATTATGTCTGTCTGTCAACATTCATCTACAGTATTTGATACAGACTGCCACTGTAGACATTCTGACGGCCAGCATAACTCTCACAGGCGCTAAGACTCCGTAATTGGAACCAATTACATATCTCACCTTGATTCGATTGTCTTCTAAGTTGCATGTCGCCTTTGTGGACTTGCAGTTATGATAAACAGTAGCATGAATTAGAGAGTGATTACTTGCTTGTATAATTAACTGTGCATAGCTCGATGTGATAGCATGTACTACCGGCAAAGCCGCGTTTCTTGACTTTCGCAAGGCGTTCGTTACAGTTTCCCACAGTCGTTTAATGTACAAAATGGCTCTGAGCACTATGCGACTTAACTTCTGAGGTCATCAGTCGCCTAGAACTTAGAACTAATTGAACCTAACTAACCTAAGGACATCACACACATCCATGCCCGAGGCAGGATTCGAACCTGCGACCGTAGCGGTCGCTCGGCTCCAGACTGTAGCGCCTAGAACCGCACGGCCACTCCGGCCGGCTTAATGTACAAAGTAAGAGCATATGGACTATCAGCCCAATTGTGTGATTGGATTGAAGAGTTCCTAGATAACAGAACGCAGCATGTCATTCTCAATGGAGAGAAGTCTTCCGAAGTAAGAGTGATTTCAGGTGTGCCACAGGGGAGTGTCGTAGGACCGTTGCTATTCACGATGTACATAAATGACCTTGTGGATAACATCGGAAGTTCACTGAGACTTCTTGCGAATGGAGCTGTAGTATATCGAGAGGTTGTAACAATGGAAAATTGGACTGAAATGCAGAAGGATCTGCAACGAATTGACGCATGATGCAGGGAATGGCAATATAGACAAGTGTAATGTGCTGCGAATACATAGAAAGAAAGATCCCATATCACTTAGCTACAATACAGAAGGTCAGCAACTGGAAGCAGTTAATTCCATAAATTATCTGGGAGTAGGCATTAGGAGTGATTTAAAATGGAATGATCATATAAAGATGATCGTCGGTAAAGCAGATGCCAGACTGAGATTCATTGGAACAATCCTAAGGAAATGTAATCCGAAAACAAAGGAAGTAGATTACAGTACACTTGTTCGCCCACTGCTTGAATATTACTCACCAGTGTGGGATCCGTAGCAGATAGGGTTGATAGAAGAGATAGAGAAGATCCAACAGAGAGTAGCGCGCTTCGTTACAGGGTCATTTAGTAATCGCGAAAGCGTTACAGAGATTATAGATAAACTGCAGTGGAAGACTCTGCAGGAGAGACGATCAGTGGCTTTTGTTGAAGTTTCGAGAACATACCTTCACCGAGGAGTCGAGCAGTATATTGCTCCCTCCTATGTACCGGATGATCAAAAAGTCAGTATAAATTTGAAAACTTAATAAACCACGTAATAATGTAGATAGAGAGGTAAAAATTGACACACATGCTTGGAATGACATGGGGTTTTATTACAACCAAAAAGAAAAAACAAAGTTCACAAAATGTCCGACAGATGCGCGTCGTTTTGTGATGACCGTGTGCTCAGCCGCCACTTTCGTCATGCTTGGCCTCCCAGGTCCCCAGACCTCAGTCCGTGCGATTATTGGCTTTGGGGTTACCTAAAGTCGCAAGTGTATCGTGATCGACCGACATCTCTAGGGACGCTGAAAGACAACATCCGACGCCAATGCCTCACCATAGCTCCAGACATGCTTTATAGTGCTGTTCACAACATCATTCCTCGACTACAGCTATTGTTGAGGAATGATGGTGGACATATTGAGCATTTCCTGTAAGGAACATCATCTTTGCTTTGTCTTACTTTGTTATGCTAATTATTGCTATTCTGATCAGATGAAGCGCCATCTGTTGGAAATTTTTTGAACTTTTGTATTTTTTTGGTTCTAATAAAACCCCATGTCATTCCAAGCACGTGCCAATTTGTACCTCTCTATTCACATTATTTCGTGATTTATTCAGTTTTCAAATTTATACTGACTTTTTGATCAGCTGGTATATCTCGCGAAGAGACCATGAGGATAAAATCAGAGAGATTAGAGCCCACACAGAGGCATACCGACAATCTTTTTTTCCACGAACAATACGAGACAGGAATAGGAGAACCGATAGAGGTACTCAAAGTACCCTCCGCCACACACCGTCAGGTGGTTTGCGGAGCATGGATGCAGATGTAGATGTAGAAAGCGACTGTTTCTATGGTACCTTCAGTCGCACCGCAGGACGAAGGATACTCTTGGGCAGCGTCCATTCTCTCGGGCTCACCTGAGGTCGCAACAAGGTGAGCCGAGCGCTGTGGGCTGGAACACCGCCGCGGGCATGGGCGTGTGCCGGCGGTCACTTTTTACTGTTCATTGCTCTCGTCCTTGTGCTGCGCTTCGACAATAGTCAGCTACAAACGCAGCATTTCGATAAGGGCCGCCGTAATAGTCCGCTTCATCAAGGTCGTATTACTAAAAGGGACCTACTGGACGCTACTTTTCATTAATTTTTCACGTGCTTCGAGGCTGCGCGGTTTCTCAAATGTCACACAAGGCCGTCGGCAGAGCTTCGAATGTAGCCAGTGCTACTGCGCTTCGTAAACACTAATGTTGTGTAACACACGGAAAGTTGGGTTCTTATAGTGTATAGGTGCAGATGGTCAGAAAACGGCCGGATTGAGAAAAGTGGCCACTCCATAATTTTTTTTCCCTGAATTGTGCTGCTGCCTGTCGAAGAGCGGTCAGACAACTTCTAACACACACACTCACTGCTGTCAGTGAGTTTGATAGAGGAAGATTGTTCCGTTATTTTTTTTAGTAAAAACTAAAGTTTATAGCTGGAAGGTCCCGAAAAGAACCACGTGATTCTATGTCTTGAGACAAATTAATTTTAGCCAGGAGATCTCTGAGATTGCCTGGATGCTCCTTGGCTTGCCTTGAAGTGACTGTGAAACATCCCCTAAGAAAAATTAATCAATTACTGTGCTGATAAACCTCTTACGTTATTTGCTTTTCAAACAGCTGAGCAAAACTGAACGTACTCAGACATTACTCTCTTTACTTATTCTGATCGTCACTAAACTGACACACAATATTTTTAGCGCAACGCAATCTGACTTATAATAATCTCTACAAAAGAATGGCCCTGACTAACAATAACCTATCCCTTTCATGAATCACTTACCTCACAAAAATCTTCGTTACTCGAACTACTGCAAAACAGCGAGCGCCACTACTGTCAGCTAAATAAAAGATTGTAACTACTGAAGTCACTAACTACTGATAAGCATAGTTAGCAAATGAAAGATTTTGATACAGAACAAACAATGTATTTACCTTAATAGTGTTCAAAAGTCATAATATATATATATATATATATATATATATATATATATATATATATATATATCAGTTCATGACATCCAGTCTTACAAATTTACTGTCTCTGATTGACACACGTCCAGATCATTCGCTCTCAAAACTCCGCCATTTCTCTCCCCACATCCACCACTGCTGGCGGCTCACCTCCAACTGCGCAACGCTACGCGCTGTTAACAGCCAACTGCCGAACACTACAATAGCGACTATTTCAACAATGCCCACCAGCCACAGACTGCACACAGCACAGCCAGTGAGTTTCATACAGAGCGCTAGGTGACGTTACCAACATAAAAACCTAAACAACCTACTTAAAACTGATCTTTAGTGCTACCCAGAGGACCCGTGTGACTTACGGTATGTCATGGATGCGAACAGTCGTTAACGAGGCCATGCGCATTGTTAGTGGGTCAATACGATCTAGTCCCACATACTGGCTACCTGAGCCACATTTAACCTCCTAATATCAGACGGAAGAGCGCGCTACTGCGTGATTATCAGAAGATTGCCAATAATAGTTGACGACGTATTCCCTGCTGAGCGAAAAAGACTGAGATCAAGACATCACACTGTCATCACAGGAAGCACTCTCATGGAAACTGAATTCAGTCCCATCGATGAATGCAAACGCTGCTGGCAACAAAGCTGTTCTCCACTTTGCCTGAAGCTGTGTTGCAAGCAGAAGAAACCCCCTCGATTCGACCAGCCTCGGGCAATTTGGACTGTCTTGAACCGCATCCGAACGGGCTATGAACTACGTGCAGACACTCTCTACAAGTGGGGCAAATCTTGCATCACCGTCCTGTGACTGTGGTGTGGAACGACAGATTTTGTGTCAAAATGTCGCGCACGTGCCTGCAAGAACCCTTTCAAAGATTTCCTCACAGCAGGGAATGATATTATAAAATACGTGTAAAACCCAGATATCCAACTATAGTTGTTGTTATTTGTGTAATTTTATGCTGGAGGGCTGTGCTTAAATGTTGACGTGTAGTAGTTTTGTAGTCTTTGTATGTGTATTGCCGTAAAATAAATAAATTAGTAAAAACGTTTCTGATTTTCAGTTGGATGATGAGTCATTTAAACTGCTCTAATTACTACACTTATACGTAGAGCTACTTTCGTACAAAATTAATGTCCAAGCAAAATCTTGCTTTACAAATGTAGTTCCTTGTTGTTTCTTTGCGTTTGATAGTTTTGTCTGTGAACCATTAACGCCGAGATGGCGTCCGGTTGCGAAAGGTGACCAATCCATTCATCAGGAAAAGTGACCAAAGTGCTCACTTTTCGCAACGGTTTATTATTAATCTGTTTACCCAAATTAAAGTAAGTTACTTCCATGCATCGAACATAATACTGTTGCCTGACTTCAGCTCCTATTACCAAGGTCGACACGTGCCGATATCTAGCTTCTCTACCACTGAATGACAATTATGTGAACGAGGATGGATGAGCAACAATCGAAGCGACCTGAATTCGATTCAGAGACGTCATTGATGTTCTTCGTGATAAGAAGATACCTATACATCTCTAATCAAAGATATTCCGCACAGTGGCGGGGCCAGCTGCATTTTATACGGTGTTTCCGCGAGAGCGTGCAAAAATGTAACAGGACGTAGAGGATGCTTCACTGAACAGTTTGAGGTAGGGAACATGGGGTCGGAGAGGCCAACTTAAGGAGCTAGTAGGAATGAAATCACAATACTGTGCACTTTTTTATTTACATTAGTTACAGTTAACTGAAAATACTGCCATTTACACAATAAACGTACCATTTGTACTGTATCTTACAAAATGTGCTGAAACTGACGACCATTTACCTCAAAACAAGCATGACATCAGCGAACAAATTATGATACACCCTGACAAATATCCCTGATGTGTTTCGAATCACATCGAAGGCAGCTACAAGTCTGGCAACTAATTCCATGTCCGTATTCACCGGGACCTCATCCACAGGTGACTATAGATATAGCCATAGGAAATAACCAAGGGGACTCATGTCAAGGGAACACGCAGGCCATGGAATAGGACCTCTCCTTCCAATCCAGCTACAGAAGATATAGCACTGAGATGGCTGCAGACACCCACATTGAAGTCAGGAGGTGCACCGTCTTGTTGTATGCACATCTTTTCAGAAACACCCAACACGACACAACAGAGCCACCTTATGGACAAGTAAAGTAAACAAAACCTGCATCGTAACTTCCCTGTAATCAGGCTTGTCCTCCTTGTTTCCTGCCAGGAAATAAAGAAGGTACATGTAAATAAATAGCACAGTACGTGTAAACTTACACGCATTTCAACTGTAAATAAACTGGAAAACAGTAATGCTAGACAAAGCGGTAGACAAGTTTAGTTCCTTATCTCCTTAAGCCGGTTTCCCGACCTCAATTTTTTCAGTGGAGAATTCTCTATGTGCTGTTACATTTTTGTTCGTTCTTACGGAAACATCCTGTCTGGTACAGGGTGCTGGTCACCAACTACGTGTCGTAGAAATGACGATACAGAGGAGATAATTAAGTACCTACCTGCTCGACTATATCAACAATACAATTATCTTACTACTAGATGGGGTGGCTCCAGTCAATAAAAGGATGCAAGAATGGCAACTAATGTGGTATGGACACATCATGGGGGCACCACCTACTTCAGTTATCAGCTCAACCTAACATATTATCGTCAAAGGCCACAAGATCTAAATTACGGTAGCTAGACACAATAAAAGCAGATAGATCAAGATGCCTAAATCCACAGGGAGCGTTAGACCGTAACTCTTGTGAGCAGTTAGCCAAAAAACGGACAGCGCTCCAACGGGACAGCGCTAAGAAGAAGAAGAAGAAGAAGAAGAAGAAGAAGAAGAAGAAGAGGAAGAAGAAGACTACAGACTGACTTCTGAATCGTTTTATATATCATCCGTTATTCTATCCTTTGTGACGGTTTTGAACTAAATTACTAATGATATTTAGGACTATTTGTGTCCTGTGATATTTGTCATAGCGCAAAAATCCGATTGGAAACAGTCTCCTACCGCCACTCCTCGTTCTTTTATACATTAGAGAATCGAGACACCTTGAAAATATGTCCAGAAATCAGAGCAACAACGATCAGATCCTGCTGCGATGGAACAAAGCGAGAGAGGGGATGAAGAATGATAAGATGCCTTTTTCTACAGCAAAAAAGCTATTTAATATTTCACGTAACATGCTAAAAAGAAGAGCTATAGGAAAAAATAGAGATGCAGTGGGAAGTAAGAAGTTTACATGAAGCTTAAGGAGAGTGTTAAATGAAGAACGAGCACAGGAAATCCTTATTTATATTTTTGAAATGGATAAGAGGTTTTAAGGATAACGGAGATTAGCATTCCAGTTTGCAGAGCTGAACAAACTACCCCATGATTTTCATACTAAATACCTATTCGAATAGTGGCCAGGCACTGCCCACGTTAATCCCTTAGGTAGGGAAAAATGGCCACCATGCAAGACTTCAGAAAAATGCATATAGTACCTATATATTATTATCCTTTCCACTCCAGATAATTCATGTGATGTATAGGCTAATAATATGTACTTTCGAAAGGTGTAAGAGGCAACTTCCCTCATTAATTGTGGTTTGGTCGAATTTCAGTTTCCCTTACAGTGGCTACTTTACCCCACGTTCCTCTACCTAATTTATTTGCAGTAGAGACCAACCTAATAAGTTTTATCCATCGTTTTCTGCTTCTAATTAGCCACCTTTACACCAGTGTTCATATTCGTGACACATGCAGCGAGTTAGAACATTTATTTGCGTGCGTCCTCTCAAAAGAAACCTTAGAATTTTAATGAAGCAACAAGTTTACTGTTACCTGTCACAGTTTAATTATTTACACAACGTGTTTCGGATGTGTAAACCTCCATTACCTTGTGGTTTCACATGTAATAATATGACATACATGCGTGGTAGTAGCAGATCACAAAAACAAGAACCTTGTACTGAACTAGTATTTTGTTCTCTTTTCTTGCCACCTTCTACTAGGCTGTGTCACATATTATCACAAAGCTGCAGCACAATGCAACATAACACACACATTTCGTATCAATCGACGTACATCAACCAGACGATTCAGGTCTAAAACTCAGAAACGCGTCGTGAAAATAAATTGTGACTGGTAATAAGAATGAACACGTTATTTCATTCGATATCAGTAACAGTCACGGCGAACACTAACGGAAAGTGGTCGTATTTAAACTTAGATTTTCAATTTGGAATTTAGAGGTAAGTAATTAACAGCCGAACCTCGTTGACCAAAACTTGTTGCCACGATCAAGGCCGAATAAATTCAGCAACAATAACTGTGATTCTCTCTCTCATATCTGAGACAATATAGATCTTTAAGACGCTTATTAAGCCCGAACCAAAAGCTCCCTTCAGAAATTCTTCATTCTTCATCGATAAAGTGGCGTCGTAACAATTCTAGATCTACTTCTAGAGGAGGCCGAACGGATGTACAACACACACAAAATATAACATCACTTTATTAAAACTCGAACAAGACAGACTACTTATCTTGGAAACAGTTCAGGTCCACAGGAATGTCACTATGCATGGCTCGACTGGAAACCTTGTCACTTGGATCGATACAAAATAAGTCATATCTCAGTGTACAATTAACTATTGACAGACCTCGCTTGCAATACAGCTCGTACTGCTGGATCTCCAGATCGTAAGCTATGATTAACGAATGGGTGAGTAACGCTACACCCAACAGCGGCGGCGTATGGAACCTATTGAGAGCGTGTATATGTCGACGTCTCCCTTTCGTCCTTACTTGTGTTTCCGCCATGAGGTGCCAGCTTCCACATGGGACTTCAATCTTCTGACGACACCACAGCTGACATACATAGTCGTCAGTTGATGAGAGCTGTGTCCTGGATAAATTCCACAAACTATTTCTGTAAGGAGGTTTTATTTTATGCGCGTTTCTGGATGATGTTTCTTAGACGGTTATTTTAGGCCGTATTAAGGGGGTCTGTTACGTCGCTTCCATAATTTCCTGAGAACGCTTCAGAATTGGAACGGTCGTAAATATTGCTACTGATGTAGAAAGATAGGGAAGTGGAATAGTCCGGAAAGAACATATGGTTTACGCATGAGCTGACATCTTGGCAGATGTTTTGTATGACGACTAATGTCTAGTAGAATGAGACTGTAGGACAACACAAAACAAAGTACACTCTTTAACTCGAACCTACAAACGTCTACACAAAGATATCATCACATCAAGTAGCATGACTAGGCACAACCTCCCACTGTTTTATATCATGCACCTTGTGGCATTGGCTTACTGTTATGGTTACTACTCATTTATCTGTGCTGATCGTATAATTCTTAGTAAATATGAAACAATAGTTCCATAACTGTGACGGAATAAATTATACTTACTTCTTCCTTTCCAGTGGGTCTGCAGTTTACATGAGGTCGAAGAACGACATATTTCATTTAAGTTCTAGTTTATTTGCTGTATTGTTTATTTATTTACTCGTAGTTCAAATGGCTCTGAGTACTATGGGACTTAACATCTGAGGTCATCAGTCCCCTGGAACTTAGAACTACTTAAACCTAACTAACCTAAGGACATCACACACATCCATGCCCGAGGCAGGATTCGAACCTGCGATCGTAGCGGTCACGCGATTCCAGACTGAAGCGCCTATAACCGCACGGCATTACTCGTAGTAATATAAGTTACCCGACGAGCTCGTTTCGGTGTTTTGTCATTATCAAATGTACTTGTGAAATTGCTATAATATGTATAACATTGTATACGTTAGTCTATGTCTACATGTGGCACCTTATACTTACGTGTTAGCTGGTATGACTTGATCCGTATAGCATCTTGGGGGGCAAATGTCTGTTGTCTTTTTGGTATAATATGATCATGTTATTTATGTGTTTACTTTTTATTTGCATGGTCTTGGAAGGTTATTTTTGGCGGGTTTTTGTGAAAGCTTCGACTCCAGCGATGCTATATGTTTACAATGGATTACGTTTCAGAAACAGTGATTACGTTTCAGAGACAATATTTTGTGGTTTCTGCGTAAATGTTAAGTGTTCTATTGTTTTGTGTTTATCGAGATAATAATCCCTTTTCTTTTATACTGTCGATAAAATTTTTCGAGGAAATGGAAATTTATGCTCATTTAGAAAAATACCCAGAAGAGATTCACAACGAACAAACAAACAGGGAAAAATAATGTTGGGCGATCATTTCATGTCATTTTGAGTCTCTTACTGATTAGTGTCCACCTGTCACCTCCATATGTTAACGTGTTTCAATCCTGGCGCTGACATTACATCATTCTTTACTGTAGTGATGAGATCAAGAAATCGCTTGGCGTTCTAGTTGTGTATCGTGTAAGACTATTGTTCACATTCAATTTACACTGTATGTTTGTTATGTGTATATGAAGCGGAAAAGATTTAAGACTTTAGTCTGAAAAATGATTGTGCTGTCAACTATAGTTTACATCTCCATCTCTTTTTACGTTACAAACTCTTCAAACCATTATGAAGAGCAAGTAAATGGGCACTTGTACCATACGTTTCGGTTTCTTCCCCTCCAAATCGAATATGGAGCACGGGAAGATGGACGGCTTAAGTGCTTTTGTGAGAACTACAAAATCTTCGCGACCTGTACGGGAGTGAAACTTAGGGACCTGTTGTGGTATATGTAAGTATTTCCAGAATGCATACTTCTGAACCAGGATAATGAGGCTCTCGTGGGACACTTCATATATACATTCAAGCTGCTGTCATTTCAATGTTTGAAACATTTCCGTGTCGCTCTTGAGCGAGTCAAACAAGCCTACGATCTTCTATGCATACGTTCAGTATCCACTGTCAGTCTTATGTGTTATGGGCGAGACACGTTTGGCCAGTGTTCTAAGTTTGACGGCACGAGTATTTAGTAAACAGGTAGGTCAATTACACCTTCCCTGTATGCTGCCAAAGAAGTGAGGAGTGATACCCACCATACTCCTCACCTACAACGGAATCTGTATGGTCGTTTCATTTCGTATGCCTGGGAATTGTCACAAGCAGGTATTTATATGACAGATTCCAGTTTTAAGTTCCTGATGTCATCGCATACAACTTTTCTGTGTCTTGTGGTGTACACTATTTAGTGTTTGTATTCTTCTAAAGGTAGCTGCCAGTCTTTGCGCGACTTCTTATCAACATCTGAGTGGATATTTGTGCTGTTATTTTCAGATAGTACCCCATTATAGATAACTACATCAGCTCCAAAAGAAATGTAGGTGACTTTTAATACTGACTGCTAGGTTATTAACACTGAGGATCCCAACACATTTCCCTGGACAATGCCTAACGTTTATAAGTCCCTAGGAAGACATCCAGTCAAAAATTTCGATACCACCTGTAACCATACTTTAGTATGTGAAATTAGTGGGGTGCCGACTAAACGCTTTTTGGATGTCAATAAGTACTACATCCATCTGATTGCCTTCATCAGGGGTTCAGGATGTCATACGAGAAACGCTAAAGTAGGATTTCGCTAATCGTTTTCTTTTTTTCTTTTTTCGGAATACTTGCGGGTTGGATGGAGGTGATCATTCTAATTTACCATTATGTTTGACCTCATAATATGTTCTAGAAATGTACAGCAGATGGATGTACTGAGACTGGATGGTAATTTTGCAGATAATTTCTGCTATACTTTTTGGAGATGGGTGTGCCCTATGCTTCCTTCCAACAAATGTACATGGTTTTTTTCTTTCAATTGATCTGTTTTATAGTAGAGTAAAAATGTGTACTCAGCTGCAAATTGTCTGTAGAATCAGGGTGCACGAGGGTGATTTGATAAGTCTGAAAATAGCCATGAAAGAATGCAACATTTTTGTTGCACTTTATGGTTAGTAAGCTTGATTATTCCAAGGATCATATAAGGAATTTCAAAACGGTATTGTTTACGGTTCACTGTTGATAGCCTTCTAAATTCCTCAATGAGTCAACTGCGACTGAAAATAGAGAAAACCGATTTTCATGCTGTTATGAAACATCTTCATTGAAGAGTTGGGCTGCCGCACAAATCAAAACAGAACTGGATTTCAAGCGGACTCTGAACCATCATTAAAGACACCTTTACTTTTGAATTAAAAAATTTAAATGTGGTCGAACAAACACCGAAGACGAATCATTGAAACATCCATGATAAGATAATGCAAGACCACCGAATAAAAACTGGTGAGACTGCTGAATCTGTAGGTATCTCAACTGAGCGAGTGCATTATATCCTGCACAGAGAAGCTGCAAGGTGCTTACAGCGATTGCTCACAGTCGACCAAATGCGAATCCGGCACAGCATTTCAACACAATGTCTGGAGATGTTTAATCGTAGCCCGCAAGACGTCTTGCTCCGATTTGTTACAATTGATGAAATCTGGATCTATCATCACACCCTACAGTCAAAACGACAGTCAAAACATGCAGGCTGGTGAGAATGCACTGTAGAAGGCAAAGACCATTTTGTCAGCTGGTAAGGTGATGGACTCTGATTTTTGGGATTACAGTGAATAATACTCATACATTATTTGGGAAAAGGGAGAACCATAACTGGACGGTTTTATGCACAATCGTTGGATTGTTTGAAACTTGTGTTCAGTGCATCATCCCACACATTAGTGATAACTAACGTGCTTGAGTTGGGCTTTGAACAGGTTCCTGATTAACCATATTTACCAGACGTAGTCTCAAGTGACTTCTTCCTCTTCCCTAACTTGAAACTTTATCTCACTGGAAGAAATTTTCATCAAACTAGGAAGTGACAGTTGCAGTCAAAAAATATTTTGCAGAGTCTGACAGACTCTATTTTTCCGATGGGATGAAAAACCTACAGAATCGCTGGACAAATTATATATCCCTCAAGCAAGACTATGTCGAGAAGTAAGGTGAGATGTTTACTAAACAAATATATTTTCTTGCTTTTTCACCAGACTTCCCTAACATGAAACTTTGCCTCACTGGAAGAAATTTTCATCAAACTAGGAAGAGACAGTTGCAGTCAAAAAATATTTTGCAGAGTCTGACAGACTCTATTTTCCCGATGGGATGAGACTGGACAAATTATATTACGCTCAAGGGAGACTATGTCGAGAAGTAAGGTGAGATGAAACTTCCTGGCAGATTAAAACTGTGTGCTTGACCGATACTGGAACTCGGGAGCTTTGCCTTTCCCGGGCAAGTGCTCTGCCATCTGAGATACCCAAGCACGACTCACGACCCGCCCCCACAGCTTCAATTCTGCCAGTACCTCGTCTACCTACCTTCCAAACTTCGCAGAAGCTCCCTACGAACCTGGAAGAAAGGAGTCGTGCGGTAGCGTTCTCGCTTCCCACGCCCGGGTTCCCGGGTTCGATTCCCGGCGGGGTCAGGGATTTTCTCTGCCTCGTGATGGCTGGGTGTTGTGTGCTGTCCTTAGGTTAGTTAGGTTTAAGTAGTTCTAAGTTCTAGGGGACTGATGACCATAGATGTTAAGTCCCATAGTGCTCAGAGCCATTTGAACCATTTTTTTTTGGAAGAAAGGATATTTCGATGACATGGCTTAGGCACAGCCTGGGGGATGTTTCCAGAATGAGATTTTCAGTCTGCAGCGGAGTGTGCGCTGATATGAAACTTCCTGGCAGATTAAATCTCATTCAGTAAGGTGAGATGTTTACTAAACAAACATATTTTCTTGCTTTTTTTACCAGACTTATCAAACTATCCTCGTACTTCGGGCCCTGGAAGCATGGTTAATTTTAGCGAGGGGTACAAGTAGATTAATTCACGTTCCAGACACCTGCAGCCAGGCCAGGGAGCGAATACGACCCACGAGTGACTCACCGGCCAGGTGCAGAACAAAAAAGAAAAATCTGAAGGCTCAGCGCTGTCTGACCAGGCCACTGTCACGTTCCGCTGTAACAACGGGGACATTTCCCCGAAGCAGCCGAGAGTAGTTCAGATACTGCTACTCACGAATTACGAACAAATTACACGTAGCCGGGCGGTGCGTCCGCCCACGGAGAGCTGGCAGCCCTAAGGTAAGGAGCTTATGTGCTGCGGGGCGAGGCGAGGCGCGTCGCGTGGTGTCGCGAGTTGGCGGAACTGCACGTGGGTGCGGCTGCAGCGGCAGCTCGCGCCACCGGGGCACCGAGCTGCCAGCCTCACCACGCCCCGCCCACCCCAGCCGCTGACTCACTGCCCGCACGCGCCCACGCGCGGCTATTAGCGCCGCAGATCCCGGTAGCGGGCCGACGCTTCCAACGGTCTCATCGTGTTGGTAAATACTGCACATCACCGCTAGGGCACACCAGTTTAACGAGGAACTTATAAAGACGCGGGTGCAAAACAAAGCGCAGCGCTGTACAGGGTGTCTCAAACATTTAGCGTCAAATTGAAACAGGTGATACTGGGTCCACAATCGATTACATTGAGACAGGGAACCAACTTTCGGAAATGCGTATTATTGTGGAATTACGTTTCCTTTCAGACATATGCGTCTCAACTTTATCTTCCATAATGACAAAAGCCGAGCCGGCCGATGTGGCCGAGCGGTTCTAGGTGCTACAGTCTGGAACCGCGCCACCGTTACGTCGCAGGTTCGAATCCTGTCTCGGGCATGGATGTGTGTGATGTCCTTAGGTTAGTAAGATTTAAGTAGTTCTAAGTTCTAGGGGACTGATGACCTTAGAAGTTAAGTCCCATAGTGCTCAGAACCATTTGAACCATTTGACAAAAGCCGAAGAAATAATTAAAATTTGTACCCCGCCCGAGATTTGAACTTCAATCTTCTGCTTACTACGCCCATGTGCTAATCACAAACCACCGTAGCAGAATGGCTAACACAGCTGCATGGACTACCCTACCACAAACCTCAGTTCATGCCTTTAGCCCATTTCCACTTCTTAAATTGTCAGTACTGCCAAGGCTCTCTGTTACTGGAATAGTTGACCAGCTTTGTACGTAATCGGTAAAAGCTATCATTACCAGCGGTAAAGTTGAAACTCAAACATCTCAAAGAAAATACAATTTACTCAGATCAATATACCACCTACAGCTGAGGCACAGTACGGTTTTTCCCAATTACGTACATAAGTGGGGTGCTATTCCATACTGGAGAGCCTTGGCAATTCTGACGCTTTAAGGGAGGGGGGGCCGGGGGGGGGGGGGGAATGGGCTGAAGGCATGAATTAAAGTTTGTGTTAGGCAGGGCTTTGGAATAGAGTAGTCTGTGCAGGCGTGTTAGACATACTGCCGCAGTGATGTAATTGTTAGCACATCTGACTAGTAGATATCCCGCACGGTAACTCAGCGTGTTCGGTCAGAGGGTTATCTGCACTCTGTAATAAAAAAAAAACTGAGTTAATGGATCAACGACGAACGGATCGGGTGTTTTGCGACGTCCGCCACGAGCAGATGCAACGAACGAAAGCGAACAAAATGAGATTAAAAGAAAAAATAGGTAGGAAATCTGCGTTCAAGTTCTGGCTTCGGTCACAACGGCCAGCATAACAGTTTCCAAATAGTAATTTTTGCTTAAATAATTTATCTACATTAAGTTGCAGATGACAAAACATAATATATCAGGAAAATCACACCATGTGGTAAAAAGGTATGAAGACATAATTTTGTGTGTTCTTCAAAAATCTGTAATTACAATTTTAAAAACTAACGTTTACATGTATACAAGCAGTAAAGAACCTTCTTTATCTTAAAGAGCCATAAAATAAAAGCCCACAGATGATGGTGCAACTGCACCGAAACATGTTTGCGGTAAAAAAACAAAATTTTGTTTTGCTAAAGGCGGACCCCACCCAAAAACATACGTATTGTTAAAGCAAACACAGACAAAAGAGCTTCAACCTCAAGATGAGTAGCTTGATATGTTACGAGAGTGCGAGGATGTCAGATGGTCTACTGAGCATTGTCATGAGAATCGGCCACTGGTTGCACAAAGGAAGCGAAATAAATGTCACACGGTAGGCGTCCTGAGAGTGAGACTCTTGATCTCCGAGGTCGTTCTCGCTCTGTGCCTGAATGAAGAGTATATTGTACCTCGAATCGGGAAACTCCATCTCCACCAACTCCACTGCCCTGAGTAGAAAGCCGTTGAGGGGGGCCGCATGGGTTGTAATAATAGGAGGCACCATTGAAGGAAATCACTCATTAATACAAACCTAGATAACAGTGTGAATCATCTTCACGCTGGAGGGTGAAGAAGTCACCTTCCCACGCGAGTATCACTGCTTACCGCACGCCACAGGGCGCGTAACGTTTGAAACGTGGTCACCTGCTCCCTGGCCTACTGAGTCGCAGGTCTGCGGGTGTGGGGATCGAATAGGTCGAAAATCATGAAGCAATGCCTCATGCTTGCAAACAGAACAGCGTTTAGACACTTTGGGTGATCGGGTGGTTTGATACTTGTTACATCATCCGTCGCTGAGTGTTTCTATGGAAAACGCTAAGGACAAGTTCCTTGTAAACTCCTTACAAAGGTGATGTATCCTGGCTCTATCACTTGGTCTCTGCTTCAGATCTGCAGTAGACGGGATATGCGACTACTTTACATCAATGAACTAAATAAATGTGTAACAACTATTAGGGCCGTTTCCAGAGCATTTCACGCACAAGAGTTGTATGTTTTCGTGCCCCCGTCCCCCCTCCTCCTCCCATCATTTCCTGCCAACATTTTCCGCGTGCCTTGTATTCGAGACTCTACAATAATTGTCATTTTTAAAGGTCATATTACTTTTACTTCACTGAATGCAAACCTATCGCCTGGTTGCAATAATAATTACCCATTAACACTATAAAAATATTTATGTATGTGTGTGTGTACGTTCCACATCTCCTCCTAAACCCCTGGAGCGATTTCAACAAAACTTGGTACACATATCACTTGTGTGAGGCAACAGTCTGTGTTTGGTTAAGAACCACCTACATATCAGGGTTCAGGAGATATGACGTAATAAACAATGACATGCCTGAAAAACTGCCGCATCATGCATGACGTTTGTCTTTATTACTTTTGTTCTACTAACTCTACTCAGAATTAACTTCGCAGACAGTATCATCATATGCCGCTAAACGCACCTACCAAGTCATATCATTGTACTGCACATAGTTCAGGAGATATGAAGTGATAAACTCTGAGATGAGTGGACAGCTATTGTACTGTGTAGGACATTTAAATTTATTACTGCTTTGCTAGTAACTTTATTTGCAACATACTTAGCAGACAGTATCGACATATGCAGCTAAACGCATCCGCATAAATACATCATTGTACGACAAACACTTCAAGAGACATGACCTCATAAACACGGAGATGCGTGAAGTTTTAATACTTTTATTATTCACTACTAAGATAGTGCTACAGTTCTACGTCTACATCTACGTGATTACTCTGCTATTCACAATAAAGTGCCTGGCAGAGGGTTCAATGAACTACCTTCGAGCTGTCTCTCTACGGTTCCACTCTCGAACGGCACGCGGGAAAAACGAGCACTTAAATTTGTCTGTGCGAGCCCTAATTTCTTTTATTTCATCGTGATGATCGTTTCTCCCTATGTAGGTGGGTGCCAACATAATGTTTTCGCAATCGGAGTAGAAAACTGGTGATTGAAATTTCATGAGAAGATCCCGTCGGAACGAAAAACGCCTTTGTTCTAATGATTGCCACTCCAGTCACGTATCATGTCTGTGACACCATCTCCCCTATTTCGCGATAGTACAAAACGAGCTGCCCTTCTTTGTACTTTGTCGATGTCATCCGTCAGTCCCACCTGATGCGGATCCCACACCGCACAGCAATACTCCAGAATAGGGCGGACAAGCGTGGTGTAAGCAGTCTCTTTAGCAGACCTGTTGCACCTTCTAAGTGTTCTGCCAATGAATCGCAGTCTTTGGTTTGTTAAGTCAACTTAAGGAAATCCGTGACAAATTTCAAGTGTGAAACGCAAACGGCTGTAGGTGAAAACGAACTCCGTCTAGAGAGCTATTAAGAGGCATTATCGAAGAGACGTTTACAAGATCGCGTTGTAGACACACGAAGCAGCTGTTCTTCCACATTTGTACATTATCCATTTCTCTGTGTACGACTTCTTTGTAATATACATCACTTCTACCGATTTTCGTCCAATTCGGATCATTTCTTCGCGGCATCTTTTCTTGTCTTAGATCGTATTTTACAAACTTGTACAATATTTGACACTGAAGTCAGTGGCCACATGTAATCACACAATCGCAGTTATGTCACTAGCGGCTTACAAAATTACCGTGTTCGACAAAGTTTCTGGATGCATTACGTGTTCCCGCCTCTCACGATATGAGGGTATGTAATGCACCCAGAACCATTGTCGAACATGATCGCTTTGGTGGTCTACATGTTGTGTTGGGAGGCATAATGTTGCATGGGTTCACGGATCTCGAAATATTTGAACAGGGTACATCCACTGGCCAACGTTACTGTGACAGTCTACCCCTTTCCTGTGTGCATTCGACCTTGGCTTTATTTTTATGGATGAAAATTCGTGACGGCATCGAACTGTACAGGCGGAGGAGCTCTAGGAAAAAAGAGGGTATTCGGTGACTGCATTGGCCTGCACGTTGCTCCGACATAAATCGCAGTACGTCCACATGCACCAACGACAATCCCGCGTTGTCAAACGCTCCGGTAAAGGAATGGAATTCCCTACCACAAGAATCCCTTACCAACCTTGTGACCGGCATAGGAGCACGTTCAAGAGAACGCATTATCGTCTGTGGTGATGACACACCCTATTAAGAACGTATCCAACCTTTCCTGACGTCCAGGGGCCACCATGAATCGCGGTGACTTCAGTGTAACTATTGTCTTTCTGTTCATCTAATTGCTTATTCCTTTCAGTTGCCTTCTCTACCGTTCAGTATCAGTTCTTTCCATGTATGGTCCAAGTTACGAGGTGACACGCAGAGGCGAAGAACACTACGCAATTTAACTGACATCGAACATACGTCTTGATACATGGTTCAGAGCAAACATTCTAGTCTGTCCACACACATATTTCGTGCAAAGTAGAACTAGTCTCTAACGGCCAATAGGAGATGTTCAGTCCAGTCACCGGATTTCCATTCTAATGACGATAAGACGTCCCTGCGCAGAGCAGCTTTTAGCGTCAAAGTGTGCGTCTGTGCTCCCTCGTAATGATAGTGCATAGTGCTAATATTAACAATTATTATTGCGAGGACACATTTTTGAGAACGGACAGACTACTACGAAAAAGACCGACAATTGTAATAAAAAATGAATATAGTGAGGTCTACCAGCCAGTGGTTGAAGTAAGAGACCCTGATGAAGACTGGAGATTGATAGGCCTGAAATCTCCATCGAAAGGTCTACGAAACACACATAAGTTAAATGAAAAAAATTTTCGTACACAAGTATGTAACTACGGGAGACATTCATATTGATATGGAGGCGACAGCATTATAAAGACGCCAGTAAGAGGTACAATAGCGGAAGTCTCTTTAGAAACTCGGATGGTCCATTACGAAACTCTTTTCTTAACCACGACCTTGAGACAAGAAGAAAGATGTTGATACTTTATTGAAAAGTCTGGCAAAATGAACAGGACTTAAGTTGGTATACATGTATCATTGACGATATACCCATGTTGTTCACCACAGAGGTAGATAAAATTGCTTCTGATAGTTTAGAAGACGCTTCTGGTCCATATGTTTGGGTGTAATATTTACACCAAAAAACTATTTTGTTAATAGTTAATGCCACTATTGCATCACTGAATTCTGTTATGCTGATTTGAAAAATTTTAAATAGTAATAAAGCAACAATAAAGCCAGAACGTTGGACCGACACTCAATATCAATGTTATAGCTGCCAATCTATAATATTTTTCCGTGATATTACACTTAAGAGCCAAAGAAACTGGTACACCTGCCTAATATAGTGTAGGACCACCGCGAACACGCAGAAGTGCCGCAGCACGACGTGGCATGGACTCGTCTAATGTCTGAAGAAGTGCTGGCCGAAATTGACATCGTGAATCCTGCAGGGCTGTCCATAAATCAGTAAATGTAGGAGGGGTTCGAGATCTCCTCCAAACAGCACATCGTGAGGCAGCCCAGATTGTAAGAGGTATGCGATGTATGCGCTGCCTGCAACAGGCAAGACTTAGGAGAGTCTCTGACCAGAGAGCAGTATGTAGTTAGTTGTTGCTAGTCGGCAGTAGTCAACAGTAGTCTGCGTGAGTCTGCAGTAGTCGGCAGTAGTCGGCGCGTGTCTGCGCGTGTCGGCAGTCAGCTCTGGTCGGGACTCTGGAAATGGTTCAAATGGCTCTGAGCACTATGGGACTTAACATCTATGGTCATCAGTCCCCTAGAACTTAGAACTACTTAAACCTAACTAACCTAAGGACAGCACACAACACCCAGCCATCACGAGGCAGAGAAAATCCCTGACCCCGCCGGGAATCGAACCCGGGAACCCGGGCGCGGGACTCTGGAGGATGGGTATTATTGTAGAAGGGAAAGAAGCAGCCTTGCGCATATCTAGTAATGTATGTTAACTGTCGTCCAATTTCTTTCAAAAAATGCCCCAATATTAATTTTTATAATATAAAGTAATTTTTTTTAAAAAAAGCATTCATTTGAATTTAAAGATTTTATCCAATGAATAATTAATTCCTTTCACGAGTCACAAGACATAGGCCAGCATTGCACGGAGTTGAGCCAAAATTTTTTAGGTAAGAGCAGATATATTCGCAGTTTTTATTGAGGTACGAATTTTTGCTTTTTTTATTCAGGGTACAGGGCCGTGGCGCAGCGTTGCTGTCGTCATAAAATTTACCAGGTTACTGAATTTCTTATTATTTCCGGGTTTAGGAATTGAATTTTGTGGTTACATTAAATGTGAATGCATTTCTGCACGGAGAGTATAAATGGGAACCAATTTTGTTCAGAGGTTACAATATTTAAAAATTCATTTAATTCTTATTCCCGTGGGGAGGTTACAAGATATGCTCAATAATGGTATGTCTGGGGAGTCTGGTGGCCAGCGTAAGTATTTAAACTCAGAAAGAGTGTTCCTAGAGCCACTCTGTAATAATTGTGCACGTGTGGTGTCGGATTGTCCTGCTGGAATTGCCCAAGTCCGTCGGAGTGCACAATGGACATGAATGGACGCAGGTGATCAAACGGGCTGCTTATGTACTTGTCACCTGTCAGAGTCGTATCTACACGTATCAGGGGTCCCATATCACTCCAACAGCATACGCCCGTCACCACTGCACAGCCTCCACCAGCTTGAACAGTGCCTTGCTGACATGCAAGGTTCATGGATTCATGAGGTTGTCTTCATACCCGCACACCTCAATCCGCTCGAAACAATTTGAAACCAGACTCGTCCGACCAGGCAATATGTTTCCAGTCATTAAAAGTCCAGTTTCGGTGTTGACGGGCCCAGGCGAGGCGTAAAGCTTTGTGTCGTGCAGTCATCAAGGGTCCAAAAGTGGGCCTTCGGTTCCAAAAGCCCATATGGATTATGTTTCGTTGAATGGTTCGCACGCTGAGACTTGTTGATGGCCCAGTATTGAAATGTGCAGCAATTTGCGCAAGGGTTGCACTTCTGTTACGTTGAACGATTCCCTTCACTCGTCGTTGGTCCCGTTCTGAGATTGATGTTTTACCGGATTCAGGATATTAACGATACACTTGTGAAATGGCCGTAAGGTAAAATCCCCACTTCATCGCTACCTCGGAGATGCTATGCCCCATCGCTCGTGCGCCGACTAACCCACTATAACACCACGGTCAGACTCACTTAAATCTTGATAACCTGCCATTGTAGCAGCGCTAACAGATCTAACAACCGCTCCAGACACTAATTGTCTTACATTGGTGTTGGCGACCGCAGCGCCGTATTCTGCCTGTCTGCATATCTTTGTATTTGAATACGCATGCCTGTATCAGGTTCTTTAGCGCTTCAGTGTCTATACTAAATTGTTTCAGATAGATGTAGTACAAGAAATATTATAGAATAAGATATAAGTTACCTAGTTACTTAAAAAAAATATTTGATTTTGAAAATCATTCAAAGCCGAACATGTCGTAATGCTTCCTGCAAATGAGAACACGTCCATATTTAAATGGACTTTTTAAAAGAATATTTTGATTGTAGATTTGATTTAGAGTTATGAACTGCTTTTCAGCATAAAACTAACGGTGTTTGCATTGCGTCTTGTTATTTTCATTCATATATATGCCTGAAATAAGTTTTAAACTGCTTTTAGTGGACATGTTCATCTTAGAGTGTCACCCCCTCAAGTCTCATCGAGCTATATTAGTCCTTAAGTTTTGAACACCAGTGCATTTAGCACAGCTCGGACGGCACTGAGCGTGCCCTGGATCCAGTCCCTGTTACTTGTGAACGGCAGATGGGCAGTCGCGGATCACTGAGGCTCCTTGACGCCTCGTGCAGCTCTAACTATAAAGCGTCGCTGCCTTCATCAGGGAGAAAGGGGTGGTGCACGCTGACGCTTAATCTGGGAGAAATAATTGATGTTTCGCAAAGCTTTACTCCAGAAAGGAAATATAGGAGACCAATAACCTCTGCAGTGACAAGGTTGGGGAGAGAGAAACATTGCTCTCCAGCCGACTGTCGGTACTGTCAGCGCCTGAGGCCAGCGCAGCGGAATGCCGGCCACCTCGGCGCGTAAGCGTCAGCGTTTAAGTTCACGCGCTGAACTTTATCGTAGAGCGGAGTTGAAGGTAAATGGGAATGCCCGGCGGCGCGAGCGTGCGACGCGGACGGACAAGTGGCTGGCATTGGCTCATCCTTCAGCCGGCCGGCGCTCTCTCTAGTCTAGGCGCTGGCTGGCCTGAGCTGCTCTCACTCAGGGCCGGCGCCGCCAGACGTTCACGCTCTCTGCCCGCCCGCAACTCGCTGCCTGCCCAGAGACCTGGTGAAACACTCTAATTACACGTGTACCTGCGCTACGAAACTTTGCAGGGAAATTCCTGGCGCGTGGAAACACGTACTACAAGGGTAACGAAACATTTAACCTGACTTCCATGATCTGCTGTGTGGAATGAACAACATAATGAGTACAGAATATGGATTGAGAGTAAATCGAAGAAAGGCGAAATTGATGAGAAGTGGCATAAATGGGAACAACTAGAGTTAACACCAGCATTGGTGGACACGAAGTAGATGAAGTTAAGGAATTCAGGTACCCAGGTAATAAAATAACAAATGACGGACGGAGCAAGGAGGACATCAAAAGCAGACTAGCAATGTCAAATAAGCTATTCCTCGCCAAGAGAAGTCTGTTAATATCAAACATAGGCCTCAATTTGAGAGAACGTACGTCTGGAGTAAAGCGCCGTATGGTGGTGAAACATGGACTGTGAGAAAACCGGAACAGAAGGAAATCGAAGCACTTGAGATGTGGTGCTACAGACGAATGGTGAAAATTAGGTGGAGTGATAAGGTAAGGAATCAGGAGTTCCTGCACAGAATGGGAGAGAAAACGAATATGTGGAAAACACTAATAAGGAGAAGGGACAAGATGATAGGACACCGGCTAAGACATGAGGGAATGGCTTCCACGGTACTAGTGGGAACTGTAGAGGGAAAAAGCTGTAGAGGAAGACAGAGATTGAAATACACCAGCAAATAGTTGAACCGTAGGCCGCAAGTGCTACTCTGGGATGAAGAGGCTGACACAGGACAGGAATTCGTGGCAGACCACATCAAACCAGTCAGAAGACTGATGAAAAAAAAACTCGCTTCCACCCTTTTTACTTGCTCATGAAAACCATACATTGCATGTTGTACCACCATACAGCGAGACCTTCAGAGGTGGTTGTCCAGATTGCTATACACACCGGTACCTCTAATATCCAGTAGCACGTCCTCTTGCATTGATATTCGACGTGGTATACTATCCACAAGCTTATCAAGGCACTGTTGGTCCAGATTGTCCCACTCCTCAACGGCGAATCGGTATGGATCCCGCAGAGTGGTTGGTGGGTCACTTCATTCATAAACACCCCGTTTCAGTCCATCGCAGGCATGTTCGATAGGGTTCATGTCTGGAGAACATGCTGGCCTCTCTAGTCGAGTGATGTCGTTATCTTAAAGGAAGTCATTCAGAAGATGTGCACAATGGGGGTGCGAATTGTCGTCCATGAAGACGAATGCCTGGCCAATATGCTGCCGATATGGCTGCAGTATCTCTCGGAGGATGGCATTCACGTATCGTACAGCCGTTACGGCACATTCCATGAACACCAGCGGCCTATGTCGGCCCAACATAATGCTACCCCAAAACAGCAGGGAACCTCCACTTTGCTCCACTCGCTCGACATTGTGTCTAAGGCGTTCAACCTGACCGGGCTGCCTCCGAAAACGTCTCCGACGACTGTCTGGTTGAAGGCATATGCTACACTCATCGAAGAGAACGTGACGCTAATCCTGAGCGGTCCATTCGGCATGTTGGTGGGCCCATCTGTACCGCGCTGCTTGGTGTCGTGGTTGCAAAGATGGACCTCGTCATAGACGTCGGGAGTGAAGCTGCGCATGATGCAGCCTACTACGCACAGTGTGAGTGGTAACTCGACGTCCTGTGTCTGCACGAAAAGCATTATTCAACATGGTGGCGTTGCTGTCAGGGTTCCTCCGACCTATAATCAGTAGGTAGCCGTCATCCACTACAGTAATAGTCCTTGGGCGGCCTGAGCGAGGCTTGTCATCGACAGTTTCTGTCTCTCTGTATCTCCTCCATGTCCATGAACATCGCTTTGGTTCACTCCAAGACGCCTGGACACTTCTCTTGTTGAGAGCCCTTCCTGGTACAAAGTAACAATGCTGACGCGATCGAAACGCGGTTATTGACCATCTAGGCATGTCTGAAGTACAGACAACACGAGCCGTGTGCCTCCTTCCTGGTGGGATGACTGGAAATGATCGGCTGTTGGACCCCCTCCGTTTAATAGACACTGCTCATGCATGGTTGTTTACATCTTTGGGAGGGTTCAGTGACTTCTCTGAACAGCAAAGGGACTGTGTCTGTGATACAATGTCCACAGTCAACATCTTTCTTTAGGAGTTCTGGGAACCGGGATGATGGAAATTTTTTTTTGATGTGTATATGCGCAAGTGACAGCGTTGAGAGAGGACATGTAGCGTCAAGAAGGAAGCGGCCGCCCTGGAGAGACGATAAAATGTGAGACCTGGCGATCGTCAGAGACCCAGATTCATCATAATCATCGATCCGACGTGCAACTTGTGCTTCATTGACAACAAGGACCATCTTGTCTGCCGAGCGCTGTTGGCAAGCGGGGTGCACTCAGCCCTTGTAAGTCAAACTGAGGAGCTACTTGATTTGTCTCGTAAACTGACATACGGCCTGGAGAGCGGTGTGCTGACCACATGCCCCTCCAATCCGCACCCGGTCACGCCTGTGGGGTGAGGATGACATGGCGGCCGTTCGGTACCACTGGGTCCGCCAGGGCCTGTGGACGGAGTTTACGTTACGTTTTACAGAAAGGGGACAGAGCTCACGGCGCGTCTTCGCCGAATACTACTGACCTATCTTCACCAATAATCCCGTCAGCAGTGGTTTCTGGCACATTCACCTTGGAAGCTCATTGACTGGAGTAGAATTGTCTGGAGTGGAATGAGTTCCTCTTCTAAATGAGCCCCAATGATGAGCAAAGGCGTATCTGGTATACCAACATGACTGTCGCCTACCATGTGACCCAAAACCAGGAGTGATGATGGGGTGCGGTTGCATTTCACAGCAGGACGCCTTTGGTTGTCACCCGCTGCACCCTCACAGCACAGCGGTACGTCGACGATACTTTACGCCCCATTTTGTGGCCCTTCGTGACAAGCCACATTGGGCCTACATTTCATCAAGATAATGCCCGCTCACACTTACCGAGAGTTTCTGCAGCCTGTCTTCGTGCTCGCCAAATCCTACTTTTGACAGCAAGGCCGCCGGGTCTCTCCCCAATTCAGAAAGTGTGCAGAATTATGGGCAGGACCCTCCAAAGATTTCGGAATTCGACGATCTGAAGGGCCAATTGGACAGAATTTTGCACGATATCCCGCAGAACATCCAACAACTCTATCAATAAACGCCAAGCCGAACCACTGCTTGCATAAAGGCTAGAGGTGAGCTAATGCGTTATTGACTTGCTCAGTTTCTGAAGCTCTTTCTCCTGAACAAATCATCCAATTTTTCTGAAATTATAATCATTTGTTTGTGTATTCATGAACATCAGATCTATCGTTTTCTTTCCCTTTCGAATCATTCCTTCGTAGTGCGTCGTTTCTTTTTTTTTCTTTATTTTGTCTTAGAGTGTATTAATTCTATTTCACCCTAGGCTCTGTCACCATGAGAATGCGCTACGGTTACATACATAACTTCAAATCGAGCAGTCAGGGATTACACTTCACCTAATACTTCCTAGCATCTTTCTCGTGAAGGGTGCATGGAGTTAGTGACCACAGGAGAGAGGATGGCCTGCTGCTCTGCACACTCGAAAAAAAAACGAACTAAATTGGTAAAGGGCATTTACTCACAACGTGGAGAGTACTCCACACCTTTATCAAACACATAACCGTGTAAAATGTTAACACTATGGTTCTCACGAGCTGGGATTAGGGTAAGTCAGGGATGCAGCATGGACACACATACATGCTCACATACAAATACTCAAACGTTCACAGAATGAACGAAGGCAAAATTCATCATCTTCTAGCAGAAGCTGAGTGGACAAAAATGGGTTACGCCAATCAGCGAAAATACACAAGAAACTCAACTACAAACGCGATGCCTGAAGTGAATCATGACCGAGTTGAGAGCAAGTACTGCCCCATCCGAATTTTGTTAAATGGGTGGAAAATTATGAATCGTGTGAATACCATAACGTTTCTACATCTGCATCTACGTAGATGTAGATGTAAATGTAGACGTAGATGTAGAAATGTTATGCTGTTCACGCGAGTGATAACTTTGCTCCCATTTAACAAAATTCGAATGGTACTGCAGTTCTACATCTACAGGATGGAGAAAAATTGTGTCACGAAATATTAACCCTGGGTAGCTGATGCAGTAGGAACCAAAATTATCAATGTTGTGTAGGTCGACAAAACCACGGAAAATTGGCGCCACGCGCTCCGATAGGCAGTGAGATTGCCCTGTTGCCGTTCGTCGGTTGACGGGCAGTACTATGGTTGTCGGTTCGCACATTCAAACGTCCCTCGCCACGTCACTGCCCCAACGTGATACGCACACGTGTCGAGTAGGTATTGCTGTTTGTCTCCACCTCACGTCAGAGGCATTCACATGTAAGCGTCGCTTCGGAGCACACACACGTCACCTGCGATTTAGTCAAACAGTAAGCATGTCGGCACAGTGTTCGTTTGAAGAACAACGAGATATGGTTTTTGTTTATGGACTAGCAGACGGTAATGGGCATGAACCTCGACGGTTGTATGAGGAACGATACCCAGCAAAACGCCACCCACACCCGCAAACGTTTACAGCAATTCACCGGCGACTTGGCGAAACAGGCTCGTTAGCGGGATATCATGGTGATGCTGGAAGACCTCCAACAAGACGGGATGCTGCATTTGAAGAGACTGTTCTCGAGCGCTTCGAGGTAGCACCTACGACACGTACTCCAGCGGTTGGACGTGGCATGGTGGTCACTCATCGGTTAATCTGGGAGGTTTTGAGGGATGACGGCCAGCATCCATTTAGTTTCCAACTTGTCCTCATTACTGGTCAAGGGGAAATCCTCACGTCACGTATGTCCACGGACACCAGGTACGATATTCGCTCAACATCTGGGCAGGCATTGTGGGTGACCTACTCATTGGACCGGTCCGTCTACCTCGTCGACTTACTGGGGCAAATTACCTTCACTTTTTGCAAGAAATTCTACTTGTCCTGCTGGAAGATTTTCCCCTGTATATACGGCTATGCATGTGGCTGCAGCATGACGGGGCGGCCGCACATGACAGTCGTGCTGTGCGGGGATATTTATATGAACTCCTCGACGGCTGGGTAATTGGCAGAGGTGGTCGTGGTACATGGCGCCGGCGATCACCAGACCTCGCGACACAGGACTTTTTCCTATGGGGATTCTTCAAGGGTCTAGTTCACCCACCCGGCCGCGAACCACCTAGAAATGAAGAGGAATTAATGGATCGCTTTCAACATACCACCAGTCATATCAGGGTAATGCCAGGAATGTTTGAAAGAGTTCGGCAAAACACCGTTCTGCGTTACCAAACTTGCGTCTTGTCAGAGCGTCGACAGTTCGAGCATCAGCTTTAAGTAAATACTGTCCTAGCTACAAATGAGGCCCTTTTCAGGACCGACTTTCTGTACGCGAACCAACATCTGTTGATGGGTTTATTCCCAGTAAGCCTTATTTTGAAACTACAATGGATGTGTCAGGATTCCGGCGGATTCGTTCCCGGAACCCCATAGTGGAAGGCTGGCGCGCCACCACCGAGGCCGCCTTCGATACATCGCGATCTCCGCCAGGCAAAGGATTCACGGTCATGCGTTGTTCAGAGCATACAGCAACAGGGTAATCCCGCGGCCAATCGGTGCGCGTGGCGCCAAGTTTCCGTAGTTTAAAAATTGTGGGTTGTCGATGTACACAACATGAGTAATTCTGGTTCCTACTGGCATCAGCTATCCAGGGTTAAAATTTCGTGACACAATTTTTCTCCGCCCTATATATACATACTCCGCAAGCCGAGGTAGCTTGCACCGCTACTAATCAGTTACTTTGATGTGACTCTTCAAGCTTTGCCGGTGGATATGTTGTAAATAATCTTTACGGGTTTACAGCCGGATGACACTGTGCAAATTCCACAATATTTTCTCGGAGCAACGGAACCAAAAAGTTCAACCATCCGAAGATGTCAGACAGTTGCTCGGAGGAAATATTGTAGAATTTGCACAACAGCATGTGGCGGCAAACCCTTGAAGACTATTTACATTTCCTTTGATGTCCAACTCGCAAATAGAGCGATTGAAAAACGACTGTCAAAATGCCTCCGTACGAGTCCTAATTTCTCTTTTCCTCGTGGCCCTTGTGTGAAGCCGGCCGCTGTGACCGAGCGGTTCTAGGATCTTCAGTCCGGAACCGCGCGATTGCTACGGTCGCAGGTTCGAATCCTGCCTCGGGCATGGATGTGTGTAATGTCCTTAGGTTAGTTTGGTTTAAGTAGTTCTAAGTTCTAGGGGACTAATGACCTCAGAAGTTGTCCCATAGTGCTCAGAGCCATTTGAACCTTATGTGAAATGTACGTTGGCGGCAGTGGAAAAGTTATGCAGTGGCTTCGAATGACGGTTCTCTAAATGTTCTCAATATTTTTCCTCGAGAAGAACGTCCTCTTACCTCCAGCGATTCCCACGTTAGTTCCGAAGTGTACTTGCTTGTTGTTCTAACCTAATGGTAACAAATATAGCAGCCCGGCTCTTAATTGCTTCGAAGTCTTCCTTTAATTTGATCAAGTGCAAATCCCAAACTGTGCACTACTCAAGAGGGTATAGCACTAGTATCCTTTCTGCTAGCATCTTTACAGATGAACCATACTTTCCTCAAATTTTCCCAATAAATCGAAGTCGACCATCTGCCTTCGCTATTACAATCCACACGTGCTCGTTCCATTTCAAAGCTTTTCGGAAGATTAGGACTGTGGAATCTACCTCTTGCTCTTCATCCAGAGTTCGCTAGATACCCTCTGAGAAATGGGAAGCTGAGTTTCGCACCATCGATGCTTCCTAAAACGGCGCTGATTTGTTCACGGAAGCTTTTCCGTCTCTAGGAAATTTATTATTTTTGAACTTAGAATATGTTAAAGAATTTTCCAGAAAACTGATGTTAAGAATAACTCTCTCTAATTTTGTGGTTTCGTTCTTTTACCCTTCTTATATACAGGAATCAGCTGCGCTTTTCTCCTGTCGCTTCCGACTTTGCGCTGGGCGAGAGATTAGCGATAAATGCAAGCTAAGTAAAGGGGCCAGTGCCGTAGAATACGCTTCGTAAAACCGAACTGGGGTTCCTGTCAAATTATTTTCTTCCAACTGTTTCAGTAGTTTCTCTACGCCAGTGATGCCTCTTCCTGTGTCTTCCATATGGGAGCCTGTGCCATGGTCAAACGACAGTAAGTTTGTACGACTGTTCTGCCTAAACGATTACTTAATGACTTTGGTTCTCGTTTTGCTGTCTTTCACTGCCACACAAGAGCGATCAGTGAGTGAATGAACAGAGGACTTGGATCCATTTGGCGATTTTACGTAGAACAAGCATTTTCTCGAATTCTCGGCAAGATCTCTTGCTAACATATGACGGTGGTAGCTATACGCTGTAATATTCCAAAAAGTTCCTAACTCGAAAAATCTGAGCTAACTCCCATTCAAAATCACTGCGTAAGGGTTCACAGAAACGGCACATCATACTCTCCACAGACCAGCAGCACCATCTTATAACTCATTCAACTGCATCTGACTAACCTCTGTACAAAATCCGACATGCCTCGGCACAAGGACACAGACTGAAAAACTTGGAGGTGGAGAACTGCCCGAAGTCAAGTTTTTCAGTGCTGCCAGACGTCTCTTCCAATCAAAAGACACTGGAGACGGCGCCTGTTTACTGTTACTCAGCATTTTCAACCGGTTCGAAGTCTAAAATTAGAACAAACGCGTCTAGCGCGTGGGTCTGAGCCAATCGCGAGGACGTCCGTCACGGAAACCCGTGCACGTAACATACCGTCACAGTGCCTGAGTGGTGGCCAAAGCCAGCTGTGGAAGTTAAAGCCAGCTGCCGCGAAGCTGAATCAGGAGCGTCCACCTGAATTCCTGCACATGCAGGTGCTCGCAGTTATACCCACATGCATTCAATCCAGCGACCTTCTATGTTCAAGGAAGGTGGTATGCTGAATACCAAATTTAAGAGAAAATTAAAACAAAACACCCTCGATTTCGTTTCCTACGGGTGAACTTCCTCCGTGGGTTGGAAAATATCACAAGACAAGGCAGAAGACAGCCAGTCTGCAGAACTTTATAAAACCACGAAATTATGTGAATCGTGGATTGAGTGACCTCTTTCGCCGTGAGTCCTCCGATTGCGTTCTGTCAACCGATCTCTTCTTTTAGTCAAGCTGTGCCTAATTCATGTCGTTCGACTCCTGTAACTGCAATCTAGTTTCTGAGCACCTTCTAGATTATCTTTCACTCCTTATATTTCTCCTTGACACCTTTAGAATTGTAAACAGAATTCCAAGAGAAACGTCAATTAAAGTGTTAGAAATCTCGTGCAGAATTGAGAACAAATTCAAAGGTCGGAGAGGAAGTGAAACATATATAATAAACCACGTGGAAGTAATTGAATTGAAGCACACCCATTTCGAAGCAACATGTAAAGACATCAGAGAAAGTTTTAGAAAACGAAGCAATGTGCAAAGTAATGAACTGGGCAGCAGTAAGGTTGACAGATAACATAGCAAACAGAGAAGGCTTAGAAGGACTATTGAAATGAGCGTGAGCTGTGGATAAATGCGTTTAAAACGAAATTATAGAAGTGTAGTAGAAGAAACAATAGTGGAGTGACACACCTTCAGCTGGCATCAGGATCTTGACGGTATTACCCGCTTTCTAGGAATTATTCGTGTTTTTCCATGGCCTACCAAGCTGAGTCAGCACTTCACCATAATTAATGAATCTTGTCAAGAAAATGAAAAGAAGGTACAATTAACCATAGTAGATTCTGTGCATAGGATTTTACAGTTCGATTCATTAAACTATGACAGCTTAAATGTTGATTTGTTACGACACACATCAAAGAAAGTTGTGCATCACCCGGTTCCCAGAACTCCTAAAGATAGATGTTGACTGTGGATACTGTATCACAGACAAAGTCCCTATGACTGTTCAAAGATGTCACCAAACCCGTCCAAAGATGTAAACAACTATGCATGAGCAGCACCTATTAGACGGAGGAGATCCGACAGCCGACCAGTCCCAGTCATTCCATCACTAAGGAGGTACACGGCTCGTGTTGTCTGTACTTCATCCATTCCTAGACGGTCAATACCGCGGTTCGATCGCGTCCGTATTGTTATTTTGTGTCATGAAGGGCTGTCAACAATGGAAGTGTCCAGGTGTCTCGGAGTGAAGCAAAGCGATGTTGTTCCGACATGGAGGAGACACAAAGAGACAGGAACTGTCAATGACATACCTCGCTCAGGCCGTCCAAGGGCTACTACTGCTGCGGATGCCCGCTACCTACGGATTATGGCTCGGAGGAACACTGACGGTAAAACCACCATGTTCAATAATGCTTTTTGTGTAGCCACAGGATGTCGTGTTGCGAGTCAAACTGTGCACAATAGGCTGCATGATGGGCAACTTCAATCCCGACTTCCATGTCGAGGTCCATCATTGCAATCACGACACCATGCAGCGCAGTACAGATAGGCGCAGCAACATGCCGAATGGACCCCCCAGGATTGGCATCACGTTCTGAATATCACATATGCCTTCAACCAGACAATCGTCGAAGGCGTGTTTGGAGGGAACCGGTCAGGCTGAACGTCATAGACACACTGTCTAGCGAGTGCAGCAAGGTGGAGGTTGCCTGCTGTTTTGGGATGGCATTATGTGGGGCCGACGTACGCCGCTGATGGTCATGTAAGGCGCCGTAAAGGCTGTACGATACGTGAATGAATCCGACCGATAGTGCAACCATATCGGCGGCATATAGGCGAGGCATTCGTCTTCATGGACGTCCATTCGCTCCTCCATCGTGCAATTGTGCACGTCTTGTGAATGACTTCCTTCAGAATAACGACATCGCTCGACTAGAGTGGCCAGCATATTCTCCAAACATGAACCCTGTCGAACATCATGGGATAAATTGATAAGGGCTGTTTATGGACGACGTAACCCACCAACCACTCTGAGGGATTTACACCGAATAGCCGTTGAGGAGTGGTACAATCCGGACCAACAATGCCTTGATGAGATTGTGGATAGTAAGCCACGATGAATATCAATGCAAGAGGACGTGCTACCTGATATTAGAGGTATAGCTATCTACAGAAATCTAGATAACCATCTCCGAAGATCTCGCTGTATGGTGGTACAACATGCAATGTGTGGTTTCCATGAGCAATGAAAAGGGCGGATATGATGTTTATGTTGATCTCTATTCCAATTTTCTGTACGTGTTCCGGAACTCTCGGAACCGAGGTGATTCGAAACTCGTTTTGCTGTGTGTATTTCCTACTTTCTGTTATCTAAATAATCTTTGAATTTATAGTATAAATTATGGATGATGTATGCTATAACCGAATTTTCAAATTGTCGGATTTAGTAGACTCGATAATGCTGTCTATGTTTTTTGTTTATCCACTACTGGTAATTTTGAGTTCAGTCGCTCTCTTGTTCCGCGATCAAGAATGCCGCTGTTTGCGGACAACTGCTGAAGTTCTTGTTGATGTGCATGACAGACAGGTAGATGTACTCCCATGATGTAGTGAGAATCCCAAACTGCTTATACGGATCTTTACAGGAGGTTTGGTTACTATTATTAGTTATTCTTCTAACGACTCTTATCTGTAATTTGAAGACTCTGTACATGTTTTGTGTACGGAATCTCCCAAAAAAATGATTTGCACAGCCAAAGACTGAGTGAATAAAATAATGGTATGTAACAACAACGCATTGTCTACTACATAGTTCCAAAAAAAATTTCTTCTCTGTAACTTCGATGAAGTTTTCATCCACGTTGAACTTTACAGTTTTATTTCCCTCTTTAAGTTGAAATTCATAATGTCTTAGATAAGTTAAATGTAAGTTTATTGCATGATGACCAATTATAATCATCCTTAAGTATTTCCTTTCCTCCCTCCACCAGGTATTTTGGTGTTGATTACAATGTTGCTCTCATCACCATAAAGACAGTTTTCTTCATGTCTATCATTGTCTGCAAAGTCGTTGACGTATATCTGAAACAATATCTGTCCTAAGATGCTGAAGCGAGTGACTCTATGTTAATTTACTTCGAAAATGATAAACGTTTCACTGAATATTTTGGTTTATTTGAAATCTGTGCCAATTTTAATTTTCAGATATGATCGAAACCAGTCTCTGGTAATTCTTCTTAATCCAAATAATTCTAGTTTTTCAGTAGAATTTTATGGGCAACATTATCGAAGTTCATTGACAAACCTTCAAACATCTGTCAAACTTTCATCTAGTGCATCAAATAACAATTTGGTAACCTCTGCTTTGGCTCATTCCGTACTTCTACTACTATGGAAACCTATCAGTTCCTTACTGAGGAGGTTATAGCAATTAGGAGATCCATTAGTCCTTCATAGTGCATTTTGTATTTGATAATGGTGATGGGAGAGAAATAGGCCAGTAGTTTTCCATATCTTTTGTATCACGTTTCTTTAATAGAGGCACAATTCTTGTCTGTTTCTATAGACCGAAAGGTTATCTGAGTGGAAAGACTAATTTATTATGTCAGTTAACAAGGCCTGTACGCTGTCTGTGCGCTCTTGAAGTACACAGATTGTAACTACATCTCTTCCTGGTCACTTCTTATTCTTTTAATTTTTTGACTCCTTTAGTAAGTTTATCTCTGTAGTGGAAAATATCGTCATTGTACTTCCCGCATAATATTTTTATCTGGACAAAATGTTATTTTGTGAATTTTGTAATAGTTCTTATTCTATAACTGAAAAATATTTATTCATATAATTTACTAGCTTCTTTGTATCATTTATCGACTATTCTTGTGAGTTATCTGCAATTATAGTGATTTTGCTTCCGCGTTCCTCTTTATACGTTTACAACCTCCCAGACTGCCTTGCTTTTATTTTCTGTATTAGGTCTTATTTCGTCATTTGCTGTTTTATGCAAGAACGAAGACTTCCAATTTATGTTTTTGTATATTTTGAAACAGTTTGGGTGTTCTGCTCACTATGGGTTCCTCTTATGGGTATTACAACAGATGTGGAAACTTTGGTTTCATTAATTGGCAGACTGTTCAGATAGTCCGAAATCTTTCACATCCTCAACGCAGTGTTCTTCCGCTTTATGTGTAACATCGTGATTGATTTTGATTCCGAGGTTTTTGTTAACCTTGTTGGACTATTCACTAAATGTAAGATAATAATCACCACTGACTGTCCACATATGGGCCAATTCGGTCGTAATGACCGCCGTCTCTTCTGTCAGCCAATGACGTCATGGGGATGCGTTATGGAGGATGCGGTCAGCGCTCCGCAAACCAGGCCATTGTCGGTTTATCAGACCTGGTGCCGCAACCATCCGTTCAAGTAGGTCCTCAATTGGCATCAAGAGGCTGAGTGCACCCCAATCCAGTCCATCCACCAAGAAAAGAATCTCTGGCAGTACCAGGAATCTAACCTGAGTCACTGGCGCTGTGGCCAAGTGGTTCTCGGCGCTTCAGTCCGAAACCGTGCTGCTGCTACGGTCGCAGGTTCGAATCCTGCCTCGGTGATGGATGTGTGTGATGTCCTTAGGTTAGTGAGGTTCAAGTAGTTCTAAGTCTAGGGGAATGATGACCTCAAATGTTAAGTCCCAGGGTGCTTAGAGCCATTTGAACCATAATCTGGGTCCTCCTCATGGCAGTGTAATGAGTTGATCATTTGGCTACCGAGGTGGGCGTTCACCGGCTGTGACATGCCAAAACTGTGAAGATTCTTTAAGACTGGTACTGATTATGTCCTTGAAAGTATCGTAATCCGTGGAAATTTCTTTGCGCACAAGACCCTGGTGTCTTGTATCACAGCGGGGAAACTACGTAAATATTCTGTGTAAACATACAGCCGGTGAGCAGCCAATAACCATCTGCAAACAAAATTAACTTTACATCAGCGTATACCAACCTTTCCCCTCCTGTAGCACGCAGTGGGAAAATAATTGGACATCGGGTCAGTGATAGTGAACTGCCAAGTCAGTGGCAGCTGTGGTTCCAGAAAAGCGCGAGATTCTTTCCATCCATAAAGACCATACGTAACTTTACGTCACTGTTTAAAATATGACCAAGTTTCCGTTTCAGTTTCATGTGGTTTTCATCAGCCAACAACTTTGTGTTCAGAACTCCATTATGGTTGATGCTGGAGTCATCACAATAACAAAAACTGTAGTGATTTCTATTCTAGGTAATCCACAGACAGCAAATGCAACTCGAGTTAAAACTCATTTGCGCCATTGCTGGCACATATGGCTTATTATACAGATATACGTTTTACGAAATAATTGTCACTCCACCAGTAGTCACCACTCCGCATATTCTTGTAAGTGAACCATTCTCGAGCAAATTGATGGGTCTTTGTTGATTAATGTTACCACAGACGATCCTGCGGAACCTCCTCAAATACTATAACCTTGTCGAGAATCCTGGTCAACTCTCTGTGGATTGAACTACCAGGTTTCTCCTAACTTTCTGTTTACAGAGAGTAATATCTCTCAGCATGACCCCTGTTGCAAAATTTCTCTCTGTACATCCTCCTGCGCCTTACCTTAATTAGGTGTCTGCGTGTACTGCAAGGAAGCATCGCTTGCTGCATGAATATCGCGAATGTGGAGTGACGCTACGTTTTCTACAAACACAGTCGGTAAAAGCGAGAACCTTATAGGATCTAATTGTACGTCTATCTGTCCGACTGTTGAAAACACTTTTTATCAGAAAAAGAAAGACGTATCAGGTTGAAACTTATGTCACATACTAAGGTCCATAGCCCCTTGGCAGTGTAATAAGTGTAAGCTTCTAAGTAAATGCAAGCAAAACCTACGGCCATTTATGTGACACATCTTGCTTCTCGCAAATTCACTTATCGAAACTTGCAGGGTGCTTCACGTTGGCCTAGAATAATTAAATTTGGTAGGAAGAAATGTTTCACAGTCCATCAGACGAAAAAAAAATTTTGTCGTATGTTATCCGACGTCAAACTTGAAATTAAAGCAATCAGACGTTCTGCATTCAGGTGACTGGGTCACATTGGCAAAAGTCAACCATCAGGCAAGCGATGAATTTATTGCTCATATGACGCGTTTCGGAATTTATCCATCATCAGATACTAAGGACGGAACATGGCATGTACCAGGTGTAGAAGTAGTAGAAGTATGAAACCAGAATTTGGTTGTAATAATTACACGTCTGTTGTTTGAAACTGGCAAACAATATTTTATTCAGAATAATCTCCATTGCTACTTATACATTTCTCCGACCTCTCTGGCAGACTATCAATGCCACGTCAAAATAAATAAATAAATAAAAAATAAAAAAATGTTCTTCTTTTGAAGCGAACCAGTTAGCGAGCGAGCCATTTTCGTACATTGTAATTCGAATTGAACCGTTGTACAACGAGAGCGTGTCCAGTGACGCAAATAGATGATAATCGGACGATGCCAAGTCTGGAGAATAAGCCGCATACCCTTCTATTTCCCAATTGAACGCCCCTATCGTTTTCCTGACCCGTTTCGCTGTGTGTAATGGGGCGTTATCATGCAGCAATGTGACTTTGTGTTGTGTTTTTCCATATGCCGGTCGTTTTTCACGTAATGCTCGGTTTAAATCGATCATTTGCTGTTGGTAGCGATCAGTGTTAACGGTTTCACCAGGTTTTAGAAGTCGAGCGGTCTGAGGCGCTTCAGTCATGGACTGTGCGGCTGGTCCCGGCGGAGGTTCGAGTCCTCCCTCGGGCATGGTTGTGTGTGTTTGTCCTTAGGATAAGTTAGGTTAAGTAGTGTGTAAGCTTAGGGACTGATGACCTTAGCAGTTAAGTCCCATAAGATTTCACACACATTTGAACAGGTTTTAGCAGCTCATAATAGATGACACCCTTCTGATCCCACCAAACACAGAGCATTATCTTCTTTCCAAAGCGATTGGTCTTGCAGTGGATGTCGATGGTTTGCCTAGACTCACCCATGATTACGATTCTCAAAATACACCCTATTTTCATCACCTGGCACTATTCGATGGAGAAACAACTTTCTTTTGTATCTGGCGAGCAGCATTTCACAAGTGGTCTTTCGATGTGCTTGCTGTCTTTCATTCAGTTCATGTGGAACCCATTTTCCCACTCTCTGCATCTTTCCCACAGCTTTCACCCGAAGAGAAACGGCTTTCTGCGTCACATTCAGTTGTTCCGCGAGTTCCTGTTGCGTTTGAGTATCATCTTCAATCAATAAGGCCTGCAATTCGTTGCCTTCGATCTATTTCGGTGGCTTCCCGCCCTCGTCGTTTCTCACGTCAAAATCACCACTTTTGAATTTTTTGAACCACTCGAAACACTGTGTTTTCCCAAGAGTATGCACGCCGAAAGCATCGACACGCATTCGATGAAGTTGTGCAGCAGTTTTGTTCAAATGACAACAGAAAAGCAATGCTGTCCGCAAATCGTAGTTCGTAGTCACAGAACTCGACATGTTGACGGGTTTGAAATACTTACCGATGTATGGAACTTGGGTCGCTGTGTGTTGACATTTCGTCGTCAGCCGTTACAGGAAGCAGATGGGGCTGCAGATGCGGTCTTACGGGTCCTAATCTGACGGCGCATCATTTGTAGGGAAAACCGGTTTCGTACTTCTACAACTGGTAGATGCGACGTTTCAAGTTTGTGAAACAAACATTCACAGTCTAGCCCGTGCAATACTCGCTCCTGACCATCTGATGAAAGATATATTCCGAAATAGGTCATGTGATCTAAAAAGTAATTTCTTGTCTGATGTTTGACTTTTATCATTGCGAATCAGTCACTCTGAATGGGACATTACTGGTTATTATCGTAATGGTCGCTTGCTTCTTGCATGGCTTTATATCACGTTTGTATAACTGAGACCGATGTGTTGCCAGTATCTATGTCGGTAACAAGCAAAAACGGTGGAGATTCTCGATCCCAGTATGGGGGACTGTCTACATACATCATTAAGTTCGCACGGGACGCTCAGTGCGTGGGTCCTATTAGGACATGGCCATTTATTCCGGATACTTACGTGTACCACAGTACATCGGACGCATGACAGCGTCTCAATTAGCGCAGACATTGTGCTCGGCTTAACTTGTGTTATGTGTAGTGGTTTATTAATTTTTCCCTGTACGTGGAGCTATAACTGTAATATGTGATATGGTATCACTAACCACGTTAGTCACTGGGAAATGTATTGCCATATTTTGCAGTTTACTTTGCTCTATTACCCGCGCAACGAAGTAGAGGGAGAAAATCCTTGCCTAAACAGTTTTTAGTGCAAAGTTTTGCATTGCGCACGGAGTGCGGAGCGATATAATAACTCAACTTAAATCTAATAAACAGACAGCTGCTCTTCAAACTATGCCTTTGGGCATCTGATAGCTGCTTATAACTGGAAACAAACTTAGAGAAAGAACTCAAAGTAAAGAAGTCAGTTAGGATGAAGTCAATGAAAACAGATGACATGGAACTAAAACTGAAATTTATTTTGAAGTGGTAAACTAGATATGACGTGGATATCTTGTGACAAATGAATGTGTTATACTATGGTCTTTTTTCTATAGCGAGACGTTATCTTGGTCCAGAGTCGACTGAAGCTATTGTGACAACCAGAGATTCTCCCACTGGGAAGTGTGGAAAGGACCTCTGAGGCAGTGAAAGCTATACCTGGGGAAACATCATTGAAAATGAGAGTTTGTGTCGGTTCTGGAGGCATACCCTAAAAGTATATTTACGATTAAGGCGGCTGTTCTCAGTGATCAGGTGTCTCAGATTCGCATACTGATCTCGCTCAGATTTTGATTAGTCACGGACAGTACAGTGTTAATTCAGTTTTTCGGAACAGATTTCACTGATATACCATGGCATTTCATCCGAGTCTATTCGATTCACTTCATTTCCCGATGGCAGGGTAAACCACGATACGCATTAAATCCTTCCCGTAGATGGTGTTAGTCCCACATTCCCTGTTGAAGAAACTCTTACTGTAATGTTTGTGACGTGATCAGAGTGAAAAAACGTTGACGTGTGATGTTTTCTGGAGGAACCTCTAGCTGACATAACTCGATAACGTGACTGTGTGCGGTAACCAGGAGATCTGTGTTCGTATCCCGATCTGGCACAGAATTTTGTTTGTCGCTGTTTTCTCACCATAAGCTGTGTTTACAAGTTATACCATAACGAATACTACCCAGCAGTACTACTCTAGTACTACGGAGCCTGCACATTTGACACGAATGCAAATCGTCTAAAACCTATATTTAGGTTTAGAGTGTGTACTCACATTCATCTTCCATCAGTACTACTTCAGGGTCTGTCAAGATAAATTAGTAATAATCAACTTTTACACGCAATATTTACTCATTGGCCATATATATTGTACAGTCAACCGAAAATTATTTTGCATACAAGCTACATGGTAACTCTGTGTTTAGTGCTGTCTTCAAGGAGATAGTGTCTTAACATTCTCGTTACTGTTGAAAGAGAAATATAGAATTGTGTACAGTCAAAAGACGTATTGAATTATTCCACCTATTCCACCTATTCCACCTATGCTGTTTTCGACAAGTATTCACTCTTTTGCACCTTGCACGACTGGCCAATTTCACTCTAACAGAACACTTCCAAGAGCAGTAGGGGTCGATATGTTGTGTAATTATCCTGTTATTAAACAGCGAATATAGCCGGTCACAAAGTGAGCATACAACTACGTGATATGTGCTGTACGATGTGTTGCAGAATTCTTAACCTGTTACCAAACAGCAGATACATCCGGTCACAAAGCGAGCACATAACCATGCGTTATAACTGTAAGACACATCGACACCTACTGCGCTTGAAAATGGTCTGAAAGGTCGATTTTGGCCAATTGTGCAAGATACAATGAAGTGAATACTGTTCAAAAACAGGCGAGGTGAAATACTTTAAATTGTCTTTTAACAAATGTACGCCTTTGGTACACTACAAGACGAAAATGATTTTGCGCAGTCTTTCGTAACAGAATGTCACATGCCTAGTGATCGTGCCAGAGTTCTGTCTTGTAACTGTATTGATGTTACAAGATGCTTTACAACAAATTCAACTAACAACTAAGTGAAATTTCAACACTGTGGTTACTTATGCAGTTCTCATGCGACGCTCGAACATTTGGGCTATTTTCTTCTTTTCCGTGACGTAGAACACTGCACTGTAGAATTTTATATTATATAATCCATGTACCATCAAAAGATAAATTGTGAAATATCACATAGTTCAACAGTCACATATTCACTAGCTATTCGAAGACGTAAGAATGCTTATTATAGAAAAAGGAAGCTATTAACACAGCCCACCGACGAATCCGAGAACAATGACACAATTGAAGCGTTTGGAAACAATTTATTGATGGTCAGTAGTTAAATACCTCATTCTCAGATGGACGAACATAGTGAAAATTGTGTGAAATTTGGAAGATCTTGTATTTGGAATTCGATCCTCAGTAGTCTCGTTTTATGGTTTCAGTTCAAAATTCTACAGCTTCTTCCACCTCATTACCAAGAAAGAAATGCAGAATCACGAAGGAGCGTGAACAAAATCTCTTACACTGTTCCTGGGATGAAAGCCCTTTTCTGTAAAGGGCAGCCAGTTGGTAGTCGTGTTGATTGGCAACTCATGAACGACACATTTACACAGTTCCGTTGAACGCGGAATACAGGCTAAGAGGCAGCCTCTCCTGGAAAGCGAATCGAGTCTAGTAGCAGAAGGTCTGCCTGACGTAAACCACTAAGAAGACGGCCCCGATTGGAATTCATGGAATACATAATGAATGGCACAGGAGTGGATTAGTGAAACGGACGTAGGCGGCTACCCTTGAACAGAAATGAATGTGAGATTGCTGCCAACCGAATTACGATTTCAAAACCACAATGAAGAAAAGATCTAAGTAGTATAAGAGGCCATAACATGGAAACAAGTTTGTACCTCTAGAAAATACCAAAACATCATTTACAGAACTACAAAGCCTGTGGATCTTTACCAGGATTTGTATTTACGTGCCGTAACATCCCACATTCATAACCTGTCACTGCTATCTGTTGTTTTTTGCCCTCTCGCAACTGTTCTTACGTCTATAGACCTATGTGGTGGAAGCGGAGAGTGTTAAAGAGATATCCTCAGTTCTTTGTTGTGTGAATTGCCAAGTCTGTCTCCCCCTGCCCTTTTTACCTACTGCAATTTCTTCTAGTGCCATGGACGTTATTCCCTGATGTCTTCACACATAGTACTCTATCATTCTGTTCTGTGATGCTGTCAGTGTTTTCTCGAAGTGCCTTTCTTCGGCGATTCTGCGGAGAACTTCCTCCTTCCTTAACCTATCAGCCCACCTAATTTTCAACATGCTTCTTATATCACCACATCTCAATTTCTTCGATTCTGTTCTTTTCAGCTTTTCTCACTATCTGATTTTCAACATCCTTCTATAACACCACATCTCAGAGTCTTCGATTCTCTTCTTCTCCGGTTTTCCCACAGTCCATAATTTACTACCTTATAGTCCTGGGCTTCAAATGTACCATCTCAAATCAAGCATTATGTTTCATACAGGTAGTTATCGCTCAAAGAACCTTACATACTTCAGAAAGTAGGCGAACGCTAACCGTTTCAGGAATATAAATATGTAGGCTTCCGCGGCCTGTCAATTGACGTTAAAGTTTTCTATACTGGAGAAACCATCGTTTCAGCCACGGTTTCAGTGGCCTTCTTCTGGGTCTAGTTGTCCAGCGGGAAAGAGTGCGGTATACATAAAGGTCTCAGGACATTGAGAAGCTGAAGGAACTAAAACTAGAACCAAATGATATCCTAGTCAGCTCAGATGTTGTTTCTTTGTTTAGTAGAGTGCCAGTCAGTCATTCTCTGGAATAGATTTATTTCATTTTCCCGCAAGACTTCACCAAGCTCTTTTACGTATGTCTCACCACGAGCTACTTCGTGTGGAACAGCTGGAAGGCATCGCCATGGGTAGCCCACTTAGTCCAGTAATGGCCAACGTCTTCATGGAACATCTCGAAGCACAGGTGCTGAACTTGGCACCTTCTAAATCAAAGGTGTGCTACGTATACGTCGAGGATACCTTCGTTGTGTAGAGCCATGGTGAGGAACTGCTCGGTGACTTCCTCCTCGCCAACATAAAATTTACCATGGAGTTAGAAAAGATCCAACAGCTATTTTTCTGATCACGAGGGATGGGGAAAACCTGGGACACAGCGGGTATCAACAAACGACACACACGGACAGATACCTGCACAAACTATCAAATCACCTCCCTAGTCAGAAAAGAGCCATGATTAACACGCTCGTAACTCGAGAAAGACGAATACGTGAGCCACAGCACCTCAGACGCGAGATGCAACACTTGGAAAGCGTTCTGAGGAGCAATGGGTACTCCACCAGTTCCATAAGAAGGTTTACAGAATCAAGCAGTCGGCGAAGTGACATATCGGAAAAAGTAACGTCGGTACGGCCTTTCTGCCATACATTTCCGGAGAAACGGGCAGAATCGCCCGTATATTGCGCAAACACGACATAAAGACTAATTATAAACCGACGAAGAAGATCAAAGCGTGTCCCAGGTCGGCTAAGGAAAAATGGATCCACTTGCAATGTCGGTAATATGCCTTAAAAACGTCTGTGCTGGAATGACAAGACATTCAATCAACAACAGGATCACCGAACACACGCCGCACTGCAACTTGAGAGACCACGCGTTCCGCGAGACCGACCACGTAGTGAAATTCGTCGACACGGAAGTTCTTCCTGTAGAGATGAGTTATTACACCAGCTTGTTCAGAGAAGCTACAGAAATACACAAACATGTAACAGCTTTAAAAAGAAAGAAGATAGCTCCAAGGATCCTGGATTCCAGTGCCGCTGAGAACGACCGTTGCAAGTAGCAAGGGGAGAACCGTAGCGCTGATGACCAGGTACATAAAATCTGCGGCCACGAGCTCCATTCCACCACCATCAGTGAAAGATGAAGCTTTGGCAATGCCAACCACTCGCGGTGGCGAAACGTCAAAATAATTACCAAACAAATGTCGGTCGAAGAGCACGAGACGGAAGTCACCAAGCAATTTGTCAACAAGTGCCAACGAAAGCCTTAACATTTTGTGTTCTGAACATCCATTATTGACATAAAAACACACGTCAATAAAAATTTTGCATCACCTCGATTCCGAGAGTTCCGGAACCTGTTGTCCGGAAATTGGAACAGAGATCAACATAAACATCATTTCCGCCTTTTTTATTGCTAATGAAAACCACACATTGCTTGTTGTACCACCATGCGGCGAGACCTTAGAGAAGGTGGTCCAGACTGCTGTACACATCGGTACTTTTAATACGCAGTAGAACGTCCTCTTGCATCGATGCATGCCTGCATTCGTCTTGGCACACTATTCACGAATGAGATTGATATACTCTGTCTGTGGGGTTGGATAGTGTCAGTATAAATGGGTATAATTTAGCATCTTACTCTTTGATCTAGGATGGATAAAGGAGGAGTTGCCATTTTCATAAAACAAGGGTATAAATACAAAACTGTAGAAGTAAGCAAATTTTGTGTTGATCAGCACTTGAAGGTTTGTGCATGTGAACTTCAGCTAGATAATGTAGTATTGATATTAGCAACAGTGTACAGGTCCCCATTGGGAGGCTGGGAGCTATTCACAAAAAAGTTTGACTCCCTATTATGCTGTCTGTCAGAGAAAAAGGAGAAGTTATTACCCTGTGGTGATTTCAATGTAAACTTTCTAAGTAATTCTGATAGGAAAAGTGAACTGGAAGTGTTATTAACAACAAATAACTTAGAGTGAGTGGTCAATTTCCCTATATGTATAGCTGAAGACAGTAGCACTCTAATAGATGATGTTTTTCTACATAAAGAGGATGTGAAACAAACACATGCTTTCCTTGTGGTTCATGTATTGTCAGACCATGATGCACAACTGATTAACTTACAAAGCCAAACACTGGTATCTATAGAGTACGTCAGAGAAAGTTTAATAAATTTTAATTGGGGAGCTGTATATAATGAGCCAAATACTAATGATAAATGCAACATATTTCTTGATAAATTTATATCCCTTTTTGAACATTGTTTCTCACATAAAATTACTAAATGTAACACCACACACTTTTCAAAGAAACCTTGGATTTCTACAGGTATTAAAGTGTCTTCAGAAAGAAAAAGAAAACTGTATGAGACAGCAAGAACTAGTAAAGATCCAGAAGATTTTTGCACTATAAAATTTATTGGAACACACTGAGAAAAGTGGTAAGGACATCAAGAAGTATATATGTTAGAGAAGAAATTAACAACTCTGGCAATAAAATCAAATCAAGATGGAATGTTGTTAGAAGGGAGACAGGAAAAGTAACCAGTGGGTTAAGTAGTATTACTATTAAAGAGAATGAGACCATCCTAACCAACAGTACAGAAGCATCTAATGTATTTAACAACCATTTTTTAAGTGCAGGACAAAAAAATTGGTGAGAATAGTTCAACAGAAAAAGCCAGGCAGTACATAGAAGAGTCAGTTTTGAAAAATTTCAGTAAGATTAAGTTTCACCTAACAACCTCTTGTGAAATAATTAAAATTATTAAATCTTTGAAAAATAAATGTCCTGCTAGACTAGAAGACATCTCTAGTAAGATATTAAAACAATGTGGAGCAATTACAACTGATGTTCTGAGTCTCATACGTAATGAAACACTAAATCAAGGTATTTTCACAGACAGATTAAAATACGTCATTGTCAGGCTTCTCTACGAAAAGAGCAACACCACAGATGTCAATAATTAACAGCTAGTATCCTTGCTTACAGCATTTTCAAAAATCTTCTAGAAAGTAATGTACTCAATAATGGTTAGCCATCTCAACGGTAATGGGATACTTAATAAATCACAGATCGGATTTCAGAAATGCTGTTCCACCGAGACAGCAGTATACAATTTCACTCTTCGCAGAATAGAGTCTTTAAATAGTAAAATGTCACCCATAGGAATTTTCTGTGACTTGTCCAAAGCATCTGATTGTGTGAACCATGACATTATGTTACAGAAATTACAATACTATGGTATATATGGAATGGCATAAGAGTGGTTTGAGACATACCTACCGAACAGGAAACAATAAGTTTCTTTATATGGGTCAAGTGATTTAAATAAGTTAACCACTTCATCTAACTGGGGCGAAATTTCATTAGGTGTTCCACTGGGTTCAATCATGGGTCCCCAGCTGTTTTTAATACTGTATATGTGACCGACCGCCCTTCCTGTCTGAAACAGGAAGCTGAACTTAACTGTCTGCTGATGATACAAGCATCATTATTAACCCAGTAAAAGAAATTCCAATTGAAAATGATACAAATTAGGTCTTTGGAAAAGTCATTAATTGGTTTTCTGCAAATGGGCTTGCTTTAAACTTTGAAAAATCACAGTACATCCAATTTTCTGCTGCAGAAGTCAGTAGACAGGGTAGAGCATACTAAGTTTTTGGGTATACATACAGATGAGAATCTTAATTGGAAAATTCATATTTTGGATCTTGTAAAGCGACTACGTTCAGCAATTTTTGAGGATATCGAAATTAACAAGCTAACATACTTAGCATACTTTCACTCTCTGATTTCATAAGAGATAATTTTGGGGTAACTCAACACTTAGACAAAAAGTATTCACTGCTCAAAAGAAAGTGGTTAGAATAATGTGTGGGTATCTTAGTTGCACATCTTGTATTCATCTTTTAAAAAGATTGGGAATTCTTACAAGCGCCTCACAGTACGTTTAATCACTAATGAAATTTATTCTCAACAACATGGACCAGTTTAAAAAAAAAACTGACATTCATGATTATAATACCAGAAAAAAGAAAGACACTATCCTTTACTGAAACTATCTTTGGCATGCAAAGGAGTAAAATATGCTGCTATAAAAATTATTGACAAATTACCAGATGAAATAAAATGTCTGACAGACAGCAGTAATAGCTACAAAAATAAACTGAAATGATATCGCCTTGACAAGTCCTTCTATACCATAGATATGCATGTTGTGCCATTTAAGGGAAAGGGGTAAATAATAGAAACATTTATCTTTAACACTGTACTGTTATATATATACATTAAAAATTTTTGTTTCATATGTGCATTTCCTGTGCACTTGACTCGTTCCACATCATAACAGTTACCGATTGATTAATGGAACACGCAACCAACTAACTAACTAACTAACCACAAGTTAGACACTGTTGGTCCAGATTGTCCCACTTCTCAACGGCGATTCGGCGTAGATCCGTCAGAGTGGTTGGTGGGTCACGTCGTCTATAAACAGCGCTTTTCAATCTATCCCGGGAATTTCGATAGGGTTCATGTCTGGAGAACATGCTGGCGACTCTAGTCGAACGATGTCGTCATCCTGAAGGAAGTCTTTCACAAGATGTGCACGATGGGGACGCGAATTGTCGTCCGTGAAGACAAATGCTTCACCAATAGGCTGCTGATATGGTTGCACTAGCGGTCGGAGGATGGCATTCACCTATCGTACGGCGCCTTCCATGACCACCAGAGGCGTACGTCGGCTACACGTAATACCACCACAAAACAACAGGCAACCTCCACCTTTCTGTACTCTCTGAACAATGTGTCTAAGGCGTTCAGAGAGGATAGAGTTTAACGTCCCGTCGACAACGAGGTCATTAGAGACGGAGCGCAAGCTCGGGTGAGGGAAGGATGTGGAAGGAAATCGGCCGTGCCCTTTCAAGGGAACCATCCCGGCATTTGCCTGAAGCGATTTAGGGAAATCACGGAAAACCTAAATCAGGATGGCCGGAAATGGGATTGAACCGTCGTCCTCCCGAATGCGAGTCCAGTGTGCTAACCACTGCGCCACCTCGCTCGGTATCTAAGGCGTTCAGCCTGACCGGGCATATACGACACTATCGGTGAAAAGAACGTGATGCCAATTATGAGCGGTCCTCTTGGCATGTTGTTGGGCCCATCTGTACCGCGCTGCAAGGTGTCGTAGCTGCAAAGATGGACCTCCCCATCGATCTCGGGAGTGAAGTTGTTCATCTTGCAGTCTATTGCGCACAGCTTGAGTCGTAATACGAACTTCTGTGGATGCACCAAAAGCATTATTCAACATGGTGGCGTTGCTGTTAGGGTTCCTCCGAGCCAGAATCCTTAAGTAGCGGTCATCCACTGCAGTAGTAGCTCTTGGGTGGCCTGAACAAGGCGACTAGACAGTTCCTGTCTCTCTGTATCTCCTCCATGTCCGAACAACATCGCTTTGGTTCACTCCGAGACGCTGGACACTTCCCTTGTTGACAGCCCTTCCTGGCACAAAACAACAATGCGGACGGCATAGGCATGATTTAACTACAGGTAACACGAGCCGTGTACCTCCTTCCTGGTGGAATGACTGGAACTGATAGGCTGTCGGACCCCCTCCATCTAAGAGTTCCTGCTCATGCATGGTTGTTTACATATTTGGGTTCAAATCAAATGGCTCTGAACACTATGCGACTTAACTTCTGAGGTCATCAGTCGCCTAGAACTTTGAACTAATTAAACCTAACTAACCTAACTAACCTAAGAACATCACACACATCCATGCCCGAGGCAGGATTCGAACCTGCGACCGTAGCGGTCACGCGGTTCCAGACTGAAGCGCCTTTAACCGCACGGCTACACCGGCCGGCACATCTTTGGGTTGAGTGACAGCTCTGATCAGTCAAATGTTCAAATGTGTGTGAAATATTATGTGACTTAACTGCTAAGGTCATCAGTCCCTAAACTTACACACTACTTAACCTAAATTATCCTAAGGACAAACACACACACCCATGCCCGAGGGAGGACTCGATCCTCCGCCGGGACCAGCCGCACGATCCACGACTGCAACGCCTCAGACTGCTCGGCTAATCCCGCGCGGCTCATCTCTGAACAGTCAAAGGGACTGTGTCTGTGATGCAATATCCACAGTCAACGTCTGTCTTCAGAAGTTTTGCGTATTGGGGTGGTGATGCAAAACTTTTTTTGATGTGTCTATACTGACATCTATACTTGGGGAACACCCTTATTACAGTACAAATTGTTAAATAGTTGCATCGTTTTCAAGAAAACATCAGAAAACGAGAAAACCATCAACAACGGGACAACTGGTTAATCAAAAACTGGACAACTGGCTAACCAAAGCAATGAGGAGAAATTAGGGCAGACACACTATAGGTTGATTCTCAAGAAATAATTCAGCATAAAGGATTTATCCCAAAGAAGGTTATTGCAAACTAAAAATGATGCCAGAGGATAACAATGTTGAAAGATAATATGAGAATGTTAAACAAGCTATTAGGTAAACTGCTCGGAGAGTACCCTCATCCCCATGCCCCTGCCCATCTGCGCTCCACCCCCCCCCCCCTCTCGCTATCCATCTCCTCCCCTTTTCCTTTTGTGTCCATCTCCTCCTCTTCCCTCTGTCTGTCCATTTCCTCCTCTTCCCTTTCTCTGTCTGTTTCCTTCTCCTTATCTGTCTGTTCATCTTCTGCTCCCCCTTCTCTATGCCTATCTTTTCCTCTCCCTTTCTCCCCCTTTTCCCCTTTCTCTGCCCATCCCCTCGTCCTTCCATCTACGCATATCTGCTCTTTCCGCCTCACTGTCCATCCCCTCGTCCTCCCTCTCTCCACGTTATCACACTACCCCCAATACGAGGCTGTTGGTTCTTACCCCTATAGTATTCCTTTCCATATTGTAACTAACATACGTATCAAATTTTATTGAAATTGTTCCAGAGGCTTAGGATGATCTTCTTACCCATAGCTTTGCTTGCATACGCACATATCCAATATATTTCACACATATTTTACGTAATTCAGACGTATTTGTACACATATAGCACCTGTATGCCTAGCAAATTTGGTCTTACAGTTTCATTTCCATGCAGCTTAATGTTTATGAAATCGTATTTCCTGAACTATGTGCTGTACAATGACACGCTTTTGTAGTTTCGTCCAATCGTACACGTGAATACTGCGTGAGAAATGTGTTGCGAATAGGTTAGTAGTAAGGAAGCAACAAATAAAATCGTAGTGCATGATGCGGTTGTTTCTCTAGTATCTCAGTGTTTATGACGACATACGTCCTAAACTATACGTCGTACTATGCTAATTTTTTCTAGATACATTCAGCGACATATGCGGATATCGCCTGCGAAATGTGCTGCTAATATAGTTAGTAGCAAAGACGTAATAAATTAAAACTACGTGCGTAAGTGGCAGTTTTTTATCACATCTCAGTATTTGATGTCATATCTCCTGGACTGTGTCGTATTGTGATAATTTTTGAAGGTATATTCAGCGAAAAATTTCGATACCGTCTGCTAAATGTGTTGCCAATACAGGTAGTAACAACGAAGTAATAAATTTAAAAGTCTTGCGTGATGCGGTAGCTATTCTAATCTTCAGTATTAATGACTTCATATCTCTTGAAGTATGTGTCGTACAATGATGTAATTTTTCTGTTACATTCTGTGGTATATGTGAATACTGTCTGAAAAATGTTTCATCAATACAGTTCGTAGTAAAGAAATAATAAATTAAAGCCCCATGCTTCATGACGCCGTTTTATTGCATGAAACGCGAGAATGTGGTGAACGACAAACTTTTTTCCCTTCAACCTTTTGTGCGGGTCGTCAGCGAGAATAGATATTACGTAGAAATTTGAAATCGTGTGTTGAGTTTGTTCCAAGTCTAAGTGCTCTCATTCTCAAATACTGGATTACTAAACTATGGATATCTGCGCTTCGCGGGCTATATTGATTTTTGACCCCCATCCTTACCCCCCCCCCCCCCCCAGGCATCCTTACCCCTTTTTTAGGTGGGTTGTTCTTGCTCCCAAAATAATTCTTTCCAGACAGTAATTGATATGTGTACCATGTTTAGTTTAAATGGGTATAGCGGTTTAGGAGGAGGTATGGAACTTATGTACGTACGTAAACCCATTTTTATAATTTGTTTCTGTTACTGAAATGTATAGAGATAACAAGGATAGACTAAAAGATGGTCAACGTTATGATAATCTAATAATGTCACAAAAAGGCATACACAAGGTGGCAATGTGTTACGCATCTGGTTCAATTTATAGGTTGAAATGGCTTTCCGAACATGGAAGAACGGGTTTGGACGAATTGGAACATTTTTATTGATGTACCGGTGTTTTCACTAAATTTTGTACATGATGAAGCTAGCCTGACATAAAATGAATACGATCTTGATTTTAAAATACGAAATGTGTATCAGGAATACGACGAATGGGAACTACAGATGAGTGTAAAAAAATCCGTACGTTAGGTGCTTAAGAGCGACTGTGGAATTGAATTATACATCAATGACGCAGCAGTTACGAGACGTGTACAAAAATTTATGTCTATGTGAGGGAATATATTTAAAAAAGTGGATTAAGTAATACGGACGTGAAATACAAAACTCAAGAAAGCAGACAAGTAATACCGTTTATGAATTACTCTTGGGTGCACGGGAACATTTCCAACAACAATAAGAAAAGAGTGGACAGGTTAATGGTTGAATCTGCTCTGTGATATGGATCAGAGATATGAATTTCAAATTTTGACGCCAAAAGAAGATTGATAGCTGTGAAAATGAGTTATTTGCGAAGGAGCGCCTGAATATCAAGAATCGAAAAAATCTAATGGTGAAATAGGAACTAGAACAAGGACAAATGAAACAGCGACAGATATGATAGAGAGAAAATATTTAAACTGGTATGAAAGTCTGTTGAGAATGGCAGGCCAACAGTGGGCAAAGTTTTTTTGCGCAGAAACTCCTGATAAGCGTAAACGCGTCAGACCATTGCCATCTTGGGAAGAGATAATTGAGCATCCCGATGCATTTATTTTTTTGTTTAACTTCATCTGATTATGGCCATCGGGCCCTCTCTTACGTCAGATAAGGGTTTCACACATCACTCATTTTTTACATCACAGTTTCCTAAGAAATAACAATTTCTATATGACAAGTAGTGTAAAAACGATTTGAGTGTCTGAAGTGGCAATGTGACTAAATGATACTGACTAGGAAGTAATAAAGCTGATACAGGCGGTAGTTGCACTACTGCAACAATTGCCACTAATAGTGATAACAGTAATAATAATTATGACAATAAAAACAACAATGACAATGGCAGATATAGAATGAAAATTATGGGTGAACAAGATAGATGTTTTCTGATGAAGCGAGTTCTGGGAAAACAAAATTTAAGGAGACTATGCCACCTTAGAATACTGGGAAAAGAGGAAGATTTTGTTGGAAAGAACGATGTGCAAGAGCAAAGAGTGCCTAGAGGGACAATGGTAATCTTTACTGATTGCTTTAGTGGGTACTCTATTAACTGTCCTCTGATGCTGGAGATGTTAGTAAGTTACCTAATATAATTCTGGAAGTTATTCCACAGCTTGGTTCTTTCTACTGAGAAGAACTTCGACAAAGAGGCTGAACGATGGAGTGGGTCATAAATGATGTTGCTCTGAAGGGAATGGGTGTTTCTGCTGTGTCGTTCAGATAAGAACATTAGATCTAGGAGAGATATGAAGAGCAGCATTCTGTAATAAGACAGTGTAGAAGACAGAGATTATGAAATCTCTGCACTTGTACGCAAAGAGGATGCTATGAATAGACAGACTTTACTGGAGATAACAGGAATACAGCATAATGACGTCATTAATTAACCTTTGTATTAAAGTTAATTCTATATAATAATAACAATGATATACTGTATGACGACACGGGTATCACTCTCTCTCGTTAATGTTCGGGGAGAGGAAACAAAAACTTTGAGTTTGCCAGTGACGTTCAAATTCTCTCAAAGACGACTAAGGACTTCGAAGAACAGTTGAATGGAATAGGTTTATTTGTTTATTTATTAGTTTGCTGTCCATATGACAATTAGTTTTTTGGCATTATGCTAGATTTTAATTCACATATACAAAGGTTTAGTTAACATACATAAGTGTACACACTGATATAAATAGCGAAGGTCATAAATCACCTTTTTTTGTTGCAGAAACAAACTTACGCTATATACAATGTTTTCCAGAAAGCTTCACAACTTTAAATATAAATGCATACATTGATACAGTGTGTGAAGATAAGAAATTATCATTTCTGTGTCGCAAAAACTTATGCTATATACACTGTTTTACAAAGGGAGATTACAACTTGAAATCTTCTACTGAATAACAGCTATTGATAATTGTTAAAGTTTATTCTTTTAAGTGTTTAAATTAGCTGTCTTGAGGTCAGATGCAAGTCTGTTGTAAGAGATGGTTCCTGCTGTATCTGGACTCGGTGTGCAGCCTTTTCCTTTTACTTGCAATTCTGTGATAATTTTCCCTTCCCCCTTTATTATTATTATTTATTTTATGGCCTTAATTGGACCACTGTAGTCAAAAATACAAAGTTCTAAACAAGTTGTTACAAATGGATACAATTTGGTTCGAAAATAACTTAATATATTTAGGTAATATAATTATTAGAGGCTATTCTTATATGAAAGGTGTTTTGATCTTCTGTCTGCCCAATATTTCTTCATTCTTTCAGATATTTTCTTTCTTTCTTCATCTGAGACAACTCTTCCTGTACTCCTTTTATTGATTTTCATTTGTAGTCTGGTTTGCGGGTCTTGCAGTATTCTGGTTTTCTCTGTCTTGTTTTTTAGGTCATCTACTGTAATTTGAAGTTCTTTTATATCGTCCTTAATTTCTGTGATCCTTTTAATGTCGCTCTTGCTATTCCACAATTTTTGTATTATTTTTTTACTAATTCTGTTTTCTGGAGTTCTCATCAGATGTCCAAAGAATGAGATGCGTTTCTTCCTGATTGTGCTCATGACTGGTTCTATTTTCTTATATACTGTTTCATTTGATGCTATTCTCCAATGTCCATTTATTTTATACTGTTTATTTATACATGTCCTAATTATTCTTCTTTCTATTTTTAGTATTCTGTCAATTTCTGGTGTATTAGTTGTTTTGAAGATAGTTTCAGCTGCATACGTTATTTCTGGTTGTGTAACTGTTTTATAGTGTTTTAATTTGGCATCTATAGATAGGCTTTTTTTGTTGTATGTAGTTTTGGTAATGTAATTTGCATAGTTCAGTTTTTTTATTCTATTTTGCCATGATGGCTTCTCATTTTGATTGTATGTTATTATTTCGCTTAAATACTTAAATTTATCAACAATTTTGATTTCCTGTTCTCCTATTGTAATTTTGTTTGCAAGTGGTGGATCAGTTAGCATAATCTCCGTTTTTTCAAATGATATTCTAAGGCCTACTTTCTCTGCTATTTCTTGTAGTGATTTCACTTGTTGCCTGGCTTCTTGAACGGTGTTGGCTAGGAGAGCAAGATCATCAGCGAATCCCAAGCAGTTTAAGCTAATATCATCCTTTGCACTTCCAGTTCTTATCCTCTTTGGATTGTCCTTGTGCCATTCTCTCATTAAGTATTCCAGTGCACAGTTGAAAAGTAATGGTGACAGGCAGTCACCTTGTCTTAAGCCTGATTTTATGAGGAATGGTTCCGAAATTTCTCCTCTAAACTTCACTTTTGATTTGGTGTTGGTTAGAGTGAGTTGTATTATTTTAATTAATTTTGGATGGAGTCCTAGATTTCTTAAAATTTTTAATACTGAAGGTCTGTGGAGACAGTCATATGCCTTCTTAAAATCTACAAATGTTATTGCCAGAGGTTTGTTCCGTTTCTTGTAGTATGCCATAATCAATTTTAAACTAATTATCTCCTCTGCACAGCTTCTCCATAGTCTGAAACCTCCCTGATATTCCCCTAACTCCTGTTCTTCCCCCTTTATTGTACATATGTCGCTAATTTCTCGAAAATAATTTATATGACGAATCTCAGGCAGTGACAAAGAGTACTGTGAAGTCTGCCCCGCATTAACACATTAGATCATTTATCAAGTATCACTGCCATACAATAATTATAGTCCATACTGGACCTCCACGAGTAGTTGCACTTTAATTATAACTACGAGTTATATTGTGAAAGTATTTGAAAGACGGCGTGATCTGGAGGCGAAACACTGACGTAAACAATTCATGTAAATGATAGATGCTAGCGAAGTTTCACTGTCACAGTGTAAATGAATGTAGATTGTGTAAAAGTGTGTGAAGTGATGTACCAAGTGGCCATCAAAATGGAAGCAAATGAACACCAACGACAAGGCCGCCTATACTGCCGCTAGTCAGCACCCAGCATTATGCTAGAAATATTGATGTTACTTCCAGAAAACCATTTGAAGATTAACCTCGAAAGGTTCGAAAACCGGTTCATGGAATAATAAAAAGTATTCAAAAAGTGATTGGTTGCAGTTTTATGTATTTATATTCAATTAACCGCCACTTGGTCCAAAATTTTCGTAATGGATAAGAATCACAAACAGTTCAGGCTAAGAGAAACAGAACTTTTTAACTATGCTGCTGTAAAAGAACGCTCAAAATTACGTGGAGAAATGGGGAAATAATGAATTTAGTTTCGAATCGAGTTGAGGAGAATATACTTTGATTGTGCAACTAGACTAAAAGAAAGAATAGAACTCATCGTGAGGCATCAAGGTATCGTCAAGGTGTTTTGTATTACTTTGCAAGAGATGGAGAGGCTTGCAGCGGATATACTATCGCGGAAAGCTGCATGACATCAACCATCGGACTGATAATCACAACAACACCAATAACTGGTGAATAACAAATAGGTTCAAGACATTATTTAGGACGACTAGTTTTGTGCTCGTGACGCCTACATCTGTCAGATGTCGGTGGCAGCGATTCGCTGGCGCTCCAGCACCTCCTCGACGGAGAAAGCTGCTCCGCTGTTTCGACACGGAGAAGGCTAAGTGAGTGAGGGCTCACGATCGGCCGCCACGCCGTCCCCCTCGCATTTTAGACCTCCGGCGCGACCCACATGTCTGGCTTTCGCGCCAGACGTCTACACTGCAGCGACGGAGGCGTCCGAATTAAAAGCGGAGAATGCAAGGCAGCGCGGCTGCACAGCTGCAGCCAGCAGACGCGATCCAAGGTCACCGCGTGTTGTGACGGAGAAAGCAGAGCGCCACTGCCGACTGCCTGAAGGCCGAACGACCTTGCACCCTTCTGCGTCTGCGCTCCGGAGCCGCCGTCTCCCGTATGAAATCCAAACAGGAAGAACGCTGAAGTTTCTTCCTGGCCAACACGTGGGACTTCATCCTTACAGATCAGCAAACAGTTTACAGATCACCGTTCTTTGGTTTTAGCGCTAACAGCGGTCGTATTTACAGACGAAGTTACGGGAATTCAGGTACGCCTATTATGCAAACAACTATTCATTTTTACACCCAAACATGTTCTGCACATTTTTGATATCATCTGTGAGCACGTTTACTCATATCTTTGTTTTCTACCATTTTAGGTTCTATACAGGGTGGTACATAATCGTGAGCGGGCCAAATATCTCACGAAATAAGCGTCAAACGAAAAAACTACAAAGAACGAAACTTGTCTAACTTGAAGGGGAAAACCAGATGGCGCTATGGTTGTCCCGCTAGTTCGCGATGCAATACGTCAAACGGATATCAACTGCGTTTTTTCTATATAGGAACCCCCATTTTTATTACATATTCCTGTAGTACCTAAAGAAATATGAATGTTTTAGTTGGTCCACTTTTTTAGCTTTGTGGTAGATGGCGAGGTAATAGTCACAAACATATGGCTCACAATTTTACACGAACAGTTGGTAACAGGTACGTTTTTAAAATTAAAATACAGAACGTAGGTACGTTTGAACATCTTATTTCGGTTGTTCCAATGTGATACATGTACCTTTGTGAACTTATCATTTCTTAGAAAGCATGCTGTTACAGCGTGATTACCTGTAAAGACCACATTAATGCAATAAATCCTCAAAATGATATCTGTCAGTCGACCGGAGTGTCGGAGCGGTTCTAGGCGCTACAGTCTGGAACCGCGCGACCGCTACGGTCGCAAGTACGAATCCTGCCTCGGGCATGGATGTGTGTAATGTCCTTAAATTATTTAGGTTTAAGTAGTTCTACGTTCTAGGGAACTGATGACCTCCGAAGTTAAAACCCATAGCGCTCAGGGCAATTTGAACCATTTTATTTGATATCCGTCAACCTCAATGCATTTGGCAATACGTGTAACAGCATTCCTCTCAACAGCGAGTGGTTCGCCTTCCGTAAAGTTCGCACATGGATTGACAATGCGCTGACGCATGTGTCAGGCGTTGTCGGTGGATCACGGTAGCAAATATCCTCAAGGTATGTTCCGGACATCGATCATGTTGGAAGTACATCGCCGTTCTGTCATGCAGTGAAACATCTTGTAGTAACATCGGTAGAACATTACGTAGGAAATCAGCATATAATGTTACTTATAATCCGTCTTGATTGCAATTTTTTTTAATTCATATGACCGGTTTCGGTTCATTCAGAACCATCTTCAGATCTGATATTTCAGTTACAGGAGTAACCCGTCCAAATCCAGCAACTTTCGCATGCTGCGTCACGTGAAAGTTTCTGGATTTGGACGGGTTACTCCTGTAACTGAAATATCAGATCTGAAGATGGTTCTGAATGAACCGAAACCGGTCATATGAATAAAAAAATTTGCAATCAAGACGGATTATAAGTAAAATTATAAAATCACTGATTGCTGTTATCCCATAAGACATTATGTCTATTTTTGCGAAATCAGCATACATTGCACCATTTAGATTGCCATCGATAAAATGGGGGCCAATTATCGTTCCTCCCATAATGCCACATCATACATTAGCCCACCAAAGTCGCTGATGTTCCACTTGTCGCCGTCATCGTGGATTTTCCGTTGCCCAATAGTGCATGTTATTCCGGTTTACGTTACCGCTGTTAGTGAATGACACTCTGACGGTAAATAGAACGCGTGCAAAAAAATCTGTCATCGTCCAGTAATTTCTGTCGTGCCCAGTGGCAGAACTGTACACGACGTTCAGAGTCGTCGCCATGCAATTCCTGGTGCATGGAAATATGGGTCGGGTGCAACTGATGTTGATGTAGCATTCTCAACACCGTCATTTTTGAGATTCCTAGTTCTCGCGCAATTTGTCTGCATCTGATGTGCGGATTAGCCGCGACAGCAGCTAAAACTCCTACTTGAGCATCATCATTTGTTGCAGGTCGTGGTTGACGTTTCACATGTGGCTGATCACTTCCTGTTTCCTTAAATAACGTATTTATCCGGCAAACGGTCCGGACACTTGGATGATGTCGTCCAAGATACCGAGCAACATACATAGCACACGCCTGTTGGGCATTTTGATCACGATAGCAATATATCAAAACGATATCGACCTTTTAAGCAATTGGTAAACGGTCCATTTTAACACGGGTAATGTATCACGAAGCAAATACCGTCCGCACTGGCCGAATGTTACCTGGTACCACGTACGTATACTTTTGTGACTATTACAGCGCCATCTATCACAAAGCGAAAAAAAGTGGTCCAACTAAAACATTCATATTTCTTTACGTAGTACACGAATATGTAATAAAAAATGGGAGTTCCTATTTTAAAAAACGCAGTTGATATCCGTTTGACCTATGGCAGCGCCATCTAGCGGGCCAGCCATAGCGCCATCTGATTTCCCCCTTCAAGCTAGACGAGTTTCCTTCTTTGTAGTTTTTTCGTTTGATGCTTATTTCGTGAGGTATTTGGCCCGGTCACTATCAATGGACCACCCTGTGTAACCTTTTTTACATCACATATAAGGATCGAGAGAGTGTTCTACACACATTTGAGAGGATTAGAAGCAAACTGTTATAAGTACACTTCTTGTAGTTTTGAGGAAACTAAAGGTAATGTTGAGGTTTCAGAATTGTCTTGAGACTACAAAATGGAATTACAATAATTTTGTGTATATTGAAAATAAAAATACTTCGTTACATTTTCTGCTTACGTGTTGGAATAAGAGGTTAATATAAATCATCAGTTTTATATCACACTTCGAAAAAGAGTGTATGTAGTTGTATCCTTTTGCTTCCAAAGTATTATAAATTGAGAAGACTGTGGCTTACGATTTTTGTATAATGCTTTGTTAATGGATGTTATCAATACAATTATAGCAAAATTACTATTTAGAACTATAATAAAACATTTATGTAATGCTACATGAACGCTACGCCTGTTGTGGCTTACAATAGTCCAACAAAGTAAGAAAGAATATTGTTTAATGCATTACCCCATTATTTAAAATATGTTGCACCACCGGGATCACTTCCCTCATCTCATGTATCACAAAAATGGTTATGTAGATAACATACCATAAGAAAGGTATTACCCTACGTGAACGTAACTGTGTCGTGACATATTTTTAATTACGATATAGGGACCAGCACAATGGCGACTACAGCCGTGATGAAATACATTAAATGTATTAGCACTTGCTAATAAGAACAACCATCAGCTGTATAAGGGAACGACGATAATGAAAATTTGAGCCGGACCGGGACTCAAACCCGGATTTTCCGCTTTACGCGAGCGGTCGCCTTAACGGTTTAAGATTATCCGTGCACGTGCACGTGCCTGATACAAGCTGCCACATTTCGCCGTTCTTACGTCACAACCTGTACTCTTGTACACATTGCGTAATTTTCGTACAGGGAAGGAAACTTCAGTTGAAAGGCTCTGCCCGTTATCGGGATATAAATACGTACGATACTGCAGTCTCTGCATTGTTAAGAAGAACGATGCAATATTACTTCAGATAGCGACTTATACAGCTGATGGTAGTTCGCATTCGCAAAAGCCAATAAATATTGTGTACCTTGTAACTAGCATTCTTTTCGTTCGTCAGAGAGCAGCACGGCGTGGGATTTGAGATGCACCTCAAACTGGGGAACAATCAAGAATGGGGTGCCGCAAGGTTAGGTCTTGGGTCCTCTGCTGTTCTTAATATATATTAATGACTTGCCATTCTATATTCACGAAGATGCAAAGCTGGTACTTTTTGCCGATGATACAAATATAGCTATCAGACGCGGCAGACAAGAATTAACTGGTGATATTGTAAACGATGTTTTTCAGAAAATCATTAAGTGGTTCTCTGCAAATGGGCTCTCATTAAACGTTGACAAAACACAGTATATTCAGTTCCACATAGTAAATAGAATGACACCATTAATAAATATAGACTTCGATCTGAAATCGGTAGCTAAGGTAGAATATTCAAAATTTCTACGTGTATGCATTGATGAGGGGTTGAACTGGAAAAAAACACACTGAAGATCTGCTGAAACGTTTGAGTTCAGCTACTTACGCTATTAGGGTCATTGCAAATTTTAGCTATATACATCTGAGTAAATTAGCTTACCACAGCTATTTCCATTCTCTGCTGTCGTATGGCTTCATATTCTGGGGTAACTCATCGAGTAAAAGAGTGTTCATTGCTCAAAGCGTGTAATCAGAATAATTGCTGGAGCTGATCCAAGATCCTCCTGCAGACACTTATTTAAAGAGCTAGAAATCTTCACTGTAGCCTCACAATATATATATTCACTTATGAAATTTGTTATTAACAATCCGAATGAATTCAAAAGTAATAGCAGTGTACATGACTACAACACTAGGAGAAAGGATGATCTTCACTACTCAAGGTTAAATCTAACTTTGGCTCAGAAGGGGGTAAATTATGCTGCCACAAAAGTCTTTGGTCACTTACCTAATAGCATCAAAAGTCTGACAGATAGCCATATAGCATTTAAAAGGAAATTAAAAGAATTTCTTAATGGCAACTCCTTCTACTCATTAGATGAATTTTTGGATATAGTAAGTGGGTAATTTCCCAACCCCCACAAAAAAAAAAAAAATATTGACTGTCATGTAATATTTTGTCTAATGTAATATCTTGTATAGACACCTTTTATTAACCTGACACGTTCCACATCATTACGAAGTGTCGTATTCATGATCTATGGAATAAGTACTAATCTAATCTAATCTAACCACAACAATTTTACATGCCTTACCATGTTCTAGGTCCACTTACATCATTTTTCTAGAAAATGTCACTTCTTCCTCTCTTCTTCAGACCTGCTCATGTAATATTGTAAAGAAGGTCCTACAGAAACTGATATTCTAGACATTAGGACCTCCAGCGTCAAAAACAAGGAAGATGTTTGAATATGATGTGGGACATGCAAAGGGCGATATTCTCCAAGGTTATATTCTGCGTCCATTGCGTTTCCCCGACAGATGTCAACGATCTGCCACTAATTATGAAAGATGACAGAACAGTTGTTCTCTTTGTATGTGACACATGTGTTACTGTCAACAACGTGGACATAAATGATGTAACTAATAGAGCAGTCAGTAACACCAGCAGCACGCAACTTTCATAGAAAACGCTCTACTGTAACAAGATAGAATGCACACAGTTTCTGACACGAAAAGCGAAATTTTATTATCCTAAGGTGTTCAAACAGCCAGTCAAAACCAGTATTTCAAATTCTTAGGACAGAGGGCAGGCGGAAGGCTTTCTTGGAAGTATCACGTTCAAGATCTCGAGCAGAAACTGAGTACGTCAATCTCCACTCTAAAAATGACGTGTACTGTCTCTGATACATCAACGCGTAGGCTTGTTTACTTTACTTACTTTCGCTGTGTTATCTCGTATGACGTTATATGGTAAGGTAACACTGTGCACTCACCAAGAACACTCTTAGCACAGAAACTGGCAGTTGAGATGATCTACGATGTCAGTTCGCGAATTTCGTGTAGACCATTGTTCAGGTATCTCGGTTTCCTACCTCTACCGTCCCTGTACATCATGAAACTTGCAGTTGACAATACTGAATCGTTCATACGAAACTCCAGCAGTCATTCAGTGAGCACTAGACAGTCAGACCGTATACACTTGGATAACATAGCAATGTGCACTATATTGCACTATCCAACAAGTTTCAGCTTTCAATAGGGTTCCAGTAAGAATTGAAAAAAAAAAAAAAAGATTGATAAACCCTAAGTATTCAGATGGAAGTTGAAAGGTTTCCGTATGGCAGACTCCTATTTCGTACTGCAGTTCCTCGCAGTAATTGAGATTCTATCTCTGTAAAGTGTTATTTATTCATATAAGTCACTCTCTGTCTTTCATACTGTATTACTTCTTTCTTTATAAACTTTTTCATTAGTGCTCCGTATACTGTATGGTGATTCATTCCATAACCAAATAAATTTGGCTCTCATCACCCCACTGTAACTCATAAATAAATAAAAGTAACCTCTGATAATGGCCATATGTACCGAAAAAAGTTTGGCAATAAAATGATTAGTTGTTTAAATATGAATGGAACTGCGACCAATAACTTATGTAATATTTGCTTACTTCCATACGCTAGTTTTCGAGCCTTTTTAAGCTGATCTTCAGATGGGTTTGCAGAAGTTATTTATTTATTTTAAATAGGCGGCAGGCTAGCGACTGTTATTATCATAATCAGTAGTTATGCATTTACATTGACTGGATCGCAACGGTAAGAGTCAGAAATCAGGCAAGGAATCACTTTATTGCTCATACGACACGTTTCGGAATTTATTCATCAGATATCCAGGAGCGATTGCTGCATATACGAGCGTTTCCAGTTATATGTAAACAAACTTTGCGAATTACTCTGCTATATCTAAATGCAGCAATCACTCAAGGGATCTAATAATGAATAAATTCGAAAATGTGTCGTATGAGCATTAAAGTCATTCCTTGCCTCGTCGAATAATCTATACTTATAGTCACACTGCTTTACGACAGTTATGTCGGAATATAGAATCAGGATGATTCATTAAAGCGTTCATCTTGTCAACGAGTCAGTATCCAGCCTCACGCCACAGAAATAAATATATAATATCTTAATGCTCCGTCAGAAGATGAGCAGGAAAGACTTCGATAATTACTTTACAAAAAAGAAAAAGAAGAACCGAATATTTAATAAGTGACATCACAGCCATTCACATTTATAATCAGTCACGTCGTCTACCATATCAATAATGGATAAGCTTAATCGATTAATTGTTTGCGTAATACGTGGACTTTAATAGGCCTAAAATTTTCAACTCGGTCAGCATATAACAGGATAATTGTGACTGCAAGGCTGGCACGGCATCACTAAATATTGCTGTAAACAGGAATATAAAGACAGGTAGGAAAATGTTTCTGCTTATCAGAAGCGACAGGATACGGATATAACGAGTACGTGGGCGATCAATATGAAAATTTCAGTTACAGCACTGGCATTGTCGAGCATCAACTCACAAAGTTCAATAAAACTTAGACAGAAAAGTAGCGAAAAAATTTGCGACAGATAGGAAAGCTTCACCATGTTTGACAGCCGTAGTGAGACCTGCAACGAAAGCAAAGAGATACTTCTATGGATATGGTGTTTGTTCTTTCGGACATGACCGAAAGAACACACACCATTGATGACCTGCAGCCGTCTAGAACGATATTAAAATTATGTATTAATACCTTCAGCTGCTAACGGGCGTTGATATATATCAGCGGAGACAGGTGAAAATGTGTGGCCTGACAGGGACTCGAACCCGCGATCTTCTGCTTTCATGACAGACGCTCTATCCATCTTTTTTTTCCTTTTTCTTAATTTTGTTCGATATAGTTCGTTGCGTGTGCTCTGCGCGGACGTCCCAAGACATCCGTTCAAGTTGATCGTTGATTCCTTGACTCAGTTTTGAGAGCATGCAGCCCTCTGACCGAACACGCTGAGTTACCGTGCCGGCGTCCATCTGAGCCACCGAGAGCACAGAGGGTAGTGCAACAGCAGAGACGATCTCACTCACGCCTCCCACGAGACCCACATTCTCACCTTGTATGTCCATACACTACATTCGTAGTGTCCCTACCCAACACACTCATCACTCGTGAAATACATTCTTACCAAGTCCCGTAAGAGTTCGGGTAATAGGTGTGCATCTGCACAGAAGAGGAAGGTCATGGCCGGTATTGCCAGAACTATATACTTATATGGATATGGTATCTGTTCTTTTGGACATGTCCTAAAGAACACACACCATTGATGACCTGCAGCCGTCTAGAACGAAATTAGAATTATGTATTAATACCTTCAGCTGCTGACGGGCTCGGATGGGTAGAGCGTCTGCCATGTAAGCAGCAGGAGATCCCGGGTTCGAGTCCTGGTCGGGGCACACATTTTCACCTGTCCCCGTTGATATATATCAACGCCCGTCAGCAGCTGACGGTATTGATATATAATTCTAAAAGCAAAGAGAGTTTCACTGCCGATTTAAACGTAGCAGAAACCTCACAGATAAACGAAAACCAAACGAAGCCCCAATTACAGAACGGTAGGTATGGGTAAAGCAGTCAACAAATTCGAAAACAAAATTCGATCTAGTGATTTGACAGAATATTCTTAGGATCCACGTAAAGATTGTATGCACTTGTGTTGTCTTTATTGTGTGCTACCACAGGTATCGTACAGGTGACTGTGGGGGAACTTTTCAAAACACGATATCTCGTAAACGATTCGCTCTAGAATCCTGCAACAAATACCACTGACATTCTAATTTACCCTACTTTTGGTTTGTTAATCTTAATAGGCACTGTTCCATTAAAAACTGTAGTTTTGCACAAAAATACACCTCCTGAATATTATTAAAATCTGTTGATTGGCTAACAATACGAGACCCTGCCTACGAATCCATTCTGTGAAAACCGAACATCGATAGCACTTCCCATTTCCTCAACATCTGCGATGCAAGTTTTAGGTGATTCACCCTGTATATCAAACAGAGTATCTTGAAAAGCGTCAATGAACATGGCACACTTACACAGTGGAAGAACTATCTAATTCAAAAAATGGTTCAAATGGCTCTGAGCACTATGGGACTTAACATCTGTGGTCATCAGTCCCCTAGAACTTAGAACTACTTAAACCTAACTAACCTAAGGACATCACACACATCCATGCCCGAGGCAGGATTCGAACCTGCGAACGTAGCAGTCCCGCGGTTCCGGACTGAGCGCCTAGAACCGCTAGACCACCGCGGCCGGCAACTATCTAATTCATATATTGTTTACCTACATCTGTCATAGATTACCCATTTCGGCGGAAGATGTCAGATTTAAGAACAAAGAAATAATTAGTACAGGAATATCATCAAATTTTGTTCTGAATCATATCATGTAGCAACATCAACTGGCGAGGAATGACAGCTGGTCAGACACACGCACGGTGCATGTAGTATCAGTGAGCGTGCTGTCCGTGTATACACTACTGGCCATTAAAACTGCTACACCAAGAAGAAATGCAGATGATAAACGGGTATTCATTGAACAAATATAGTCCGCAGCTCGTGGTCGTGCGGTAGCATTCTCGCTTCCCGCGCCCGGGTTCCCGGGTTCTATTCCCGGCGGGGTCAGGGATTTTCTCTGCCCCGTGATGACTGGGTGTTGTGTGATGTCCTCAGGTTAGTTAGGTTTAAGTAGATCTAAGTTCTAGGGGACTGATGACCATAGATGTTAAGTCCCATAGTGCTCAGAGCCATTTTGAACCATTGAACAAATATATTATAGTAGAACAGATATGTGATTACATTTTCAAGCAATTTAGGTGCATAGATCCTGAGAAATCAGTACCCAGAAGAACCACCTCTGGCCGTAATAACGCCCATGACACGTCTGGGCACTGAGTCAAACAGAGCTTGGATGGCGTGTACAGGTGCAGCTTCCCATGCAGCTTCAACACGATACCACAGTTCATCAAGAGTAGTGACTGGCGTATTGTGACAAGACAGTTGCTCGGCCACCATTGACCAGACGTTTTCAATTGGTGAGAGATCTGGAGAATGTGCTGGCCAGGGCAGCAGTCGAACACTCTCTGTATCCAGAAAGGCCCGTACAGGACCTGGAACATGCGGTCGTACATTATCCTGCTGAAATGTAGGGTTTAGCAGGGATAGAATGAAGGGTAGAGCCACGGGTCGTAACACATCTGAAATGTAACGTCCACTGTTCAAAGTGCCGTCAGTGAGAACAACAGGTGGCCGAGACGTGTAACCAGTTGCACCCCATACCATTACGCCAGGTGATACGCCAGTATGGCAATGAAGAATACACGCTTCCAATGTGCGTTCACCACGAAGTCGCCAAACACGGATGCGACCGTCATGATGCTGTAAACGGAACCTGGATTCATCCGAAAAAATTACGTTTTGCAATTTTTGCACCCAGGTTCGTTGTTGAGTACACCATCGCAGGCGGTCCTGTCGGTGGTGCAGCGTCAAGGGTAACCGCAGCCATGGTCTCCGAGCCGATAGTCCATGCTGCTTCAAACGTCGTCGAACTGTTCGTGCAGTGATCGAGACGTGGCTACACGATCCGTTACAGCCATGCGAATAAGATGCCTCTCATCTCGACTGCCAGTGATATGAGGCCGTTGGGATCCAGCACGGCGTTCCGTATTACATTCCTGAACCCACCGATTCCATATTCTGCTAACAGTCATTGGGTCTCGACCAACGCGAGCTGGCCAACGCGAGCAGCAATGTCGCGATACGATAAATCGCAATCGCGATAGGCTACAATCCGACGTTTATCAAAGTCGGCAACGTGATGGTACGCATTTCTCCTCCTTACACGAGGCATCACAACAACGTTTCACCAGGCAACGCCGGTCAACTGATGATTGTGTGTGAGAAATCGGCTGGAAACTTTGCTCATGTCAGCACGTTGTAGGTGTCGCCACCGGCGCCAACCCTGTGTGAATGCTCTGAAAAGCTAATCATTTGCATATCACAGCATCTTCTTCTTGTCGGTTAAATTTCTAGTCTGTAGCACGTCATCTTCATGGTGTAGCAATTTTAATGGCCAGTAGTGTAGAATGGGGAAAGCGCGCATCTGTCTGAGTTAAACCGATCACATGTTATGATGGCCCTGGTGCTCGGCACGAACATTTCGGAAACTGCACGACTTGCCAGGTGCTCGATGAGCGCTGTGGTCTTACGTCTTCAATATGTGACGAAACCAAGGTAAATCCACGTCCACGCGTCATGGGGGTATGCAGCCACCTCTCATTACAGATGTCGTACATCGTACGCTGAGCGATTTTAAAACAGGACAGGCGGCGAACAGTAGTGAACATCAGACATTAACGCTGGGCAGAGTACAAGTGTGTCTGAAAGCAGGGTACCGAACACTCCTAACGATGGGCCTCCGTGATCGTCGACTCAAGCATGTGGCGATATTAACACCACGACATCGGCAACTACGACTGAAATGGACACCTGACCATCAGCAGCGCATGTTGGCGCAGTGGCAGAGCGTTGCATGGCCTGATGAATACCGATACCTTCTTCATCCTGCCGATGGGAGGACGCGAATCCGCCATGTTCCAGGGAAATACCTCCTCGGCACCTGTACTGCGAGACGGAGACAAGCTGGCGCTGGCTCCGCTATACTCTAGGGAACATTGACTTGGGCATCCATGGGTTCAGTGGAGTACATGCTAGGTACCATGGCAGACAACGAGTTGCGGACCACCTTGATGACAGTTATGTTCCCATCTACAGTGGATTTTTCAACAAATTGCGCCGTGTCAAAAGGCCAGAAGTTTGATGGAGTGGTCCGAGGAACACAGTGGCGAGTTCCAGTTGATGTTCTGGCCCTCTAACTTGCCAGATCTGAACCCGATCGAACACATGTGGGATGTGGATGAACATGCCATCAGAGCTCATCGCACCCCTCCCTGGAATTAAAGGGAATTAGATGACTTGTGTGTGCGGTTGTCGTCCCAACTTCCTCCAGCGACCTGCCACGGTCTCACTGGTTCCATGCCACGACGCGTCGCCGCTGTTATTCTTGCCAAAGGTGGAAATACCAGCTATTTGGTAGGTGGTCATAATGTTCCGGCTGCTCAGTATAGAGATGCTGACGCGAACCGACTTCTTCTCCCTCGTCATCGTTTTCCAAGTAGTAGGGGTCTCTAATGCGCGCCTTTGCAGCGTTACAGCCTGCACCCTACGGAAGAAAGTTTTATCAACAGTGAGGATGTGAGAAGTCGCCTTGGATACGTCATCCACTGACAGGACGGACTATTTAGTTCATGCGCGCTTCCTTTCCACATGTCATCAATACAAAGAGTTTGTTAGATGATGTCTTTCGCGGGCACTCATATTTGATCATTCAGCGTACACACGGATCAATTTACACCTTCAACTTCCCGAACATCTAGTGATGTATACCTCAGTGTAAAAATTCGAATGTTCTACAGAATATGCTGTGGTTGTTTTTAAAATAAATTTCTGTTCGATCTGATATACTTGCAGTGTCGTTGACATTGTTTTCAATGTTCTTATTTACACTGTCCTGTTACATTAATGTGACCACCCTTCGAAAGCCTGAATACCTACCTACCGCTGCGAGACCTGCAGAAAGTGACTCAATGAGATTCTGGAAGGTTCCGACACAGATGTGGAACCATGCCGCTACCGGTGTCGTGGCCAGCTGCGCTAGGTGTCTCGGTTGAGGATACACGCCGTGTACAGCACGATCGAGGTGGTGCCACAGATTCTCGATTGAGTTTAAACCCGGGGAGTTTCGTGGCCGGAGGAGTACGGTAAGCACATCCTGGTGCTGTTTGACTCACGCTCGTACACTACGAGCTGTGTGACACACTACATTGTCCTGCACGTAGGAGTGGACATGGCACCCAACAACACATGCATACTTATGCTGATCCAGTGTACCCTTCAAAATGACGACATCGCCCATAACGTTCCGTCCTCCTTCCTGATTCTTTCCGACGATTGGATTTTGTAGAGTGTTTGCGTCAGACTTTTCATGCTGTATATACCAACGGCGAACGTTTTGAGGGAGCTTAAAACATGATTTGTCTGTAAATGCCACCTGTCGGCACTCATTGGACGCCCAGTTGCCATACTGACGTGCAAATTCCAGCCTTCGTCGCCAATAAACAGCAATCAGTATGGGTGCATGAACCAGGCACCTTCTGCGGAGGCCCATAACGCAGCAATGCTCAACAGCTGCACGTCAGTTCGCCACTATATTTCACCTCAGCCGTGCTTCACTCTTGTTATCTCCGGCCCATGGAGCACCACAGTTGCCTCAGCTCTGGTTTTGGATAGTGCCATTTAGCCATGTATTGTATGTTTTAACAACGGCGGCACGGGAACAGTTTACCAACTTAGTCGTTTCGGAAATGCTTCCACCTTCGGCCGAAGTTCAATGATCATGACCTTCTGGGTATCATATACGTCGCTCTGTTTCCTCATTACGTCAGCGACTGCATTGTTTTCCGCGTCCCACCTGACGTCCTTTAAATACGTTCTACTACTCATACTACCACCTGCTGTCAGTGAGTGGTTGTTGTACTCTGACGTCGAAAATAGGCGGTTGTCACATTAATGTGACTGGACTGTGTATAATAAAGCCTACAAAAAATCGCCCCTTTGTTCTGTGCCTCTGAGATCTACATCTACATCGACACCTACATGTCTGTCCTGCCATACATACTTCAGTGCCTGATGAGGTTTCATCAGACCAACTTTGTTCTCTTCCGTACTTCTTCCGAACCGCGCAGCAACACGGAACACTTAAAACTTTCCTTGCTAGGCAATCATCGTAGGCTGTACCACTTTCTCCTTCTGCCTCATAGATTTTTCCTTACCATCTATGGCCGCCCCATTGCCCTTACTCCCACCCTCAAGTACCTTGGCACCACCCTCGGCTGCCACCTTTCCTGGACCTCCCATCTCCTCACAGTCCAAGCCAAGGCACGTAACCATCTCCGTCACCTCAAACTCCTTTCTGGGCGAAGATGGGGATTAGACCCTTCCACTATCCTACATACCTATAAGTCCCTCATCTGGCAAATCCTATGTTATGCCCATCCCACTTGGATCTCTGCCCCCCCCCAACTACTACAAATCCCTTCAAATCCTTGAGCGCCATGCACTCTGCCTTGCTTATCGCATCTATCTCCTGTCCCCCACGCAGATCCTTTAAGATCTGCTTCACTTCCCCCATCTCCTCCTGTTCCTTGAACAACTATGGATCCTATATGTCTCCCACAAACTGGATCCCCCCTATCTTTTCGTTTCCCCCATCGTCTCCCACCCTAGCCTACTGCCACGCCTGTACCACAGTGTCCTTCCTGGTCTCCACCTCCACGCACTTCATACCCTCGCCCAAGGTGGCTTTCGCCAACTCGCCTTCCCAGATGATGTCCTAGTGCCTTCCATCTGCCCCTCCTACCAGATCTAATCCCTCCTTCTCCCCCCTCCCCTCATCAGGGCTCCCACTCTCCCTCCCTCTCCCCCTTCCCTTCTTCCTCTGTTTCCCCTGCTGAACATCTTTTTTCTCCTTCCCTCCCCTCAGGCTTCCAGCTCCCTTCCTCCTCCCCTCCACTGCCCCCCTCCTAACCCCCTACTGTCTCTCCCCCCTCCTTCCTTCACCTGGTGGTAGGTCTCCTTTGGGGCAGTGATTTTTAACTTTTTTCGTTGTGGTGTCCGTGTTTCTCCAGTGCCATGTGCAATGCTATGTTCCACCAGCACCAACAGTGTCGCCAGCATGGTTCATTTGTGTTCCCACTGTGGTGTTTCTTTGTTCTCGTGTCGACCCACAGTGTTCATTCTCCGCACGTGTGTGTGGCTCTCGTCTATGATGTTTTAAAATCTACCATTTATACTCATCTATTTTTGTTCTTGTTTATTCATCACTTTAGACCATTCTATGTTATGTGTTCTTTTCTCATTTGACTATGTTTTTTTTCTGTAACTCTCTTGGCTGAAGAGCGGCGTATTGTGCTGCTGCCAGCCCGCCCCATTTTGGGGAGTGAAATTACAATAAAGAAAAAAAAACTTTCCTTGCGAGGTCTGATTTCTCGTACTTTATTACGACGATTATTTCTCGCTGTGTACTGTAGATGGACGTCAGCGAAATATTTCAGCATCTGGAGGAGAAAATAGATCTCGGTGCATCGAAAAACTCCTCTTTATAAGGGTTGCCAACCCACCTCGCGTTTCATATCTGTGACAGTCTCCTGTGACATTCTTTCTCCTATTTCCCGACGGTAAAAAACCTGCCCTTCTTTCGACTTTTTCGATATCCTCCGTCAGTCATGTGCTGTAAGTGTCCCATACCGCGCAGCGGTACTCCAGAAGAGGACAGACAGGCTAGTGTAGGCAGTCTGTTTAGTACACATGTTGCATTATCTGTGTATTCTACAAATGAAACGCAGTCTTTCCTTCTCCTTCCACACTACATTTTGTACGTGATCGATACAATTTAAGCTGTTCACAATTGTAATCATTAGACATTTAGTTGGACTGCCTATAAATTTGTATAGTTTATCGTGAATTCGCCATTTGGCGGAAGTTTTTGGTACTCATGTCAATGACCTCCCATTCTTCATTATTAGAATCAACAGCCGCTTTTCGTTAAGAACCTTGATTTTGACTCTGTTTGGTCTTAGTTCATTTCCCGCGTTTCTAACAACATTACTGCATTCAATTTGGTGCTATTCTCTCCACTCATCTTCGGAATCCAAAACGGTATGATTTATAATTCGCAAATATAAATTTTTGAAAAGTTTGTGTTTCCCAAGCCTGTGTTAATAACTGTTCAGCTAGACTTCGTGTAGCAACATGAAGTTGTAAGGCGTGCCTCGTGACCCAATGCCATTTGCCTGAAATTGACAGTTTACTACTGTCAATATTCTTTCCCCGCGATCAGAATACCATCGTTCCAGGAACTCGCACTTGGCGACCTAACCGCTTAGAGTTTGGCGAGACACTTGAACTGTGATAAAAAAAAAGGTTCAAATGGCTCTGAGCACTATGCGACTTAACTTCTGAGGTCATCAATCGCCTAGAACTTAGAACTAATTAAACCTAATTAACCTAAGGACATCACACACATCCATGCCCGAGGCAGAATTCGAACCTGCGACCGGAGCGGACGCTCGGCTCCAGACTGTAGCGCCTAGAACCACACGGCCACTCCAGCCGGCTGAACTGTGATAAAACTTGACAGAATTATGCACGCAGTATTAATGACGTGGTAGCAAAGACAATCCACTAATTGGTTTTACATCTACGACTACATTTATACTCCGCAAGCCACCCAACGGTGTGTGGTGGAGGGCACTTTACGTGCCACTGTCATTACTTCTTTTTTCTGTTCCAGTCGCGTATGGTTCGCGGGAAGAACGACTTTCTGAAAGCCTCCGTGCGCGCTCGAATCTCTCTAATTTTACTTTCGTGATCTCCTCGGGAGGTATAAGTAGGCGGAAGCAATGTATTCGATACCTCATCCAGAAACGCACCCTCTTGAAACCTGGCGAGCAAGCTACACCGCGATGCAGAGCGCCTGTCTTGTAGAGTCTGCCACTTGAGTTTGCTAAACATCTCCGTAACGCTATCACGCTTACCAAATAACCCTGTGACGAAACGCACCGCTCTTCTTTGGATCTTCTCTATCTCCTCCGTCAACCTGACCTGCTACGGATCCCACACTGATGAGCAATACTCAAGTATACGTCGAACGAGTGTTTTGTAAGCCACCTCCTTTATTCAGGGACTACATTTTCTAAGGACTGTCCCAATGAATCTCAACCTGATACCCGCCTTAACAACAATTAATTTTATATGATCACTCCACTTCAAATCGTTCCGCACGCATACTCCCAGATATTTTACAGAAGTAACTGCTACCAGTGTTTGTTCCGCTATCATGTAATCATACAATAAATGTATTCGCAATACATTACATTTGTCTATGTTAAGGGTCAGTTGCCACTCCCTGCACCAAGTGCCTATCCGCTGCAGATCTTCCTGCATTTCGCTACAATTTTCTAATACTGCAACTTCTCTGTATACTACAGCATCATCCGCGAAAAGCCGCATGCAACTTCCGACGCTATCTACTAGGCCATTTATATATATTGTGAAAAGCAATGGTCCCATAACACTCCCCTGTGGCACGCCAGCGGTTACTTTAACGTCTGTAGACGTCTCTCCATTGAGAACAACATGCTGTGTTCTGTTTGCTAAAAACTCCTCAATCCAGCCACACAGCTGGTCTGATAAGTCAAGGAAAATAGCATCTACCTGGGAGCCTGTATCTAATTTTTTATGGGTCTCATGAACAAATAAAGCGAGTTGGGTCTCACACGATCGCTGTTTCCGGAATCCATGTTGATTCCTACAGAGTAGATTCTGGGTTTCCAAAAACATGATACTCGAGCAAAAAACATGTTCTAAAATTCTACTACAGATAGACGTCAGAGATATAGGTCTATAGTTTTGCACATCTGCCCGACGACCCTTCTTGAAGACTGGGACTACCTGCGCTCTTTTCCAATCATTTGGAACCTTCCGTTCCTCTAGAGACTTGCGGTACACGGCTGTTAGAAGGGGGGCAAGTTCTTTCGCGTACTCTGTTGTGTAGAATCGAATTGGTATCCCGTCACGTCCAGTGGACTTTCCTCTGTTGAGTGATTCCAGTTGCTTTTCTATTCCTTGGATACAAATTTCAATGTCAGCCATTTTTTCGTTTGTGTGAGGATTTAGAGAAGGAACTGCAGCGCGGTCTTCCTCTGTGAAACAGCTTTGGAAAAAGGTGTTTAGTATTTCAGCTTTACGCGTGTCATCCTCTGTTTCAATGCCATCATCATCCCGGAGTGTCTGGATATGCTTTTTCGAGCCACTTACTGATTTAACGTAAGACCAGAACTTCCTAGGATTTCCTGTCAAGTCGGTACATAGAATTTTACTTTCGGATTCACTGAACGCTTCACGCATAGCCTTCCTTACGCTCACTTTGACATCGTTTAGCTTCTGTTTGACTCAGAGGTTTTGGCTGCGTTTAAACTTGGAGTGAAGCTCTCCTTGCTTTCGCAGTAGTTTGCTAACTTTGTTGTTGTACCAGGGTGGGTTTTTCCCGTCCCTCACAGTTTTACTCGGCACATACCTGTCTAAAACGCATTTTACAATTGCCTTGAACTTTTTCCATAAACAACATTGTCACTGTCGGAACAGGAATTTTCGTTTTGATCTGTTAGGTAGTCTGAAATCTGCCTTCTATTACTCTTGCTAAACAGATAAACCTTCCTCCCTTTTTTTATATTCCTATTAACTTCCATATTCAGGGATGCTGCAACGGCCTTATGATCACTGATTCCCTGTTCTGCACTTACAGAATCGAAAAGTTCGGGTCTGTTTGTTATCAGTAGGTCCAAGATGTTATCTCCACGAGTCTGTTCTCTGTTTAATTGCTCGAGGTAATATTCGGTTAGTGCACTCAGTATAATGTCACTCGATGCTCTGTCCCTACCACCTGTCCTAAACATCTGAGTGTCCCAGTCTATATCTGGTAAATTGAAATCTCCACCTAAGACTATAACATGCTGAGATAATTTATGTGAAATGTATTCCAAATTTTCTCTCAGTTGTTCTGCCACTAATGCTGCTGAGTCGGGAGGTCGGTAAAAGGAGCCAATTATTAACCTAGCTCGGTTGATGAGTGTAACTTCCACCCATAATAATTCACAGGAACTATCCACTTCTACTTCACTACAGGATAAACTACTACTAACAGCGACAAACACGCCACCACCGGTTGCATGCAATCTATCCTTCCTAAACACCGTCTGTGCCTTTGTAAAAAATTCGGCAGAATTTGTCTCTGGCTTCAGCCAGCTTTCTGTACGATTTCAGCTCCGGTGCTTTCTATCAGCGCTTGAAGTTCCGGTACTTTACCAATGCGGCTTCGACAGTTTACAATTACAATACCGATTGCTGCTTGGTCCCCGCATGTCCTGACTTTGCCCCGCACCCTTTGAGGCTGTTGCCCTTTCTGTACTTGCCCGAGGCCATCTAACCTAAAAAACCGCCCAGTCCACGCCACACAACCCCTGCTACCCGTGTAGCCACTTTCTGCGTGTAGTGGACTCCTGACCTATCAAGGAACCCGAAACTCCACCATCCTGTGGCGCAAGTCGAGGAATCTGCAGCCCACACGGTCGCAGAACCGTCTCAGCCTCTGATTCAGACCCTCCACTCGGCTCTGTACCAAAGGTCCGCAGTCAGTCCTGTCGACGATGCTGCAGATGGTGAGCTCTGCTTTCATCCCGCTAGCGAGACTGGCAGTCTTCACCAAATCAGATAGCCGCCGGAAGCCAGAGAGGATTTCCTCCGATCCATAGCGACACACATCATTGGTGCCGACATGAGCGACCACCTGCAGATGGGTGCACCCTGTACCCTTCATGGCATCCGGAAGGACCCTTTCCACATCTGGAATGACTCCCCCCGGTATGCACACGGAGTGCACATTGGTTTTCTTCCCCTCTCTTGCTGCCATATCCCTAAGGGGCCCCATTACGCGCCTGACGTTGGAGCTCCTAACTACCAGTAAGAAATGGCTCTGAGCACTATGGGACTTAACTTCTGAGGTCATCAGTCCCCAAGAACTTAGAACTACTTAAACCTAACTAACCTAAGGACATCATACAAATCCATGCCCGAGGTAGGATTCGAACCTGCGACCGTGGCGGTCGCGCGGTTCCAGACTGAAGCGCCTAGAACCGCTCGGCCACTCCGGCCGGCAACTACCAGTAAGCCCACCCTCTGCGACCGCCCGGATCTTGCAGACTGAGGGGCAATCTCTGGAACAAGACAAGCAGCCATGTCCGGCCGAAGATCAGTATCAGCCTGAGACAGAGCCTGCAACCGGTTCGTCAGACAAACTGGAGAGGCCTTTATAGTGGCTAAGTGTTGATATCGCGACAGTTATTAATACATTATTTATTTTTGCGCTATCAGTCACTTTATTATAACGTAATACACTGCTAAGCGTTTCAAGCAAGTTCTGTTTATCATCAGACATTTTAGTTGTATCCGTATGAAAACAAAAGTTACTGGAAGCAGAGCATCTGAAGTATGATCACTATGTTTCCAAGCAGGGAAACTGTTTGTTAACGAAACTAAAAAGGAATATCAGAGAAAGTTCTTAACGTGTTACTTTAGGAGGGAGATTTGCACAGGTATGCCGAAGCCGATTCCCAGGTTCAATATTTTTCACGCATGTACTCTCCATTGATGCCTCGAGTGTTTCATTTAAAGAGAAATCAACAGAAATTATGTAATAATGAGTTTCTGAGCCTGGAATACTTTTAATGATACTGAACTGAATGGTATCTTCTCCTTAAGAAGGACATGTTACATTAGAGATAATAGCAGTATTTCTGCACTTTGTAAGAATTTTTCGTAGTTTATCCTCATTATTCCGGATAACAATCTGTTAGTTTGATAACTAAAGCATGTCGTGTAATGACGTACATCTTGCCAAAAATTGCGTACAAGGATTATTAGCGTTTACTATCCCATAAAGCTATAAAATACTCAGTTACTGCTATTACGAATCTGCTATTACCTCATACCTCATGAACATTTGTATAAACCTTAAAAATATTACATCATGCACGCTTCTGCAGTCAGTACGACGTCATTCCATTTTCCACTGCAGTACGTATTCGCATTTTTATCGTTATCAATGAGAACGTTTTCACCTCCGTAGATCCGTGAGGAAGATGAAATGAGTACTTAATGGCCGTCTCCATTCTGATTTCGCTCATTTTTAGTAAAAAATACGAATGGCGTCACGCCACAGCTAATGTGTTTTCAGTAGCAGCCTTACCGACGACTAGTAGGAAGTATTTTCATCAGAGAGACGTCCGTCCTTTCAAAGAATGGTGGAACAGGTGCGTCACTCATCCAGGACGGACCGCGAACCAAGAGGATTTATAATCATTTTTGGCAAGTGTCAAGATAATTCTGAATAAAGACAAGTTGGGCAAGCACGGTGGTATCTGTTCATGTATACGACGTCTGATCACAATGGAAGGAAATTCAACTGAAGTGATGGCGACCTTCCGTCTCTCGCAGACCACGGATACAAACCTCAACGAGTACAGTCTGAATAAAAAAAGGGCAATTAATTTTCTAGTAAAATGGATGCTTATTCAAGTGAGACATCGCAGTAGTTGTTCCTAGCACATCAGTCACAGTAAAATCCGTATTGAAACACTGAGTAAAGGCAATCTTTTGAAATTTAAGTTTTCCGTGGAATACCGATTGTCTGAAAGGTTGGATGACGTGCAGCTCTTATACAGATTGAACGCGAACTTCATCGATAAAATTTCTGAGGTTGGTCAGGAATATTTTTTGGGTATTAGTAAAAGGGCGTCAGCGGTCCGTAATGCAATTATTCAATTATGGTTTATTCGGTTTGTTGCCCCATTTACCCTAGTTTCTGTGAAAAATAACTTCGCAGCGCTTTATTTTTTTTATTTATTGGCTTTCGGGAAATGCACATACAGTCATTTCAGTACTGGATATGTTGTACTTAAGTTTGGTGTGGCAACTCAGAATATTCATTGGTTTAAACCGTACGCTGGTACGAAGGTGCACAGGCTTAACAAAGAACAGATTCCGACATAAAACGCATTTTACATCCAGAGTATACTGAAACAAGTAAACAAGAAGTAAATGTAACACAGAATACACATGGGTAGTATGCTATAAAAATCCTACTGGTAACTAAGAAATGATAAATCGCTGTTGTGACAAATTTGGGATACTATCAGTTCAATCCATGTTAATGACTATATATCTAAATTGGTATTAAAATGTTCATTTGTGTGTCCTGTGAGAACTGTTTCACTAACTGCAGAGAATTGAATATTTGTGTAGGTTTAGACACAACGGGAGAACAGTGTACAAGAAACAGGTTTGGGTGCTGCAGCCATACATATAGATTTACCAATATTCCGACACGTAGGTCTACATCTACATCATATTACCCAAGCCACCTAATGGTGTGTGGCGGAGGATACCTTCGGTACCACTATCTGATCCCTCGAACTCTGTTCCACTCGCGAGTAATGCGTGGGAAGAGTGATTGTCGGTAAGCATCTGTATTGGCTATAATTTCTCGAATTTTCTCCTCGTGGTCAATAGCGGGACGTATGTGGGAGGGTAGGGGGGCGGGGGGGGGGGGGGGGGGTCCGACTCCTGAAAAGTGCTGTCCCGAAATTTCAATAGTAAATTGCTCCGTGATTTCTTCTACATTCATTGAACGCATGCAGGAGTTGAATGTCTACCAACTCTCCGCCAGTAAACCGATCCATACTATCGCGTATCACTGTTAATATAAAACTAACACCGAGACAGAACAGAGCAGTACTGACAACAAGCTCTATTGTAAACAGCAAGTAGCATGAGTGAATGCAACAAGTTTGTCCTCAAACAGACACACAGCGCATGCCCTCAACATTTGAATTCTTGTGGAGGTATTTTCAGTGTAATGCTGATACAAAGGTGAGTGAGTCTAAGAAATCAAACGAAATGCTATCCTCTGTAAAGGGTCACTGGAAGTCCTCATAAAGGTACTCATAAGATATCAGTGATCAACTTACGAAATACTGACGGTGGAATTCGCGTTTATCAGATATAGGGAATCCTATTTTTACCTTCTGTGTTCTGAAGTCATTTGGTATCCTTTGTGATGTATACCAATGTATGGGATGCTTTTCCAGTACTGAATCAACGATGGAAATAGGGCGGTCAGTGTCAACTGCAATCTGCTTCACTACATTATCTCGTGTTGCATTCATTCTTGGTTGAAGGGTATTTTATTTCCCTGTGTAACACTGAACTGTATGCTGCTTATTTGCGAATGTTCTGGTGACATGAAGGTACACGAATTGTGTTGTTTGCCATTGTATTCATACTACTCATTTTGAATGTGAATGTATCGTTGCTTTTTGTTACATGTATGGAAGTTGACATTTTTGTCTTATTTGTTTACTGATATTGTCGCATTACAATGTAATATTGCATGTCTGCAGACTGATGTAAAATGTTACCGAAATAACTTTAGATCAACAATGATAATACATGTAGTTACAAAAATGGTTCAAATGGCTCGAGGCACTATGGGACTTAACATCTGAGGTCATTAGCCCCTAGAACTTAGAACTACTTAAACCTAAGTAACCTTAGGACACCACGCACATACATGCCCGAGGCAGGATTCGAACCTGCGACTGCAGCGGCAGCGCGGTTCCAAACAAAAGCGCCTAGAACCGCTCTGCCACAGCGCCCGGCTGTAGTTACATCAGAAACCTTACTTTACAGATGGAAAATAGGATCATGTCAGAAAAATTAAGTTAAATATAACATTTAAATCTACAGGTACGAATATCAATCTACAAGTTATTTACAATTTAAATAAACACAGAAGTATGCATACGTGCACTTCGTGTTGTGAAAGAACCAAATACTGTGTCAATGACTGTAAGAGTTAGGAATACAGATCTGCAAGGCGTGTAGGTTTTTCACTTCAGCCGGCCGGTGTGGCTGTGCGCTTCTAGGCGCTTCAGTTTGGAACCGCGTGACCGCTACGGTCGCAGGTTCGAATCCTGCCTCGGGCATGGATGTGCGTGATGTCCTTAGGTTAGTTAGGTTTAAGTAGTTTTAAGTTCTAGGGGACTGATGACCTCAGATGTTGGGTCCCATAGTGCTCAGAGCCATTTGAACCATTTTTTTTTTTTTTTTCACTCGGTTTATGAATTTAGCTGACACCAAAGGACTGCCATATAGCTGAGAACATTATCGAAGACAGAAATTGTAAAAAATCTGTGGTCAGATTATGAAGTAGGTGTGCTTTACTGATGAGCCGTCGTCTTTCTTTTGCAGTTATTTCATTCCGTAAAGTGTTCCCTCTCTGCCGCTAAATTGCTGCACTCTCTAAAAGCCGATGGTCAACAGTTTGATCTCCTCCACTGCGCCTATACAATGCGTCTTCAGTTATTTTGAGCCGTTCATAATAGCAGGTGATGTTTGAAGTGATCGCTGTCTCAAATATCAGTGGATACCCGTCATTGAATGTTGGCCCCTATTGTCACTGAACCAGAGATGGGAATCTTCCTAGACGGCGGACAGATGGGGCTGAAGATGGCGTAATATATCCCCGAAATTGGTTGTTCAATAAAATAATACTCTGGAAATTTGGACGGCTGAAACATGTTTGATTTGACATTCCGTTTATAATAGGGTTTCGGTTTTCCAAGAAAGGTTAACATCACTGTAAAATTCGCTGATAGTGGTAACTTAATCAATAAACGTTGGTGGATCCAAGGGAAATACGTTCTCGTGTTTCTGCAGTTTTTATTTCGTTGCCACTCAATGTCCCATTTGTTTCTGCATTCTTCTCTTAGTTTTTCCTTACTTCGCTGAAAAGGTTTTCGCCTTAGTTTACTTTTCTCCGTGGTTGGGATGCTCTCTTAGGTATATTACAAGCTAGTACATTGCCCCACACTCGTGTACGAGATTTTTTTACTCATATGAAATCTGTCAACTGTCTTTCTGCAATCTTCCGGTTGAGGATCGTATTATTTCAATCAAGGAGTTGTGATTCCTTGGATTTCGTAACGAATCCAAAGTTATCCTGCTGTCTTTTTGGATTACGGCAACTTACTAAATTTTCGTTAGATTGATCATTGCCTCAACAGCATAGCATGGCAAATGTTGTGCTTGGTTATTTGAGGATTCATTACCCGATTTGAACTGTAATTCAGTAGTAATCTTCTGGTTGATAAATATTGCTATTCATGAATTCACTGCGTCGTCTGACATACTTCTATAAGTGTACAGTAGCAATTACTACAATAACAAATACTACAGTAGCAATTATTTTGCTAATTTTCAGTTATTCTTGAAAAGTCTGCTGAGTGTGGTCAGCTTCTGTGCTCTGGGGCGATGCCTGCAGTCTGTCTCGCTTCTTTAGAGTCGACCATGTTATAACATTCAGCTATTCCTCGTATTTTAAGACTTACGGCCAGAGAGGCTTGCTAAATCACACAGAACTTCACTGGATGTCGTCATGCAAGTTTTCAGGATCTTTAACTTGATTGATCGATGTGCTCTAATACGTTTCATGCTGCCTATAGCGATGAGGTGTATCATAATATATACACATCAAAAAAAGTTTTGCCTCACCCCAGTTCCCAGAACTCCTGAAGATAGACTTTGACTGTGGATACTGTATCACAGACACAGTCCCTTTGACTGTTCAGAGATGTCACTATACCCGCCCAAAGATGTAAACAACCATGCATGAGCAGCGCCTATTAGACGGGGGGTCCGACAGCCGATCAGTTTCAGTCATTCCGCAAGAAAGGAGGTACATGGCTCGTGTCGTCTGTAGTTCAACCTTGCTTAGACGGTCAATACCGCGGTTCGATGGCGTCCGCATTGTTACTTTGAGCCAGGAACATCTGTCAACAGGGGAACTGTCCAGGCGTCTCGGAGTGTTGTTCGGACATATAGGAGATACAGAGAGACAGGAACTGTCGATGACATGCCTCGCTCAAGCCGGCCAAGGGCTACTACTGCAGTGGATGACCGCTACCTACGAATTATTGCTCGAAGGAACACTGACAGCATCGCCAGCATGTTGAATAATGCTTTTCGTGCAGCCACAGGACGTCGTGTTACGACTCAAACTGTGCGCGGTAGACTGCATGATGCGCAACTCCCGACGTCCATGGCGAGGTCCATCTTTGCAACCACAACCACATGCAGCGCGGTACAAATGGACCCAACAACTTGCCGAATGGACCGCTTAGGATTGGCATCACGTTCTCTTCACCGATTAGTGTCGCATATGCCTTCAACAAGACAATCGTCGGAGACGTGTTTGGAGGCAACCCGGTCAGTCTGAACGCCTTAGACACACTGGCCAGCGAGTGCAGTAAGGTGGAGGTTAGCTGCGGTTTTGGCGTGGCATTATATGAGGCAGAAGTACGCTGCTGGTGGTCATGGAAGGCGCCGTAACGGCTGTAAGATACGTGAATTCCATCCTCCGACCGACAGCACAACCATATCGGCAGCATATTGGCGAGGCATTCGTCTTCATGGACGACAATTCGTTCCCACATCGTGCACATCTTGTGAATGACTTCCTTCAGGATGTCGACATCGCTCGACTAGAGTGGCAAGCATGCTCTCCCGAGATGAACCCTATCGAACATGCCTGGGAAATATTGAAAAGGACGACGGCGTCGTGACCCACCAACCACGCTGAGGGATCTATGCCGAATCGCCGTTGAGGAGTGGGACAATCTGGACCAACAGTGCCTTGTTGAACTTGTGGAATGTATGCCACGACGAATACAGACATGCATCAATGCAAGAGGAAGTGCTACTGGGTATTAGGGGTACCGGTGTGTACAACAACCTGGACTACCACTACTGAAGGTCTCGCTGTATGGTGCTACAACATGTAATGTGTGTTTTTCATGAGCAATAAAAAGGGCGGCAATTATGTTTATGTTGATCTCTATTACAATTTTCTGTACATGTTCCGGAACTCTCGGAACAGAGGTGATGCCAAACTTCTTTTGATGTCTGTAGGTAATATCGCTTCTTCACGGCAGACTGTAGTTGAGTCTGCCTGATCATGAGAGAACGTAATTAAAGCTGCACATCTACGTGCTTACATTCGTAGACGCAGACTCACTATCGATTATGGGTGTGAGATATTTTACGTGGCCCGCCTGTTAGAGTTCTTTGTTCTTAAGGTAAACGCCATTTTTTGATGATTTACAACGGCTTTCTTCTTGTGATGAGCACAGCTTTTGCTTTCTGCTGGAATCGGAGTTTGTTGTTATAGGACCAAGTCGCGATTTTATGCTCGTTTATGGTGCAAATGTGAAATGTGATGTGAAAATTACCGAACTATCAGTTTAATAAGTCACAGCTGCAAAATACTAACGCGAATTCTTTACAGACGAATGGAAAAACTGATAGAAGCCGACCTCGGGGAAGATCAGTTTGGATTCCGTAGAAAAGTTGGAACACGTGAGGCAATACTGACCCTACGACTTATCTTAGAAGAAAGATTAGGGAAAGGCAAACCTACGTTTCTAGCATTTGTAGACTTAGAGAAAGCTTTTGACAATGTTGACTGGAATACTCTCTTTCAAATTCTGGAGGTGGCAGGGGTAAAATACAGGGAGCGAAGGCTACTTACAATTTGTACAGAAAGCAGATGGCAGTTATAAGAGTCGAGGGGCATGAAAGGGAAGCAGTGGTTGGGAAGGGAGTGAGACAGGGTTGTAGCCTATCCCCGATGTTGTTCAATCTGTATATTGAGCAAGCAATAAAGGAAACAAACGAAAAGTTCGGAGTAGGTATTAAAATCCATGGAGAAGAAATAAAAACTTTGAGGTTCGCCGATGACATTGTAATCTGTCGGAGACACCAAAGGACTTGGAAGAGCAGCTGAACGGAATGGACAGTGTCTTGAAAGGGGGGTATAAGATGACCATCAACAAAAGCAAAACGAGGATAATGGAATGTAGTCGAATTAAGTCGGGTGATGCTGAGGGAATTAGATTATGAAATGAGACACTTAAAGAAGAAAAGGAGTTTTGCTATTTGGGGAGCAAAATAACTGACGATGGTCGAAGTAGAGAGGATATAAAATGTAGACTGGCGATGGCAAGGGAAGCGTTTCTGAAGAAGAAAAGTTTGTTAACTTCGAGTATAGAATTAAATGTCATGAAGTCGTTTATGAAAGTATTTGTATGGAGTGTAGCCATGTATGGAAGTGAAACGTGGACGATAAATAGTTTAGACAAGAAGAGAATAGAAGCTTTCGAAATGTGGTGCTACAGAAGAATGCTGAAGATTAGATGGGTAGATTACATAACTAATGAGGAGGTATTGAATAGAATTCGGGAGAAGAGGAGCTTGTGGCACAACTTGACTAGAAGAAGGCATCGGTTGGTAGGACATGTTCTGAGACATCGAGGGATCATCAATTTAGTATTGGAGGGCAGCGTGGAGGGTAAAAATCGTAGATGGAGACCAAGAGATGAATACACTAAGCAGATTCAGAAGGATGTAGGCTGCAGTAGGTACTGGGAGATGAAGAAGCTTGCACAGGATAGAGTAGCATGGAGAGCTGCATCAAACCAGTCTCAGGACTGAAGACTGCAACAACATGGTGCAAATGTTCTGCGTTTCATGAGCTCTTTTTTCCCTTAAGGTACTAGAACAGATCGTCCTCAAAAGCAATTGTGAAAGATTTGAGCAAGATAAGCCAAGCAGTGAATTATATTCCACAGACGTGTACTGCAACAGGGCCCGTGTGGATATCGGTAGGTTGCCATCTTGTCCTTTCGAAAGTTGATGACAGCTAACATTACGGTTCTGGCGCTGAAGCAGCTGCGCGTCGAGTTGTACAAATTTCCAGGACATTCGTATTCACGCATCGTTTTTTAAATACCCATCTAGCTGTGTGAAAGGCTCCTTGTACATCAAGACTCTCCGTAATTATTTGACTGTAAGGATCTTTGCTTCTGCGTATAGAAAACTTTCTAGGCTGAACTTGTTGACTTCCGTGCTGCTTTCTTTTCCAGGCCTGGCTATCTGTATTATTTTAAGTCTCTTCTGTAGTTTTGCTAAGCATCCGGGTTGAAAGAAACGTTTGTAAATTGTTCCGCTAAAGTTATGAACGTGTTGACTAAGCAGAACTGTATACTTCTTCCTTGTTCCGCTGGAAATGTTAGTTTATTGTATAGACAAAACTATTTTCGACAATAATGCCCATTATGTCTTTGGCGTCCGATTTGACTAGCATTAGTGTGTCATCTACATACAATTTTCTGCATGCAAGATTCTTGGCTGTTAAATAATTTTTGTTCCTTATGACTTACGTATGTGTCAGCTGTTGTAAAAAATATAAATGATCCTATTTCTAGGCCACCTGCTGCTTGTAAATGTTGCAGTTAAATGTAAAATGGTTGTATCTTAGGATCAAATGGAGAAGGTTTACGTATTCAACAATCTGTATGTATTCAAGTTTCTTATATTTCTTTAGATTCATGTGTATTACTACTGCAGTTCATTGTATATGTATGTTCGAGTTTTCGTATATTTTAAATAGTGACATAGTGTAGGTTTAGAAATGTAGTTTTTCACAGTGAGGATAATAAGGAAACCAGAAAAAATGGCAAAGTGTGAAAGAGAAACAGCTGTAACCCAAAATACAGAAAACCACAAAAACCACAGCATGTGGTAACAAGGAAGAAAATAAAAAAGTCATTGATGAGTCTGTAATTTCAGGGAAACATGTCTGCGTGGAAAGAAGAAAAAGTTGTTCGCTCAAGGCGGGACCTAACAAAAAAAAAACTTGTGTTGTTTTGTGGTCTTCTGTACAGAGACTGGTTTTATAAGGCTCTCCGTGCTGCTCTGTCCTGTGCAAGCCCCTTTATCTCCAGGTAACTACTGCAATCTACATCCATCTGAATCTGCTTACTATATTCATCTCTTGGTATCCCTCTACGATTTTTACCCCCCATGCTTCCCTCCAGTACTAAATTGGTAATACCTTGATGCCTCAGAACATGTTCTACCAACCTATCCCTTCTACTTTTCTTTAGCTGTACTTCAAATTTCTCTTCTCTCCAGTTCAATTGAGTACCTCCTCACTAGTTCTGTGATCTATCCATTTAATCTTCATCTTTCTTCTGTAGCACCACATTTCAAAAGCTTTCTATTCTCTTCTTGTCTAAACTGTTTATAGTCCGTGTTTCACATCCGTACATGGCTACACTCCATACAAATACTTTCCGGAAGGACTTCCTGACACTTAAATCTATACTCGATGTTAACAAATTTCTCTTCTTCAGAAAAGCTTTGCTTGTTGTTGCAGGCCTACATTTTATATCCTCCGCACACCGACGACCATCAGTTACTTTGCTCCCCAAATAGCAAAACTCCTTTACTAGTTTAAGTGTCTCATTTCCTAATCTAATCCCCTCAGCACCGCCTGGTTTAGATCGACTACATTCCACTCTCCTCGTTTTGCTTTTGTTGATGTTCATCTTATATCTTCCTTTCAAGATAGTGTCCATTCCGTTCAAGTGCTCTTCCAAGTCCTTTGCTGTCTCTGCAGAATTACAATGTCATCGGAAAACGTCAAAGATTTTATTTCTTCTCCCTGAACTTTGATTACTATTATATATTTTTCTTTGGTTTCATTTACTGCTTTCTCAATAAACATATTGAATAAACTTGAGGACTGGCTACAATCTTGTTTCAATCCCTTCTCAGCCACTGCTTCCCCCTCGTGCACCTCGACTCTTGTAACTGCCGTCTGGTAAACAGTCTTTCGCTTCCTGTGTTTTAGCCCTGACACCTTTAGAATTTGAAAGTATTCCAGTCAACATTGTCAATGCTTTCTCTAATTTGGCATAGATTTGCCTTCCCTTAACCTATCTTCTATGGGAAGTCGTAGGGTCAGTATTGCCTCACTTGTTTCTACTTTTCTCTGGAATACAGATTGATCTTCATCGAAGGTCGGCTTCTAGCAGTTTTTCCAGTGTTCTTCAAGGGATTCGTGTTAGTATTTTTCAGCCGTGGCTTATCAAACTGATAGTGCAATAATTTTCATACCTGTCAGCACCTGCTTTCTTTGGAATTATGATTATTATATTCTACCTGAAGTATGGGAGTATTTCGCTGTATCTTGCTCACCAAATGGAAGAGTTTTGTCACTGCTGGCTCTCCTAAGGATATCAGTAGCTCTAAAGGAATGTTGTCTACTTCCGGGGCCTTTCAGTGCTAAAAAATCGTTCAAACTTATCTGCAAACTAAAACACGGACGTAAGAGCGAGCTTCAGCCTCAAAACGAAGCCGCGAATATCACCCCTGATAGAGGCACAATATACGAAAAATGCATAATTCTACATCTACATCCATGCTCCGCAAGCCACCTGGCGGTGTGTGGCGGAGGGTACCTTGAATACCTCTATCGGTTCTTCCTTCTATTCCAGTCTCGTATTGTTCGTGGAAAGAAGGATTGTCGGCATGCCTCTGTGTGGGCTCTAATCTCTCTGATTTTATCCTCATGGTCTCTTCGCGAGATATACTTAGGAGGGAGCAATATACTGCTTGACTCCTCGGTGTAGGTATGTTCTCGAAACTTCAACAAGGTACCGAGCTACTGAGCATCTCTCTTGCAGAATCTTCCACTGGAGTTTATCTATCATCTCCGTAACGCTTTCGCGATTACTAAATGATCCTGTAACGAAGCTCACTGCTCTCCGTTGGATCTTCTCTATCTCTTCTATCAACCCTATCTGGTAAGGATCCCACACTGCTGAGCAGTATTCAAGCAGTGGGCGAACAAGCGTACTGTAACCTACTTCCTTAGTTTTCGGATTGCATTTCCTTAGGATTCTTCCAATGAATCTCCGTCTGGCATCTGCTTTACCGACGATCAACTTTATATGATCATTCCATTTTAAATCACTCCTAATGCATACTCCCAGATAATTTATGGAATTAACTGCTTCCAGTTGCTGTCCTGCTATATTGTAGCTAAACGATATGGGGTCTTTCTTTCTATGTATTCGCAGCACATTACACTTGTCTACATTGAGATTCAATTGCCATTCCCTGCACCATGCGTCAATTCGCTGCAGATCCTCCTGCATTTCAGTACAATTTTCCATTGTTACAACCTCTCGATATACCACAGCATCATCCGCAAAAAGCCTCCGTGAACGTCCGATGTCATCCACAAGGTCATTTATGTATATTGTGAATAGCAACGGTCCTATGACACTCCCCTGCGACACACCTGAAATCACTCTTACTTCGGAAGACTTCTCTCAATTGAGAATGACATGCTGCGTTCTGTTATCTAGAAACTCTTCAATCCAATCACACAATTGGTCTGTTAGTCCATATGTTCTTACTTTCTTCATTAAACGACTGCGGGGAACTGTATCGAACGCCTTGCGGAAGTCAAGAAACGCGGCATCTACCTGGGAACCCGTGTCTCGAAATGCGTCACGCTGGAAATAAACAAATTCGTGACTTACTGGAACAAATGTTATTTTGTAACGAACGAGATCTTATGATTTTGCACGTGGGTGGTTGAGCGAATGCCGCTTAATTCGGACGATTACGTTCTCTTCCTGGCAATAGAATCGGGCCCCTAGATGCCAGTAGCACGTGCCTTTACCTTGAGGTGACTAAACAGTTGACGTGGCCGTAGGTGACAAACGAAAGGCCACCTGCGGAGGGTGACCAACATTTGGCGCGCAACGCCTCCGCTGTCCTTGTTGCAGGCCGGTCGGCCAGATTGCTCGCATGATTCGTGACTTCCCGATCGAGTGAAATTCAGCGCAGAATTGAGGGCAAGGCAAGTAACACGATCACAATTAGATGGAGCAGCGATGATTAGAGCGCGGCGCTCCTCTGAAATGTCGCCCCGCCACGCCACGCCGAGCCTCGCCGAGTACCTGCCGGCACGCCGCGCCGGGAGGCGCTGTCGAAACAGCTGCCTGTGTTGATGTCCGCCGCTTGATGGCTTGAAGGAGCCGTTGTGCAAGTGGCTCACCGCTCTCGCTCGTCCTGCCAAGGCTGCTGCAGTTATAAAAGCCTCTCAGTCTGACGGGCAGCCTATAGTAAGTGGTTCAAAAAATGGTTCAAATGGCTCTGAGCACTATGGGACTTAACATCTGTGGTCATCAGTCCCCTAGAAATTAGAACTACTTAAACCTAACTAACCTAAGGACATCACACATATCCATACCCGAGGCAGGTTTCGAACCTGCTACCGTAGCAGTCGCGCGGTTCCGGAGTGAGCGCCGAGAACCGCTAGACCACCGCGGCCGGCTATAGTAAGTGGTGCGACCTGTACGGGTATACTAATGCGTGGAGTAAATCGCTACTGGCAAACGTACAGGACATATCGTATGAAAGAGGGATGGCTGGAATGTGTAGATAAGTAAAGGGAGTTATTGTCCGACGATCTGTAACGAACGAAACAGGTCTAGCGCAAATGTCATCCGACGCTATATCTGGTGGGACTAGCTAACGAACTTCCCCTCACCGATTTAATTCATGTTGACAGGGCATGTTGGGACGACTAGGACCTCAACGTATATAAGCAGTAAGACGCAACCCTCACTGGGAAACGTCCCCTTAGAAAAATTAGTGAATTACTGTGCTTACGTTATTTGATTTTCAAACAGCTGAGCAAAACTGAACGTACTCAGACATTTCTCTCTTTACTTATTCTGGTCATCACTAAACTGACACACAATATTTTTAGCGCAACCCAATCTGACTTTAACAATCCCTACAAAAGAATGGCCCTGACTAACATTAACCTATACCTTTTACAAATCACTTACCTCACAAAAATCTTCATTACTCGAACTACTGCAATACAGCGAGCGCCAGTACTGCCAGCTAAATAAAAGATTCTAACTACTGAAGTCACTAACTACTGATAGCATACTTAGCAAATGAAAGATTTTGATACAGGACAAACAATGTATTTACATTAATAGTGTCCAAAAGTCATTATATATATATATATATATATATATATATATATATCAGTTCATGACATCCAGTCTTACAAATTTACTCTCTCTGGTGGACACACGTCCAGATCATCCGCTCTCAAAACTCCGCCATCTCTCTCCCCACATCCACCACTGCTGGCAGCTCACCTCCAACTGCGCAACGCTACGCCCTGTTAACAGCCAACTGCCCAACACTACAATAGCGACTATTTCAACAATGCCCACCAGCAACAGACTGCACACAGCACAGCCAGTGATTTTCATACAGAGCGCTACATGGTGTTACCAACATAAAAACCTCACAGCCTACTTACAACTGGATTTCGAAAAAATCGAGTTTGCAAATTTAGGCGACGATGGATAGCGATATGCACGTATACAGGTGACGGTAGTACTTACAAAAGGTATAAAAAGTCAGGGAATTGACGGAGCTGACATTTATAATCAGGTAATTCATGAGCAAAAGTGTCCGATGTGATTATGGCCGCACGACGGGAATCAACATACTTTGAAAGTGGAATGACAGCTGAAGTTAGACGCATAGGACATTCCATTTCGAAAATCTTTAGGAAATGCAATATTCCTAGAGCCATGGAGTCAAGAAGGTGCCGAGAATACCAAATTTCAGGCATTACCTCTCACCACGAACATCGCAGTGGCCGATGGCGTTCACTTTAACGACCGAGAACAACGGCGTTTGCGTAGCGTTGTCAGCGCTAAGACACAAGTACAAGGCGTACAACTTTGCTACCGCCGTTTGCCGATAGGTGGCGACAACGGTAAGTAGCGGTCGAAAGAAACAGATCGCAGACGTCAGACAGTTAGCTTGGACCTCGGTCAACGTAACCTCATTCAAACATTAGTCGATTTGTGTCTGAATCATAAAGTCGTTCTTGATTGAAAATATCAGTTTATGAGCCTAATTCTCGTCATTTGCATGAGGTGTTACTGTTTTGTTTCAATATGAAGAAAACAGCGGCGCTGTCTCATCGAATGTTTTCAAGTACGTATGGTAAGGACGCTATTAGTGCTAGAACGTGTCATGAATGGTTTCAACGCTTCAAGAACGGTGATTTTAACGTTGTAGACCGGCACAGTGGTGGAAGAGAGAATGTTTTCGAAGATGCAGAACTGGAGACACTGCTGAGTGAAGACGCGCGTCAAACTCAAGAAGAATTGGCACGATTAGTGGGACTGACACAGAAAGGTATTTCAAAAGGTCTCAAGGCTATGGGCATCATTCAGAAAGAAGGAACTTGGGTCCCGTGTGAGCTGTACGGCGTTTGTGTGTTTAGGAGCAGTTGTTTCAGAGGCAAAAACGGAAGGGAGTTCTGCATCGCATTGTGACTGGGGACGAAAAATGGGTTAATTACGATAACCATAATGTCAAAAAACCAAGGGGATTTTTCGGCCATGCTTCCACGTCGACGGCCAAACCGAATATTCACGGCTCCAAGATCATGCTCTGAATTTGGTGGGACCAGCTCGGAGTCGTGTACTATGAAGTGTTAAAACCAAGTGAAACAATCAAAGGTGCTCGTTATCGAACGCAACTGATGCGTTTGAGCAGAGCGTTAAAAGGCAAACGGCTACATACAGCGAGAGGCACAATAAAGTGATTTTCCAGCACGACAACGCTCGACTCCACGTCGTAAGAGAGGTCAAAACGTACTTGCAAACGTTAAAATGGGAAGTCCTACCCCACCCGCCGTATTCTCCAGACATTGCTCCCGCTGACTATCACCTGTACAGATCAATGGCGCATGGCCTGGCTGACCAACACTTCCGATATCATGAAGAGGTCACAAATTGGACCGATTTGTCGATCGCTTCAAAAGATGAACACTTTTTTCGACGCGGGATTCGTACACAGTCCGAAAGATGGGAGAAAGTAGTGGCCAGCGAGGGAAAATACTTTGAATGATATATGTGTGTAAACCAATTTGTTTCTTTAAAGCCTCAAATGTTGGGGAAAAAACGGCGGAAGCAAATTAGTACAAATGTGAACGTATACATTATGACAATGCGTCGAAATTAGGCGTTAATGGCCTATGGCAGGAGACTACGACGCGAGTGCTTTTGCTAACAGCACGACATCACCAGCAGCGCCTCTCCTGGGCTCGTGACCCTATCGGTTGGAAACAAGACTACTGGAACACCGAGCTGATTGTAGGGTTAGTGTGTGGCGTAGAGCCCACGAAGCCTTGGACCCAAGTTGTCAACAAAGCACTGTGCAAGCTGGTGGTGACTTCATAGTGGTGTGGACTGTGTTTACATACAATTAACGGGGTTGTCTGGTCCAATTAATGCGAGCATTGACGGGAATGGTTATGTTCGGTTACTTGGAAATCATTTGCAAACCATTCACGGACTTCACATTTCCAAACAACGGTGGAATGTTTGTGGATGACAATGCGTCATGTTACCAGGGCACAACTGTTCGAGCGAATTATTTGTACACCCAGATAGACCGACATGAATCGCATCGGACATATATGGTATACAACTGAGAGGTTGGTTGGTTCACAAAATCCTGTACCGGCGACACTTCCGCAATTATCGAAAGCAATAGAGGCATCATGGTTCAGTACGTCTGCTGCGGACTTTCAGCAACTTGTGGAGACAATGCCACGTCGACTTTCGGTATTACGCCGGGTCAAAGGAGGTCCGAGACGATATTAGGAGGTATCACTTCAGTGTACACTGCATTTGATTTCAACGTTCAGGGATTCCGTAGGCGAGTGAGTGAGTTCTTTGTTTTAATAAGTAGGAGATCGACTCTCATTCCCACGTACTTGTTTCAACAAACCTGCACGTTAAGCCACGAAATAGTATGATGACCAGGAACCGTTTATGAATGCGAAATAAGTTTGTTTTGCAATCCACACACTGAAAAAACTATGAAAGTGCAAAAATTCGGCGTTCATTACGCGTGCTGTGTATCACAATAATTATTGTTTCCCATGTTTTTGTAATCAGTATCATCCCGATTGGTGCAATACTCCATAAGTTACTCATTATACTAGTAACAACTGTAGATGCAATGATATAAACAAAATTACTGTACTGATTTGACTGAAAATTCTCGAGTATCCATTTTTTGTTTTCCATTCCAATACGATAACAGTATTGTTTTTACTTTTTTACGGATAAAGACTATTGCAAAATAAGTTATTAAATGCTGATATTGTTAGAATTACGTGAATGTAAAATAAAAAGTGCTGGTATAGATATTCGACCGAGGGACCTCGCGCTTCTTAAACTACGCGTGCCTGTGGTCTTTCAGTTATAATGGCTGTATAAAGTGTATAAGGACGTATAATATTTTCATACTTGATTTTCTAGAAAACGTTCCTCTTGTTTACATATGTGGAAATCCTATTCGTATCCTACATACCGTGTCAATATGAACTAGTCGGTGAGAATTGGCGAACAGGTTATCAGCTCGCGGCAATAGACGGCAGTTCTGAACTCTCATGAATCCGCCCATGCGCACTAGGCGGCAATACATCTGCATCCGCATCAGTACTCCGCAAGCCAGCCGGCGGTGTGTGGCGAAATATGCTTCTGGTACCACTATATGATCCCCCAATCCCTTTTCCGTTCGCGTGTGGCACTTAGGAAGAATGAGTTCGGTAAACCTCTGCGTTAGCTCCAGTTTCTCGTATTTTATCTTTGTGGTCATTTCACGAGACGTATGTGGGAGGATTTAATATGTTGTCCGACTCTTACCGGAATGTTCAATAGTTTCAATAGTAAACCTCTCCGTCACGCACTACACCACCTTTGTAGCGGTCGCTGCTGGAGTTTCTTGACCATCTTAATAACGCTCTCGTGCCGACTAAACGATCCCGAAACGAAACGCGCCTCGCTTCGTCGGATCTTTTCTGTTTCTATCAGTCCCTGCTGGTCAGGATCCAAGGCTGATGAAAAATACTCAAGAATCACTCGTACAAGTGAATTGTAAGCCACTTCTTTTGTGGGTGAATTACATTTTCCTAAGATTCTTCTCATGTATCTTAGTCAGGCATCTGCTTTCACTACTGTTTGTTTTATGTAGTCATTCAAATTAAGTTCGCTCCAGATACATACTTATAGATATTTTACGGTAGATACTGTTTCCAGTAGTTGTCGTCAATAGTGTAATTGTGCATTAGTGGATTTTTTTCCTTGTATGAGTAATATGTTACACCTATTTGCCTTCATTTCTATACTCTGGAAACTGGCGCGAAGTGCATGGTAGAGGGTACGTCCTATTAAACGAGTTATTAGGGCTTTCCCGTCCCATTCACGTACTGAGCGGTGGAAGAATGGTTGTTTATATGCCTCTGAGCGTGCTGTAATGACTCTCATGTTGTCCTCATGATCCCTATGGGGACGATATGTAGGGAGTTGTAGTGTACTCATAGAGTCATCATTTACACCTGGTTGTTGAAAATTTGTAAAGTTGGCTTTCGTGGGATATGCTGCGTCTGTCTTCAAGAATCTGCAGTTTAGTTTCCTTAGCACATCTGTAACACTCCCATCGGTTAATAAGCTGCCACAGGTCCCAACCACTTGAGCTATGTTCTAGCACTGGCTGCACGAGCGATTTGTAAGCAATGTCCTTGGTAGGCTGACTGCATTTCCCTAGTAGTATTCTACAAATAAACCGAAATCTGCCACCTGCTTTACCGGCAACTGGGCCTGTATAATCATTCCATTTCCTATCCCTCCAAAGTGTTGCAGCCACTTATTTGAATAAGTTGACACATTCCAACTTTGACTCACTGTTATTACAGTCATGGGCCACTACTTTTTTTCGTTTTGTGAAGTGCACAGTTTTACGTTTCCGAACATTTAAAGCAAATTGCCAATCTTTGTATCACTTTGAAATTTTATCAAGATCCGAATGAATATTTTATGCAGCTTATTGCTGACAGTACTTCATTATAGATAACTGCAACATCTGCGAAATGATTAAAGTTACTATTGATGCTGTCCGCAAGGCCATTAGTACACAACATGAGCAGCAAGTGTCTCAGCACACTTCCCCGGGGCACATCCGAAGTCATCTCTACATCTGTCGATGACTTTCCATCCAAGATAATTTACTGTGTCCTCCCTACTAAGAAATCCTCCATCCAGACACAAATTTCGAATGATGCCCCGTACGATCGCACTTTTCATAATAAACGTACGTGTGGTACGGAGTAAAACGCTTTTCGGAAATCCAGAAATAACTCCTTCTACCTGACTGACTTGATCGAAAGCTTTAACAATATGCAATGTGTGAAAAGTGCGAATTGAACAATGTTTTCGCAATCCCTGCTGGTTAGCGTAGAGGAGGTCGTTCATCTGTAGATACACAATGTGATCAAAAATATCCGGACACCTGGCTGAAAATGACTTATATGTTCGGGGGGCCCTACAGCGGTAATGCTGGAATTCTATATGGTGTTGGTCCACCCTTAGCCTTGATGACAGCTTCCACTCTCGCACCCATACGTTCAGTCAGGTGCTGGAAGGTTTCTTGGGGAATGGCAGCCCATTCTTCACGGAGTGCTGCACTGAGGAGAGGTATCGAGGTCGGTCAGTGAGGCCTGGCACGAAGTCGGCGTTCCAAAACATCCCAGAGGTGTTCTATAGGATTCAGGTCAGGACTCTGTGCAGGCCAGTTCGTTACAGGGATGTTATTGTCATCTAACCACTCCGCCACAGGCCATGCATTATGGACAGCTGCTCGATCGTTTAGAAAGATGCAATCCCCGAATTGCTCTTCAACAGTGGGAAGCAAGAAGGTGCTTAAAACATCAATGTAGGCCTGTGCTGTGATAGTGCCACGCAAAACAACAAGGGGTGCAAGCCCACTCGCCGGCCGCGGTGGTCTCGCGGTTCTAGGCGCGCAGTCCGGAACCGCGCGACTGCTACGGTAGCAGGTTCGAATCCTGCCTCGGGCATGGATGTGTGTGATGTCCTTAGGTTAGTTAGGTTTAAGTAGTTCTAAGTTCTAGGGGACTGATGACCACAGCTGTTAAGTCCCATAGTGCTCAGAGCCATTTGAACCATTTTTTTGCAAGCCCCCTCCATGAAAAACACGACCACACCATAACACCACCGCCTCCGAATTTTACTGTTGGCACTACACAAGTTGGCAGATGATGTTTACCGGGCATTCGCCATACCCACGCCCTGTCATCGGATCCCCACATTGCGTACCGTGATTCGTCACTCCACGCACGTTTTTCCATTGTTCGATCATCCAATGTTTACGCTTCTTACACCAAGCGAGTCGTCGTTTGGCATTTACCGTCATTATGAATGGCTTATGAGCAGCCGCTCTACCGTGAAATCCAAGTTTTCTCATCTCCCGCCTAATTGTCATAGTACTTGCAATTGATGCTGATACAGTCTGGAATTCTTGTGTGATAGTCTGGATAGATGCCTGCCTATTACACATTACGATCCTCTTCAACTGTCGGCGGCCTCTGTCAGTCAACAGACGAGGTCGGCCTGTTCGCTGTACGTGTCCCTTCACGTTTCCACTTCACTATCACACCGAAAACAATGGACCTAGGGATGTTTAGTAGCGTGGAAATCATTCGTATAGACGTATGACACAAGTGACACCCAATCATCTGACCATTTTCGAAGTCCGTGAGTTCCACCGAGAGCCCCATTCTGCTCTCTCACGACATATAATGACTGCTGACGTCGCTGATATGGAGTACCTGGCAGAAGGTGGCACCACAATGTAGCTAATATGAAAAAGTATGTCTTTGAGGGTGTATGGATATTTTTGATCACATAGTGTATGGGTGAAATGCCGTGATACTTGGTTGGCGCCAGCACTACAAAACGAAGTACTATAAATTATGGCTAACACGATCCAGCGAGAAATTGTGCACAAAATTAAAAAAATCCGCAGTTTACGGAATTGTGGCAGAATCATCGAAGGACGTGGCTGGCGAGGAGCAGTTCACTCTTTGTGCACGTTGTGTTGACCCTGAGACACTCGAAATAAAAGAACTTTTCTGGGATTATATAGTCCGCCAGACTCTAAGGGGCAAATGTTGGCAGCTACCATTAAAGACATCTTTCGAAGGCTGTCAGTAGAAATTGAGTTTCTACGTGCCCACTGTTACAGTGGTGCAGCTGATATGTGTTGGAGGAACAAATTTATGAGGGAACTCCTTCTTCAAGACCAGCCAAAGAGGTGTTACATCCATTGGAGCAATCATTGTTTGGATGTGGCACTATACGAAGTTTGAAGAAGCTGCGATCCATCATGCGATGTACTGGTAACCGTAAAAGACGTCTTAAATATAATTCTAGAATCCGCAAAAAGAAAAACGAGTATGCAGGTGTTGTGCTACCATTTGGTGTCGATGAGACGAATCGAAACCAAAAAGCTCAACGACTGATTCCAATGTGTCCCACCCGATGGGCTGTAAAATTAAAATCTTTGACACGTTTCACGGAAAACTATAAGCAGGTCCAGAAAACGGTGACCGAAATGTTGAATGTACTGAGCTCAGTTAGAGATAAAAGAGCGTCAGTCCTGCGGGGCTATGTGAAGCGGCTTGAAAAATTTGAAACGATTTTTTATATATGAATAGCAACTGACGTGTTTGGATAGTGTGAGAAACAGGCCGAATCCCTAGAATCGAAATTTTAATGCAGCCGAACGTTCTGTAGAGGTTCCTGAAGTATCATCTTAGAACTACGGAAGCATTTGATATGCTCTTGGAGAAATCCAAAGAGTATTCTAAAAACCTACATACGAAAGACCCAAATATATCACGGCCAAGAAAAATACCAGCGAAATTGCAACGCACCAACGCACAGAAACACCGTCCGTTCAACACAATTGTCTCAAGAACGAAAGTTTTGTTTGAAATTCTTGATCTCCTTCTGAATGAGACTGACAGAAGGTTCAGCCAAGAGGATCTAAAGCAACTATCCCATCTTGAAGAGATACTTATTACGTCCTCCCAAACACATCCTCCATCTACACGACGTTTGGAAGAATTGCTTGGAGTACATAAAACAGAGTATAACATAGACAGGCTTCTTGCACAGCTCGAAATACTGCGAACCCTTATGACTGGTGTACAACATGTAATGTATCCTCTATTAGAAGAAAACTTATTGCTGAACCTGGTGGGGTTAAAGAACTCTTTCAGAAAGGTATTCGCCTCATCATTCTGATGTTGACAGTTCCAGCATCGTCAGCATTCTCTGAGAGATCATTCAGCGCCTTGAGACGACTTAAAACCTGCCTCAGAACGACGACTCAGTCGGGACTCACCCATCTACTTCTTTTCCATGTTCATCAAGACACGGCTGGAAAAATTAATCTAATGGATGTCATGAAAGAATTTGTTTCCCGAACTTTCGAAAGGAAAACTACATTTAGGAATTATACATAAAATTTCTTAGTCTACATAAAAACAAAATAAATACCGTATTCTTTTTCAAACAAATTATGTTTTCCTTTTATTCATTAAATTGTGACGCACAGTGTTTGCAAAATAGTTGTAATAACAAAAGCTTTCTCTTTGGCCAATCGATATTGCGGTCTACAGTAAATATGAAATAATTTTCAAATTATCTCAAAACAAAGTAGGACCAATATATTCCCAGGTAATTGACGTCTCTTCAAAATTTAAAACAACGAAATTGTTTTCAAGATCACGACCTCTAAATAGAAACAGCAACGTTTAGCTTCACCACACAATTTTGGCACTTCAACTGTTAGTTCACTGTTGTTGGCAGAAATGAAAAAATAGATAAGTCGACATGAAGTGTTCTCGACAAATCCGATACATGATGAAACCGAACGACGGAGCTTTCGTACACCTTTTATTGTGGCCCTTACATAGAGTTACCATTGTTACCAAAGAGGTTATCGCCGAGTGTTAACGTGCATTGTTTTCCTTCCAATTCTTGATCTAAGGGGATAGGCAGGCTCCTAGCTTTTTGATGTACCGAATACCTAATAATAAATCAGTACTTAAATATACAGCTCTAAAACTGCCAGTATATTTACTACATGCAACAGACATTTTTGTAGGCATGAACATCGATATTTTTTCCATCGATATATCAATACTTTCTTCCATATATCGAGCGCCGACAGTGCTAGTTTTTTAAATATCGATGAATCGTATACTCGACAGTTTTAAAAACATCAACAGTACTAATGTGCGGTGGCGTCTTCGGTCCAACTCAGAAGGATTTTAGTCGATTCAGCTAGGACAAAAGGAGCTGTCACACTAAATTGTGTCATCGCAACTATCAAGTACTGACGGTGGATGGATAGCTGGAGTATGGAAATTTGTGGTAAGGTCTTATGGGACCAAACTGCTGATGCCATCGGTCCCTAAGCTTACACACTACTTAATCTAACTTATACTAACTTACGCTAAGGACAACACACACACCCATGCCCGAGGGAAGATTCGAACCTCCGAGTGGGGGAGCCACTCGAACCGTGACAAGACGTCCTAGACCGCGGATAGCTGGGTTATGGAGGCTACAGTGTTGCATTTTGAAAACGATGAGTGTCGATCAGTTTACATGTAAATGATCTCTTGCCTTCGCCGTGAGATAACTGCTTGGAAGTGGTGCTCGTTCTTAACGTCTTCAGTGTTACGCTTCAGCTGTAATGACCTGTTAGGAACCTGCTTCCGTGTAATGTTACGGCACCCTGTCGTGCTGCTGGTGCAGCGTTACTGCCTTTGAAAAATTTTATTGTTCCTTTTGAAATCGTAAAGTAGCAATACCGAACCGCGTGCAGCTTAATTTGCCTGTTGTTAATTTATAGCACATTGTGGCTCATTTAATTTGCAACTGTGACTAATTTCTTTTAAAACACAGTGGCTAACAGTTAACGTAGCTATTTCAAATTTTAGAATCGAGCCTTAATTTATTTTCTGTGCTCGCGAGCTTGGTGTAAACTTTCGTTTGTTTTATAGATAACTTTTTACGCTAGTGCTAATTTGTGCATGTGTGAGCAATCTGTGTGCTTTATTATATTTAAATGATGTCAATTATTTATCGATTTGTTGGTTCGAAATCACATGAAGTACCGAACTCGGGTGGGATCTCTTTTAAAAGGCTATTTTTCATTGACTCAGTGACTTATTGCAACATTTCACGTGTCGCAATTGTTTTATTTTATGAGTGTTTTAGAAATTCCTGTCCTTACTCGGTGTACAGCTGCTCACAGGCAGCCAATGTTGGCGTTCAGTGAGGGCCTGCAGCTGGTAGCTTCCGCAACGGAAATCGTTTGTGAATACAGTGTTGTGATGATTAATTTCATGAGTTTTCATTTTCAATTAATTCTGTAAATGTTTTATGTAGTGAATTTTTGAACTCAAAGTTCACTTCCTCTTGGTGGTCTATGTAGGCATCTTACACTACCGAGCCTGAGCGTTTATTTCTGTGGTTCTCTTCTGATTAATTCTTTGTTTCTATTTATGTGTTTGCGATTCGCATTAAGTAATTTTGTTCTGCTTGCGATTAATTGAAGTTGGTTGTTTTGGGGAAGGAGACCAGACAGCGTGGTCATCGGTCTCATCGGATTAGGGAAGGATGGGGAAGGAAGTCGGCCGTGCCCTTTCAGAGGAACCATCCCGGCATTTGCCTGGAGTGATTTAGGGAAATCACGGAAAACCTAAATCAGGATGGCCGGACGCGGGATTGAACCGTCGTCCTCCCGAATGCGAGTCCAGTGTCTAACCACTGCGCCACCTCGCTCGGTGATTAATTGAAGTAAGTAACTAATTTGAGTAGAGTAATGTAATCAAAGCATAACGTAAAGGCATTGTAAATCTTAAAGCAAGTCACCCACAGCTAAGGTTGTAATAAAGGCAGTCTTATTTAGCTCTTCCACGAAAAATGATTGTTGTAATGAGTGTCAGAGTAATTCACGTCATGCTGTAACATGTGATTCCGAAGCATAGCATAACACACAACGAACCTCCCCAAAGTCCGATTTCCAGTTCTTATATAAAAAACGTTTTTACTATTGAAATTCATATATCTTTAGTTACGACCCTATCTTTTAATGATCATGAAATGCATTATCAATCGCACAAAAAAACAAGATAAATTAGTGAAGAAAAATATTAAAAAGCAGAGTACTGAACCCGTTGTACGTTGCTTTAACTTCAGAAACGAGATCGCGCAAGAGATGTGCTACGATTATGTGATTAACTGAGAAGTCCGTTAAATCTATTTCTGATGGCTAAGTACTAAGAATAAACTTGCTATAAATGTTTTATTAACCGCAGTTACTAGAGCTACCGTTTGACTCGATACTATGTGTCAAATTTATTTATTAGATTCTGATGTTGTATCATGTCTGAAATGGTTCAAATGGTTCAAATGGCTCTGAGCACTATGGGACTCAACATCTTAGGTCATAAGTCCCCTAGGACTTAGAACTACTTAAACCTAACTAACCTAAGGACATCACACACACCCATGCCCGAGGCAGGATTCGAACCTGCGACCGTAGCAGTCCCGCGGTTCCGGACTGCAGCGCCAGAACCGCTAGACCACCGCGGCCGGCTGAAATGGTGAACTAAGTATTTAAAACAAGTGGGTCCTTATTATTTAGCAACCTTAAGCAGTACTATGGGTGCACTCAGTTGAATGCACATTGATAACCTATTAAATTCACACCTTATCGCCAAAATGAAAAATTTAACTACATTAACTCGACATAATTCGGAAATAAGACAGCACATATATCTGAAACAGAGACCTCTCTCATCCAACTTCAGACTTTTTTATACCAATTTGTTATAAATTATTTGCTACTTTGTACTATTACACTTTTACTTTTGAGTAGCAATGTATTATCTGCGCAAAGTATGATGACACATGGACGGCGGCTGATAGGAGAGGCTGTAAATGAGAAACGCTTTTACGGCTACTTCATCGGGCACTGCACCGAGTTTCAGCTTAGTTTGTGCGCATAATGCTCACGCTCTTGTGGCTGACAGTGTGTGTTAGTATGTATTGTTAATTTATACAGGGCGATTCAGCTGCCCCAACGGACTCGCAGTGTTATATCTGGCCTTCAGAAACCACTTGATATTTTCACACGCTCTCGCTCGCTACGTGCAAACTATTAGTCCTACATAAAAAATGAACAGCACCTTTCTGCTGGAAATTTAATGTTGTCGAACTTTGTACTGGAATTAGTTGTCTGTAGTGGGCGTAATTTTAGAGTTACTCAAGAAAAACGTACAAAAGTGACCTTCAAATACACCATCACTCAATCACAGACCCTACCGGTCAGGATTTCTAGTATGTTATTCATGGCACTCACTCCTACCACTGTAAAAAAAATTGCGACTGCACGAATTATTTTACACCTTCGATTTTTTTGTATCATTGGCTGGCCTTATTACGCCACCGACTTAGTCGAGGACTTACAAATTGCCAACTTCATGTTTGTGTGAATTTTAACAAACAGTTTTGTGAATTGTAACAGCATGAAATAAGCAATTAAAAAGTTTCATCCGTCAGGCCTTTTGACTACAAAATTACTGTGCTTCAAGGGTTATGTTTGGATCGAATCATTAACGTAATTAATTTTAGCGTCGCGTTTTCAGAAGTCGTTTTGGTTTCATCACCTCACGGGCACGTTTAAATTGATGATGTGGTTTAGCTGATTATGCCGATGGCGTAATAGCGCAATCAGTAGACACTAAAAAAAGTCGAGATATGGAACAGATCGTATAGTCGGAAATTTTTGTACAGTGAGCGTACGGAGTGCCACGAAGATCATAGTAGAAATCCTGGCTGGTGAGGGTTGAGTGTGGGGGTGGAGTTACGTTTAAAGGTTACTTTGTCTTGAATAACTCTAAAACCGCGGCCTCCAGCGAATACATAGCCCAGTATAAAATTTAAATACATTAAATTTCTTAAGAAAAGGTGTGTTCAGTCCCGTAAGACTAATAGTTTGCGCGTAGCGAGCGAGAGGTTATGGGAACATCGTTCGTGGTTTTTTTTTATTATGTTAACGGAGGGAACTGTGTAAGATAAAAAAATGTAGAGGGAAACCAAGGCTACAGTAAATAGGTTCAGTTGGACAGAGACTAAAGTAGCTATGCAGAGCTGAAGTGGTTTGCACATGACAGACAAGAGTGGAGAACTGCAACAGGCCGGTCTTCTGACTGAAGACCACGACCACAACCACCATCATTATTACTGGCGAATTCATGGACAGGCGACAGCGTTTCTAGATCCAAGTAGCGAAAGGGGACAGTTAACACGGCTCATAAAAACGACGTATAAAATATTCTTTTGCTTATGCTAAATTACATTTCAGGTTTGATAGTAGTGCTAATAATTCACAAGGTAATTTTATCCGACGTACTCTGCGTCTGAACAAATACTTAGCTTCATAGGCCATTGCTAATAACCTTATTATAAGCTAATGAGGAGGACAACTTGTATGTGTTGTAAAAATTGAAACATTTGGTACACGTTAACAGTAATGCTCGGAGTATACTCACTTCATATTCTTGCACAAATACAGCAAAATGCATTTATTAACTGAACAGCGAACGTTGTTCCCTGGTCATAAATAGTACAGATATATAAAATGCAAGCGGGAAACCAATTCAGACAATGCTTCTGCGATAAAAGCGGTGACACTGTTTCACCAGTTGGACGAACAAGTGATAGTAACCAAAGTTGTGCTCTGTATTGCATGAATCAGCTGAGAGGTCTAACGGAATTTCTCCCAGAGCAACAGTCATAGGGACTAAAATGCGCTGAACTGGAAGAAGAAAAACCAGTGACAATGTGTGTGTAAAATAAAGCGCACCCCAAAATAATACTGGACAGTATTATCTGCAGACAAATGTAGAGGTCATGCCACATACGATATATACTACACAATACGATCGAGAGTTTCATTACTGTGGGAGGCACATACAATGTTTTATGCATCCCTTCCGCTGGAGACTGCGGCAAAAAATAATTCTCATAGGGAAGAATTTTAATGGAGCTAGGTGTTAGAGGAGACAAGTAACAGACATCTCATTTATTGCAGAATTGGTAACGTATGACTTTTTATAGCTCAACGTTTTGGTATGCGATAATTTCGAATCCAAAGCCATCAAAGAGGTACAAGCCAAAATTAGCAGTTACCTGGATAACGACGACTTGATATCTAAATGGAGGGCTTCCTTTACTAATGAGTCCATTCTGAAATAGGTAAACATTTTATTTAAGATTACTACTAACTTAATTAGAAGGAAGATAGAACAGCAGGTTGGAAAAGCTCTTTGGCAGAGACAAAGTCCAAAGGAATGTTGTTAGCAACGCCTACAAAACGATCATGTAAGTCAGTACCAATTGCTATATGGGAATACAAAAGCAACAATGTCAGCAGTTAAGGCGTCACTAACAGAAATAATACCATATCTACATAATAAAATAATTAGAAGTGTGTATCGCAACCAGTGTCTCATTGCGATCGACGAGTGTCAGGTTTTATATGATTAGGTACACATTGCCCCTTGTTTAGGTTTCAGTATTTGTCAAAGAGATTTTATCGCGACGGTCTGGTGACAATCGCTAAAACCACAAAATGTATATTAGTTTGCAATTAATAAAGATAAAGCCACAACACTCTCACTTGGAATTTAGAAAGAAATATGTTTTTCCTTTGGAAGACAAATGGGAGCATTGCTCCAAACAGTCGTATTATCACATTGTTAAACGTATGCTGCGTTCTTTCTTCGATGTTGTTGTCACGTAGGTTGTAAGGTGGGTGCATATTGGCTCCTCTAATAAGTGGTACAAGGAATATACAGGGTGGAGAAAAATGGGTTATGAAATTGTAACGCTGAATAGCTGACGCCAGTAGGAACTAAAAGTACTAAGGTGATTGGCGACATGTTGGATGCGATCCATTAATTCCTCTTCGTTTCTAGGTGGTTCGCGTCCGCGTGGGTGAGCTAGAACCCTTGGAGAATCCCCACAGGAAAAAGTTCGGTGGCGTGAGGTCTGGTGATCGCGGGGGCCATGTCCTGCGAGTACTCTGGGAATTACCCGACCGTCGAAGAGTTCATTTAAATACCGGTGCACAGCCCGACTGCTATGTGCGGGCGCCCCATCATGCTGCAACCACATGCGAAGCCGTATGTCCAGGGGAACATCTTCCAGCAGACCGGGTAGAGTTTCTTGCAAAAAGTGAAGGTAGTTTGCCCCAGTACGTCGAGGAAGTAGACGGACCGGCCCAGTCAGATGGTCACCCACAATGCCTGCCCAAATGTTGAGCGAAAATCGTTCTTGGTGTCCGTGGACGTACGTGACGTGAGGATTTCCCCTTGCCCAGTAATGAACGTTTCGAGTGCCGTATAGGCCATCCCGATGGAAGGTGCACTCGGCGCTAAAGAACACAATGGCGGGGAAGCCGGGATCTCGTGCAACACGTTGCAGAAACCACCGGCAAAACCCTAGCCTGTGTTCATTGTCCGCCATAGTGTTTAGGTCTCGGACAGGGTGGAACCTAAATGGACACTGGCCGTCATCCCTCAAAACCTCCCAGACCAATCAATGAGTGGCCCCCATGGCGTGTCCAGCCCCTCAAGTACTTGTAGACGCTTCCTCGAAGCGCTCGAGAACAGTCTCTTCAAATGCAGCATCCCGTCTTGTTCGAGGTCTTCCGGCATCACCACGATATCCCGCTAACGACCCTGTTTCGCCAAGCCGCCGGTGAATTGCTGGAAACGTTTGCGGGTGTGGGTGGCGTCTTGATGGGTATCGTTCCTCATACAACCGTCGAGCTTCATGCGCGTTACCGTCGGCTAATCCGTAAACAAAAAACCATATCTCGTTGTTCTTCAAACGGATACTTTGCCGCCATGCTTAGTGTATGGGTAAATCACAGGCGACGTGTGTGTGCTACGAAGCAAAGCTTACGTGTGAATGCCTCTGATGTGAGGTGGAGACAAACTGTAAGACCTATTCGACACGTGTGCGTATCACGTTGGGGCAGTGACGGGGCGAGAGACATTTGTATGTGTGAACCGACAAACACAGCGCTGTCCGTCAACCGACGAACGGCAACAGCGTAATCCCACGGAAATCGGAGCGCGTGCTGTCAAGTTCCCGTGGTTTAAAAATGGTGCGCTGTCGACCTACACAACATTAGTAATTTTGGTTCTTACTGCCATCAGCTACCCAGGGTTAAAATTTCGTGACACTGTTCTTCTCCGTCCCGTATATGAAAACGATAATTGTCAACGAGAATAAGTCGTATTGCAGATATGCTTAACATTAATGCATGTAGTGGGATACAGGCACAAAATTATCATGACAGTACGACAATGACTGTGGCGCAGTACTAAACACACATAAACACCTGCGAAAGTTGCAACACTAGGAAACAATGGGCGAATGAGCCTTAACTTGAAGGATATGTAGAATAGTATATCACTAGAGTATCCTCTTTTCTGTGATAGGGAACGTCAATCTTATACTAAGGCCAACCACTGAACAGCGTTCTAACATAGTGGAAACATGAAAACCAGAGCCAGAAGCCCTACCGACGTCAAGCGCTTAGCATTAAATTCAGTGAATTTCAGTTGAGTGGAAGAACTATTGGTGCCTGGGAATACGTTAATAATACCGAAACATTTCAACTCTTACGTGGCACGGCACTGGGATATACTGCGAACGGTGAATAAATGTGCAGAATAGGATCGTATACACCGACAACTGGCTTCTGGACCACACGGTGTGATCACAGAGGTTAATCACCATCTTGCGCAGTGGACGTAGCGGACCATATGACTTTACCCACAATATCGACCTGACGCTGGGCAACTGCGACGAGTGTATGCCACTAAGTCGGCCTTCATGGTTTTGAAAGCAACACGCGCCTCATGTTGCCATGGCTTCATGATCTCTGTCGCTGATATCCTGGGTGACGCCATGAAGTTCACGACCTTCTCCATTTTTACTGACCAGTGAGGAAACATATTTGAAAGTAATATGATTTCTATGTATTCCGGATATTATGATGACAGTTTAGGTCTGACCAGAACATGCGTGAGCATTGTATTACGAAGCTTAAAAATCGAAATTAAATCTGAATAAAGAAATAAATCAAACAAATTGTTCCTGCGGTGGAAGACATATTGTTGTCACAATGTCATCAGCAAACCTCCAAGTTCTTATTTCTTTTCCCTGAACTTTAATTCCTACTCCAAATTGTCTTTGGTTTCTTTTACTGCTTGTTTAATGTACATACTGAATAATATCGTGGATGGGCTGCAACCTTGTCTCACCCCCTTTTCAACCACTGCCTCCATTTCATGCCCCTCGACTGTTGTTGCTGCCGTCTGGTTTCTGGACGAATTGTAAACAGCCTTTCGCTCCACGTATTTTACCGATGATACCTTCAGAATTTCAAAGACAGTATCCCAGTCAATATTGCCAAAAGATTTCTTTAAATCTACAAATGCTAAAAACGTATGTTTGCCTTTCCTTAACCTGTTCAAAAAATGGTTCAAATGGCTCTGAGCACTATGGGACTTAACACCGATGGTCATCAGTCCCATAGAGCTTAGAACTACTTAAACCTAACTAACCTAAGTACATCACACACATCCATGCCCGAGGCAGGATTCGAACCTGCGACCGTAGCAGTCGCGCGGCTCCGGACTGAGCGCCTAGAACCGCTAGACCACCGCGGCCGGCCCATTAACCTGTCTCCTAAAACAAGCGATAAGGTTAGTATTGCCTCATGTGTTCCTACATTTCTCCGGGATCCAAACTGATCTTCCCGATGTTGAATTCTACCAGTTATTCCAATCTTATGTACAGAATTCGTGTTAGTATTTTGCAAACATGATTTATTAAACTAATAGTTCGGTAATTTTCACATCTGTTAGCGTTTCTTTGGAAGTGGAGTTACTACATTCTTCTTCAGATACGAGGGTACTTCGCCTGCCTCATGTATCTCGCACACCACGTGGAAGAGTTTTGTCATGACTGGCCCTCCCGAGGCTGTCAGTAGTTCTGACGGAATATCGTCTAATCCCGGGGCTTTGTTTCGACTTAGATCTTTCAGAGCGTTGTCAGATTCTTCTCACAGTATCGTATCTCCCATCTTATCTTCACCTAATCCACTTTCCTTTCTATAATAGTACTTTCAACTTCATGTTCCTTGTCTACGCCGTTTATACACGCCTTCCACGTTTCAGCTTTCCCTTCCTTACTTAGGACTGGTTTATAATCTGAGATCTTGATAGTCATACAGCTGCTTCTCTTTTCCCCAAAGGCCTCTTTAATTTTCCTGTAGGTGGTATCTATCTTTCCCTTAGTGAAATATGCTTCTAAATCCTTACATTTGTCCTCAGCCGTTCCTGCTTAGCAAATTGGCACTTGCTGTCAATCTCTTTTTTAAAAAAAATTGTATTCCTTTTCGTCTACATTCATTTGCTGCATTTTTAAATTTTCTAATTTTATTAATTAAATTCAGTATCTCGTGTTAGCCAAAGATTTCTACAAGACACTTTTTTCTTACCTATTTGATCCTCTGCTGACTTCACTCTTTCAGTTCTTAAAGCTACCCATCCGTATTCTACTGTATTCCTTTCCCATGTTATAAACAACCGCTGCCTAATGTTCCCTCTGAAAACCTCAACAGACTATGGTTCTTTCAACTTATCTTGGTCCCCTCTCGTTAATATCTTATCTTTTTCTAATTTCTTCAGTTTTAATCTACAGTTCATAGCCAATAAATTGCGGTCAGAGTCACCATCTGTACGTGGAGATGTCTTACGATTTCAAATCTGGTTCCTTAACCTGTGTCTAACCATTATGAAATCAATCTGAAAGCTTCTGGTGTTTCCAGATCTCTTCCACATATACAAACTTCTTTTATGACTCTTAATCCAAGTGTTAGTGATGCTTAAATTATGCTCTGTGCAAAATTCTACTTGGTGACTTCCTCTTTCATTCCCTTCCCCGAAGAGGAATAGTGCAAATCTGCTTAGCAGGAACGGCTGGAGGATAAATGTAAGGATTTAGAAGCATATTCACCATCTATTTTTCCTTCTCTTCCTTTTCTTATTATCGAATTCCAGTTCCCCATCACAATTAAATTTTCGTTCCCTTTAACTATCTGAATAATCCCTTTTATCTAGCCCGCATCTCGTGGTCGTGCGGTAGCGTTATCGCTTCCCACGTCCGGGTTCCCGGGTTCGATTCCCGGCGGGGTCAGGGATTTTCTCTGCCTCGTGATGGCTGGGTGTTGTGTGCTGTCCTTAGGTCAGTTAGGTTTACGTAGTTCTAAGTTCTAGGGGACTGATGACCATAGATGTTAAGTCCCATAGTGCTCAGAACCATTTGAACCTCGTAGCAGCACTTTCTCGTAGATCGCTGTAGCAACGGAGGGGACCTAGCGAGGTCATTCACGTTTCCAAGAAGAGTCTTAGGATAGATGCACATAATTATAGGTCTGTATTGTTGAAGCCGGCCGGTGTGTCCGAGCGGTTCTAGGCGCTTCAGTTTGGAACCACGAGACCGCTACGGTCACGGGCTCGAATCCTTCCTCGGGCATGGATGTGTGTGATGTCCTTAGGTTAGTTAGGTTTCGGTAGTTCTAAGTTCTAGAGGACTGTTGAGCTCAGATGTTAAGTCCCGTAGTGCTCAGAGCCATTTGAAACATTTGTATTGTTGACGTCAACCTGTTGTAGAATTAAGGAACATGTTTTATGTTCAAGAATTATGACGTTTTTGGACAATGAAAATCTCCTCTATACACATCAACATGGATTCCGTAACACAGAGATCTTGCGAAACTCTGCGCCTCCGTGAGATCCATAGCGTTGTAGACAACGACGCTTAAGCTCGTGCCGCGTCCCCTGACTTCAGGAAGGCATTTACACCATCCCGCACTTCCGTTTAGTGAAAAAAAAATACGTGCTTATTAAGTATAGGACAAAATTTTCCACTGGACTAAACATTTATTTGCAGACAGAGCTCAACACGTCGCTCTTAACGTCCGCAGCTCGTGGTCGTGCGGTAGCGTTCTCGCTTCCCGCGCCCGAGTTCCCGGGTTCGATTTCCGGCGGGGCAGGGATTTCTCTGCCTCGTGATGACTGGGTGTTGTGTGATGTCCTTAGGTTAGTTAGGTTTAAGTAGTTCTACGTTCTAGGGGACTGATGACCATAGATGTTAAGTCCCGTAGTGTTCAGAGCCATTTGAACCATTTGCGTTTTGTGGCTCTTAACTGAAGAGTATAAACAGATGTAGAGGTTACTTCCGGTGCACCCCCAAGGAAATACTACAGGACCATTACTGTTTACACCATACATAACTGATCAAGTACAAAGTATCGGCAGCTCTTTAAGACTGTTTGCAGATGATGTGGTTGTGTATAAGGAAGTAGCGACGCCAGAAGATAGTATAGATCTGCAGAAGGACCTGCAGAGGATTGATGAATTGTACAGGCTCTGGCAGTTGGCCCTGAACGTAAATAAAAGTAGCATATTGCACATACATAGGAAAAGGAATCTACTACTGTACAACTACACTGCAGACGACAAACTGCTGGAAACTGTATTGATCGTAAAGTATCTAGGTGTAACCACCCAGAGCGACTTTAAGTCGAACGACCACACAAAACAGATGGTAGGAAAACCATATGTCAGACTGAAATTCATAGGAAGAATCTTAAGGAAATACAGCTCATCCACGAAGGAAGTAGCTTAAAAGGAGTTTGCGTTTGTTCGGCTGATACTTAAGTATTTAAGTATTTATTGTTCATCAATCTGGGATCCTTACCATGTAGGACTGATAACCGGCGTGAAGGCGGTACGTAGATGCTCGACAAACTGCAATGGCAGACAATACAAGAGAGGTTTTGTGCATCACGGAGAGGTTTACTATTGAAATTTTGAGTGAGCAGTTTCCGGGAAGAGTCGGATAACGTATAACTTCTTTCTCCATACATCTCACGCAATCACCACGACGAGAAAGTCGGAGAAATTAGAGGCAATACAGAGGCGTACCGATAATCACTCTTCCCAGGCGGGATTCGCGAGAGTAACAGGGAAGGGGCGATTAATTCGTGGTACACACCGCTAGGTGGTTTGCAGAGTATGTAGACGCAAATGCAGACGATGACGTAACTTTCGAGGTGGAACGTTTCCTGAACATCTAAAATGCATACTTTTACAACCAAGGTCTGTCATCATTGTTGGAGGAAATGTGTCCCAGTGAATGGTGGATGAGTAACTGCATCTCCATGTTTTAAGATTACAGCTTGATTAAAATGAAAAGCTTGCGACTTTCTCTCGTGTTTTGCACTACGGTATTAATGTAATTTTCATACTGTTTGCACTTCAGTTTCATCTTACTGTAATGTCATTTTTTTTAGTTGTGTTTTAGTTCTAGATGTATAGTTTCAGTGTACGAGCATAAATATTTGGTATCTTTACCCTAACGTAACTTGACGTGATGATAAGTCACATTAATGTAACTACTCGCAGGTGACAAGTGGCAACACCAGCAGAGGAGGGCATATAAAGTGTGTCCGGGAGTCGTGGGAAACAGTGTAGTCGTAGTCGTAATGCGGAAACGGAGGGATGCATCTGATGTCCTGAAGGGCATGGCCATTGGCTATTGGGGCGAGAGTGGAGGTGTTTCCAAAACGGCAAAGTTTGTAAACTGTTTGCATGTCGCCGAAGTGATAGAACACCGTGCATGGCTAAATGGCGCTATCCAAGACCAGCGTCGCGGCAACTGTGGTGCACCAAGGGCTACAAATGACAAGGGTGAACGACGGCTGCGGAGGTATGTGCGGGCGAATAGACGTGCAGCAGTTGAGCAACTAACTGTCCAGTTGAACCAGGGACTTTTGCTGGGTAAGGACCTCCGCTTGAGGCGCATGGTTCATGTACCCATACTGACTGCTGTTCATCTACAACGGAAGCTGGAATTAGCACCTTAATACTACAACTAGACATCCACTGAGGAAGTGTTACGTTTTGAGAAATATTTTTGTGGCATTCTCTAGGTCATCTCGTCATTCTGGAAGGCACAGAGGATGACAAAACGTATGCATCTATCTTTGGGGTCCATGTCCATCCACGCACACAGTTTGTTTTCACTCAGCTGGATGGCATCTACCGACAGGACAATGCAACGTGTCACACAGCTCGCAGTGTACGTGCGTGCTTCTAAGAGCACCGGCATGGGTTAATCGTACTCCCTGACTACCAAACTCCCCGTATTTAGACCCAACGAAATTCTGTGGGACCACCTCGATCGAGCTGTTGGCGCCATCGATTCTCTACCGACCACGACATTGCAGTCAGCGTGATTCAACAACCCTGTCTGTACCTTCTAGGATGCCATTGACTCTCTTTTTTTGTACCGCTCACAGCGGCCAGCGCTGTAAAAGGTTTCTGATAGCTAGTCACATTAGTATATATTAGATGGTCACATTAATATATATTACGTAGAGTTGAATCTGCTTTAGCAATGCTAAGGAGAAGGCTTAAAGACAGCGCGGAAACGAACATTGACTGCAGTCTCGTCTAATTCGAGCTTTGTCTGTAATGGACATTTAATTTCAGCTCTGAAACCGTCGTAGCTGCGCGGCCACTGTGTGCGTGTCTGTGCGACTGCGTATGTGTGTGTGTCTGTGCGAGTGTGTGTGTGTGTGTGTGTGTGTGTGTGCGTGTGTGCTGTTTTCCCGGCGCGGGGTGGCGGTGCTGCAAGAGCGTTCGCAGTGCACCGCGACCTCCGGCCTGTGACGTGGGCGTCACTAGCGGACAAACACAGCCCCGGTATTTGTCTGGCCAAGGTCAGATCCTAATGTAGTGCCCGAGGACAGTGTACCCGCGGACAACCGCAGTCCAGGATTCGCTGATAATGCTCCGCTGCCGTTATCGCATAGCTTCCTGTTTCAGAGACAGCAGGGAATGCCCGACTTGCTAATACGTAAAGCCATTCACAAAACAGAACTAGGCAACTACGATGGGTCACCCTAAATATACACATAACGAGTAATTATACAATGAGGTGCGATTATCGGTAAGTAACAGTGCAGAACGGGGCGCATTATCCGAAGTATGCAAGGCATTTTTAAGGTTTACAGCTGCCGAATTACGACACTGACTGTATTTTCTTTTTATGACACTACATAGGAGTCGAGGGGCATGAAACGGAAGCAGTGGTGGGGAAGGCAGTGAGACAGGGTTGTAGCCTCTCACCGATGTTGTTCAATCTGTATATTGAGCAAGCAGTGAAGGAAACAAAAGAAAAAATCGGAGTAGGTATTAAAATCCATGGAGAAGAAATAAAAACTTTGAGGTTCGCCGATGACATTGTAATTCTGTCGGAGACTCCAAAGGACTTGGAAGAGCAGCTGAACGGAATGGACAGTGTCTTGAAAGGAGGGTATAAGATGAACATCAACAAAAGCAAAACGAGGATAATGGAATGTAGTCGAATTAAGTCGGGTGATGCTGAGGGAATTAGATTAGGAAATGAGACACTTAAAATAGAAAAGCAGTTTTGCTATTTCGGGAGCAAAATAACTGACGATGGTCGAAGTAGAGAGGATATAAAATGTAGACTGACAATGGGTAGGAAAGCGTTTCTGAAGAAGAAAAATTTGTTAACATCGAATATAGATTTAAATGTCAGGAAGTCGTTTCTGAAAGTATTTGTATGGAGTGTAGCCACGTATGGAAGTGAAACGTGGACGATAAATAGTTTGGACAAGAAGACAATAGAAGTTTTTGAAATGTGGTGCTACAGAAGAATGCTGAAGATTAAATGGGTAGATCACATAACTAATGAGGAGGTATTGAATAGGATTGGGGAGAAGAGGAGCTTGTGGCACAACTTGACTAGAAGAAGGCATCGGTTGGTAGGACATGTTCTGAGACATCGAGGGATCACCAATTTAGTATTGGAGGGCAGCGTGGAGGGTAAAAATCGTAGAGGGAGACCAAGAGATGAATACACTAAGCAGAATCAGAAGGATGTAGGCTGCAGTAGGTACTGGGAGATGAAGAATTTTGCACAAGATAGAGTAGCATGGAGAGCTGCATCAAACCAGTCTCAGGACTGGAGACCACAACAACAACATAGGATGTCCGGAGAAAAGGTTCCAATATCTACAGACGATGCAGTATGCATCAAGAGCAGATAAGAAGTCCGTATCAACACTGGTCGTTGTAAACATAATCTCTTTGGAGTTATGGCCAACATGTGTCTTGCACACTCAGCACTTCGGCACTAGGTAGCTGAGGAAACAGCACACACACTAGACGTATATGGAGCGCGAGGTGTCTGCATTGGTATCAAACACTCATACAACACAAGGATATGTACAGTATTCAACAGTGTACTACAGTACGTAGTGTTTTGGTCAGGCATGATATTTTCATTGGTTTAGCCGTAGTGTGGATAAGGCACATTGTTGTGATAGAGCAGCACATTAGTATAATTTCTTTCCGTGTGCTACTCCCAAAGGAGGCCTACTATTCAACACAGGAGATCGCAGATACGGTCTTCTGTGGGCAAGCTGATGGAAGCAGCCTACAGGCATGTAACCTGCATGTTGCCAAATATCCAGGACGCTGTACCAATCTGCAAAGCTGTTTAGCACCCTGTTCACATCGAGCACGTGTTTTCAATACTAGAGCAGAGAGATGGTGATCACTGACAGTTGTGGTAGTGGCTGTTACGAACAGTAGATACTTATGACTATTTAGAGTCATGTCAATATGAGGGTGACTGGTAAACCCTCGATTCTTTACTCTTACGTACAAAACAGCTTCAAACGCCTGATTCCTTTACAAATGAGTTCATTTGTTAAATATTTGAGGTTGAAAGTGCAAGCGAGAAAAAGTTTAGAAAGATTTGAATTTATGCTTAAAGTGTGTTGGGAGTGTGTTGTTCTCATTATGAAACGCTGGATGAATATACTCTCAGTCTGTGTAATTTGGGCTCCGTTTTAACCCTTGCAAAACCAGGAGAGACGGGGTGCTTTATGTCCACCATTTTAAAATATTGCAATCTAGCCAGTTACATAATATTCCAAAATTTTGAAAAATTATTGTTTTCAATTAATTCGTCTATCAAAATCCAAGAACGTTATAAATTTTACAGTTCAACTTAATCCAAAAAATTGAAGCTTTAGTAGTAGATGTTCCTTTCCACAATGGAAAGGTTCAGGTCCTTACTTAAATATCAGCTTTCTCTCACGACATACTTTTGAAAGAAAGCATATGTGAGAAAAAGTCAAATACGCTTAAAGGAATTTCCATTTATTAACTTTCTGTGGTGGCCGTAAAGTATCCCCAACTTGGTAGTACACATTATTCTAAAAGCGTTGATATTGCTAATAGTGTGCTAAAAATATTTTGAGTTTATGGACCCTACATATTCCATCAGTACCTCTTTAAAAAGTTTGTTGTTAATGTAAGTCAACAACAATTAACGAATTATGTTATCCCCTCCCCTCTTGGTAACGTAAGTTATGGAAAATGCGTTGGTATTGTTAGGATTAAGCGAAAGCTAGTTTTTCACGCATCTCAGTGTTTAAGACTCATTATGTCCCGAACAGTGGTATAATTTTACAGGAACATTCAGTGATACATGTAGGTACTATCCGCAAAGTGTGTTGCGAATTGAGTTAGTAGTAAAGAAGTAATAAATTAAAGAGTCGTGCCTAATGTTGAAGTTTCACAGCGCACCATTTTAAGCGGAAGCAACTTTTTGACGCCTCAAATTTCTAGGATCTCGTGTCTCCGAGAAATGTGTGTCGTACAATGATATACGTCTGTAGGTTCATTCAGCGATATATACAGATACTGTTTGCAAACTGTGTCGCTAATTGAGTCCCTAGTGAAGAAGTAAGAAATTAAAATGTCATATCTGCTGCTGAAGTTTCTCTGCATGAACAGGGAAAATGTAGTAATCGGTAATAGTTATTTCCTTTCATCGCTATTTTTTTTGGGTGGGGGGAGGAGGGGGATTGAAAATTATGTGTACAGTTTGTCGGAAGTCACTAAGTGCTCTGACTCTCAAGAAGTCGATGAATAAAGCTCTGGTATTTGCGTGCAACCAGTTACGCTGCTTTAAGATGGTTCAAATGGCTCTGAGCACTATGGGGCTTAACATCTGTGGTCATCAGTCCCCTAGAACTTAGAACTACTTAAACCTAACTAACCTAAGGACATCACACACATCCATGCCCGAGGCAGGATTCGAACCTGCGACCGTAGCAGTCGCGCGGTTCCGGACTGAGCGCCTAGAACCGCTAGACCACCGCGGCCGGCGCTGCTTTAAGACAAACATTCACTGTGTAGCTGTAATACTTATCTTCCTGCGTTAAACTCCTAACATAATATTATACCTCTAAATGAATACTTTATGACAGCATTTTAAATGGCCTTGTAAGCCGAAAACCGGTTAGCAATAAAAGTAATATTGTACAACAAAAGCAAACTGGTGCTTTTCATTTATTACTATAATGTTGTTCTACCAAGAACCGACGGAAGATTCTGTTAATATGCATTTTAAATTCTTAAATTCAGTCAATAACTACGAAAAATATTGAAATTCAAAATTTTGTTGGCCCTGCTAGCTGTTAGATAGGGACTCTGTAAAAAGTGTCGGTTTCCAGGAGCGTCTCGTAGTAGCATACAGTAGATTCTCGAAAAACCCGCACCACACATTGGCAGACCATCGTCGTCGCTTATGCACGTCTCTCAGCCACACATTGCGAACATTGTGGTACACTTCTCGTACATTGATCTGACCATGGTCTGTAAACGGTGACTCATTCACAAAAAAAAAGAAAGAAAGAAAACCTGAAACCTAAGAAGCTTCGCATCACATCGTTTCTTTCGTCGACACCATTCGGACGAATGTAACCCTTTTTGAAAGTCTTTGCCATGAAGCTGTTGATAGAGTGAAATATGGATCGTACATTTAAGCTGTCTCACAGTGTTCAAAATGTTCAAATGTGTGTGATTTCCTAAGGGACCAAACTGCTTAGGTCATCGGTCCCTAGACTTACACACTACTTAAACCAACTTATGCTAAGAACAACACACACCCATGCCCGAAGGAGAACTCGAAGCTCCGGCGGGAGAGGCCGTGCAATCCGTGACATGACGCCTCAAACCACGCGGCCACTCTGCGCTGCTGTCTCACAGTGGCATGATAATTTCGTCTTACATCTGCTAAAATATTGCTTGAATTTTCCTCGTCAGTTGCTGTTTTTTCTCTTCGACATAATTTATTTTTCACACTTCAAGCAACTTGAATTTTTTTTGATAATGTTCGGAAAGACAGACCACGAAGCCTTGGCGCGCTCGTCACCCCGCTGCTCGGATAGTATGGCAACATTTACAAAGTATACGACAGTCTGAAAAGTAGGTACTGGTTTAGTTTACCGCGAATGTTGTAAAATTGTTAGATCAGTGGTGAGGTCGTATTTTGGAAGTTATCCTGTGGTGCCAAGATCTCACGAGCTGTTTTTCCGAACACTATCAGAAAACTTCCAAAAAATGGAATTCTGAAGAATGAAGTACGCCAACGGGAGAGAGCGGTATCGAAAGAGAACTACAACTGATGAAGGCAATACAACTTATCTTTAAGAAGCGGTAACACTCGATCCGCGTGTCACTGCGAGGCAGCTTGAATTTGCGAATGACATCACCCAAAGGAATATTCTGCGCATAATACATCCTGCGTACAGTCCAACGCATTCTAGGTACACCTTCCTTCAAACTTCAGGAGCAAATTAGCTGACAACTAAAACAGCAGACCCCAGACTTATGAGGTCCAGGCCCACGGAGAAAACATATGAACAGCGTCTGCGTAACGTGTTTGTTACTTGTGGTATAGCAGGGTAAGCATTTGGGGGACTACTCCTGCTGGCTAGACAGTGGTATGCTGCGTTTTTATCTACACTATGTGATCAAAAGTATCCGGAAACCCCCAAAAACATACGTTTTTCATTGTGCCGCCACCTACTGCCATGTACTTCATATTAGCGACCTCAGCAGTCGTTGGACACCGTGAGAGAGCAGAATGGGGCGCTCCGCGGAACTCACGGACTTCGAACGTGGTCAGGTGACTGGGTTTCACTTGTCTCAGACGTCTGTACGCGATATTTCCACACTCCTAATCATCCCTAGGTCCACTGTTTCCGATGTAATAGCGAAGTGGAAACGTGAAGGGACACGTACAGCACAAAAGCGTACAGGCCGACCTCGTCTGTTGACTGACAGAGACCGCCGACAGTTGAAGAGGGTCGTAATGTGTAATAGGCAGACATCTATCCAGACCATCACACAGGAACTCCAAACTGCAACGGGAATCACTGCAAGTACTATGACAGTCAGACGGGAAGTGAGAAAACTTGGATTTCATGGTGAAGCGGCTGCTCATAAGCCATACATCTGGCCGGTAAATGCCAAACGACTCTTCGCTTGGTGTAAGGAGCGTAAACACTGGACGACTGAACAGTGGAAAAACGTTGTATGGAGTGACGAATCACGGTACAAAACGTGGCGATCCGATGGCAGGGTGTTGGTATGGCGAATACCCGGTAAACGCCATACGCGAGCGTGTTTAGTGCAAGCAGTAAAATTCGGAGGCGGTGGTGTTATGGTGTGGTCGTGTTTTCCATGGAGGGGCTTGCACCCCTTGTTGTTTTGCGTGGCACTATCACAGCACAGGCCTACATTGATGTTTTAAGCATCTTCTTGCTTCCCACTGTTGAAGAGCAATTCGGGGATGGTGATTGCATCTTTCAAAACGATCGAGCTCCTGTTCATAATGCACGGCCTGTGGTGGAGTGGTTACACGACAGTAACATCCCTGTAACGAACTGGCCTGCACAGAGTCCTGACCTGAATCCTATAGAATACCTTTGGTATGTTTTGGAACACCTACTTCGTGCCAGGCCTCACGACCGACATCGATACCTCTCCTCAGTGCAGCACTTCGTGAACAATGGGCTGCCATTCCCCAAGAAACCTTCCAGCACCTGATTGAACGTATGCCTGCTAGAGTGGAAGCTGTCATCAAAGGGTGGGCCAACACCCTATTGAATTCGTAGCTTCCATTTGAGAAAGCTGGTTGGACAGTGGTATGCTACGTGATTCCTGTTACTATTTGATAAGGCACTACAGATGTTGTGTGTAATGGGGCAGCTATAAGTGTTAAAAGCTACTTCCGTATGTTGTCATATTCACCACATTGTCCACTATGACTCTGCGAAAATAGCACGTCACTCGTTCTATATGTACTAAGTGGTATTAATTAAACTTTCGCTTCATTGTTGATACGGGTAAAGTTAAGAACTGCACCACAGAACACTGACGGACCATGCAGAATGACTTGTGCATCTACATAATTCTCCGTATTAATAGCAATATTGTCTATTGCTTTATAGACTATGGCGGGTACGCCTTCTCCTCCTATAATATCTGGCATTTTCTGTGTGAGTCAGTGTAGACAGAAAACTACTCACCACACGGGTTACCAACTTTATAGGAATGATGTTCAGACTGTGCGTTGCAGGATTTGCGATGTTAGTAGTGCTAGTGTCAACACTTGCCGATTGGTGCCGGTACTGGAAAGGCGACGTAGGGCTGAAACACAAGGATCAGCGTGTATTACCATTACAGTTGCAGACAGTCAACACGGTTCTGGACAAGGTGAGTAGTGCTTTATTTGTAAGTCTGATTTATCATAACAACAGCAACAATGCTGCTAACCTTCGCGAGTATCGGTGCATTAAAGGAACACGGAGAGGTGCTCTCTTTCCACCGGGTTGAAGAACATGATTGGGAAGTTCGAATAAACTAGAGATTTGGGAATTGCTCCTGGGAGAGGCCGACGACCAATTGCGTGACGAATTGTTAAAGAAGTTACTGTTGCCGTTGTTGAGAAAGCTGGACGCAATGTTCGATCTTCAGTCAGTGGACGAGCTGTGTCACGACAGCTGAACATTCAGTGGTCTACCGTTCGAAAAGTACGGCGAACAATTGTGAAATAATGTCTCTCGTGCGGCTACCGTGGATGCAGATGGTCATAACACTGAGGAACGTTTGTATCTTGGAGCAGAAACATTGTACGCAATGAGCAAACGTTTCCCTCCACGTTGAAATTAAAACGTGTTTCTATCAACGGTTTATTCGTTATTTATTTTCCGAATATGCTTACAAGTGTTTCCGCAAAATTTCGTTCTCTTACTATCGCTCGTTTTTCATGGTGGCCCTGTCTAATAGCAGAAGTTTAACTATAACCACCCTGTGCGTTGGGTAGCCTCTCTTCGATGGCTCGGCCCATTTGACAGACAACAAGCCCTCCACAGATTACCAGTTGTGATTATTTACTATTTGTAATTAAAATTCACAGTAACAGTTTGTAATTCCTCGAACTGGATTCGTTAAGTTTACCGTCCATTCCGTTCAACAGTGTCAGTCTTCCTTTTTCTCGCTTTCGTTACTGCTGGGATGTTGCTTGGTGAATTTGTATCTGTATGTATGATATGTCACGCTGGTAAGTGTGTGTCACCTTTACCTTGCAAATACTTACCGGTCACAGTTCTGGAAGTTAATTGCTTTTGTGATCTTGCTACGCAGTGCCACAGTTCCGTGATGTTTGCGATGTGCGGTTGCCAGAAGAGAGCTTCAGTCTGTCCAAACTACTAATTCTTTGCATTTTTGCGTCAATTCTTCCGTATTATACGCACAACATTGTTCTTATACAACTTCAGTTACAATACTGGGTGAGCAGATCTATCTTATTTCGTAGTTCATAGAAGATTACAACATATATGTACATTTCTTTGATATTATCGTTCGAGAGAATGACAGTCCTTATAATGATTCTTCAGATGTATTTTCGTTTACGTCCTTGCACTCATCTTCTTGCTCCATGACCTCTAAAGACAGCGCCAATCCGCGACGTCCAGCGCCCAAGCGCTCCACCACAGCGGGTGGAGAGGTTTCTTCGCTGTCGCGCCTTGCTGACGTGACACATACTTCATCTGTACATACATAAAACGAGCGAGCGCACAGTGGTATATTAAAAGAAGTGGATATATTAAAGGAAATGAATGTATTAAAAGAATTGGATTATTAGATACACTCAATAAATTTACTGTATTTCGCATTCATATAGCTTTAACGATAACTATAAAATAATTTCATACAATTATATACGTAATATGTATTCAAACATGGCTCTAGCACACATTAATAATTCTATTATTTTTCAAAAAAAAACTTAATTATATCTCACATATTGGATTTTTTCGAAATTTATTTGTTCAATTATGTTTCCATTGCAAGCCACTGACATTAAAATGATTGATTATAAACTTTTAAAGAATAGTTTCAGAGGAAAGATTATCTTTACTTGACATTGTCAGAGTAGAGAACCCATCTATATTTCAACTGACTTTCATTTTTCTGTTTTCTTTTCGAAAATCTTAATTAGCCAAGACTGCACTTAGGAAATTCGGTAACTAGTTTCGACCGTTACCGGCCGTCTTCAGATCCAGATGTACAAAACAGGGTCTAAGATGAGAGGACACTTTGACAGTCGGCTGTCAGCGTTGTTGTTCCGTTGTTAACAGCCAGCTGACCAAGCGTCCTCTTATGCTAGAAACTCCTGTGTATATTTTGATGATCGATAACGGTCGAAAATATTTATCTTATTTCCTATATCCGATTCGTGTGACAAATAGTTTACAAAAAAAGTCAATGTTTATTGAAGAGATTATCGATAAGTAATTCGTTTATTGTCTAAAAGATCTTCTATGGTGCATGTATGGACTTTGTCCTTCTTGGCGAGTTGGTTGTGACAGGCCTTTATAGTATGGAACTGGAAGTAAGTTTTTATACTGTGTGTGCCATGTAGTATTCTGAGTTTGAGAATGCTGAAATTGTGGTGCCTGATAATTAAGAGAACTAAATAGTCCTATAAACCAGAAAACCTGAGTATCTACTGCAAGTAGAAATATATCTGAAATCATTGAGCCAACAAAAAAGTCGACATCGAATGGAGAAAATGATTAAGTAGTGAAAGTTGCTAAATTTTTATCAAGATCCTTATTTTGTGAATAATTCAACTTCTACTCGTATTTGTTCTGTGGCAAAAGGTATCACGCAAACAGATGCAAAGAAATAATTTGCGAGGATTATTATAAAATTAAGTATTGGATACGAGTACGGAGGTTTGATGGTCCTATTGCGCTTTCAAGGCTTGTATGAAATTTTCTTCTACTTCCTTCAATATTTCTATGACATACTTCAAGATAAGCAATAGTAACGTAAAAAAGAAACCGTATTACGTATCCTCGACATGTTTTCTTTACTAATTTTGCGCTTTATTCCGCTATTTTGTTTTTATAGCTCTTGTAAATAACCGCCGGCCGGAGTGGCCGAGCGGTTCTAGGCGCTACAGTCTGGAGCCGCGCATCCGCTACGGTCGCAGGTTCGAATCCTGCCTCGGGCATGGATGTGTGTGATGTCCTTAGGTTAGTTAGGTTTAAGTAGTTCTACGTTCTAGGGGACAGATGACCTCAGAAGTTAAGTCTCATAGTGCTCAGAGCCATTTGAACCATTTTGTAAATAACCTGCTTGAAACTGTATCATATATCTCATACATAAATATCAACTTTTAATACATTTCACATCAACTCAGAGCATGTAGGTGCGGCAGTATCTGATTACTATTATCAGGAAAGTGAAGTCATTTCAGACTTGGAAGTATAACGATTCTCTTGAGCAAAATCTTTTATTGCTTTGACTATACGTAAAAGATATGAATAGTATTGAGATACAATCATAAAGTTGTCTTACAACGAATATAGCAGTTTAAGGTTCTATCCCCGAAGTTCCGATGTTTATGGCAAATTACTAATGGTGCTCTGCGTGTATGCAAAACACTGAGTTGTTCCGTAAGTCCCTTTATAATGAGAATGAATAAGTTTGATCCTAGTTTCTAGGAAGTGTAAAGTATACCACGCTCAGCTCGGCTCATTGTGATATTGACAAAATCTTACAGTATTAATAATTGCTTTCCTTTTTCTTGTAGAATTTCAGTAGGATCAATGAAGCTAACAGGCAGCAGAAATTGCTTTGAAGTGATTCTGTGTCCTTCGTACAATGTGACCTCATTAGGGCAGAAATCATAGTAATTTTAATAACTGAAACTATGAATGTAGAACTAAAATACTGTGAAAGAAAACCCATGGAAAAAGCAGTAATACGGATTTTCTATCATTTTTTTCCCCTTTGATGAATAGGTCGACGTGTTCGTAAAAGAAGAACTCCGATAGTGGCGTAGGTAACGCTCATTTGCTGTACCATGGTACTATTTTGTTGTTACTATCTTTCAGTTTAAAAATGGTTCAAATGGCTCTGAGCACTATGGGACTCAACTGCTGAGGTCATTAGTCCCCTAGAACTTAGAACTAGTTAAACCTAACTAACCTAAGGACATCACACACATCCATGCCCGAGGCAGGATTCGAACCTGCGACCGTAGCGGTCTCGCGGTTCCAGACTGCAGCGCCAGAACCGCGGGGCCACTTCGGCCGGCCTATCTTTCAATTGCAGCTAATGTCCAAACATATAACAAAAATAACTTTGCTCTAATTTAGCTGCTACTTGAAGAGATTGTGCCCCAAAATTTACGAAACAACCCGTTCACACGTATCTACGAATATAGATTACCGAACTACAATTTGGAGCGTACAGGACTTGGTCGAAGTAGTAAATGGAAATTTGTGGTAAGATCTTATGGGACCAAACTGTTGTGGTCATCGGTCCCTAAGCCTACACACTACTTACTCTGACTGAAACTAACTTACGCTATGGACAACACTTCACCCATGCCCGAGGGAGGACTTGAAACTCCGACGGGGGGAGCCTCACGGACCGTGACAATGAGGCTACCACGCGCGGCGGTCGATGCAGTAAGTATTTCTTTGCAGAGCATAATGTTTTTTTTTTAATTTTTATCTATTTATTTTACCTGATCTGATTATGACTATCAGGTCCTCTCCTACGTTCGACCAGGGATTCGCACGTACAGTACCTTTTTTACATCATAGGTTCCTCAAAAATAATAGTTTTCTACACCTACATAGACACTCAGAAAACCATTGTACGATGCGTGGTGCAGTGTACCCTGTACCACTACTAGTCATATCCTTTCCCGCTCCACTCGCAAACAGAGCGAGGGAAAAACGACTACCTATATGCCTCCGTATGAGCCCTAATTTCTCGAATTTTATCTTCGTGGTCCTTACGCGGAATCTATGTTGGCGTCAGTAGAATCGTCCGGCAATCAGCTTCAAATGCTGGTTATTTTCAGTAGTGTTTCTCGAAAAGAACGTCGCCTTCACTATAGGGATTCCCATTTGAGCTGCTGAGGCATCTCCGTAATACTTACGTGTTGTTCGAACCAACTGGTAACAAATCTAGCCGCCCGGCTCTGAACTGCTTCGATATCTTCCTTCAGTCCGACCTGGTACGGATCCCAAACACTCGAGAAGTCCCCAATAATCGGTCGTACCGGCGTGCTTTACGCGATCTCCTTTACAGGTTTCCCAAACTTCTCTCAATAAACCGAAGTTGACCATTCGCGTTCCCTACCATAGTTCTCACATGCTCGTTCGATTTCTTATCTCTTTGCAACGTTACGCCCAGATATTTAAATGAATTGGCGGTGTCATGCAGGACACTAGTAATACCGTAACCGAACATTACAGGTTTGTTCCTCCTACTCAGACGTATTAACTTAAATTTTTCCATATTTAGAGCTAGCTACCATTCATCACACCAACTAGAAATTTTGCCTAAGTCGTATCTTGGGACAGTCAGTCAACTTCTATACCTTACCGAACACCGCGGCATCATAGGCAAACAACGGCATATTGCTGCCCACCCTGTGCGTCAAATCATTCATGTTCGAGGTGCATTCAAGTTCTAAGGCCTCCGATTTTTTTTCTAATTAACTACTCACCCGAAATCGATGAAACTGGCGTTACTTCTCGACGTAATCGCCCTGCAGACGTACACATTTTTCACAACGCTGACGCCATGATTCCATGGCAGCGGCGAAGGCTTCTTTAGGAGTCTGTTTTGACCACTGGAAAATCGCTGAGGCAATAGCAGCACGGCTGGTGAATGTGCGGCCACGGAGAGTGTCTTTCGTCGTTGGAAAAAGCCAAAAGTCACTAGGAGCCAGGTCAGGTGAGTAGGGAGCATAAGGAATCACTTCAAAGTTGTTATCACGAAGAAACTGTTGCGTAATGTTAGCTCGATGTGCGGGTGCGTTGTCTTGGTGAAACGGAACAGGTGCAGCCCTTCCCGGACGTTTTTGTCGCAGTGCAGGAAGGAATTTGTTCTTCAAAACATTTTCGTAGGATGCACCCGTTACCGTAGTGCCCTTTGGAACGCAATGGGTAAGGATTACGCCCTCGCTGTCCCAGAACATGGACACCATCATTTTTTCAGCAATGGCGGTTACCCGAAATTTTTTTGGTGGCGGTGAATCTGTGTGCTTCCATTGAGCTGACTGGAGCTTTGTTTCTGCATTGAAAAATGGCATCCACGTCTCATCCATTGTCACAACCGACGAAAAGAAAGTCCCATTCATGCTGTCGTTGCACGTCAACATTGCTTGGCAACATGCCACATGGGCAGCCATGTGGTCGTCCGTCAGCATTCGTGGCACCCACCTGGATGACACTTTTCGCATTTTCAGGTCGTCATGCAGGATTGGGTGCACAGAACCCACAGTAATGCCAACTCTGGAGGCGATCTGTTCAACAGTCATTCGGCGATCCCCCAAAACAATTCTCTCCACTTTCTCGATCATGTCGTCAGACCGGCTTGTGCGAGCCCGAGGTTGTTTCGGTTTGTTGTCACACGATGTTCTGCCTTCATTAAACTGTCGCACCCACGAACGCACTTTCGACACATCCATAAGTCCATCACCACATGTCTCCTTCAACTGTCGATGAATTTCAATTGGTTTCACACCACGCAAATTCAGAAAACGAATGATTGCACGCTGTTCAAGTAAGGAAAACGTCGCCATTTTAAGTATTTAAAACAGTTTTCATTCTCGCCGCTGGCGGTAAAATTCCATCTGCCGTACGGTGCTGCCATCTCTGGGACGTATTGACAATGAACGCGGCCTCATTTTAAAACAATGCGCATGTTTCTATCTCTTTCCAGTCCGGAGAAAAAAAATCGGAGACCTTAGAACTTGAATGCACCTCGTATATAGAGAACAACGGCGGTCCTGACGATACCCTTGTCTCTGATGAACATTCGCCGTCGAGTACATCATTACTGGGTTCTACTGCTTAAGAAGTCTTCAAGCCTCTCACATATTTGTGAACTTATTCCACATTCTCGTACCTTCGTTAACCGCCTGTAATGGGCACCATGTTAAATGCTTTCCAAAAATCTAGAAATATGAAATCTGCATGTTGCCCTTCATCAAAGTTCACAGTATATCATGTGAGAAACGGGCAAGCTAAGTTTGGCACGGCCGATACATTCTAAAGCCGTGCTGATTTGTCAATATAAGCTTCTCAGTCTCAAGAAACTTTATTATACTCGAATCGAGAATATGTTCAGGGATTCTGCAACAAACTGAAGTTAGGACTATTGGTCTGTAATTTAGCGTGTCCGTTCTTTTGCCCTTCTTATGTACTGGAGTCACCTGTACTTTTTTTTCCAGTCGCGGGGGACTTTGTGCTGGGCGAGAGATTCACGATAAGCTCAGGTAAGGGGCCAAGGCCGTAGAGCTTTGTAAAATAGAAATAGGTTCTGTCAGGACTTGGTGATTTAGTTGCATTAAAATCTTGCAGTTGTTTCTCTACTCCAGAGATACTTGTTACTATATCTTCTATAAGAGTGTCTGTCCTATTCTCAAATGACAGTATGTCTGTACGATTCTCCTGTGTATTTTACTATGACAAATAGTATGAAAATGATTTGAGCGTCTGAAAGTGACCGTGTGAGTAAATAATACTGACTATGAAATAGTAAAGTTGGTACTGGCAGTTCTTGTACTACAGCAGGTGCTGCCGCTAATAGGCTCTGAGCAGTATGGGACTTAACTACTGAGGTCATCAGTCCCCTAGAACTTAGAACTACTTAAACCTAACTAACCTAAGGACATCACACACATCCATGCCCGAGGCAGGATTCGAACCTGCGACCGTAGCGGTCACGCGTTCGAAACTGAAGCGCTTAGAACCGCACGGCCATACCGGCCGGCCTGCCGTTAATAGTGATAACAGCAACAATAATAATAACAATGACAATAATAACAATAACGGTAATGGCAGATGTAAAAAGAATTTGTAGGTGTACAAGATACATGTTTTCTGATACAGTGAGTTTTTGAGGAAACGAAGTTTAAGGAGACTGCATCGGCTAGGAGTAATGGCAAAAGAGGAGATTTGGTTGGGAAGGATGTACAAGGCTAACTAATGCATAGGACAATCGTAATCCCTGTTATTGGTGCAGTAGGTATGTCATTAACTGTCTTCTGCAGCCGGAGACGTTATTCAGTTCTCTAATATAGTGCGATAGAGATTATCCCTCAGATGTACTTCGAGAAAATGGCTGAACGATGGAGTGAGATAGAAGTAATTTTGCTATGATCGGAAAGCATGTCTCTGCTATTTTGCTCAGATAAGAGCGTTGAGTTTGAGGAGAGGTATGAGGGACAATGTTCTTTGATAAGACAGTAGAGAAGACATGGTGTACGAAACTTGTGCACTTGTCTGCAGGTAACTTCTGAGGTCATCAGTCCCCTAGAACTTATAACTGCCCAAACCTAACTAATCCAAGGACATCACACACATCCATGCTCGAGGCAGGATTCGAACCTGCGGTCGCACGGTTCCAGACTTAGCGCCTAGAACCGCTCGGCCACTTCGGCCGGCATCTGCAGGCAGCCAGAATAGCTGTGTATGTGGTGGTGAAATATGGTCGAAGGGTCGGACATCACAGCCCTAACGAACAGGCTTCCATAACCAGTTCGAGGTGCCGCGAGCTTTCCTGGAAAACACCGTATAGGACAACTATAAGTGGAAGTGTAATAGGACACCGATACTCTAATGCAGATCAGAGAGAGAACTAAAACTAAAGTCTGAAAAAAAACGACTTGATACTTAGAGTTAGAAGACTCTGAAATTACAACCGGCCATGTAGGGAAACTATTATGTGAAGAAATAGTCTTGATGACTAGAATCCCAAATTCCCCAAATCATTTATTCATCCGAGAAGACAGGAAGAAGTCAAGATGTCAGGAGAAACTGGCGCATGAGGCAAAATCTGACAGACCAAATCAGCAGCAATTTGACTGTCCTGTGCAAACTGAGCTAATGGGTGAGCTAGTGCAGCTTTATGTGACGCTTCGTTTTGACGGCATTCCTGTAGCCTCGTCAGGAAATTTTGGTGAAATACTCCTGCGACTTATTGCCCCTTACGATCATAATCCGTTGTCATCACAGCTCCTCACCCCCCCCCTTCCTCTTCACCCCCCCAAAAAAAAGAACCAGCACCAACGTGTTTGATGATGCCTGTGTCTTCGCTCTGTACGGCTGTGATGAATCCGCGTCTTTGCACTGCATCCTTCTCTCCTTAGTACTCGTCATGGTTACTAGGCGGGTAATGAAGTAATCTCGATTGACCAGACATTACTGCAATATTTCCGCTGCTGATTCTGCTCAGTCTACTTTTTGAATGGCTGTGAGCAGTCACGGAACGCAACTGGAGGCGGCGTTTTTGTCATGTTAAAAACCTCGTTCAAAACTGATCACTTTTTCGGCTTTTCCCTTCATTGTGATACGTCGGTCTCCGGGCACCAGCTTCTTCACAAAGAGATTGTCTGCCACTTCCTTTTTCATCATTCACAGTTCTTCGAACATACTGGAAGCGCTTGCGCTACATAACCGCTGTGTCATATGACGGAACATCGTTGCCTTATCCCCCACCAAATCAGCACTGTTTCCTTCAAATGCAGAAAACAGATTACCATCGGATACTTTACTGAATGAACTGGCTGTGTCACTTTGCTTTGCCTCTTGTAGCGAGAAGTTAGTACATTGGGACTGCCAACATGTACCTCAAAAAATCAAATGTTAATTTCATAACGTTATTTTTTGAGGTTATAATTAAAACTATATGGCTAAGCTCATACATAGTTGAGTACGGTCGTCGGCGCTGATGACAGAGCTCCAGCTAGACCCTCGTTGTTGTTCGGTCTTCATTAGCGTTACCGTATTTCTAAATGAAAAAACCGGGGGTATTGCAATCTTTACGTGAACAAAATGGCTCACATTTTTACAAATGTGTATTTATCACTTCTTTCTCATACCTTCCTAAGTAACTCTTTCTTGGCTCTGATGTTACAATAGCATCGGAAACATCTACATCTACACCTACATGGATACTCTGCAAATCACGTTCAAGTGCCTGGCAGAGGGTTCATCGAACCACCTTTACAATTCTCTATTATTCCAATCTCGTATAGTGCACTTAAAGAATGAACAACTATATCTTTCTGTACGAGCTCTGATATCCCTTATTTTATCGTGGTGATCGTTCCACCCTATGTAGGTCGGTGTCAACAAAATATTTTCGCATTCGGAGGAGAAAGTTGATAATTGGAATTTCGTAAGAAGATTCCGTCGCAACGAAAAACGCCTTTCTTTTAATGATGTCCAGCCCAAATTTCGCGATAATACAAAACGTGCTGCCTTTCTTTGAACTTTTTCGATGTACTCCGTCAGTCCTATCTGGTAAGGATCCCACACCGCGGAGCAGTATTCTAAAAGAGGACGGACAAACGTAGTGTAGGCAGTATCCTTAGTAGGTCTGTTACATTTTCTAAGTGTCCTGCCGATAAAACGCAGTCTTTGGTTAGCCTTCCCCACAACATTTTCTATGTGTTCCTTCCAATTTAAGTTGTTCGTAGTTGTAATTCCTAGGTATTTAGTTGAATTTACGGCTTTTAGATTAGACTGATTTATCATGTAACCGAAGTTTAACGAGTTCCTTTTTGGCACTCATGTGGATGACCTCACACTTTTCGTTACTTAGGTTCAACTGCCACTTTTCGCACCATTCCCACATTTCTTCTAAATCGTTTTGCAGTTTGTTTTGATCATCTGACGACTTAATTAGTCGATAAACGACAGCGTCACCCGCAAACAACCGAAGACGGCTGCCCAGATTGTCTCCAAAATCGTTTATATAGATAAGGAGCTGCAAAGGGCCTATAACACTACCTTGGGGAACGCCTGAAATCACTTCTGTTTTACTCAATGACTTTCCGTCAGTTACTACGAACTGTGACCTCTCTGACAGGAAATCACTAATCGAGCCACATAACTAAGATCTTATTCCTTTAGCACGCTATTTCACTACGAGCCGCTTGTGTGGTACAGTGTCAAAAGCCTTTCGGAAACCCAGAAATAAGGAATCGATCTGAAATCCCTTGCCAATGGCACTCAACACTTGATGTGAACAAATAGCTTGTTGTGTTTCATAGGAACGATGTTTTCTAAACCGATGTTGTCTGTGTGTCAATAGGCCGTTTTCTTCGAGGTAATTCATAATGTTCGAACACAATATATGTTCCAAAATCCTGCTGCATATCGACGTTAACGATATGGGCCTGTAATTTAGTGGACTGAATACTGGTGTGACCTGTGCAACTTTCCAGTCTTAGGGTACGGATCTTTCGTCGAGCGAACGGTTGTATATTATTGTAAAGTATGGAGCTAATGCATCAACGTACTCCGAAAGGAACCTAATTGGTATACACTCTGGACCAGAAGACTTGCTTTTATTAAGTGATATAAGTTGCTTCACTACTCCAAGGATATTTACTTCGACGTTACTCATGTTAAGAGCTGTTCTCGATTCGAATTCTGGAATATTTACTTCGTCTTCTTTTGTGAAGGCATTTCGGAAGGCTGTGTTTAGTAACTCTGCTTTGGCAGCACTGTCTTCGACAGTATCTCCATTGCTATGGCGCAGAGAAGGCATTGATTGTTTCTTGCCGCTAACATACTTCACATACGACCAGAATCTCTTTGGATTTTCTGCTAGGGTTCGAGACAAAGCTTCGTTGTGGAAACTGTTATAAGCATCTCGCATTGAAGTCCGCGCTAATTTCGAGCTTCTGTAAAAGATCGTCCATCTTGGGGATTTTGCGTCTGTTTAAATTTGGCATGTTTGTTTCGTTGTTTCTGCAACAGTGTTCTAACCCGTTTTGTGCAGCAAGGAGGATCAGCTGCGTCGTTCGTTAATTTATTTGGTATAAATCTCTCAATTGCTGTCGATACTATCCCATCGAATTGAAGCAAGTGAATTTTTATCTTATTTTTTGAATAGGTATATTTTTTGCTCTCCCATGAGGCACCGCCTTATCGTAGCGCTGTCCGTGTGGGCGGGAGAGTTTGTGTGCTCCAAGGAAGCTGAGAGCTATATCGGTGGTAGCGTAGCTACTGGCAGGTCCAACCTAGCCGGGCAGGTCTCAGCAGAGGAGCCAGACAAAGTGTGCCTCACAATGACCCGTCTTATATCCTATATCCTATATATCCTATTCCGTACCCTCTCCACAGTTACCATTCCTTTTCTTTCTCTAATTACCTTAACACACCACTGCCTTGAGGTTGGTCTCGGGAGGGATGAAGGCTAAGGGAGAAAACCCTGAAAGAAAATCTGGAGTGGGGCCCCAAAGGCGTTTGGAAGGCGTACTACGTCCCCTTTCGGCAGCTCCTGCAAGCGAAGTGATACCAGACGTATTGGCTTGCCTTTCCTCTGGATATTATCATTTATGTCGAGAGGGAGACCGTGATGATTGGGCAACTCACGTGTCTTCATATTTATCGCTCAGGCTTGTAGCATCCTGGAGAGGACACTTCAGCGACGTCCAAGGACTTCGGCACAACACGGGAAGAGGCAGTTACCGGTTATAAGCTCTGTCTGATTGGCGTAAGACTCGAGTGCCAGGGGCCACTTCCGACGGTGGGAGAGATCATTGCATCTCATTGGACAGCTACCGCCCGCCTCAAGCTGGGCAACCCCCAGCCAATAAGGTGCTGTCCCGCCACTATCCGCCTGCTTCACGTGGTGTGTGAAGCTTAGAAGTAACCTTCGACAAGCGGGTTGATATAGTACACCTACCAACAACAAAAATGAAATAATAAAGAAATCATTATTTCGTATTGCCACCTGGAATGTTAGGACCATGTGTCCAAGGTACATTGACGATACCCAAGAGGTTGATTTCATCCGTAAGACTGCCGTAACTGACAGAGAGCTCCGTTGTTTGAATGTAGACATCGCGGGACTGCAGGAGACGCGGCTTCCAGACGCGGGCTCTGTCAGGGAGGATAATTACACATTCTTCTGGCAGGGGAAGTCTCAAGACGAGCCAAGACTTCATGGCGTAGGATTTGCTGTTAAAAACGCCCTCCTGGACTGTACTGTGCCACCATCCGGTGGAGCAGAGCAAATTATTGATTTGAAAATATTCTCCTCAAGTGGCACTGTCAACATCCTAAATGTGTACGCTCCTACCTTATCATCCAGCATGGAAGAGAAGGATCTGCTTTATGACTTACTCAGTGACAGAATAGCCAAGGTACCTAGCACCGAGACACTGTATATTCTAGGGGACTTTAATGCTAGAGTTGGATCAGATAACGACATATGGCCGAATTGCCTGGGACATCATGGGGTGGGAAAAATGAATGAAAATGGCCAGAGACTGCTTGAAGTTTGCTGCTTTTATGGACTCTGTATCACAAACACATATTTCCAGCTTAAGGATCAGCACAAGGTGTCTTGGAGACACCCGCGCTCTCATCACTGTCATCAACTTGACTTAGTCATAGCTAGGCGTACTGGTCTCAAAAATGTACTACTGACACGAAGTTATCATAGTGCTGATTGCAACACTGACCACGCCCTGGTGGCGTGCACATTGAGGCTCACTCCTAAGAAATGTCACCACGCTAAACGGAGAGGTCATCCCCGTATCAACACAGATCATGTTCATGACACACAAATAAATCAGGATTTTGCCAGTAATTTTGAAAGTGCTTTCCCAGGAAACGTGCAAGCAGAAAGTAATGTTGATAAGAAATGGGCAAAACTCTCGGGTGCAATCTACAACTCAGCAGTATTGGCCTATGGAATAAAAGGAAAAAGAAATAAGGACTGGTACGAGCAAAATTTGGAAGAAATGGAACCAGTCACTGAGGCTAAACGGAAAGCCCTGCTTGCTCACAAAAGAAACCCAAATGAAAGAACTCGAGATGACCTACGAAAAGCAAAGACAGGGCACAGCAAACATCCAGGAGATGCGCAAATAACTACTGGCTGCATTTATGTGCAGGTATACAGAAAGCGGCCGACTCTGGGAATGCTAAGGCAATGTACGATGGTATTAAGAAAGCAATTGGACCAACTGTCAGAAAAACAGCTCCTCTGAAGTCCAAGACGGGTGAAGTCATTACTGATGAAGGCAAACAAATGGAACGCCGGGTTGAACACTACCTCGAGTTGTATGCAGCCGAGAATGAAGTTAGCAAGGATGCATGTGACGCCATCAAACAAATGCCAGTTATGGAAGAACTAGATGCAATGCCTACTATGGAAGAACTTAGTAGAGAAACAGATTCTCTTGCTAACGGAAAGGCCTCAGGTGAAGATGGGATCCCTGCAGAGATTATTAAGTGTAACAAGTCTGTTCTTCTCAAACATTTATATTCACTTATCACAACCAGCTGGGAAGAAGGTTATGTCCCGATGAGTATGCAGAATTCGAGGATAGTTACTCTATATAAACAGAAAGGGAACAGAAGTGACTGTAACAATTACCGAGGCATTTCATTACTAAGCGTAGCCGGGAAAGCTTATGCAAGAGTCATCCTAATGCGATTACAGATCTTAGCTTCCAGAATCTACCCAGAATCTCAGTGTGGCTTCAGGCCCCGCCGATCAACCGCAGATATGATCTTCTCCTTAAGACAGCTACCAGAGAAATGTCGTGAGCAGCAGAGGCCACTTTATATTGCTTTCATTGACCTTGTTAAAGCGTTTGATTTAGTGAGCAGAAAAGGGCTTTTCAATCTGTTGCAGAAGATTGGATGCCCACCTAAATTACTACAGATAATTGTCTCTTTCCATGAGAAAACACAAGCAACAATTTGCTTCAACGGTAAAACATCAGAAGCATTCCCTGTTAATAGCGGTGTGAAACAGGGGTGTGTGTTAGCTCCTACATTATTTGGGATTTTCTTTTCCCGCCTTTGAAGACTGTGAGGAGGGAGTGTATCTACATACGAGGTCTGATGGAAATCTTTTCAACATTGCTCGATGGCAATCCTCTGCAGATAGTTGATGACATTACCTACTTGGGATCCACAATATGTAGCAACTTGTCCATGGACACTGAACTTACTAACAGAATCGCAAAGGCATCATCTGTCATGGCTAGATTGAAAAACAGAGTATGGAACAACGGACTGCTTAGCACAAAAACTAAATTAAACGTCTACAACGCTTGTGTTATAAGCACCCTTCTCTATAGCTGTGAGACATGGACTACTCTTTCTAGGCATGAATCTCGACTCAACAGCTTCCATCTCCGCTGTCTCCGGAAGATCCTTCAGATCTCTTGGAGAGATAGAGTATCCAACACCGAAGTCTTTCATCGTGCAAGCACAACCAGTATCTCTGCACTTCTGAGTCATCGACGTCTAAGATGGTTGGGACATGTCAGGCGCATGGATCCTGAACGGATACCGAAACAGCTGCTGTGTGGCGAACTTCAGGAAGGTGTGAGGCCAGTGGGACGACCGCACCTTCGTTTCAAGGATGTCTGCAAGAGAGACCTGACCAAGACCAGAATCAATCCAAGTCGCTGGGAAAGCATTGCAGATGACCGTGTCAAGTGGCGAATAACTGTGCGCAACGGCGTCAAGCTCTCAGAGGATGAACGCACACAGGAAAAAATCAGGAAGAGGACAAAGCGAAGAGACAGAGCGGCTTCTGTTCGAAGTCCCTCAAATTTCACATGTCCAAACTGCAGTAGGGACTGCCACTCTCGAGTGGGACTTTTTAGCCACAGCAGACGCTGCAGACTCTGAACCAAGCATGCAACACCATCGTCCCTCAAGGATGGACGGATGTCATTAATATTTTTTGCTTTTTATTCGAGGATTTGGGGATTACAGTATTCAATCTCGCTACGACAACCCTGTGTTCACTAATCCCTGAATCGGTTTTGATGATCGTTATTAACTCAGGATTATTTGTTGCGAAGAGGTCAAGTGTGTTTTCACAACCGTTTATTATTCTTGTGGGCTCATGAACTAACTGCTCGAAATAATTTTCAGAGAATGCGTTTAGCACAATTTCGGATGATATTTTATGCGTACCTCCGGAATTAAACACGTATTTTCGCCAACATATCGAGGGTAAATCAAAGTCACCACCAACTATTATCGTACGAGTTGGGCACGTGTTTGAAATCAAACTCAAGTTTTCATTGAACCTTTCAGCAACAAGTGAGAACTTAATAGTTATAACCGACGATCAACTAATTCTATACACATTTTACAGAAAATCTGTTTCCTTCCTCGGTCCAGTTTATATTTAATAAAGAAAATACCCTTTCCACAACTACATTGTGGGCAGTGACTGCGAAAAGGTATTCCGCAGGTTTCAAAAGTTCTGAATATTCCAGTTTTAAGGTTGGATAACAAGTACATTGTTTCTGTTCCACTGATCTTTGTTTAGTTGAAACTAGTTTTCGGCGTCTTAGTCCATCTTCAATAAACAACTAACTAGTGTCTCAAAGTGACATTAGATCTTAGGGAACCAAACATTATAAGAAAAGATATAATCACTCACATAGAGTTTTATGCATCAAACTTCTTTCTTAACGTTGAACTTACACTTTACAAAGTGGTGAATTTTAAGCACAATTAATAAGTAAACTACACAGTAATACAGGTTAAATGGTCATGATGATAAATTTTGTGAGGTCTTGACATTGGCCTAGTACTCTTCATTTATGTTGTGTAACAAACATCTTTTTTAACACTGTAAACTAAACTTTAGTCAATGGACAGTATTTTACACGATAATTAAAATATATGATCTTACGGTATTACAGGCTATATGTCTATGATGCCTTAGTTTGTGAGTTAGTGACATTCATTGCAAACTGTATATTCATCTCCAGAACTATAGTTCATGAATTCGCACCATCGATAGATACAGTTTTCTCTGAAAATGTTGATCTGATTACCGATCTGAGCTGTTCACTTAGAAACATTTTTAGGCAATTTAGTTTATCACACCTTACCAAACAAGTTCTCTGCTAAGAGTTAACCAAACCAACACATTTAATTCATCGTACTGCCTTACCGTTGACAGAACAACAACCTGACAAGGAAGTCCAAAAATCTGTTTTTTTATTGTTTTACAAATTTGCAACCGGGGGTTGAAACAGAGCGTTAAAAACTGGATGGAATCAGGATAAATAGGATGGTTTGGTTACCCTAGATTCAGTAAGCCTTAGAGATTACATAAGCCCTGTGACCTATCTATTTAATCTGCTCCCTTTGTAGATGACTTTATAAATAACGTAACGTATTTTGAAGTGGTACTGCTAAGCAGTACTCTTCGTGGCGATTCCGGCAAATTTGGAGCCAGGAGAAGTATCGCCAAAATCGAATAACTATTATATCGCCAATAACGATGTATGGTATCTTTTGGATCTCCATCAGGTTACTACTGACTAGCATTCTGGGAGGTATGAAGTCAATAACTTTATGGTTTACCAAATGATGCAAAAACTGCAGAGAACTGTCGAAGTTGCAGTATTAACTTTCTTCATTACTCGATGACTAGTTTAGAGTCTAAACTCATTTTCAGTCATCCAATAAGCTATGCAATAACATACATTACGACAGACACATGACTGCTTCGCAAGATGATTAACTAAAATTAACTGGTTTAGAAGATGATTCACTGAAATGAACAGTCATGTGACTCTGGTAATATATGTTATTGCATAGCTTATTGGATGACGTGAAAGTGAGCTTAGTCTCGAAAGTACTCATCAACTAATAAAGTTAATTAATATTGCAACTTCGGCTGCTGTCTGAAGTTTATTGCATAATTTCGTAGGTCAGTATTGCGTAATGTTTAACGACATTGTTGAAAGGCTTATCTTTTATTTGACAGTTCTGGCGCCTTTTCCGTTTCATTCCTGGACAAGGACTCTATCCGACATATCTCTGTCGCATTAGTACAAGATTAACAATCGGTTGTGAATAATGGGCACCAGAAGGGACTGCATATGCTTTATGTACGCATACGTTCCTTCAGTGGTGAAGATAATCATTACACATCAGATATTTATTCGGGATTGTTAGTAATAACAAAGTGGAGGATAAGAGGGAAATTAGAATACAGAAGTAAACAAAATGGCTCAAACAGGCTTTACTGAACGCCTGAAACATAAGAAGACGAACAACATGTGGGACCACAGATACTGCAAAAGAGCGTAGTGGCTATCTTGAAACTAAAATTTAAGCTTGGAAATGGTCTCCTCATATTTAAATTGTTTTAGGACTTTTTTGTAAATAGTAAGCAGACATATTTTGATTGCAGTTTCAGTTGTTTTAGTTATTTGACTCTTACCCGCCTTGACATTGACCACAGACAACGCCGGGACCTCAGGACAGCAACTTCCTTGCCGAGCTCCGACGTGACACCCAGCGCTTTCAAGCAGCGTGGACTCTAAGCGCCGTCGCTGCGAGGCAACGGAGTGACTATAAAACTTTCGCCAGTAAATGATGTTTCGGTTGCCTCGGCCTCCTGAGAGCAATTCGACCCCTGCTGGGTCGTAGCAATACGATGTAAACTAATTAAGACTGCATGAAATTAGATAGCTGTAGTAATGTCAGCCCAACTTCCTGTGGCAGGAATAAGTAGAGATAAAAATGGTTCTATTATAACTGACAGAAACACTTTTTGTATTATTCAAGCACAACTGCACGGCGTGTTTTAGAGTCCAGGCAAAGGGAAACTGTGTATTGACAAAAGTAGACAGTCAATAAAAAATGGTCTGTCCTGGTAATTTATATTTCAAAGTGTAGCATAAGTTCTGGATTGTGACTCAGGTTGGTGCAAGGGATTTCTGTAGAGGAATCCCGGACCTTTCAGAGCTTATTAGGAAACGGAAAATGCAACAATCCCTTTATAGAGGGAAAGAAATTCTTTAAGAACAAGCTATTAGCATCGTTGAAAATCTTTTATCACTTATACGTTACGATAAATCTTCCAGTTTTGGAAAAATTCATGATATTTCGACGTCTGACTGAGCTGTTAAAATGATAGTTTTAGTATCAAATGCTGTAGAAAGTGCGAAATAAATCGTTAAATTGGAAACAGTGGCCGGCCGGGGTGGCCGAGTGGTTCTAGGCGCTGCAGTCTGGAACCGCGCGACCGCTACGATCGCAGGCTCGAATCCTGCCTCGGGCATGGACGTGTGTGATGTCCTTAGGTTAGTTAGGTTTAGGTAGTTCTAAGTTCTAGTCGACTGATGACCTCAGAAGTTAAGTCGCATAGTGCTCAGAGCCATTTGAACCATTTGGAAACAGTGTTTACAAAGGTAAACAAATTAAAAATATTGACAAAATTTAACTTATCCAATATAAACTAACGGAAGAAGATTGTAACACGTACAGTGAGCAATTTTATATAATTTTCGAAAATAACAGAATGGCGTTCGAGAGAGGATAGGTTTATTGACAATAATCCTTCGTAAGAAATAGCCCTCTGTATGCAATAAGAATCGTATTAACATAAATTTAAAATGATAATCAGTCTTAATCAGCTTTAATGTCAAGTAGAACGGATTGAGGGATTTACAAAACGGCTGAAAGATCCAGAAAGCGTTAAGGTTACTCTCATTCGCTCTGCAAACTCAAGTGGAAACCTGCTGTTGCGTTCGTGAGTGTTGGAACCGTGCCATACTTCTTGTGTGGGAGATCCGCGACCAATGGTTGGCCTCATTTACGGTCCCGCATGCAGGAAGAACACTCGCATGCTGTTTCGTCATATTCATTCGAATTCTCAGCGGTAGCGCTTTAGAGCAACTAGCTACAGGAACTCTGTATGATGTTATGATCTATCCGTATTGCGCTGTAACTTCGGAACGCCCGGAGGCGTGTTGCCGCATTCCCGTCGCTGAGATTGGTCGGCTAGTCTTAGACGGTACCCGTTCGCCCATTTTTATTTATTTATTTATTTATTTTTTAACGTACGACGACTGAATATATCAGAACATGCGATAACGAACTCTAAAGTTCCCCACTCTGTACATAAAAAGAAACAATTTCGTAGATACTCAGAGGAAATTAAGAACCTTGCTGTGTACAGTCTGCAACAAAAACTCGTTACTAGGAAGCAGAGGTCAGTGTTCCACTGCAGGAGAATAATACATCCAAGTGGAAAACTGGCCGGGTGGCGCACTCATGTGATGCGTCACGTGAAATGTACGAACGGAAAATTCAATTCAGGTTAGCAAAAGCACTCCAGGCAAATTTTACGCTTCTGTTTACTTCATTCCCTGTCCACCTAGACATTGTCTTCAACTACCCGAAAAAGAAATACTTATGACTACCTTTTAAGGCCTCAGAACTATTTTGTAGACCTGGCTTTCTGATGGTGCGAAAAGTGGCAGTTGACCCTAAATAACGAAAAGTGTGAGGTCATCCACATGAGTGCTAAAGGGAACTCGTTAAACTTCGGTTACACGAAAAATTAGTCTAATCTAAAAGCCGTAAATTCAACTAAATACCTAGATATTACAATTACAAACAACTTAAATTGGAAAGAACACATAGAAAATGTTGTGGGGAAGGCTAACCAAAGGCTGCGTTGTATTGGCAGGACACTTAGAAAATGTAACAGACCTACCCAGGAGACTCCCTACACTACGCTTGTCCGTCCTCTTTTGGAATACTGCTGCGTGGTGTGGGATCCTTCCCAGATAGGACCGACGGAGTACATCGAAAAAGTTCAAAGAAAGGCAGCACGTTTTGTATTATCGCGAAATATGGGAGAGAGTGTCACAGAAATGATACAGGATTTGGGCTGGAAATCATTAAAAGAAAGGCGTTTTTCGTTGCGACGGAATTTTCTCACGAAACTCCAATTATCAACTTTCTCCTCCGAATGCGAAAATATTTTGTTGGCACCGACCTACATAGGGCGGAACTGTCACCACGATAAAATAAGGGAAATGAGAGCTCGTACGGAAAGATATAGGTGTTCATTCTTTCCGCGCGATGTACGAGATTGGAATAATAGAGAATTGTGAAGGTGGTTCGATAAACCCTCTGCCAGGCACTTAAATGTGATTTGCAGAGTATCCATGTAGATGTAGATGTAGATATGTTGGTGATACAGTATTTTAGTGTTATCCCAATGGATCTTGGGGCTGCTTGTCGACATCATCTCGTAAGTCCTTCAGTTATTTGTGGAAGGTCATCTATTTTTTAGACACAAATGGTACAGTTACTCTCTGGTAACACGTATCCAGTTTTCTTTTGAAAGCGTCACAAGCAAAGTGAATTTTAAAGCAGAATTTTACGTGCCATTCGATAGAACGGCCCAAAACTGCTCTAGCGCTGCGATATTCGTTCTGTTGACAATTGTTAACAAGACGGTGAAACACGAAGAATAGCCTGTACTCCAGCAGCGATTGAACAGCATGCTTCTGCATGGCGGTTGCTGTCAGCATGGGCCAGGACGGTGCTGCCATTGCGGGAATACCCTGGCTATTGTTCGTATTTTATTCCGCCCCTTAATACTTACCGATAGAACGAATATCTGACAACTCTAATTTGGGACCGATGTCAAGAATGGACACGTAAAATTCCGCTTTAAAAAATCATCGTGTTTGTAACGGGAAACAAACCGACACTTTCCGTCCACACTGAGTGAGCTGTGGCTAAATGGTTCAAATGGCTTTGTGCACTATGGGACTTAACATCTATGGTCATCAGTCCCCTAGAACTTAGAACTATTTAAACCTAACTAACCTAAGGACACCACACAACACCCAGTCATCACGAGGCAGAGAAAATCCCTGACCCCGCCGTGAATCGAACCCGGGAACCCGGGCGTGGGAAGCGAGAACGCTACCGCACGACCACGAGCTGCGGACTGAGTGAGCTGTATTTGTTTCGGTTGACTCCGGTTACACATTGCCGAAACGAAATTGCAAATATCTGCCGAAACACGAGGAAAAATGTGCCTGACGACTCTTGCGAGGGAAACCCTTACATAGCCGGCCAGAGTGGCCGAGCGGTTCTAGACGGTGCAGTCTGGAACCGCGCGACCGCTACGGTCGCAGGTTCAAATCCTGCCTCGGGCATGGATGTGTGTGATGTCCTTAGGTTACTTAGGTTTAAGTAGTTCTAGGTTCTAGGGGACCGATGACCTCAGAAGTTAAGTCCCATAGTGCTCAGAGCCATTTGAACCATTTGAACCAAACCCTTACATACACAGCCAGAAAAAAAATTAGAGTCCCTGGAAAGGTGACGTAGATTTTCATCCAATAACGGGATACACCACGTGATGGACAGTAGATGTACTCATAATGGTTTCACAGTACTAATAATGGTTTCACAGTCGTCGCCAACAGTAAAATCTGTTCAAAAATGGTTCAAATGGCTCTGAGCACTACGGGACTTAACTTCTGAGGTCATCAGTCCCCTAGAACTTGGAACTACTTAAACATAACTAACCTAAGGACATCACACACATCCATGCCCGAGGCAGGATTCGAACCTGCGACCGTAGCTGTCGCGCGGTTCCAGACTGTAGCGCCTACAACCGCTCGGCCACCCCGGCCGGCAGTAAAATGTCTTTACCCATTTATAACGAATGTTCACAGCCAGAAGGCTGTTTGTGGTACGAACATGTGAAGCAAGCAGGCAACCATGCAAAGGGGGCACACTTGTGCTCCCTACAGCCAGGTGAGCGACTTTGAAAGGGGTCAATTTGTGGCTTTCCTACATTACTGGCCATTAAAATTTATACACCACGCAGTGGACGTGCTACAGACATGAAATTTAACCGACAGGAAGAAGGTGCTGTGATATGCTAATGATTAGCTTTTCAGAGCATTCACACAAGGTTGGCGCCGGTGGCGACACCTACAACGTGCTGACATGAGGAAAGTTTCCAACCGATTTCTCATACACAAACAGCAGTTGACCGGCGTTGCCTGGTGAAATGTTGTTATGATGCCTCGTGTAAGGAGGAGAAATGCGTACCATCAAGTTTCCGACTTTGATAAAGGTCGGATTGTAGCCTGTCGCGATTGCGGTTTATCGTATCGCGACATTGCTGCTCGCATTGGTCGACATCCAATGACTGTTAGCACAATATGGAATCGGTGGTTTCAGGAGGGTAATACGGAACGCCTTGCTGGATCCCAATGGCCTCTTGTTCGCATTGACGGCACTTTGAACAGTGGACGTTACATTTCAGATGTGTTACGACCCGTGGCTCTACCCTTCATTCGATCCCTGCGAAATCCTCCATTTCAGCAGGATAATGCACGATCGCGTGTTGCAGGTCCTGTACGGGCCTTTCTAGATGCAGACTGCTGCCCTGGCCAGCACATTCTCCAGACCTCTCACCAAATGAAAACGTGTGGTCAATGGTCGCTGAGCAACTGGCTCTCGATGAACTGTGGTATCGTTTTGAAGCTGCATGGGCAGCTGTACCTGTACACGCCATCCAAGCTCTGTTTAACTCAATGCCCAGGCTTATCAAGGCCCTTATTACTGCCAGAGGTGGTTGTTCTGGGTACTGATTTCTCAGGATCTATGCACCCAAATTGCGTGAAAATGTAATCACATGTCAGTTCTAGTATAATATATTTGCCCAATGAATACCCATTTATCATCTGCATTTCTTCTTGGTGTAGCAATTTTAATGGCCATTAGTGTAGTTGCGGGATGGTTCTTTCGGAGAACTTCCACAAAAGTTGGACGAGCTGCGGCAGTTGTGCAACGATGCTGGTTGTCAGTGGTCACATGAACAGTCTCACTCCCGTAGTAGAGGTTCTGGACGTCTGCGCAGCACAGACGCCCGCCAGGATCTTCGCACTGTAAGGGCAGCAGTGGCTGCTCATAAGGCCACCACAGTACACATAAGAGGACCTGTGAGCCCATATGTGTCAACACAAACTGTTTGCGAACCGGTTGTTAGCAGTGGGACTACTGGCACACCTTCCACTCACGCCACAGCTATGACGTGCACGGCTCTACTGGTTCCGTCAGAGGATCACTAGAAAATGAAACAGCGTGCCGTGGTATTTAGCGATGAAAGCAAATTCTGCCTGCACGCAAGAGATGGTCGTTTGGGCGTACGACGTAGAACTGCTGAGCGCTGCCTCGTAAGGTGCAGTCGTCCAAGACACACTTGCCTCACTCCAGACCTCATGGTCTGGGATGCGGTAAGCTACAACTTTCTTTCACCTTGTGTGTTTCTGGAGTGGACGCTAACCAGATGTCCTCGGTACGTGCAGAATATCGTAAGACCGTTCGTTTGCCGTTCTTGCAACAGGAACTCGATGTGGTGTTGTAACAGGATAATGCTCGTCCAGGCACTGCCCTCGAAGCTCAATGTGCTCTGCAAGATAAGCAGCAACCTCCCTGCATGACCTCAGACATGTCTCCAATCGAGCACGTGTGGGATATGATGGGATGGGAGGTGATCCGTGCGACTCGTCAACCAACATCTCTCATAGAACTACGTGCACTATTCGGGATGGGGAGGGGTGGAATAACGTATCCCAGGACAGTATTCGCCATTTGGACGACTGACCGGATGCCAGAGCACTGCCGCCTATGAAAGCTACACCACGTACTAATATGGGCGTTTCAGCATGGCTCCATTCCGGTACCTCAGAACCACTTGTGCTATTGTTTGCAACAAATCCTGAGTGAATTGGAAACCTCTGAAAGAGTGTACTATTTTTTCCGGTATATATATATATATATATATATATATATATATATATATATATATATATATATATACACTCCTGGAAATTGAAATAAGAACACCGTGAATTCATTGTCCCAGGAAGGGGAAACTTTATTGACACATTCCTGGGGTCAGATACATCACATGAGCACACTGACAGAACCACAGGCACATAGACACAGGCAACAGAGCATGCACAATGTCGGCACTAGTACAGTGTATATCCACCTTTCGCAGCAATGCAGGCTGCTATTCTCCCATGGAGACGATCGTAGAGATGCTGGATGTAGTCCTGTGGAACGGCTTGCCATGCCATTTCCACCTGGCGCCTCAGTTGGACCAGCGTTCGTGCTGGACGTGCAGACCGCGTGAGACGACGCTTCATCCAGTCCCAAACATGCTCAATGGGGGACAGATCCGGAGATCTTGCTGGCCAGGGTAGTTGACTTACACCTTCTAGAGCACGTTGGGTGGCACGGGATACATGCGGACGTGCATTGTCCTGTTGGAACAGCAAGTTCCCTTGCCGGTCTAGGAATGGTAGAACGATGGGTTCGATGACGGTTTGGATGTACCGTGCACTATTCAGTGTCCCCTCGACGATCACCAGTGGTGTACGGCCAGTGTAGGAGATCGCTCCCCACACCATGATGCCGGGTGTTGGCCCTGTGTGCCTCGGTCGTATGCAGTCCTGATTGTGGCGCTCACCTGCACGGCGCCAAACACGCATACGACCATCATTGGCACCAAGGCAGAAGCGACTCTCATCGCTGAAGACGACACGTCTCCATTCGTCCCTCCATTCACGCCTGTCGCGACACCACTGGAGGCGGGCTGCACGATGTTGGGGCGTGAGCGGAAGACGGCCTAACGGTGTGCGGGACCGTAGCCCAGCTTCATGGAGACGGTTGCGAATGGTCCTCGCCGATACCCCAGGAGCAACAGTGTCCCTAATTTGCTGGGAAGTGGCGGTGCGGTCCCCTACGGCACTGCGTAGGATCCTACGGTCTTGGCGTGCATCCGTGCGTCGCTGCGGTCCGGTCCCAGGTCGACGGGCACGTGCACCTTCCGCCGACCACTGGCGACAACATCGATGTACTGTGGAGACCTCACGCCCCACGTGTTGAGCAATTCGGCGGTACGTCCACCCGGCCTCCCGCATGCCCACTATACGCCCTCGCTCAAAGTCCGTCAACTGCACATACGGTTCACGTCCACGCTGTCGCGGCATGCTACCAGTGTTAAAGACTGCGATGGAGCTCCGTATGCCACGGCAAACTGGCTGACACTGACGGCGGCGGTGCACAAATGCTGCACAGCTAGCGCCATTCGAAGGCCAACACCGCGGTTCCTGGTGTGTCCGCTGTGCCGTGCGTGTGATCATTGCTTGTACAGCCCTCTCGCAGTGTCCGGAGCAAGTATGGTGGGTCTGACACACCGGTGTCAATGTGTTCTTTTTTCCATTTCCAGGAGTGTGTATATATATATATATATATATATATATATATATATATATATATATTGCAGTGATGACATTACATGTGTTGATACTCGTAACAGAATGTTGATAGAAGTATTAACACGTCCATTGGAATCGTTTTACCTGCTCAGTTGTAGAACACAATATCATCACCCTTGCGTGCAACAGGTGTTGGAGACGAGAAGTACCGAAAACTAAGGTGTTAAACGATATCAATATTGATAAAACAACCTGTAATTGATTGCGGTTTTCAACCTATTTTCACACACTAGACCCGAACTCCAGATACCTGGTTTCGATGTTAAATACATAAATGAATTTTTTTTCTTACCGCCCTGATTCTGTACAGGCGACTAGCACGTACACACCACGTTACTTTCACTGCTGACGTCAGCGACGGAGTGCCACATGACCGTCTGCAGCCCTACAAAGCGATCAATGTGCTGATTAAACGATGTGACTGTTATTTAGTGCGGTGAACTTACAAACGTCACTTGCGAGGTAACTGAGATGCTACCTTGTAAGTAGAAGCGCTGAACGAGAGATGAACAGTGAAAAAACTTTTGAAATCGAAGTCCATTGGTGTTCAGACACACAGGCAGAATAGCGGATTCCGACAGAAACAGCTATGTTTACATGCGAGAGCTACCTTGCGTAATGCACTAGTCTTGCAGTTCTTATTAACATTTTCCCGTTTCGCGCAAAGAAAGCAAAGGGAAGGGCAGCAGAGCTGCAGGAAAAACAAAAGCCGTGCAGTGACCTTGTGCAGGCAGCTAGCTCGTCACGCGGTCAGCAGACGCCCGGCCGATCATCGCACGAGCGGCTGCTGGAGGCGGCGCCTGCGGACCGCTGTTCGCGCCGCCAGAGAGGCGGAGCGGAAGCTACTCGATGCAGCCACCACTCTTCTCGGGCATGGATTCCGGAGGGCCCGCCAAATCAACAGTTCCCGCTGTCTTAAGCATTCAGCTGCACTCTACACGTTTTCCAGTCGCAAATTCGGCAACAGTTCGTACTTCAAATCTCTATCACAATCAAAGCGTCTTCGTAGAAAGGTAGATGATGAAATATAATACTTTTCTTTTGCCCTTAATATCTCCAGTCAGTTTTTTTTTCATCCCTTTGTTTCAAAAGTCTTACGAATTTATCGGTCTTATATGGATGTTATTTGAGGGCAGCGACTGTATCGTAACATTTTCACGAAATAATATATACCGCAACAGTCACTTGTTACTGGAAGCCCTACACCAAAATGCCGCCATCATCAGCTACTTTTAGACTGTAAATAGTACGAATTGAGGTTATTTTCTTTTGTTGTTTGTCGAAAAAACATATGTCTAGGAAGATAAATATGTTATAGTGTATACATTACATGATAAGCATGATTACTAATTTTCTTAGTATATTTACTGCCAGCCGGAGTGGCCGAGCGGTTCTAGGCGCTTCAGTCTGGAACCGCGTGACCGCTACGGTCGCAGGTTCGAATCCTGCCTCGGGCATGGATGTGTGTGATGTCCTTAGGTTAGTTAGGTTTAAGTAGTTCTAACTTCTAGGGGACTGATGACCTCAGATGGTAAGTCTCATAGTGCTCAGAGCCATTTGAACAATTTTTTTAGTATATTTACTTTCATTTTTGTTAATAATTTCGTTGTCTGGCAGGCGTAGCAGAGTAACAAGTAGAACATAGTTTAACACTTTAACAATAACTTGTTTACATCAATCCAAAGATTCTTAATATCTTACATAGCTTACTTGGATGATGTCGATGGTTCAAATGGCTCTGAGCACTATAGGACTTAACATCTGTGGTCATCAGTCCCCTAGAACTTAGAACTACTTAAACCTAACTAACCTAAGGACATTACACACGTCCATGCCCGAGGCAGGATTCGAACCTGCGACCGGAGCGGTCTCGCGGTTCCAGACTGAAGCGCCTAGACCGCACGGCCACACCGGCCGGCGGGATGATGTCGTCCAGGATACCGAGCAGCATACATAGTACACGCCCAATGGGCATCTTGATCACAATAGCCATACGTCAACACGATATCGACCTTTCCCGGAATTGGTAAACGGTCTATTTTAACACGGGTAATGTATCACGAAGCAATTACCGTCCGCACTTGCGGAATGTTACGTGATACTACGTACTCATACGTTTATGACTATTACAGCGCCATCTATCACAAAGGGAAAAAGTGGTCCAACTAAAACATTCATATTTCTTTACGCACTACACGAATATGTATTAAAAAAATGGGGGTTCCTATTTTAAAAAACGCAGTTGATATCCGTTTGACCTATGGCAGCGCCATCTAGTGGGCCAACCATAGCGCCATCTGGTTTCCCCCTTCAAGCTAGACGAGTTTCGGTCTTTGTAGTTTTTTTCTTTTGATGCTTGTTTCGTGAGATATTTGGCCCGGTCACTATCAATGGACCACCCTGTATATACATAGGGTGTAATAAAAATGTACGGCTCAGACACATTCCTCACGCTTAGACGAAGGAATTATGTTATGTGAACTGGTGTCTGGAAACGCTCTGTTTCCATGTTACATCTCATTATCGTGGGAAACACACAAGAACAAAACGTCTGAATCATGGGCGACATGCACTCTTGGCGACGTCTGGTTACGTTGTGCACAGACAGTGTTTTGTTTTTACATGTTCCTATTGCCATTTTACGTACGTCATTATTTGTTTAGAGCTAACATCAACTGTGCCAACAACCAGTACGACCGTAGCAAGCACACGGGTTACTAGTTACAGTTAATCGCAGACTTGGCTCGTATAGGACAGTGTACGCAAAAGCAGAGATGGCACATGTCCATTTGATGTACGGATTAGCTGACGTTTGTACCGGGAGAGATTTCCAGGACGAAAGTGCCCCGATAGGAAAACGTCGACTTAGGGAACATGGGGCATGTAAACCTGATACTCGGAACCGGGGAGGCCTGGAAGGACGAGGACACCGTAACGGGAGGCGGCAATTCTTCATGCAGTTGACGACGACCCTAGTATCAGTACAAGACATGTAGCTGCAACACTGAATATTGACCACACGACTGTCTGCCAAGGGCCATCTGTATCCGTACCATTTACAACGTGTGCCGGCACTGTCAGCAGCTGATTTTTCCGCACGGGTACTCTTCTGCGAATGGTTTACTCAACAAAGTCTAAACCTTAATTTTAGTGCAATGATGTTCACAGATGAAGCGTCATTTCAGCGCGATCATATTGTAAATTTTCACAATTGGCATGTATGGGCAGAGGTCAGTCCTCAAGCAACTGTTGGAGCAAGTCTTCGACAATGATTTTCTTTCAGTGATTGGGCCGGCATTGTTGGTGCCTTTTTGATTGGCCCTCAGTTTCTCCCACCCAAGCTCAACGGACAAAGTTATCATAATTTCGTAGAGAACGTTCTACCTGATGTGCTAGCAGATGTGTCTTTAGCTGCGCAACAAAACATGTACTTCATGCACGATGGAGCACATCCTCATTTTAGGGTTAATGTCCGTCAGCTTCTAAATAACGCATTCTGTCACAGATAGACTGGTGGAGACGGACCAGCTGCCTGGCCTTCACGCTCACCTGACGTAAACACACTGAACTTTATTTTGTGGAGGCATCTGAAAGCCCTTGCGTATGGGACACCATATGGAAGGCTGCGAAACCATATGCAATAGTCCAGAGATACAGAAGCGCACCCGAGATTCATTACGACGAAGGGCTGATGCATGTATCAGTGCCCAAGGAGGGCGTATTGAACACCTCCTGTGAGAAAGAGTTGCATGTGGTATGCTGGTGCATTCTTTTCGTGCGTGTTCCCAGGAGTAATGAGTTAGAGAAAGTGGGTTGTAGCATGGGAACAAAACGTTTTCAGACCCATTTTCATGTAACAAAATTTCTTCGTTTACATGTGAGTAATGTGTCGTAGAATTTGTATCGTTAATTTTTTTTACATATAAAACAGAAAAAGTCAATTATTGCTGCAAGATAAATAATTAATTGCGAAAAGTGAACTGACCAAACAAAGGAAGAAGTTATTCTAGAAGAACACTCAAGGAAAAAAGGTACCTGAAATCTATGATCCACAATATAAGAAGAAGATGGTAAGGAGAAAATGGAAGATAGTTTACGCTTTGAAAATATCACATTACTTTAAATAATTATGGAAACGAGAAAATCGTACACAAAGAGTGTATTGAATGGGAAAGCCTAGGGTACTAAGAACATTAACAAAGTCAAACTATTGTCAACTCATACATCGGTTTTAAACACACAACGATTTCTGGTAATGAGAAAAACTGCTTGTGGACTTGCGGAGCTAACATGTGAACTAGTTTTTTGTTACTTACTTACTATATCTCGATTTCCCTCTTTACCGTTATTTGCCTTCCGTCTTCTTCTTTGGATTAGCAATAGAACTAAATGCCATTTTACTTTTAATAAGCATCGATTTCTGGTGCTTTCACGTATACTTTCTCACGCTACAATCCCAAAAACTTCCTCCATTACATTTTTTTTAACAGGCTCTTCTTCGTTTGATATTTGTGGCTCACGAGGAAGTCATTCAAAATCTTTGGTCCGTCTTAACTTACACTTTCACCAGATTTTTGTAACGTGTTCCTCTCCCATCCTTGAATATTTCTTCTTTGATTGTCTGTGATACTCATTACTTAAATATGTGTTTCAGTGATATTGACTTCTGTTATTTACAGCTATTTGAAGTACGTTTCCTCCGCCGTCGAATTAACCCCACAATCAGAGTACACAAACAGTTGCATACTTTCTAAATCCCATTTGCATGTTTCATAACCACGAAACGTTCATCTATAGCAACTAGTAAAATTAAATTCCTCGCTTTTCCTTCAGTTTTAATTTTAGGACCTGTAGCCTTTGCTCTATCGTAGAGTCTTTTACTGTTTGCTGTATCGTACAAACACATTCTATTAAAGATAATTATCAGCCTCTGCTTCACTCTTTGATTTACTCATTTGGTGGAGGTGGGGACAGGAAATGTAAACTTAAAGAATTCTAAATGAAATCTGAGACAAGGGTCTTAGAATTTCTATTGGCCATTGCGATACTTACCTAACCAGTGAAGTGATAAACGATAATCAATTGAAAAAATAATGAAGACACGTGAGGACGATGATGGGAATTGTTAGTGAAGGATGTAGTACTGCCTGAAAGATACTGTCATTTATCAAAAGACGTAAGTAAGAGTAAACGAAGCAAAAGATAGTCCAATGTCGTGGATATCGTTAAAATTCGTTTCGAAAGATGGAGACCATTTCCTCCTTGTCGTAATGAATTATCTGTACTCTATACGTCATGTGCCCCATTGGAAGTCATATCTTGAACACATAGTTTTATTAATTGTTTAAAGATCGATAAGCTTGCAGTTAAATCAAATCAGCGACTGTTAATCTTGATAGACAAGCTCATTTTGCTGCCGCTGGGTCAGCGTTGGTGAACCTGCCCGTTGCGTGCTTGCGCTGTGGTCTGACGGCACTTAAGCTGTTTAAACTGCATGTTTACCTTGAGGTTAATGAAAACTTTCTTCACACAAAAAAGGAGCATGCGAGCAGGCGGCTGGACCGCGGGCACTTCCGCGCCTTTTTGCGAGATCTTCGAGACCTGTGTGAAGACTCTCTAACTGCCTTTCGAATGCATCGCATCTTCAGAAATCACGCCTCTTCGCTCAGGTCATTCGTCACGTTTTCCGACAGTTTTTTTATACCTCTTCGTATTCTTTCTTACAGCATTTAAACGTCCGGCGAGAGCGCAGGCGGTAAAACCCAACCGCCAGAGTTACGGACCGTTTTAACAATATTGCATAGTTTCCGCGACCGGAGTATATGTTATGTAAAAGACTAGTATGTGGCGGGATGGCAAGACGAGGAAAAGGAAGAAAAAAGCACTGAAAATGTCAGGGTCGGCGAGACAAGTCGATCCTATACCTGATACCGCGCCGCTTTTTTTCGTTTCCACTTGGCGCGAAGTTGCAGTCTGAAGTTTATAGAATCGCTGACCTTCCCCGCGGCAGAGTATTTATAAAACTGCACACACACACACACACACACACACATACATACACTCGAGCGCGGTCCTGCCACAGTTCTGCACTCATGATGCGTCCGCTCTGGACGAAAGTTCCTCCCCCTCCTTACCCCCCCACCCATCCCCCAACCTACCAACCGCCGCTCATGGCCAAGCCCAGCGTGCGTCCCCTCCACGCGGCCATTCCCCCACACAGCAGATTCCAACCTAGATCGGTGCGACAGGAACAAGATCGCCTGTTTCTGTTTTGCCCCATGCAGCAACGCTCATCTGTCCCCCCTGGCGTAAACCATCAGCTGACTGCCGTCCACATACCCCACCGCCCTTTTAACTTCCTTGTCTCCGTCCGCATCTACTAGCCTGCACTGTCGAAACTGGCGGAACAGGCGCGGTTGTCTCACTTTGCTTTCTTTCGCTTATTTTCTCAGTTTACTTAGGTGTGCGATGTGTGACATTCGTCGCTACATCCACCAGTCTAGGAGCACATCTCTTGTGTTGGTTACCTGCTAATGTAAGCTTCTTATCATCTTTCCCTTACTTTTCCTGAGGTACAATATTGCTTATTTTTAAAGACAATGTCTTCGTTTTCTTATCTATAATATGTTACTGTTAAAATTTTACGTGTCTAGTATTCCACCTCTTCCATACATTATAGAAACCATTACTATCTTCCGCCAAAAGCTGCCGTATTGTCTACTGTATTAGTACACGAATAAAGGAAGCAATACAGAAGCTTTTGGTGGAATACGATGGTGTTCTTTTTTAATTTGAAGGCGTTTACTTGAAACCCGTTTGTAGGCAGTAGACCGTAATTTTGAATCGTCCTTTCTCGATCCTATTCCAAGTATTTTCCGACCAAGATTTTCGGGACCCTTAATGACAGTAGTTTTGATACTCCTGTGTACTGCAGAATATTCCGCCCAATTAACAGTAACATGAACGAATACATGATTAACTATTTCGCACAATTTGCCTTTTACCAAATTAAATTTAGAGTAGTTATTAAATAGAGACCACAATTAATCCCTAACCTAATTATCAGTGAGATTAATATATTATCTACGTATACATCTGCATATGTACTCCGCAAAACACGTTCGGTGCATGGTGGAGGTTACCCCGACCTCTACTAATCATTTTCTTTCCTCTGCGCTCGCAAATAGAGCAAGGAAAAGACCACTGCTTATCCGCCTTCGTACCAGCCCTAATTTCTCGTATCTTCGTGTTACTCGCGCGAAACGTACGTTGGCGGCAGTAAAATCATTTTATAGTCAACTTGAGTTGCCGGCTCTCTAAATTTTCTCAGTAGAGGTACTTGAAAAAGACAATCGCCCTCCCTCCAATGGTTCTCATTTGAGTTGCTGAAGCATCTCCACAACACTCGCTAGTTGTTCGAAACTACCAGTAACAGATCTAGCAGCCCACCCTTGAATCACTTTGATGTCATTCTTTAATTCGATCTAGTGCGGGCCGGCCGGAGTGGCCGTGCGGTTCTAGGCGCTACAGTCTGGAACCCCGAGACCGCTACGGTCGCAGGTTCGAATCCTGCCTCGGGCATGGATATGTGTGATGTCCTTAGGTTAGTTAGGTGTAAGTAGTTCTAAGTTCTAGGGGACTGATGACCTCAGAAGTTGAGTCCCATAGTGCTCAGAGCCATTCGCACCATTTTTTTTTGATCTGGTGCGGATCCCAGGTTCCCGAGCAGTACCCAAGAACAGATCTCATTAATGTCCTACGTACGGTCTCCTTTAGAGATAAACCAACTTTCCCAGAATCTTCCCAACAAAACGAAGTCGACCATTCGTCTTCCCTGTTTTAGTCCTTACATACTTCTTACATTTCATACTGGTTAGCAACGGAACGCGCAAATACACTACTGGCCCTTAAAATTGCTACACCAAGAAGAAATGCAGATGATAAACGGGTATTCATTGGACAAATATACTAGAACTGACATGTTATTACATTTTCACGCAATTTGGGTACATAGACCCTGAGAAATCAGTACCCAGAACAACCACCTCTGGCCGTAATAACGGCCTAGATACGCCTGGGCATTGACTCAAACAGAGCTTGGATGGCGTGTACAGGTACAGTTGCCCATGCAGCTTCAACATGATACCACAGTTCATCAAGAGTAGTGGCTGGCGTATGTGACGAGCCAGTTGCTCGGCCACCATTGACCAGACGTTGGTGAGAGATCTGGAGAACGTGCTGGCCATGGCAGCAGTCGAACATTTTCTGTATCCAGAAATGCCCGTTCAGGACCTGCAGCATGCGGTCGTGCATTATCCTGCTGAAATGTAGGGTTTCGTAGGGATCGCATAAAGGGTAGAGGTACGGGTCATAACCCATCTGAAATGTAACGTCCACTGTTCAAAGTGCCGTCAATGCGAACAAGAGGTGGGCTTCCAATGTGCGTTCACCGCGATGTCGCCAAACACGGATGCGAACATCATGATGCTGTAAACAGAACCTGGATTTATCCGAAAAAACGACGTTTTGCCATTCGTGCACCCAGGTTCGTCGTTGAGTATAGCATCGCAGGCGCTCATGTCCGTGATACAGCGTCAAGGGTAACCGCAGCCATGGTCTCCGAGCTGATAGTCCATGCTACTGCAAACGTCGTCGAACTATTCGTGCAGATGGTTGTTGTCTTGCAAACGTCTCGCTTCCCACGCCCGGGTTCCCGGGTTCGATTCCCGGCGGGGTCAGGGATTTTCCCTGCCTCGTGATGGCTGGGTGTTGTGTGCTGTCCTTAGGTTAGTTAGGTTTAAGTAGTTATAAGTTCTAGGGGACCGATGACCATAGATGTCAAGTCCCATAGTGCTCAGAGCCATTTGAACCATTTGTGAATTAACTTGTGCATAAATTGTAAATCATGACTTCATTTGAATAAAATACGGAGCAGTAAAATTTAGGCCAACGGCCTTGCCGCATTAGTAACATCGGTTCCCGTCAGATCACCGAAGTTAAGCGCTGTTGGGCTGGGCTAGCACTTGAATGGGTGACCGTCCGGTATGCTGAGCGCTGTTGGCAAGCGGGGTGCACTCAGCCCCTGTGAGGCAAATAGAGGAGCTACTTGGTTCAAATGGCTCTGAGCACTATGGGACTTAACTTCTGAGGTCATCAGTCCCCTAAACTTAGAACTACTTAAACCTAACTAACATAAGGACATCACACACATCCATGCCCGAGGCGGATTCGAACCTGCGACCGTAGTGGTCGCGCGGTTCCAGACTGTAGCGCCTAGAACCGCTCGGCCACCCCGGCCGGCAGGAACTACTTGATTGAGAAGTAGCGTCTCCGGACTCGGAAACTGACAAGGCCGGGAGAGCGGTGTGCTGACCACACGCCCCTCCGTATCTATATCCAGAGACGCCTAAGGGCTGAGGATGACACAGCGGCCGGTCGGTACCGTTGGGCCTTCCTGGCCTGTTCGTGATGTGTGAGTGAATAAAATTTACCATGGCTTAGTAACAATGTTATATTTTTCCCCGTTTAGTGTTCAAGGGTAAATAGTATGATTGTACACCTTTGGAATACAATACAACAGTGGCTCTGTTTGGCTTAGATTGACAAGTATTCGGTTTCTGGATGTATGTGGCACAATACGTCTTCACACAGGTAACGCAATGCCCTAAAATTACGAACCGATGGTTCAGACCAGGGGGACTGGGTGGTTGGTTGGTTGGTTGGTTGGTTTGGGGAAGGAGACCACACAGCGAGGTCATCGGTCTCATCGGATTAGGGAAGGACGGGGAGGGAAGTCGGCCGTGCCCTTTGAAAGGAACCATCCCGGCATTTGCCTGGAACGATTTAGGGAAATCACGGAAAACCTAAATCAGGATGGCCGGACGCGGGATTGAACCGTCGTCCTCCCGAATGCGAGTCCAGTGTCTAACCACTGCGCCACCTCGCTCGACTGGGTGGCGACTTTATCAAAGTGACCTCATTATCACGCTTCTCAATCCACTCTAATGTGATTCTGGGTTGTGACGGACAGTTATCTTGCTGGAAGATCCCATCACTGTCGGGACAGGTATCAAGCTTGAAGGAGTGAGGGTGGTCCGCAATAGTGTTCATCTAGTGCACAGCTGTCGCGGTGCCTTCGATTACTACCACAGGTCCCGTGGAAGCCCGGGTGAACGTCCGCCATTGCATAACACTGCTCCAACGGCCAGCGACCGCGGCATGATGCAATGTTTCGAGCAGCCTTTCGGCTGGGTGACGGCCTCCTTGATACGACCATCGACCTCGTGCCGGAAACATGATTCTTCCGACCAAACGTTTCCATTGATCGGTAGCTCAATATCGGTGATTCTGTGCCGACTGCAATCGTAATTGACGATGTAGTTAGTTCAACATGGGAACATATAGGGGTCTTCAGCGGAGCCCAAAATTCAATACTGCGGTAATATGCACTGGACGGAGTGCTACGAAACACTTCTGCCAACACCAGCACTGTATTCTGTCAGATATGCCACAGATCGCTCCGTATCCTGCTTTACCTAGTAGACAAGCCGCCGACCTCCTCATTCTGTGATGAGGCGTAGACGCACAGTATCTTGTCACCTACTCGTGTTTCCACAGTCCTTCAACCACTTTATATAATTTCTCGCGATAGTAATACGCGAACAGACGACCAGCTTCGTCGTTTCCGTGTTCCTCGTTCCCAGGTGCCGGGCTATAACAATATGCTCTTTGTTATGCTTATATTTCGTTATCCCATCACTTCGCCAGGCGATATTCAATACCAGGATTGTCAGTCATCATTATTTTCTCGAATGAGATTTTCACTCTGCAGCGGAGTGTGCGCTGATATGAAACTTCCTGGCAGATTAAAACTGTGTGCCCGACCGAGACTCGAACTCGGGACCTTTGCCTTTCGCGGGCAAGTGCTCTACCATCTGAGCTACCGAAGCACGACTCACGCCCGGTACTCATAGCTTTACTTCTGCCAGTATCTCGTCTCCTACCTTCCAAACTTTACAGAAGCTCTCCTGCGAACAACTAGCACTCCTGAAAGAAAGGATATAGCGGAGACATGGCTTAGCCACAGCCTGGGGGATGTTTCCAGAATGAGATTTTCACTCTGCAGCGGAGTGTGCGCTCATATGAAACTTGCCAGGAAGGCAAAGGTCCCGAGTTCGAGTCTCGGTCGGGCACACAGTTTTAATCTGCCAGGAAGTTTCATATCAGCGCACACTCCGCTGCAGAGTGAAAATCTCATTCTGGAAACATCCCCCAGGCTGTGGCTAAGCCATGTCTCCGCTATATCCTTTCTTTCAGGAGTGCTAGTTCTGCAAGGTTCGCAGGAGAGCTTCTGTAAAGTTTGGAAGGTAGGAGACGAGATACTGGCAGAAGTAAAGCTGTGAGTACCGGGCGTGAGTCGTGCTTCGGTAGCTCAGATGGTAGAGCACTTGCCCGCGAAAGGCAAAGGTCCCGAGTTCGAGTCTCGGTCGGGCACACAGTTTTAATCTGCCAGGAAGTTTCATCATTATTTTCTGTCCCATCGGCAAACGTATCAGTTCCGAACGACAAAACTGCGCGGCAAAGAGAGACTGTGTCGCTTCTTCCTTGTGTTTGCTAAGAAGTACTCTAGGTGTAAACTAACATTTTTTTCTCTCCCACACCAAGGCTGATTTGGCAAATTTGTTGTAGAATCGTAAAACTGACGACCCTGTAGCGGAAACAATTACACATCGTTCAGAACTATGACGTCTAAGATCTTCTAAGTTTAGAATGCATAAACTGTAATTTCAAATTCTTTTGTTTATAATTTTTTGATGAGGGCGACATTTTCTACTAGCGCTATGGATTCACTTTCACTTTTCTTGCAGGAACAAAGTAACTCAGGAACATAGAACCTGTGCCTATCTTTTGTGTCTTGAAAATGCCTACGTGTTCACTTTTCATGGAAAGATTGCTGTTCTTTATTCCTGAGTCATTTACTAGGATTTATTACTAGTGTAACTCAGCATTCTTGTAGGTTCAGAGTGTATTAATACATTCCTATTGATCTATTAACACCCTGCCATCCCGTGACACCACAGTGGTGTCGTGGGCATAGTACTGCTCAGTGGCCAGTAACACCACACTGGTGTTGTGGGCGTAGTATTGCTCAATGGCCGGCGACACCACATTGGTGTTGTGGGCATCCTATTGCTCAGTGGCCAGCGGTACCACGCTGGTGTCGTGGGCATAGTATCGCTCAGTGACGGGCGACACCATGCTGGTGTCGTGGGCATAGTATCGCTCAGTAGCCGGCGGTACCACACTGGTGTCGTGGGCATAGTATCACTCAGTGGCCAGCGGCACCACACTGGTGTTGTGGGCATAGTATCGCTCAGTGGCCGGCGGCACCACACTGGTGTCGTGGGCATAATATCGCTCAGTCTCCGTGGACACCATGCTGGTGTCGTGGGCATAGCATCACGCATGGCCGGCGACAGTAGTGTAGAATTTTTTGCATTCTGTTGGAGTTTCGTTTAGGTATCAGTTACACATGTCATCAAGTTTTTTGTTTTTATATGTAGTTGTGCCATTTCATCTTGGCAGACGAAGAGACGATACGATAATTAACGATGAATGCGCGGACCAAAACTTAGAGGTCGCCACTACATCGCTTACGTCTCATCATGATCCGGTTGACTGATTTTCCGGTTACATAAAGCAACACCAACTAACAGGCCTACGAATTTCTGAAACTAAGAAACTTCCCTGTATGTTCTAAAAACATAAGAAAGGAACAACAAACTTAATGTGCCAGTCATGTGGAGTTGCGTTACATCTTGGAGACTGTTTTGCTGCGTATCATATGAAAGATAAATACCAATTACCAAAGAGAATGCATTTAAACAAATATATGAAACAAACCAATTCTGTATTTATTTACATACGTATATCTTCGAAATTTCATGAATGTAGGGGAACAGGGTTGAGAACTTATATGAACTAACGATGAGATTGGTAAAACGTAACAATTTATAAGCTCCCGATAACGTCAAGAACGGCCGGCGACAAGCCAAGTAATCCGAATTAGCGCTGCCGGCGCCAAGCGAATAAAATTGTACGCGACGTGGGGACGGCAAAGTTTTAATAGTAATTTAAAGCTCATCTTAAGTACATGAGTATGCCACCGAACGTAACAGGAAACAGCGGACAATTTTTGTCTTGAGACGTGGTGCTCAGTCACTGGAGGCCACTTCAAAGGTGGCTCCTCATCAGGACTCGTGTCATGCCCTCTCTCCCAGTCTTCCCGGACGCTAGACAGTAAGTGCGCTAATGACGTCTGAACCCGTGGAATGGCAAACAACCAGCAGAGAATACGTGCACGCACATACATACAACGTAATGCGGCGCATCCAAGGCCTCTTTGCGTGAGATGACGAGACAGTATTTGCGATGGCCGCCTCGTTTCCTTAGTCGTATTTGAACACGGTACACCACGACGTCTGTGGTGAATTCGATCTATGCACCAGTCGTTGATCGTAAGGTATCTGTGAATAATTCCTCAGATGCCCTCTCCTACCGGGGCATTCAATTTTGAAAGTTGGCTGCGTGTACGACAATAAATGCATTGAAATCATTTTGGGACGTTCGGGCAGCAGTGGAATGGTGCACTGTCTTGTGAAAGTTCCGTGGGGTACCGCATGCTCCCTTCAATCATCACAAGAACACCGAAATGGCCGGTATTGAGATAAGTCATCGCGGAATAGATAATCGATTATCATACGACAATAATGGAAAGGCATCTGGACCGGGTCAGATACTTGTGATATTGTATGGAGACTGCATGAAAGAACTTTCTCCCCCTGTAGCAGCAGCGGTCCATAGGTCGCTGGACCAACGAAGTGTACCAATAATTTGGAAAAGAAAAAGCACAGGTCATTCCGTTTTCGGGAAGGGTTTCGAAGTGAAGCTTATAATTATGAGCCTACATCGCTGACTGATTCTTTTCTCAAGCGTTATGACTTTTCCGAAGAAAGAAAGTCTCATATATGAAATGTAACATCGCTTCCACTTGAAAAGCTCAACTCACTGTGCACGTCCATGAAATTGACAACGCCATGGACAAAGACGCCCAACGTCGATGACGTGTTCCATTACACGCTGAAGGCATTCGATGCAGTTCCGCACTGGCGTTCATTGAACAAAATACGAGCTTGTCACCTATCGGACAAAATTTTTGTGTTTATTGAGGACTTCCTGAGACTTGGAACTGAATAGGTAAGTGGTCTTAGGACCGAAATCGACAGACGTAAATGTATGAGAGGCACTCAAATGAAAAAGAGGAAGATGGAAAAAAGTAGGTAACTGCTTATTATTTCAGCCGGCCGTTGTGGCCGAGCGGTTCTAGGCGCTTTAGTCAGGCACCGCGCGACTGCTATGGTCGCAGGTTCGAATCCTACCTCGAGCGTGGATGTGTGTGGTGTCCTTAGGTTAGTTAGATTTAAGTAGTTCTAAGTTCTAGGGGACTGATGACCTCAGATGTTGAGTTCCATAGTGCTCAGAGCCATTTTTTGGTTTATTATTTCAAAAGTAATCGCCATAATTGTTAATACGTTCATCCCACTGTGAGACAAGACGGTCAATACCTACGTGGAAAAATATTTGTGGTTGCCTACGGAATCGTGATTGCACCTCTTCGTCCGAGGGCGGGCACACCTGTTGCCAAGGTTGTTTTGCTGTGAATCCCTTACACATCGTCCATATTGCCCGATCTCTCCTCACGCGATTTCCATATTTTTGGTGCCCTGAAGAAAGACTTTGGCTGTCGGTTTAGTTCGGAAGGAAAAGCTCCACGCCTGGGTATAATCACGACTCCGTAGCCAACCACAAACATTTTTCCGTGAAGGCATTAATCATCTTTTCTCATGATGGAATAAATTTATTAACAGCTATGGCGATTACTTTTGAAATAATTGCCAGTTTACCTACTGCTGCTAGCTGTCAGGTTTCCAGGTGCATAGCAGTTTTAAACTATCTCGACGTTTCGATAGATGTCATACTCGCTATCTTCTGGCGAAGTGTCGAGATGTTTTTTTTTTTTTTTTTTAATGGACTTGTAGTCCGGGGTGATAGGTTACAATACAGCATCACCGGTCTATAGTGCGGCTGCTGTAATATTTATACTAATGGAATGTCCCCTTCCATCTGACTACGGCCGGCGTGCGGGCAGGGGGATGAGGCTGCAGTGGTGGGGGTAGTGGGGGCTCCATTCGCGTCTCTTTGTGGGCATTCCGGCCTCGTCTTGCGAGTTAGACGGTGCTGGCGGCGGTGTTCAGATTCCGAGAGCGCACGTTCGACAATTAAATGGGCAACATACGAGGGGACTTCAGAAAGTCTGTTACATATGTAGTCCCTCGCTAAGACCATTACACAAGAACAATGCGCGTTGTCAGAAGAGAGTACATGTTCCGGATTACCTACATAGATAGCTCTGCTGCGGTACGCATACCTTGGTTTAGGAGTGAAATGATGTGGCAGCTAGAAACGTACTCGAAAGCTTGGGGCAGTACGATTCCTGAACGTCTAAACTACGCACTGATTCGCCGTCATATTCTGAAGTTATATTGACCAAATGTAACATTGCACCCAGCCATACTAAATGGCCTCCAAGGTCACACAGGCGTGGGTGAAGGAAGGCCACCGGCAGCGATCAGACGACAATGTCTAGGCAGTCTAGGAACTGATTCGCGGCAATCGCGGATTTTCCAACCATGACAGTCAGTGTTCAGCAGTTCTCGACTTGCTCTGTGACCGGAAAGTGGATTTCTATCGTCAAGGAATGGAACGATAGGTAAAACATTCCGACCGTTGTTTACAGAGGTTGTGACAGCCGTATACACACGACGACAGACGAATTCCGAAATCAGCTGCAATTGGGCAGTGAAATAACTCCAATGGCGCCAACTGAGAATTTGTGCCGGACTGTCTGTCGAAGCGCTATTTCCGCTTGTCGGAAGCGGTAACCTCAACAACTTCATCCATCCGAGTACGCTTCCCGTCCAACCTAAATTCCCATATGTCGCACCCTACATACGTAGTGTCTCCTTTCCACTTTTCATCATCCTCTTTGCGAGAGTTCAACGAAGGTTTCATTATTTGTCCCCTGGGTGCGTATGCAATGAGGCGACAACAGTCATAGGACAACAGTATGCACATATGCAGATGGCAGTAGTATCGCTTACAATAGTTATAAAAGTGCAGTGCTTTGGAGAAGGTGTCATTTCTACTCAGGTGATACACGCGAAAAGATTTTCAACTTGATTACAGCCGCTACTCGGGAATTAACAGATCTTGAACGTAGAATGGTAAGTCGAACTAGAAGTATGGGACCCTACATTTAGGAGATCGTTAGGGAATCCGATATTCCGAGATCCATAGTGTCAGGAATACCACACTTCAGGCATTACCTTTCACCACGGACAATGCAGTGACCGACGGCCGTCACTTAGCGTCCGGGAGCAGCGGCGTGTGGGTAAACTTGCCTGTGCTAACAGACAAGTAAAGCTGAGTGAAACAATCGCAGAAATCAGTGTGGAACATACGACGAACGTATCCTTAGAACAGTACGGCGAAATTTGACGTTACGGGCTGTGGCAGCGGACGACCGACGCGAGTGCCGTTGCCACACGACGTAGCCTGCGCCTCTCCTGGAAAACAGAGGCCTGGTCAGATGAGACCCGATTTCAGCTGGTAAGAGCTGATGGTAGGGTTCATTTGTGGCGCAGACCCTACGAAACCATGGACCCAAGTTGCCAACAACACACTGTGCAAGCTGGTGGTGGCTCCGTAATGGAGATTGGATGGACTGGATTCTCAGGTCCAACTGAACCGATCATTGACTGGGAATGGTTATGTTCAGCTACTTAGAGTACATCTGCAGCCAACGAATTTTATGTTCCCGGACAACGATGGAATTTTTATGGATGAGAATGCGCCATGTCGCTGGGCCACAGTTATTCACTATTGGTTTGAAGAACATTCTGCACACTTCGAGCGGTTGGCCGATCGGTTCTAGGCGCTACAGTCTGGAACCGCGCGACCGCTACGGTCGCAGGTTCGAATCCTGCCTCGGGCATGGATGTGTGTGGTGTCCTTAGGTTAGTTAGATTTAAGTAGTTCTAAGTTCTAGGGGACTGATGACCTCAGAAGTTAAGTCCCATAGTGCTCAGAGCCATTTGAACCTTTTTTTTTTTTTTTTTTTTGACACTTCGAGCGTATGATTTGGCCACCCAAAATCGCCCGACATGAATCCTACCGAACATTTATGGGACACAAACGAGAGATCAGTTCGTGCACAAAATCCTGCGCTGGCAACTTTCGCAGTTGTGGACAGCTACAGAGGCAGCATGGCTCATATGGGACTTCAAACGATTTGATGAGTCCACGCCACGAGGAGTTGCGGCATTACTCCGAGCAAAAGGAGGTCCGACACTATATTAGGAGGTGTCCCATGATGTTTACCACCTCAGCGTCCGAAAGAACAGACACCAGACATATAAAATACTACATGGTCGGGCATAATTAATTGTAACTTACTTTTTGATGCGCTTTCGTATTACTTCCGCCAATATATGTCTCGCGAACTAACCACAGCGGAAAAATCAGATATCAGTGTTCATATGAAAGTTCATCGACAGTCGTTCCTCTCAAGCACCGCTCACGAATGGAACAGAGAAGAAGAAAAGCTATCGTGGTGTGGCAAGATTTCCGTCCCATGCAATGCCTAGACTTTAAGTTGATTGTAGTATCTGGTTTGGTTAGTTACGTTTGGTTCCAGCATCACGTTATGCCATATTTATTTGCCGCCTTATTGGAGGCAAAAAATAAGCTTCACATTAACTTACGGAATTCTACAATCGAGCTGAAACTATTTACTTTGTGAGGACATAGCGTGCGTTTTCCTTTGATGGTGACGCTACATAAATGTACTCGTACACGCCACTTCATAATAACAGCTTAGCTGGTATGTTCACACCGTTAAGAGAATATGTGAATCCAATTAACACTACATCGAATCCAATTGTAAGGTATTCCCAGATTGATTTAAAGCATTTCTTGTTCGTCAATCTGATTTCCGGAGTAGTAGTTTGTGGTGAAACAATTTTTCGCTTAATTTGACAAAAATAAATTGGTAGCTTCGCCATTTGTCACGGCCACCGAGATCAGCTACGTCAGAACGGTGTAGCGGTTTGTTAACACAGCAACCAGCTACAGACGACTATCTGCTGTCCGAGGTAGGACATTTTTTAAATACATCTCTGAAAGCAGGCAAAAAATAGAAACACTACATTTTTAGTAGAGACTTATGACAAAATCACATAGAATAAATTCATGAAGTAATCAATCAAAAACATTTTGAGATCATAGTAATAATTAAATAATGGAACTGTTAAAGTTGATGGAGGCTCTGTAATGGTGTGGAGTGTGTGCAGTTGGAGTAATTTGGGACCCTGCTACGTCTCTGACAGGTGGCACGTACGTAAGCATCCTATCCAATCACCTGCGTCCATTAATGTTCATTGTTCACCATTGTGCATTCCGACACACTTGGGCAAATGCAGCAGGATAACGCAACACCCCACACGTCCAGAATTGCTACAGATTCAGATCAGAAGATTCTTCTGAATTTGCTTCCGCTGGCCACCAAACTCCCCAGACATGAACGTTATTGAGCATATCTGGCATGGAATGTGATGTGCTGTTCAGAAGAGATCTCCACCCCCTGGTACTCTTACGGATTTATGGACAGCCCTGCAGGATTTATGGTTTCAGTTCCCTCCAGCACTACTTCCGATTTTAGTGGTAAGTAGGCTGTTTATGTTTTCTTATTGGCAACGTTACGTAGCGCTCTATATGAAAATCACTGCTGTGTGCAGTCTGTGGCTAGTTTGCATTGTTGTCTGCCATTGTAGTGTTGGGCAGCTGGATGTGAACAGCGCGTAGCATTGCGCAGTTATAGGTGAGCCGCCAGCAGTGGTGGATGTGAGGAGAGAGATGGCGGAGTTTTGAAATTACATATATTATGACTTGTGATGATATTAAGGTAAATACATTGTTTGTTCTCTATTAATATCTTTCATTTGCTAACTATCCCTATCAGTAGTTAGTGCCTTCCGTAGTTTGAATCTTTTATTTAGCTGGCAGTAGTGGCGCTCGCTGTATTGCAGTAGTTCTTGTAACGAAGATTTTTGTGAGGTAAGTGATTTCTGAAAGGTATAGTTTAATGTTACTCAGGGCCATTCTTTTGCAGGGATCTTTGATAGTCAGATTGCGTTGCGCTAAAAATATTGTGTGTCAGTTTAAGCACAGTTTTGAATAATTGTTCAAAGGGGACGTTTCAAGTTCCCTCCAGCACTACTTCCGATTTTAGTCGAGCCCATGCGACGTCGTGTTGCTACATTTCTGCGTGGTCGCGAAGGCCCAACTGCATATTAGGCAGGTGTACCAGTTACTTTGGCTCTTCAGTGTAGTTGACTTGTCAAATGAGGAGCAGTTGATTACTTGTAAGAGTGTAATTTTGCGAAATAAACGCAGGGAACGTGCTTAACTTATAAATGGTTTGAATGTTACAGGCAGCAGTAACAAGCAACTAGCACTGAAGACGATAAAATCTTATGAACCGCTTAAACAGAAAAAGTCTCTTTTTTTGGTATGAAGATGCTGCTATTCTTTATCAGTGACATGGCTCGCAGGTCAAAACCTACTCGGTATGCAAGCAGATTTCTTGACTGTTAGCGGTAGATGAGTCCTTGGAATGTCGAGCTGTCAGAGGAATTATGGGCTGAGTACAAGGATAGTGGTGAATCCACACTGTACAGTTATGTAATCGGGTTATGTTGATTAACTTCAAACATGCATGCTGCTGTATAGTTAACATGGATGCCCCCCTTTTGCCATTGGACAGCTACAGGCCAATTGTTCTTAAGAAACAACTACTAAGAAATTACAGGTTAACTCTTGCATAAAGTAAACACAATAACAGAGTACTGTTAGTAATGCTACTCATTAAGAATAAATAACGCTTTACCTTATTCTAAGTGACAGGTTATTCATCACGTTTAGAATTACATTTAGTTTACGTTCACATTGTTGGCCTCATTTCCTTGGTGTGATGGCACGTACAAAAATCCTACTGCTTTTTTACAACATTATTGAGTGCTTTTGAAGAATTTCATATTTAGCGGAAGAGTAAGTAAATTTAACATTTTTCTGCACTTCTGAGATACAGTGTTGAGCGTCACACACCCACGTAAGAGTGCGTAAGGCTCATTTCTTCTGGTGTTTAGGCAGATATTAGCAGTTTCGTTTTTGCAATGAGTTGCTGATTCAGCCCAAACAAATACCTTTCATCATGTCTTTCATGCGGCGTCCGACATCGTCGGAAAGCGTCGGTTGTTTCCCGTTACAAGCGAAATGATTTTCGTAACCTTTCGATAGAGCAGTTCCCAATTAGTCTAATGCGTGCGATTTTTGTTGCATTGACGTGTATGAACAGGGACAGTAAAACACGCAGAATTATATACAGAACTCCGCAAACACACAGGGATATATATATCAAAAAAGTTTTGGATCACCTCGGTTCCGAGAGCTCCGGAACCTGTACAGAAAATTGGAATAAAGATCAACATAAATATCATTTCCACCCTTCGTATTGCACATGAAAACCACACATTACATTGCATGTTGTACCACCGTACAGTGAGACCTTCAGAGGTGATGGACCAGATTGCTGTAAACACCGGTATCTCTAATACCCAGTAGCACGTCATCTTGTATTGATGCATGCCTGTTTACGTCGTGGCGTACTATCCACAAGTTCATAAAGGCACTGATGTTTCAGATTGTCCCACTCCTCAACGACGATTCGGCATAGACCTCTCAGAATGGTTGGTGGGTAACGTCGTCCATAAACAGCACTTTTCAGTTCATCCCAGGCATGTTCGATAGGATTCATGTCTGGAGAACATTCTTGCCACTCTAGTCGAGCGATGTCGTTATCCTGAAGGAAGTCATTCACAAGATGTGCACGATGGGGACGCGAATTGTCGACCATGAAGACGAAAGCCTCGTCATTATACTGCCGATATGGTTGCACTATCGGTCGGAGGATGGCATTCACGTACCGTACAGCCGTTACGGCACCTTTCACGACCACCAGCGGCATACGTCGGCCCCACATAATGCCACCCCAAAACAGCAGAAACCTCCACCTTGCTATAGTGGGTTCCCTCCAAACACGTCTCCGACGATTGTCTGGTTGAAGGCATATGCGACACGCATCGCTGAAGAGAACGTGATAGCAATCCTGAGTGGTACATTCGGCAAATTGTTGGGCCCATCTGTACCGCGCTGCAAGGTGTCGTGGTTGCAAAGATGGATCTCGTCATGTATGTCGGGAGTGAAGTTGTGCATCATGCAGCCTATTGCGCACAGTTTGAGTCGTAACACGGCGTCCTGTGGCTGCACGAAAAGCATTATTCAACGTGGTGGCGTTGCTGTCAGGGTTCCTCCAAGCCATAATCCGTAGGTAGCGGCCATCCAATGCAGTAGTAGCCCTTGGGCGGCCTGAGCGAAGCAAGTCATCGACAGTTCCTATCTCTTTGAATCTTCTCCGTGTCCAAGCAACATCGCTTTGTTCACTCCGATATGCCTGGACACTTCCCTTGTTGAGAGCCCTTCCTGGCACAAAGTAACAATGCGGATGCGATCGAACAGTGGTATTGACCATCTGGGCATATTGAACTATTGACAACACGAGCCGTGTACCTCCTTCCTGGTGGAATGACTAGAACTGATCGGCTGTCTAATATGCTCTGCTCATGCAGGGTTGTTTACATCTTTGGGGGGCGGGGGGTTTAGTGACATCTCTGAACAGTCAAAGGGACTGTTTCTGTGATACAATTTCCACAATCAACGTCTATGTTCAGGAGTTCTGGGAACAGGGGTGATGCAAAACTTTTTTTGATATATACAGGGTGAGTCACCTAACATTACCGCTGGATATATTTTGTAAATCACATCAAATACTGACGAACCGATTCCACAGACCGAACGTGAGGAGAGGGGCTAGTGTAATTGTTTAATACAAACCATACAAAAATGCACGAAATATGTTTTTTAACACAAACCTACGTTTTTTTTAATGAAACCACGTTAGTTTTGTTAGCACAGCTGAACATATAAACAAATACGTAATCAGTGCCGTTTGTTGCATTGTAAAATGTTAATTACATCCGGAGATATTGTAACCTAAAGTTGACGCTTGAGTACCACTCCTCCGCTGTTCGATCGTGTGTATCGGAGAGCACCGAATTACGTAGGGATCCAAAGGGAACGGTGATGGATCTTAGGTACAGAAGAGACTGGAACAGCACATTACGTCCACATGCTAACATCTTTCTATTGGTCTTTTTCATTGGCGCACATGTACATTACCATGAGGGGTGAGGTACACGCACACACGTGGTTTCCGTTTTCAATTACGGAGTGGAATAGAGTGTGTCCCGACATGTCAGGCCAATAGATGTTCAATGTGGTGGCCATCATTTGCTGCAATGCTATCTCTGGCGTAATGAATGTCGTACACGCCGCAGTACATCTGGTGTAATGTCGCCGCAGGCTGCCACAATACGTTGTTTCATATCCTCTGGGGTTGTAGGCATATCACGGTACACATTCTCCTTTAACGTACCCCACAGAAAGAAGTCCAGAGGTGTAAGATCAGGAGAACGGGCTGGCCATTTTATGCGTCCTCCACGTCCTATGAAACGCCCGTCGAACATCCTGTTAAGGGTCAGCCTAGTGTTAATTGCGGAATGTGCAGGTGCACCATCATGCTGATACCACATACGTCGACGCGTTTCCAGTGGAAAATTTTCGAGCAACATTGGTAGATCATTCTGTAGAAACGCGATGTATGTTGCAGCTGTTTGGGCCCCTGCAATGAAGTGAGGACAATGTTTCAAGCGTCAACTTTAGGTTACAATATCTCCAGATGTAATTAACATTTTACAATGCAACAAACGGCACTGATTACGTATTTTTTCGTATGTTCAGATGTGCTAACAAAACTAACGTGGTTCCATTTAAAAAAAACGTAGGTTTGTGTTAAAAAACATACTTCCGTGCATTTTTTATGGTTTGTATTAACCAATTACACTAGCCCCTCTCCTCACGTTCGGTCTGTGGAATCGATTCGTCAGTATTTGATGTGGTTTACGAAATATATCCAGCGGTAACGTTAGGTGACTCACCCGGTATATATATATATATATGTGTGTGTGTGTGTGTGTGTGTGTGTGTGTGTGTGTTTGTGGTGGTGTACAGTGCACCTACAAAGTTGAGAAGTGTGTTAAATATTCGGTGAAATATGAAGTTCTTCTAGGCAGCCAAGGGTGTTATAAAAACGCGCAGTATTTATGCTGGCACTACCAGCATAGGGAACAGATGATTATGAACCTGTCGGTTAGAAATCAGTAACGGCGATATTTGTTTCTGAGAAGTGCGGTTGTTGTTAGTTGCTGGTTGTCGATTATTACAAAAATAAACCTGAATTTCCACACAGCTGCGGTCTCAGCAGATTCGTCTTCAACAAAATATTGTTCTGAGAAATGATCTCTTCAGTAGTTAGAGATTCAGTACTGCAGCTGTACGAAAATGGAAGGAAAATCGAGAAAACATAAGAAAATGAAGAAAACGTAATAAAATTGGAATTTAGCGTCTCGATGACATCGGAGTCCATCAGAGAGTGAACACTACGACAGTTGCAGAAAAATGCTAGAATAATAGATTCATGCTTTTTCTGAGAGCACGTATATTGAGCAAGGTGGACGTGAACCTGAACACTGCTTCTCCGAATAGGAGGTGCATGGATGGAGCAAAATGCAGTCTCATTTTACGAGGTGAGAAACCTGAGTTGAAATTTGAATTACCGACGAAAGTAAAGAGGTATCTAGCAAATGACGTCTGAAGAAAGATCACACCTTTGTGAATTCCGTCATGCTTAAGAAATGAAGTGTAGTTTGGTGTGTTCTTCTTTTTCAGTCCACAATACTCTTTAAGATCTATGATAGGCAAATGAAACACGTAGCTATGTATGGGTCGAAAATCTGTAAAAAACGGAATATTTCCAGACACGAAAAATATGTAAGTAAAATGAAATGAGAAACACAAAAAACATAAATGGGGGCAGCTGTGTGAGAATTAGCCAACCGATCGTGCCCAGTACAAGCTCCAGTATTCATAGGTTCCACATCTCGCTCGCTACAGCCTGTGGGTATTCGCGAGTGGGCACGGTTGAAGCACTTGAGAATACCGTTTTAACCTCTAAAATTATGTTCTCGGTTAGAAGTTTCCCTGCTTGTGCTTTTAAGAGCAGCATATAAAATTGAAGTAAAATGGAAGTTACACTTTTATCAATGTGAAAGTTACATTACTTGCATGTCCAGCATTTACAGGACCTGCAGACCACGCCCTGCTTTCACGAACTGCATCCATTCCCTGTGTTGTGCTCGGTTTTTTCAGGTGTCTTCAGTCCCCATGGCTGCCAGGTCGCCCATCCAGCGTTGCCTTGTTTGTCCTATGGGGCATCTGGTTTTGGTTTCCTCCCTCAAGTGCTCTCTGCACCTGTCTTTCTTCTGGCATATGGCCTACATGGCATTTCCACTGGATATTTTGATCTTCAGTTTCCGTGGGACTGTTGATTATTCCATCAATAGATAGATTCCCTAATTTTCTTCCTCCTCTTCCATTCTCCTTTACCTAAGATCGGTCCCCATATCTTCCTCATTCCTTTTCTTTCAGATGTTAGCAATTTTTCCTTTCTTCGTTTAATCGCGCTCTAAGTTTTTGAACTCTACATGACTGTTGGATATATCACTGATTTATATATTCTAATCTTAGAATTCGATGGTATTGATTCTGAGCCGAGCGTCTCCCTGAGGGAATACATACATTTCATTCCCATGGTTATTCTTTCCTTGATGTCCATTCCTATGCTGTTGTCATTGGTAAGCCAACATCCCAAGTATTTGAACTGGTCAACTTTCCTGAACCTCATGCCATTTATCTTAAGAAATTCTTCCTGCGTCTCCTTCCTAACTGCATGAATTCCTTTTTGTCTTAATTCAACTTGAGCCCAATCTTCTGTGCCTAGTTTTAGTCTATTTTCTGTTTCATTTCCTTCAACTCACGGTTTGATTCACTGAAATTACTATCCATCGATACTCCAGACTACATTCCCTTTCTTACATTCTCTAATATGACACTGAAAAACAGCACGAGCAAGTATCCTCTTATCTGGGAGCTGTCTCAAGTTTGAATTTTTCTAATATGACCCATCTGAAACACACTCCTGCCCTTGACCTATCCATGCAAGTTTGCACCATTCCTACTAGTTTCTCAGGAGTTTTGAAGTCACACAGTGCATTATATAGGCGTGAAAGTTACACAATGGAATATTAGAATTCTGATTATTACCAGTAAGGGGTGATTTTTCACGAGCCGATTCAGCATCAACACTCATCCAGGTAAAAATATTCTCTACAAAAGAAATCGAAGTAGTGCTTGACGATGCTCAAGAAATGACAGAGAGTACTTCTGACAAGATTTAACACTGTAAAGAGGAAATAACCCGCCTGCTTACGATCATGAGACAAGTTACTGAGTCGCACAGAAGATAATACATCTTTTCATGATAATAACTCGTTAAAAAAAAAAAAAAAAAAGAAAACTGACTGCGCAAACGCCTTTTCTGTGCCTGTTTTAAGCTGTTCTCGCTACTCGACTCACCTGCTACCAGTGTAGCTGCAACAATCTCACCAACGACCAGCAACTGAAATAAAAAGTAGCAGCATGTATGCCTGGACACGTCAGTTGTATTCTCCAGTAGCTCGCAGACCAGTCTCTGGAAAATGAGTCAATTTCTTCGTTAACCGAAATAAATACTTAACAGCTATTAAAGATATTTCAAAAGGGATAAACTTCTTGGTTGAATGATAAGCCGGATTGTTAAGAAGAACTGGCGTTGCTGACACAGACAGAATGTGCGTAATATCAGCGTAATTAGTAAATAACCCCCCCATGAACCATGGACCTTGCAGTTGGTGGGGAGGCTTGTGTGCCTCAGCGATACAGATAGCCGTACCGTAGGTACAACCACAACGGAGGGGTATCTGTTGAGAGGCCAGACAAACGTGTGGTTCCTGAAGAGGGGCAGCAGCCTTTTCAGTAGTTGCAAGGGCAACAGTCTGGATGATTGACTGATCTGGCCTTGTAATAATAACCAAAACGGCCTTGCTGTGCTGGTACTGCGAGCGGCTGAAAGCAAGGGGAAACTACGGCCGTAATTTTTCCTGAGGGCATGCAGCTTTACTGTATGATTAAATGATGATGGCGTCCTCTTGGGTAAAATATTCCGGAGGTAAAATAGTCCCCCATTCGGACCTCCGGGCGGGGACTACTCAAGAGGATGTCGTTATCAGGAGAAAGAAAACTGGCGTTCTACGGAGGGGAGCGTGGAATGTCAGATCCCTTAATCGGGCAGGTAGGTTAGAAAATTTAAAAAGGGAAATGGATAGGTTAAAGTTAGATATAGTGGGAATTAGTGAAGTTCGGTGGCAGGAGGAACAAGACTTCTGGTCAGGTGACTACAGGGTTATAAACACAAAGTCAAATAGGAGTAATGCAGGAGTAGGTTTAATAATGAATAGGAAAATAGGAATGCGGGTAAGCTACTACAAACAGCATAGTGAACGCATTATTGTGGCCAAGATAGATACGAAGCCCACACCTACTACAGTAGTACAAGTTTATATGCCAACTAGCTCTGCAGATGACGAAGAAATTGAAGAAATGTATGATGAAATAAAAGAAATTATTCAGATAGTGAAGGGAGACGAAAATTTAATAGTCATGGGTGACTGGAATTCGAGTGTAGGAAAAGGGAGAGAAGGAAACGTAGTAGGTGAATATGGATTGGGGGTAAGAAATGAAAGAGGAAGCCGCCTGGTAGAATTTTGCACAGAGCACAACTTAATCATAGCTAACACTTGGTTTAAGAATCATGATAGAAGGTTGTATACATGGAAGAACCCTGGAAATACTAAAAGGTATCAGATACATTATATAATGGTAAGACAGAGATTTAGGAACCAGGTTTTAAATTGTAGGACATTTCCAGGGGCAGATGTGGACTCTGACCACAATTTATTGGTTATGACTTGTAGATTAAAACTGAAGAAACTGCAAAAAGGTGGGAATTTAAGGAGATGGGACCTGGATAAACTGAAAGAACCAGAGGTTGTAGAGAGTTTCAGGGAGAGCGTAAGGGAACAATTGACAGGAATGGGGGAAAGAAATACAGTAGAAGAAGAATGGGTAGCTCTGAGGGATGAAGTAGTGAAGGCAGCAGAGGATCAAGTAGGTAAAAAGACGAGGGCTAGTAGAAATCCTTGGGTAACAGAAGAAATATTGAATTTAATTGATGAAAGGAGAAAATATAAAAATGCAGTAAGTGAAGCAGGCAAAAAGGAATACAAACGTCTCAAAAATGAGATCGACAGGAAGTGCAAAATGGCTAAGCAGGCATGGCTAGAGGACAAATGTAAGGATGTGGAGGCTTATCTCACTAGGGGTAAGATAGATACTGCCTACAGGAAAATTAAAGAGACCTTTGGAGATAAGAGAACCACTTGTATGAACATCAAGAGCTGAGATGGAAACCCAGTTCTAAGCAAAGAAGGGAAAGCAGAAAGGTGGAAGGAGTATATAGAGGGTCTATACAAGGGCGATGCACTTGAGGACAATATTATGGAAATGGAAGAGGATGTAGATGAAGATGAAATGGGAGATACGATACTGCGTGAAGAGTTTGACAGAGCACTGAAAGACCTGAGTCGAAACAAGGCCCCCGGAGTAGACAACATTCCATTGGAACTACTGACGGCCTTGGGAGAGCCAGTCCTGACAAAACTCTACCATCTGGTGAGCAAGATGTATGAAACAGGCGAAATACCCTCAGACTTCAAGAAGAATATAATAATTCCAATCCCAAAGAAAGCAGGTGTGGACAGATGTGAAAATTACCGAACAATCAGTTTAATAAGCCACAGCTGCAAAATACTAACACGAATTCTTTACAGACGAATGGAAAAACTAGTAGAAGCCGACCTCGGGGAAGATCAGTTTGGATTCCGTAGAAATACTGGAACACGTGAGGCAATACTGACCTTACGACTTATCTTAGAAGAAAGATTAAGGAAAGGCAAACCTACGTTCCTAGCATTTGTAGACTTAGAGAAAGCTTTTGACAATGCTGACTGGAGTACTCTCTTTCAAATTCTAAAGGTGGCAGGGGTAAAATACAGGGAGCGAAAGGCTATTTACAATTTGTATAGAAACCAGATGGCAGTTATAAGAGTCGAGGGGCATGAAAGAGAAGCAGTGGTTGGGAAGGGAGTAAGACAGAGTTGTAGCCTCTCCCCGATGCTATTCAATCTGTATATTGAGCAAGCAGTAAAGGAAACAAAAGAAAAATTTGGAGTAGGTATTAAAATTCATGGAGAAGAAATAAAAACGTTGAGGTTCGCCGATGACATTGTAATTCTATCAGAGACAGCAAAGGACTTGGAAGAGCAGTTGAACGGAATGGATAGTGTCTTGAAGGGAGGATATAAGATGAACATCAACAAAAGCAAAACGAGGATAATGGAATGTAGTCGAATTAAGTCGGGTGATGTTGAGGGTATTAGATTAGGAAATGAGACACTTAAAGTAGTAAAGGAGTTTTGCTATTTGGGGAGCAAAATAACTGATGATGGTCGAAGTAGAGAGGATATAAAATGTAGACTGGCAATGGGAAGGAAAGCGTTTCTGAAGAAGAGAAATTTGTTAACATCGAGTATAGATTTAAGTGTCAGGAAGTCATTTCTGAAAGTATTTGTATGGAGTGTAGCCATGTATGGAAGCGAAACATGGACGGTAAATAGTTTGGACAAGAAGACAATAGAAGCTTTCGAAATGTGGTGCTACAGAAGAATGCTGAAGATTAGATGGGTAGATCACATAACTAATGAGGAAGTATTGAATAGGATTGGGGAGAAGAGAAGTTTGTGGCACAACTTGACCAGAAGAAGGGATCGGTTGGTAGGACATGTTCTGAGGCATCAAGGGATCACCAATTTGGTATTAGAGGGCAGCGTGGAGGGTAAAAATCGTAGGGGGAGACCAAGAGATGAATACAGTAAGCAGATTCAGAAAGATGTAGGTTGCAGTAGGTACTGGGAGATGAAGAAGCTTGCACAGGATAGAGTAGCATGGAGAGCTGCATCAAACCAGTCTCAGGACTGAAGACCACAACAACAACATAGTTTAAACGGCGTAATTTCACAAAATGACTAGTTTGAATGAATGATAGCATTACGGAAATATGTTCACGACAAAATCTTAATGCCGCCTGGAGATATGGAATTCCCTGCGGCCTCATTCACCCATAGACTGAAAAGCCACCGAAACAGCTCACTGATTGTCAGTTAGCTATTCTCAGATAAATCCAGCCTTACGGAGAAAGAGCATCTATTGTACGAAAGAATTCATTTCCCACAAGTCTGAAATAAGGAAGTCGACCATACAAAGACTCAGTGAAAAGCTGCATACAAGCCATCGGACGCATAAATTTCGCATTCACAAGCTCTTCTCATCTCCAAAATAATTAGAGCAGATGTCACCTGCCTAAGATGTTCGCACAGAGCTCATACTTCAGTTAGTTTCGACAGTGTGTCAGTGTACGTCGTTCGTTACCGCCAGTTGGAGCGTTTCAGGCCATCGTTGGTTATCTCTGGCAGACGTCTCGTTATGGCATACATCACGATTACTGTACTAGCTATTACCTGTAGCTGCGCTTGGGTATCAGTAGGTTTGTTGTGATGAGTAATGGTGAGTAAGTAAGCTACTGTACACGCAATAACATTAGCTACACTCACGTGTCTGCCTGTCAGGGTAAGCATAGCTTATGATGTTTGTCCTGTTCACCCCCCCCCCCGCCCCCCCCCCCCTCCGTCTCCACGCCCTCCTCCAACGCACGCGGCGTTGTTGCCAAGATGTGTGTGCGTCTGTACTTCGTGATGTTGAAGTAGCTGTACAGTATACAACAATAATGCAACAAATAGTGCGGGGATATGGATTAAGCACGTTCAAGGTTGTAGAAGCATTGTGTTCATTACTTTGAATAACATCACGTAGCACATATCCACCAATAAAAGAATTTTCACAAGTATAATAAAGGTTAAAAGTCAAAGAGTAAATTGCTTTTTTGAAGAGTAAATATTTTTCCTTAATTCAAGCAGTATTCTTCAAATCAATAAGTATCTTTTACTACAAACTTTTTGAAGTAGACAGTGTTCCTCCTCAGGTTTCAAGCTATCTTCATACCAAATTTCATCAAAATCGGTTCACCTTATCAGTAGTGAAAATGTGCAACAGGCAGTTACTTTCGCATTTAAATATTAGTATGTATTAAACTATGAATTACAATAACTTTTTTTCGTGACCCTACTTTGATGAACTAAAACCTCAAAGTACGCTTAAGTTACCTACGAAAAGTTCATGAAAATTCGTTGGAGAAGTGTATGCAAACCGACAAACAAACAAGAAAGTTTTACGAATTTATTATTACTATAGGTTACTAACCCGGAACGTAGTCCTAGTTGCATATTGCCTACCTAATGCCCTCCAGGTTTGAAAAAAAAAATCATTTTCAGTACCTAGGCCCGGATCAAGCAGGGGGTGGGGGAGGAGCAAACCGGGGTATCTGCCCTGGGTGGCAATTACAGGAGGCGCCAAATTTATACTCTTGCAGAAAAAAAACCTAATTTCACAAAGCGCCTAGTCTCCAGCGAAAGTTGGTCTATCGATTATTCATATGATTTTGAAACGCATACCAATTGGGTTTTGAAAATTTTTGAACGTATTCTAATTTGATTTCTGAACGAATCGTAAATAGATTTTTGAATGCGTGCATAGTCTACGTGATGTGTCTGCTAGGGGAATCCCCGTCGTACCTGTAAGTAGAAATTCTCCCGCAGACGAAAGGGGGTGGGGCTATACGAGCTGAGGCAAATAAACTCAAACGGATGAATGCCGATAGCTGATTCTTTGTGTGGTTGATTGCGAGTGCGAATGATAAGCGTTGTTATAATTACTAGTGAAATCCATAGATTTAGACTACTGAAGTGGAAATAAACTACTAACAGGAATAACAGGTAAGAAAGATTATATATTATCTTCTCGGTGTATCCAAGAAAATTAAATTTTCACAGATAATTTTTGCCAGATCGTTACACTACGAGTTCTACAGTCCCCCATTAGCAGCAGCTTTAAGTTGTATTCTCGGAATAGCGTGGAAAACGCGTTGTATGAACACGAATTGACGCTTAACCGGCGAATAACGTCGGATAACTGTACCTGTGATTATGCCGGATCAGTAAGTTCACCAGAGAATAAGTTTGGACAATGGCAGAAATAGTTATAGGATTAGTGATAACAAGATCGTTTCTTAGAACGAGGAGGGAGGAGAAAGGGGAAAGAATATGACCATTCCAAATGTATACAAAAATTTCTTACTACTACATACTTTCCGATCTCATGATTGAGAAACTGGAGCGTATGAATGAAATGTGAAGCTATTTCCTAACATAAAAATTTTTGCTTTTAGTAGGCTTAATAGGCATTTGATATTGGTACCTCTTGAATTATGTTCTGTCGTTTTATTTATGTCATTGAGATAGATAAAAATGAAGATTTGTGCCAAAACAGTCTCGCCAAATAATGGCATGTGTTATAGTTGATGCAATATTGGAAAGGCCTATTTCGTTTTACCTAGCAGACAGTGACAAAATAGACGTAATCAGATCGAGTAACCACACCAGTCTTGTGTACTACTCGTATTAACAGCCTTTTCGGTATTAGGCAACGACATTTTGATATTTCGTGCTGCAAAACGTTTGGCGAACATTGATAAGACAATAGAGTCTTTCGCAGAAAGGAAAGCACGCCGTTTAAAACTGTAGCAAGATTAGAGAGAAAAGAATGCTGGGACCTAAGGGTTGAAGAAATGTTTACTGACTTGCTTGTCTCTTGTCTGTACGCGTTTCATGCGTCCTACATTTAATTCTATGTCACATAAAAGAGAAAGTTATTAGCTAATAGGCAATAAAGAGTGCAAATTTTCTGGGTAGTTCTTATTCTCCCGCTCACAAATAATCCCACCCAGTATTAATTGTGACATTTTTAAGGAAGGGAGGATGTCACAACGGCTGACTGGGAGCAGGAGAGTCACCAGAGGACATTTTAATTTCTACTGCCCGGATTATAGGTTCGACAGCTTCCATTACAAAAGATACACATTTGAATTACACAGATCGAATTATAGTTACGTGCGATAGAAGAATGATTTGTAAAGAGGCGTGGCACTGAACTTTGGCACATTTTAGACCGAATAACATACCTTATATTTCTTCGAACATAATCTTTTATACATCAAACTCCTCAGAAAGATGAGCGCTAGAAAATATGGATATTTTTGAAAAATCGATTTTTTTTAAATTTTTGACATGCTATGTTAAACGCTCCGGGGGGGGGGGAGGAGGGGGGGGGGGTAAGGTAATGATGCCCAAGCCATGTTTTAAAAGCAGCTCTGTAATCCTGGGATTGAACAGGAAAGAAATCAATCTCATGACTGGACTGATGACCGGCCACGGGAACTTCAAGGAATGCCTACACACAGTGGGCACAGTGGGTATAACGGAAGAGGACCCTAAATGTAGGATCTGTGATGAGGGTGAAGAAACTGCATCACGCCTAATCCTTGAATGCATGGTATTGGAGAGTAAAAGATACAGAATCTTCGGGACAACTAGACCTGAAGAAATTGTGTCTAACAAAAAAGTGGTAGAGGGGCTCCTTGCACTATTTAAGGGCACTTGTTGGCTTTACTGGACATACGGGTAGCGATACCGTACAATAAACCTAGTTTCGGTGCGGGCAGTGGCGGGTTAGACCTAAGCTGTTTTAGCTCTCCTGTGAAAATCAAACCGAATCAAATTAAGGGGTTTGCTGGTGTAGAACTTAAGTGTGCGAGCTTTGATCCATCCCCTACCCATATATGATGCTCTTCCTGTATCTGTCGTGTATGGGGTATATACAAATTTTACCGTGTTAATGGAAATGTAGTACTTTTCCACAGTCTGGAGGAGGGAGTACGGCGTTTTGGAACATCCTGCCAGATAAAAAGAAAATCCTTGGGCAGCTTAATCAGTTGCAACGCTACTTATGGAAGAAAAGATTCCTGTCCCTGTAATTTTCTGCCGGGAAGTTCCCTAACAAAACTGTTCCGAATGTTTAATACTGCAAATATTCGTTTTTAACTGAAAATTTGCTACTACCATTTCACACATCCGTTATATAATAATCAACATTACAGAAAGAGGCGTGCTTGTGCATGTGCTTGTATGGGTGTGTGTGTGTGTGTGTGTGTGTGTGTGTGTGTGTATTTGGAGAAAGAGAGGTAGAGGGGAGGGGGAGGGAGGAAGATGGACACACAGACAGAGTGTCCGTACTGTAGTGGTAGCGGATGCTGAGTGGAGAATGAGACTGCAGACAGGTTGCGGACGGGACAAGGGAGTTTACACAGGAACGGTACAAGCGTGGAAAAAGTAATAGAAAAAGGAGACAGACGCGGCAGCGCAGCAGCTGTTGGCGCCAGCACCGGCGACTGTCAGTTGTTAAGCGCATGCTTTACGCGTAAGCGCAACGCGAGTGCGGCATCGCACGGTCCCCCCCAAGGCCGGCAGCGGCGGGGCGCCTCGCCCGCACTTGGATGACTGCTTTCCCCGCGCTGCTCGTCTCCGTACTGCGGCTCGGCGACATCTTTCCGACTATCACCATCAACTCTGAAAAGACGCAGGCTATGCAGATTACCCGCAGGCTCGGAAGCCGCGAACCTCCTCAACGTCCCCCCCTCCACCTTCACCCAAATGGAACCCAACTCCCCTGGAGCAGAACCGCCAAGTACCTTGACGTAACCTTGGACTCTCGTCTTACGTGGAAACCCCACATAGACGAGGTCCACAGGAAGGTCTGCGTCAGAATGTCCATCCTATACCCTATTCTGAACTCAACCAGCTCCCTTACCTGCCCAGCAGCAGTAAATATGTACCAGGACCTGATCCGGCCAGTAATGGAATATGCGTGCCCTGTCTGGGGATACGCGGCAAAGCAGCACCTGGACAAACTCCAGAGGCTGCAGAACCGCGCCCTCAGGAGGGCACTGCATTTACCTCTTGGATTCCCCAGAGATGATCTGCACGCCGGCAGCCGAAATCCCACTCCTGAGAGAGCGTTTCTAAGATCTGGCAAGGGCCTTCTTCCAGATCAGGAAACGCCCTCATCCACTCCCTAGGTCGGTATGACATGTCCCGCGACAAGAACAAGCGCCCTATGACGATATTCGACGAGTAAGTCGAAGAGAAAATCCCAGTACCAAATCCCAAATCCTGCTCCTTCCCACATAACACCAAACATCTCGCCAACCTCAGGCAAATACCAGACACATGCAGATCAGTCATCACATATCACAGACACCAAAAAGTCCAGAAAGAATCATACACACACGTACACAGGGGAGTAAAAGCCGAAAGGCTAGCCATTTTCTATCAATATACAGTAGTTGAAAGTCTGAAGACGCTCATCTGAAGATCGAAGCTGGTCATTTTTTAATAAAGGTGCCTCGCGACCTAGACTGTTACATAAGTAATTTAAAATATTACTTTGTGATCGTTGACTTTCTCCAGCAATGTTTCCAAAAATATATATATTCTTTTATATAAACAGGATGGATCAGCTGCCCCTACCACTGGATTTTATGCAGCCTGTAATGCCTTCATATGCCATGTGCAGCATTTTCATATCGCTACATGCAAACTATCAGTCTTACAGGACCTTTTTGTAGGAAATTTACTGTTGTTAAATATTATACTGGGTTACATTTCCGTCGGAGGCCACAGTCTTCGAGTTATACAAGAAAAACGCGTTTGAAGGTCGCTTCTGTGCGTTTATCTTTAATAATTCGAAGACTACCGAGTCCAGCGAAAACGCATTCCGGTAAAAAATTTAACTGTTTTAAATTTTATACGAAAAGGTTCCGCTCATTTTTTTTCTGTCGGACTAGTATTTTGCGCTTTGTGAGCGAGAAAATACAAAAATCTTGCTCATGCAATTCGAAGGTGTTGCTGTTAATTTTTTTAACTGAAGATATTAAAATATCTCGAAAACTGCAGATCGGAACAAAAAAAAGTTACAATTCCAATTTGTTTGTCTCGGAGGGGGGTATTCAACGACGCCCACTCGATCCGCCTGGGCACCCCGTGCGTTGTCGGCGGGGGGCAATTTTGGAAACTTCAATGAGAACCCCCGCTTTTTTACTGCAGATTACAATTCTACGAAAATATCCACAAACGTTCTCTCTGAAGCATCTTCTTCGTTTCGGCACAGATGATGCTGTAATCCGAGGAAGAGTAATGGTTACACAATCGTAATTTACAACATGCTACTGAATAATTCTTGAATATCCTATGGCACGTGGGATCCCTACCTCAATGCAGCGAGGATAGGATAGGCCAGCATTTCATAACTTCCAGTTGGAAACCCCATTCGCAACGTTGTAGTCCTCTGACATATCGAATAGGGGATCGTGGCCATTCAGTGAACTACGACGTATCATAACACGCAGTACGCTGCCACCGGTGTTCACGTATTGTGCGGACTTAGAACAGATAGCGGCTGTAAACATTACAATACTTGCGTGGTGATTACTACCTGCACACCTACCTATTATTTGGAGAACAGACGAGCAAGTTGACGGTGAATATTGCAACCACAGAAGAAAAAAACTAAAATGTTCCTGATTTACGGAGAATGTAGGGGAAATGTTGAGGCTGCCGTTGCCTTGTATGCCGAGCGTTTTCCAGAGAGAGCTTGCTCTCGTTCGTTCTTTTACAAGGTTGCGAACGCCTCTACGTCCGATGGCAGCGTACAGACCGGCGAAAGGAAACGAAGCTAATGTAATAGCTAAACTAGCAACATCGTACCACAACTCACGGGTAAGCGCCCGGGAATTACACCGCGATTCCGGTATGTCCATAGGCAGTATTTTCGCAACACTGAATCGTCATAAGTATCATCCAGACCACGTGTTACTGCATCAAGGTCTTAATGGCGCCGATTTCATAGTGTTTTGTGAATGGGCACGTCAACAAATGCCAGCGACCCCAAAGTAATTTGCTGAGGTACTTCCTACCGATGCGTCTACGTTCACATACCATGGTAGCGTTAACCGGCATAACGTGCATTACTGCAGTGTAGACAATTCCCATTGATTACAGCAAGTTGAGCTGAATGTCCTTGGTCAGTTAACGTATGGTGTGGCATCATGAGGAACAATCTCATTGGTCCGTCTATTACTGACGGCACGTTGAATGGACGCAAATATCGAACGTTTTTGGAACAGAAACTACCGGAACTACTGCAGGACATTGCCCTGGACATTGCCTTGCGCACATTTAATAATGTATGTTAATTGTAATTTAATTTGTTCAAAAAATGCCCCAATCATAATTTTTATAAAATAAAGTAACTCTTTAAAAAAAATGAAAATGAAAATGAGCCAAGTGTAACCTCGCCACAAAAAATAATAATTAAATGAATTTTTCTAATATTGTAACCTCTGAACAAAATTGGCTCCCATTTATAGTCTGTGCGCAGAAATGCATTCACATTTAATGTTCCCACAAAATTCTTTTCTCATTTAATGTCAATTTCGAAACAGAAAAATTCCTAAACACCAAAAATAATATAAAAGTTTAGTAACCTGATAAATTTTATGAGGACAGCAGCGCTGCCCTTCGGCCCTGTATTCTGAATAAAAAAGCAAAAAATTCTTACCTCAATAAAAACTGCAATTATATCTGCTCTTAATTAGATATTTTTCGACACAGCTTCATGCAATGCTGGCGTATATATCTACTCTGTAGGAATCAGCATGGGTTTCGAAAAAGACGGTCATGTGAAACCCAGCTCGCGCTATTCGTCCACGAGACTCAGAGGGCCATAGACACGGGTTCACAGGTAGATGCCGTGTTTCTTGACTTCCGCAAGGCGTTCGACACAGTTCCCCACAATCGTTTAATGAACAAAGTAAGAGGATATGGACTATCAGACCAATTGTGTGATTGGATTGAGGAGTTCCTAGATAACAGGACGCAGCATGTCATTCTCAATGGAGAGAAGTATTCCGAAGTAAGAGTGATTTCAGGTGTGCCGCAGGGGAGTGTCATAGGACCGTTGCTATTCACAATATACATAAATGACCTGGTGGATGACATCGGAAGTTCACTGAGGCTTTTTGCAGATGATGCTGTGGTGTATCGAGAGGTTGTTACAATGGAAAATTGTACTGAAATGAAGGAGGATCTGCAGCGAATTGACGCATGGTGCAGGGAATGGCAATTGAATCTCAATGTAGACAAGTGTAATGTGCTGCGAGTACACAGAAAGATAGATCCTTTATCATTTAGCTACAAAATAGCAGGTCAGCAAATGGAAGCAGTTAATACCATAAATTATCTGGGAGTACGCATTAGGAGTGATTTAAAATGGAATGATCATATAATGTTGATCGTTGGTAAAGCAGATGCCAGACTGAGATTCATTGGAAGAATCCTAAGGAAATGCAATCCGAAAACAAAGGAAGTAGGTTACAGTACGCTTGTTCGCCCACTGCTTGAATACTGCTCAGCAGTGTGGGATCCGTACCAGATAGGGTTGATAGAAGAGATAGAGAAGATCCAACGGAGAGCAGCGCGCTTCGTTACAGGATCATTTAGTAATCGCGAAAGCGTTACGGAGATGATAGATAAACTCCAGTGGAAGACTCTGCAGGAGAGACGCTCAGTAGCTCGGTACGGGCTTTTGTCAAAGTTTCGAGAACATACCTTCACCGAAGAGTCAAGCAGTATATTGCTCCCTCCTACGTATATCTCGCGAAGAGACCATGAGGATAAAATCAGAGAGATTAGAGCCCACACAGAGGCATACCGACAATCCTTCTTTCCACGAACAATACGAGACTGGAATAGAAGGGAGAACCGATAGAGGTACTGAAGGTACCCTCCGCCACACACCGTCAGGTGGCTTGCGGAGTATGGATGTAGATGTAGATTACTTTGAACAGGAGTAATGATATTCTATTTCCTTGCCTGATTCCTATTTTAATTAAATTAAGCAACATTGATTTCATATTTGATTAAATATTACACGAAACTAATTTAAGAAAAAATTATAGTCATCGAATGAATAAATAAGTTTACTATTACCAGTCGCTCTTTAATTATATCCACAACGCGTTCAAAGGTTTCAGTCTCCATCATCAGGTGGATTTACGTGTGTTATGCCTGTGGTACGATTTTGGGTAAATTTGTGGCACTGTCTCTATTGATCACAGGCTCCTCTCTCTGTCGTAACACATCACATATATTTTACTGTTAAAAACAGTCTTGATCACGATTTATTTATTAAGGTGACCGGTTTCGACCACTACTGTGGTCATCTTCAGACCACTGAGTAGGAGCCTCTTTCAGCTGGAGAATCACTAGTGATTCTCCAGCTGAGCCTCTAATGCTAGGAGGGGGAGTTAGCCATTGCACCACCTCACTCAGTCCCCGTGGAGACGGAAACTGGTTCACTCGGATGACGTATTTAATAAATAAATAAATCGTGATCAAGACTTTTTAATAGTAAATATTTGTAACACATTGATTACTGCCACTCCCATAATGTATTCAAAGGTAACATCACATATAAACTGACATATTTTGTAAACAATGATGATTTACAAAATATGACAGTTTACATGCGACGTATTCTGAAAGCGAAAGGAGCCTGTGACCACTGGAGACAGTACCACAAGTTGACCCACAATCCTAACACCATACATACATATATTTCGTACTAACACATATAAGTCTACCTGATGATGGAGGTTTAAACCTTCGACACATGTTGTGGACATAAAAAGGCAGAGACTGGTAAGAGTAAACTTGTTGTTTCATTCGATATCAATAACAGTCACTGTAAAGCCTAACCTTAAACTAGCGCAAGTTAAAATTCTAGGTAAAAAGTAGTCTGGCTGGGCAGCCTGAATAGCATGCATCTGACAGGGACACCACTCAACTACCGTCCTCCGGAGCTTCGAAAGAGATTGGGGTGGTCGCATAACGCTGACAGAGGCCGTGTGTGCCCGCAGAGGACAAAAAACGCTGCATCGAAGATGGTCAGATTGGAGTAACTCGTCGGCTGCTCTGAAGGCCCCTTCCCTTATTAAACGCAGAGTGGCGGACCCGTTCCCCGCGACTGTCGGGCAGATGTCCGCCGTCGCGTGTCTCTGGCGGCAAATCCGCGGACGCGCCCCTCCCCCCTCCCCCGCCTCCTTTTGTCTGGTTTGGGCTGAGCTGCCCGCCGCGGCCTTATACAGCACCGCACGTCCGGCTCATCTGCGATGCCCATTTTCAGACACATGCCGCACCAGACGCATCTCTGCCCTGTGTCAATCCGTCTGCTGCGTTACAAAGTATAACAATGGTCGGAGGGGCAGCAGTCTCCATTTCCATCGTCGACTTGCGGTTCCTTTATGAGGTGCCTGCGCCGAAGTGATCGAGCTGCTCTGAAAAGATATGTGATCAGTAACTGTCGCGATCTCTTTCTCTTTGTGTCTGCATATACACCAGACGTGTGTGCGTTACAGTTTAGCTCGAAATTGTATTGGCTGTAACAGCGGTTCCCAAACCAGGGGCCGCGACTCACTTGTGGACGGCGAACGGCGTGGCACTGGATGGTGACCGCTAGTCGAGAGTCGAAGATAAAAATTAACGGGAGCTTCAGGGCTTTCACTCGTTAGTTGACAGGTCAGCGAGTACAGAATCCAATAGGAGTTAAAATACCCTATATCAGCACTATTCTCATGTTGAAAGGTACTAATATCGTGTGGCACCAGGCGGCTAGAAGTAAACTCCCCTGCATACTGCTGTCTACAGATTGTTCGGAAATTCCGGTTACAGATCTCTAGGACTTGTAGACAGGAGTGGGTACATAATGTTTTGATGAGGAACCTATGTCCTGAATAGGACCCTTTCCGTTTTACGACGGTTTCAGTTCAAATGTGTAACGTGTCCACGTCTGCTGAGGGAAAGAGAAAAGTCTCAGTGCTGCTAGTCCTGGTATGCAATAGGCTATGGAGAGTGTGTACGAGAACATGCTTCGTGGATATAATGTCTGTAACAGTGTTGGCGGTCGCCACATGGAACCGTGTACTATTTTGTACGTATCGTTAAAACGTACCCTTTCAAAAATTATGAATGACTGTGCTTGTAAACTTCTACGTTATTTGATTTTCAAACAGCTGAGCAAAACTCAACGTACTCAAACAGTTTTCTCTTTACTTATGCTGATCATCACTAAACTGACCGACAGTATTTTTAGCGCAACGCAGTCTGACTTTCAATAATCCCTGCAAAAGAATGGCACTGACTAACAATAACCTATACCTTTCATGAATCACTTACCTTACAAAATCTTCGTTACTCGAACTACTGCAATACAGCGAGCGCCAATACTGCCAGCTAAATGAAAGATTCTGATTACTGAAGGCACTTACTACTGATAGACATAGTTAGCAAATGAAAGATTTTGATACAGAACAAACAATGTATTTACCTTAATAGCGTTCAAAAGTCATAATATTTATAATTGTGTGCCATCCAATTAAACAAATTTCCTCTTTCTGATGGACACACGTCCAGATCTTCCGTTCTCAAAACCCTGGCATCTCTCTCCCCACATCCACCACTGCTGACGACTCACCTCCAACTGCGCAATGCTACGCGCTGTTCCCATCCAACTGTCAAACACTACAATAACGAATATTCCAACAATGCCAGCCAGCCACAGACTGCACACAGCACAGTCAGTGATTTTCATACACAGCGCTACGTGGCGTTACCAACATAAAAACGTAAGCAGCCTACTTACACCGTATGCTACGCTCTTTTTCGTTTTGGATACGTAATGTTTAAGCCTTAATACAAAGAAAAGTACTGAAGCGATAAATTGATGTTTTCTTTGTCAATAACTGTATTGCGTCTCGCTTAATTCAATCCCTCAAATGTTCAAATGTGTGTGAAATCTTATGGGACTTAACTGCTAAGGTCATCAGTCCCTAAGCTTACGCACTACTTAACCTAAATATCCTAAGGACAAACACACACACCTACGCCCGAGGGAGGACGCGAACCTCCGCTGGGATCAGCCGCACAGTCCATGACTGCAGCGCCTCAGACTGCTCGGCTAGTTCCGCGTGGCTTCAGTCCTTCAAGCAGAAGTGGATGAGTTAAACATCTGAATTGAAACCGTCGTAGAACGGAAACGGTACGTTTCCGGACTTGGCTTCCTATTCAAAATATTATGTACCCGATCCCCTCTGCATATTCTAGAAGCTTGTAATGGGAATTTCCGAACACCTTGTAGAGCTAGCGCGCAGCCGTGGCTGTTATGGCTTCAACACATGCCACAATCTGATTATAATTTGTCGAATTAACTGTTCAGAAGAACGATTCGCTTGAATTAACTCATTCGTTATCCAGACACAAAATGAAAGAAGGATGAAATACTGGTGTTTTATGTCCCATCCACAGCTAAGATCTAGAGACGGAGCTATGCTTGGATTTCCTACTGCTGGAGGGCAAGGAAGGGGCCTTGACCCTTCTAGGAAACCAACACGGAATTTCTCTGGACTAATTCGGACGACTGCAGAAAACAGATGCCTGTATAGCCGGCCAGAAAGTGTACCTGAGCCTCTAATGCTAGGAGGGGGAGTTAGCCATTGCACCACCTCACTCAGTCCCCGTGGAGACGGAAACTGGTTCACTCGGATGACGTATTTAACGGTTATTTTCGGCGCCCTCAGTGTTCTTAGCTCTGCAGGGCAGGGAAGTTCATACGTTTTTGTTTTGTACAAGAGCATGTGGGAGCAATCATAATCAAATGTCAGCGATGGGCTCAAAAAGTGTAACAAGATTCCATCGACGTATTTCTAGACTTACATTATTTTCTGGAAATCAACGAAGTCGAAACTGATAAAACAACAGCGACAAATCTTGACCACCGGCATCAGGTAATTTAAAAATATATATGAGGTGTATTCAAGTTCTAAGGCCTCCGACTTTTTTTTTCCAGACTGGAAAGAGATAGAAAGATGCGCATTGTTTTAAAATGAGGCCGCGTTCATTGTCAATACGTCCCAGAGATGGCAGCACCGTACGGCAGATGGAATTTTACCGCCAGCGGCGAGAATGAGAACTGTTTTAAATACTTAAAATGGCGACGTTTTCCGTACTTGAACAGCATGCAATCATTCGTTTTCTGAATTTGCGTGGTGTGAAACCAATTGAAATTCATCGACAGTTGAAGGAGACATGTGGTGATGGAGCTATGGATGTGTCGAAAGTGCGTTCATGGGTGTGACAGTTTAATGAAGGCAGAACATCATGTGACAACAAACCGAAACAACCTCGGGCTCGCACAAGCCGGTCTGACGACATGATCGAGATAGTGGAGAGAATTGTTTAGGGGGATCGCCAAATGACTGTTGAACAGATCGCCTCCAGAGTTGGCATTTCTGTGGGTTCTGTGCACACAATCTTGCATGACGACCTGAAATTCGGAAAAGTGTCATCCAGGTGGGTGCCACAAATGCTGACGGATGACCACCGTGAGGCATGTTGCCAAGCAATGTTGACGCGCAATGACAGCATGAATGGGACTTTCTTTTCGTCGGTTGTGACAATGGATTAGACGTGGATGCCATTTTTCAATCCAGAAACAAAGCGCCAGTCAGCTCAATGAAGCACACAGATTCACCGCCACCAAAAAAATTTCGGGTAACTGCCAGTGCTGAAAAAATGATGGTGTCCATGTTCTGGGACAGCGAGGGCGTAATCCTTACCCATTGTGTTCCAAAGGGCACTACGGTAACAGGTGCATCCTACGAAAATTGCTTCCTGCACTGCAACAAAAACGTCCGGGAAGGGATGCGCGTGTGCTGTTTCACCAAGACAACGCACCCGCACATTGAGCTAACGTTACGCAACAGTTTCTTCATGATAACAACTTTGAAGTGATTCCTCATGCTCCCTACCCATCTGACCTGTCTCCTAGTGACTTTTGGCTTTTTCCAACAATGAAAGACACTCTCCGTGGCCGCACATTCACCAGCCATGCTGCTATGGCCTCAGCGATTTTCCAGTGGTCAAAACAGACTCCTAAAGAAGCCTTCGCCGCTGCCCTGGAATCATGGCGTCAGCGTTGTGAAAAATGTGTACGTCTGCAGGGCGATTACGTCGAGAAGTAACGCCAGTTTCATCAATTTCGGGTGAGTAGTTAATTAGAAAAAAAATCGGAGGCCTTAGAACTTGAATGCACCTCGTACATTTATTTTATACAAATATTTTAACGGGCCTCATTGTAAACCCTAATCTTCTCTAAACAGTAAATTTATCCAAAGGAGATACTTTGTCAAACAGTGTGATCTTCGAAACTGGATACTTCTCTTTATTTTATTCTTCATTCTAATGCATGAGAAATATACTATGTAAACTTACTAGAGTAAGTCCAATGGATCAGAAATCCGTTTCGCGAAGATTACTTTAAAAAAATTGATAAAGTCGTTAAGTGAAGAAGGGTTGCTAGTTGAACTATCATGTGACCAGACTTTAACACAGGTTTTTAAAACAACACCATTGGTCCCGTTCTAGATAAATGTTGGGCATGGGTATCTGGCAACTGCCAAAATTGCACTGAAACACAGCATGGGCTTTTCGATTACTTGCGTGAAAAAACTATATTGAAAATCCCATTGAGTTACTTCCAACATCGACCATTAGATTTAGAATTTTGACCTAGTTAGTTGAATACAATAAAAACTTTATAAAAATACAACTACATTTGAGTCCTTCTTCTACACTCTATAGTATGTTTTACTAATTAGGATTGCTGACATATGTGCATATGACATATTAATTTATACAGGGTGGTCCATTTATCGTGACTGGGCCAAATATCTCACGAAGTAAACATCAAACTAAAAAACTAAAAGAACGAAACTTGCCTAGCTTGAAAGGGGAAACCAGATGGCGTTATGGTTGGCCCGCTAGATGGCGCTGCCATACGTCAAACGGATATCAGCTGCGTTTTTTAAATAGGAACCCCCATTTTTATTACATATTCGCCTTTAATAGTCACAAACATATGTCTCACAATTTTAGACGAACAGTTGGTAACAGGTAGGTTTTTTAAATTAATATACAGAACGTAGGTACGTTTGAACATTTTATTTCGGTTGTTCCAATGTGATACATGTACCTTTGTGAACATCATTTCTGAGAACGCATACTGTTACAGCGTGATTACCTGTAAATACCACGTTAATGAAATAAATGCTCGAAATGATGTCCGTCAACCTCAATGCATTTGGCAGTGTGTGTAACGACATTCCTCTCAACAGCGAGTAGTTCACCTTCCGTAATGTTCGCACATACATTGACAATGCGCTGACATGTTGTCAGGCGTTGTCGGTGGATCACGATAGCAAATATCCTTCAACTTTCCCCACAGACAGAAATCCGGGGACGTCAGATTCGGTGAACGTGCGGGGCATGGTATGGTGCTTGGAAGACCAATTCACTTGTCATGAAATATGCTATTCAATACCGCTTCAACCGCACGCGAGCTATGTGCCGGACATCCATCATGTTGGAAGTACATCGCCATTCTGTTATGCAGTGAAACCTTCTTGTAGGAACATCGGTAGAACATTACGTAGGAAATCAGCAGACATTGCACCATTTAGATTGCCATCGATAAAATGGGGGCCAATTACCCTTTCTCCCATAATGCTGCACCATACATTAACCCGCCAAGGTCGCTGATGTTCCACTTTGTGGCGAAATAAATAAAAAAAAAACATTTGAATTTATTGTGTTTTTTAACTTTAGAATTTTTGAAATGCTTTTTTACGGATTGTATTGACCGGCTTGAATGCGGACAAATGCAGTGCTGCGTGAAATATGCCTGTAATATAATTTACCATTCCGATTAATTACATTTTGAATTCTACGTCATTGTTGATTTAATCAGAGTTCTCACCTTAGACGTAGAATTAGTCCTTCTGCCACAATATTAATTCATCAGTCGCCATCGAAGTTCTTCTCTTTGTTGACCGTGTGTATCTTCCTAAGTCGGCATCGGTTCACTTCATGAAGACGGTGGAAACCAAGGAATACAATGCTACGTTGCTTTAAATAATTTTCGTAACACTTCGATACTTCTCACTATTTTTTATTCACAAGACAATAAGACTTGCTCTGCTCGTCGCACAAACCATAATTACTAACAATATGGCTGCCTTTCCGCAGACACCAAAAATTACGTCCATCCTCCACGAGGCAACAATCGGAAGTGTCCCTTAGCTCCTTCTTGGAGTATGAAACAAAAGAGAATCCAATGTGAACATTACAAAGATTATAACCTACATGCCTCTCAATTTAATCTTTGGCGCAGCCTTTAAGGTATTGTATGTCTCTGCGTCGGAATGTGTCATTACAACTTGTCGCAACCATTGTGTATTTTGCGTTACCCAATAGTGCATATTATGCCGATTTACGTTACCGCTGTTGGTGAATGACAGTTCGCTGAATAGAACGCGTGCAAAAAATCTGTCACCGCCCCGTAATTTCTCTTATGCCCAGTGGGAGAACTGTACTCGACGATCAAAGTCGTCGCCATGCAATTCCTGGTCCATAGAAATATGGTACGGGTGCAATCGATGTTGTGTAACATTCTCAACACCGACGTTTTTGAGATTCCCTATTCTCGCGCAATTTGTCTGCTACTGATGTACAGATTAGCCACGACAGCAGCTAAAACACCTACTTGGACATCACCATTTGTTACAGGTCGTGGTTGACGTTTCACATGTGGCTGAACACTTCCTGTTTCCTTACATAACGTAACTACCCGGCGAAGTCCGGACACTTGGATGATGTCGTCCAGGATACCGAGCAGCATACATAGCACACGCCCGTTGGGCAATTTGATCACAATAGCCATACATCAACACGATATCGACCTTTTCCGCAATTGGTAAACGGTCCATTTTAACACGGGTAATATATCCGAAGTAAATATCGTCCGCACTGCCGCAATGTTACGTGATACCACGTACTTATACGTTTATGACTATTGCAGCACCATCTATCAGAAAGCGAAAAAAATGGTCCAACTAAAACATTCTACACGAATATGTAATAAAAAATGGGGGTTCCTATTTTTAAAAAAATTCAGTTGATATCCGTTTGACCCTATGGCAGCGCCATCTGGTTTCCCCCTTCAGGCTAGACAAGTGTCGTTCTTTGTAGTTTTTTCGTTTGATGTTTATTTCGTGAGATATTTGGCCCGGTCACAATCAATGGACCACCCTGTATTTTTACTTGTATATGTAGTCAGCGGTTCTCAAAGCTTTCTTTTTTATAAAATAGGTGATGTGCATAGCTAAAAAACTGCGAACCGCTGGGCTACAGAAATTTCTTCGATGTTCAGCATGACTAATCTTAGTTTCCAGATAATGATAATTCTCTGTATGTAAACGAATGCTGTGTTATCACATGTAATGTAAATTGGCGAGGTTGTTTAACAACAAACGGGGGAAAATAGCTTTCAGAACGGATAACAAACGGGTGCAGGGACTGAAGCATAAGATTTGCAAAGGGGACAACTGGATGGGTAAACTGGGGCTTCATGAAATCCTGCAGGTAAATTACATGTAGCTAGATTTCTGGAAAGCGTTTGACACCGTGCCCCACTGCAGACCGTTGACGAGACTCCGATCATATGGATTAGGTTCCAGGAAATGTGAGTTACACGAAAAAACTCATTACACTGTCCTCAACGGTGAGTGTTCATCAGAGACGTGCGATGGGACCGCTCTTATTTTCTGTGAACATAAATGATCTGCGAACAGGGTGTTCCATACTAATGACGCTGTGGTGGACGGGAAGGTGTGGTTCTTGAATGACCGCAGGGGGTTACAGGGTCACTAAGAATTTCTAGTTTCTGTAATGAATGGTGGCTTGTTCTAAATGTAGAAAGATATAAGTTAATGTGGATGATCTGAAAAAGAATCATGAAACATTCGCATACGCCAGGGGTTGGTAAACTACGGCCTGCAGGCCGTTTCCGGCCCATGACGTAAATTCATCCGGCCCTCCGACTGTACCTGAATTTGCTTGAGGTAACGTAATGAACACCAGACGTTACGATACAGTTCAGATTTAAGTATTATGTATATAGTAGTAGGAGATGACGGACGGAGCGAGGAGGACATCAAAAGCAGACTCGCTATGGCAGAAAAGGCATTTCTGGCCAAGAGAAGTCTACTAATATCAAATACCGGCCTTAATTTGAGGAAGAAATTTCTGAGGATGTACGTCTGGAGTACAGCATTGTATGGTAGTGAAACATGGACTGGTAAACTACGGCCTGCAGGCCGTTTCCGGCGCATGACGTAAATTCATCCGGCCCTCCGACTGTAGCTGAATTTGCTTGAGGTAACGTAATGAACACCAGACGTTACGATACAGTTCAGATTTAAGTATTATGTATATAGTAGTAGGAGATGACGGACGGAGCGAGGAGGACATCAAAAGCAGACTCGCTATGGCAGAAAAGGCATTTCTGGCCAAGAGAAGTCTACTAATATCAAATACCGGCCTTAATTTGAGGAAGAAATTTCTGAGGATGTACGTCTGGAGTACAGCATTGTATGGTAGTGAAACATGGACTGTGGGAAAACTGGAACAGGAGAGAATCGAAGCATTTGAGATGTGGTGCTATAGACGAATGTTGAAAATTAGGTGGACTGTAAGGTAAGGAATGAGGAGGTTCTACGCAGAATCGGAGAGGAAAGGAATATGTGGAAAACACTGATAAGGAGAAGGGACAGGATGATAGGACATCTGCTAAGACACGAGGGAATGACTTCCATGGCACTAAAGGGAGCTGTAGAGGGCAAAAACTGTAGAGGAAGACAGAATTGGAATACGTCAGGCAAATAATTGAGGACGTAGGTTGCAAGTGCTACTCTGAGATGAAGAGGTTAGCTCAGGAAAGGAATTCGTGGCGGGCCGCATCAAACCAGTCAGTAGACTGATGACCAAAAAAAATGTAGGAGACCTTCACACTTACAGAGACCTCCTGGCTGCTACGTGCCTCCAGTTTACTGTGTTCAATGATCAGGACTCAGTTGGAGGATTTTCAAACTCCGGGCGCTCTGTTCGTAAACCGTAACATAGACCAGGAAGCACTCTAGGGGAAATATTTAGATATTTCTTGTGTAATGAAACCACTCTGTTTCTACTGTGAACATCGTTCGGGGACATGCAGTCGATCGCAGACAGTTCCAGGCTTTTCTTGGCGATATTGATTCTGAATCCTGTGACTTGCCGTATCACACAACAGCGAGGTGGCTCGGCGGTGGTAAAATCCTGTTCCGTTTCTACAAGTTGCGAAACATAATAGATCTTCTTCTCACTGAGAAAGACAGGGCTGATCCATAACTGTGAGATCTCACCTGGCAGCCAGAGTCTTCAGTTTTAATAATCACGACCGACATGACTATACTGAAATTGAAACTTCAGAGAAAGAATAACCTCGTCTGCGATCTCTACAGTATCATCAACAGATTTTGGAGAAAACTGTCAATGTTTGTAGCACAACTAGAAGGAGAAAACTTTTCTCTTTTTGACCATTCCAAAGGGTATTGTGCTATAATCGCCGAAGATGTCAGCCTTTATTTACTGGCACTGAATCAAATTATTCATGACTTGGCGAAGCAAGTTTTGGAGAGATTTTCAGATCTTGACAGAAATTAGTGACTTTATTCTGTTGCAGAATCGACTTGGTTTCAACCTTGATGATGTGCCACTTAAGTTACAGTTGCAGCTAACTGATTTGCAACCAAAGACATTTTTAAAGAAAAGTACAGAAAAGGAAAACATTTATATCTACATGGATACTCTGAAAGTCACACTTAATTCCCTGGCACAGGGTTCATCGAACCACATTTACAATAATTGTCTGTTATTCCACTCTCAAACGGCGCGCGAAAAGAACGAACGTCTGTATATTTTCATGCGAGTTCTGATTTCCCTTATTGTATTATGATGATCGTTTCTGCCAATGGAGGTCGGCGTCAACAACGTATTTTCGCATTCGTAGGAGAAAGTTGGCGCATGAAATTTCGTGAGAATTCTGTCACAACGAGAAGCGTGATGTCCACCCCAAATCATGTATCATGTTCGTGACACTCTCTCCCCTAGTTCTCGATAGTAAAAAACGTGTTGTACTTCTTCGAACTCTCTTGATGTACTTAGTTAACCCTACCCGGTAAGGATTACGTACCGCGCAGCAGTACTCCAAAAGAGAGCGGCCAAGATTTGTGTCAGCAATCTCTTTAATAAATATGATGCAGCTTCTCAGCGTTTTGCCAATAAAGCGCAGGCATCGGTCCGTCTTTTCCACAACATTTTCTACGCCTTTCTTTCAGTCTAAGTTCTTTGTAGTTGTAATTTAGATGTTTAGGTGTTGAGCTGAATATATTGCCTTTAGATTTGATTGATTTGTCGTGTAATCGAAATTTAACGGATTCCTTTTAGCATTCGTGTGGATGGCCATACACTTCTCATTATTTGGGGTCAACTGACAATTTTTGCACGATACGATATCTTTTCTAAATCGTTTTGCAATTTGTTTGGATTTCCGGATGATTTCTCTAGCCGATAAATGAAAGCATCGTCTGCAAACAGCCTAAGACGACTGCTCAGACAGTATCCTAAACCGTTTATATAGATAAGGAACAACAGAGAGCCTATAACACTACCCTGAGAACGACAGAAATCACTTCTGTTTTACTCGATGACTTTTCGTCAATTACTGCGAACTGTAGTTTCTCTGATAAGAAACCGGGAATCCAGTCGCAAACTGAGACGATTTCCATAAACACGGAGTTTGATTGAAAGACGCTTAGAGAGAGGTACGATGTCATGAGCCTTCTGGAAATCTAAAAATACGGAACCAGTTTGAAATCCCTAGTCCATTGCTCTCAAAACTTCGGGTGAGTAAAGAGCTAGTTCTGTTTCACAAGAACGATGTTTGCTAAATGCGTGTTTACTGTGTGTCGATAGATCATTCCTTCCGAGGTAATTCATACTATTCGAACACAATATATGTTCAAAATAATGCGGCTTACCTGGGACGGAGTTGCGAAACTGAAGATATTTGCCGCTGGTAGAGAGTCAGTGTTTAGAACAACTTATGCCTGTGAGTAAACATATTCAGAAATGTAGTATGTTCAGTCAGCACATCGAACGACATTGACGGAGAAACATTTGAAACCAGTTCTCTTGACTGGATGCAACAATACCAAACCAAACATTCTTGATATCTTGAAATCCAAACGTCAGTCTCATGAATCTCACTGACTTTTTTTTTTTTGTTTGATTTCTGAGATTTGGATATCTGCATGCAATGGTATGTCAGATGTAACTTTCTCTTTTCTAAAATTGCCTAATTCACAACTTCTTTAGTAAACAAACGTGTTGGTTGTCCTTGTCTTTTGTGCATTTAATGCCATTCCACCATGATTAACAAGGAATGCTGAACTTACTTTTTCAATTTTTTCCTCTGGCTTGCAAATGTATTGGAGAACGATGATGCACCCCGCGTTCATCATTTTGTCAGTTATCCGGCTCTTTGAGAGGAAAGTTTCGTTCCCTCTGAGATACAGCACTAATAGTGAGCTATTTGACACGGTTATATCGATTAAATATCTTGTCGCAATATTGCACAACCACATGAAATGGAATGAGCACGGCAGGTTGGCAGTCAGTAAGGCCAATGCTCGACTTCGTTTTATTGGGAGAATTATGGGAAAGTGTAGCTAATTCGTAAAGGAGACGGCGTATAGAACGCTAGTGCGACCTATTCTTGAGTACTGCCCGCGTGTTAGGGATCCCACCGGGTCGGATTAATGGAAGAAATCGAGCCAAGTCAGAGGCGTTCTAATAGACTTGCTAGCGGTAGCTCTATCAGCACGCAACTATTACAGAAAAGCTTCGTGAACACAAATAGGGATCCTTTGAAGGAAGACGATGCTCTTTTAGCGGAAGGACCAAGAAGACAAAATGAGAGAAACTAGAGCTCTTACGGAGGCATACAGATAATAGTTTTTCCCCGCTCTGTTAGCGAATGGAACAGGAAAGGGGCTAATGGTGGTACTTGCAACCTTCTCCTATACACCATATGGTGGTTTGCATGTAGACTCAGATATAGATGAAGTGTCAATATTGTGAAGTACGTGAGATAAACGGAAAGAAACTTAAAAAAAAAGTCCCATCGGGGTTGGCGAAGCACCGCAAGAGCGAGCAGCATTGGTTGGGTAACATCACAGCCAGCATGAGGATGTAGCACTCTGAGGCCAAAGGGACGTTCTTGTCAAATTTAGAGAAATTGGAGATTTTTGATTCTTCAAAAGGGGAATGCGTCACCGTGTTAAACGGGAAGACAGAAGTCTGCAAGGGAAATTTCTGGGCCCACTTTAGCGATGTCATCCTTGGGAACCAGACACCAAGTAATTCGAATTAGCGGCATTAGGTTTTTTGTTTTCTGCTGGCCATTCTTTATGCATGCACGCTTTGCAATACAGCCACAATATTGGTTTTTAGAAGTAGATTTTCCGAGTAGCGTCGTTGGAGACTGTGACATATGAGTTGCAGCATAGTACTGTGTTTGGTAGATGAAAGCGGCTGCCTTTAGTTTACAACCGTGCTTAGAGAGTATAACATGTCAAGATAAGATGCTGTAAGGAGAGTTGCATGTGTGACAATGCGTGTTTGTTCCCGAGTTTTTGTCTCTGATGGTTCTATTGACATAAAAGCTTTAATGTACACTGGTGTCCAAAATTAAGCAACAAACGGAAATTTTGCAAGATTGCGGTTTTTTTTGCCACAAAACAGCACAAACAGATGAAAGTAAGGTAGAAACAGTGTAAAGAATGCAGAATGTAAACAACCGCAACATGCATATAGGTAGACAAAAATGTTCTTCATTTTTTTTCAAACTTAACAAATTTGCATACACACTCTGGCTACTCGTTAATGTGCTCTGTGTGGGGCCTGACCATTTCTGGCAGCAATACAGGCTTGACAACGACGGGGCATGCAGTGAATGACGTCATCAGTCTTATGTTGAGGCAATAACACCCATTCTTCCTGCAGACCTGCTCGCAATCTTGGAGAGTGGTTGGAGGATGGTGACGTGATGCAAGCCGTCTCCCTAATGTATCCCAACATGCTCTACGGGATTCATATCGGAAGAGCGAGCAGGCCACGCCATGCGTGCAATATCTTCCGTTTACAAGAAAACATCGACCACCCATGCTCTATGACGTAAAGCAATATCGTCCATCAACACGATGTCTGGGTCCACAGCACTTCGCAACAACCGCAAATGAGATCGCAAGATCTAGTCACGATACCTGATAGCAGTTAAGCCCTGCCGATTCGCCGGCACAATTTCATCAAGAGGGGTCTGAATGATAAAGATAATCCCTGCTCACACCATTAGGGATGCTCCTCGATATTTGTTTCTTTCTACAATGTTTGGGACCCGAAATCGTGTTCCACATTCCGTCCATATGCGAATTCATCGTGAATCACTCTCCAGACTAAATCGGGACTCATCTGTGGTAACAACATAGGCCTACTGTTCGATCGTCCAGGTGGCATATTGATGACTCTACTCTAAATGTCCCCTTCTGTGAAGACGCGTTAGAGGTAGACGCACAGCTCGTCTTTGACAATAAAGACACTATGTCGTAGCCTTCTGCACACCGTTTGCCTCGATACAAGACGTCCACTGGATCCTGCCAGCTCACTTGCCATCTGTTGTGCAGTACTTAGGCGGTACAGTAGTGTCCTTACAACCAGTTAATGGTCCTCTCTTCTGAAGTCACACGGCCCACGTCTTCGGGATACAGTTTCGGTCTCTATAAATTGTCGCCACATCCGCGAAACAACAGGACGATTTATACACTACTGGCCATTAAATTTGCTACATCACGAAGATGACGTGCTACAGACGCGAAATTTAGCCGACAGAAAGAAGATGCTGTGATGTGCTAATGATTAGCTTTTCAGAGAATTCACACAAGGATGGCGCCGGTGGCGACACCTAAAACGTGCTGACATGAGGAAAGTTTCCATTCGATTTCTCATACGCAAACATCAGTTGACCAGCGTTGCCTGGTGAAACATTTTTGTGATGCCTGGTGTAAGGAGGAGAAATGAGCACCATCACGTTTCCGACTTTGATAAAGGTCGGATTGTAGGCTATCGCGATTGCGGTTTATCGTATCGCGACATTGCTGCTCGCGTTGGTCGAGATCCAAAGACAGTTAGCAGAATATGGAATCGGTGGGTTCAGCAGGGTAATACGGAACGCCGTGCTGGATCCCAACGGCCTCGTATCACTAGCAGTCGAGATGACAGGCATCTTATCCGCATGGCTGTAACGGATCGTGCAGCCAAGTCTCGATCCCTGAGTCAACAGATGGGGACGTTTGCAAGACAACAACCATTTGCATGAACATTTCGACGACATTTGCAGCACCATGGACTATCAGCTCGGAGACCATGGCTGCGGTTATCCTTGACGCTGCATCACAGACAGGAGCGCCTGCGATGGTGTACTGAACGACGAACCTCGGTGCACGAATGGCAAAACGTCATTTTTCTGGAAGAATTCAGGCTGTATTTACAGCATCACGATGGTCGCATCCGTGTTTGGACATCGCGGTGAACGCACATTGGAAGCGTCTATTCGTCATCGCCATACTGGCGTATCACCCGGCGTGATGGTACGGGGTGCCATTGGTTACACGTCTCGGTCACCTCTTGTTCGCATTGACGGCACTTTGAAAAGTGGATTTTACATTTCAGATGTGTTACGACCCGTGGCTCTAACCTTCATTCGATCCCTGCGAAACCCTACATTTCAGCAAATGGTCCAGATGACTCTGAGCACTATGGGACTTAACTTCTGAGGTCATCAGTCCCCTAGAACTTAGAACTACTTAAACCTAACTAATCTAAGGACATCACACACATCCATGTCCGAAGCAGGATTCGAACCTGCGACCGCAGCGGTCGCGCGGTTCCAGACCTTAGCGCCTAGAACCGCTCGGCCACTTCGACCGGCTATATTTTAGCAGGATATTGCACGACCGCATGTTGCAAGTCCTGTACGGGCCTTTCTGAATATAGAAAATGTTCGACTGCTGCCCTGGCCAACACATTCTCCAGATCTCTCACCAACTGAAAACATCTGGCCAATAGTGGCCGAGCAACTGGCTCGTCACAATACGCCAGTCGCTACTCTTGATGAACTGCGGTATCGTGTTGAAGCTGCATGGGCAGCTGTACCTGTACACGCCATCCAAGCTCTGTTTGACTCAATGCCCAGGCGTATCAAGGCCGTTATTACGGCCAGAGGTGATTGTTCAGGATCTATGCACCCAAATTGCTTGAAAATGTAATCACATGTCAGTTCTAGTATAATATATTTGTTCAATGAATACCCGTTTATCATCTGCATATCTTCTTGGTGTAGCAATTTTAATGGCCAATTGTGTATTAAGCTATCAGGCCACATCAGTTTGCAACTGTCGTTCTTCCTTATTTCCTTGGCCTTCCACCACAGAGAGTCTGATTGGCATCTCCTCTCTGTCATACTGCACCGTCTCTTTTGTACACAACGATTGTGGATGTCAGGCTACCTGGAAAGTACTACCTCGTTTCATAGGTGCCCTGACGTCTTCGCTGGCATGGTTGCCCGTTAACCGAAAAGCAATCTTCCGTGCAGAGCGCGATCGTATGGACATCTGGTTCACAGTGTGTATGATTATATCGTGAATTAGACACAGGACGGGGAAATAGCAGTTTGTTGCTTTAATTTTGGAGACCAGTGCATGTCTTACTTCAGGACGATAAATATATTTTTCTGTTTGTTAGTAGTTTGTTTTATAGCATTTGATAATGGGACAATGCAGTTCGGAAGCATGTTGTGCTAAAAATATTCCACATTTCGCAACTGGTGGCGTAACAGTCTGTTCCGAATGTGGAATGAAACGTACAGTGCGATCGAGGACTTGCGCGCATGAAAATACTCGTAAATTTGTCTGTAAACAGGTGTTAACGTAGCATTCGTTTGATCAGTCACGGCAAAATAACACCACAGATATTATCGACAGCAAACGTAGACGCCGATGTAACGGGTGGATGTTACATGACGTTTGTAATATTGCGCAGTTCATTGCTTGGCATACATCTCGTTTTCCCGAGAGTAACGAATTTTCATTATTCAACAGTATTTTGCAAGTTGTTCGTAAGCACGTGTTATAGACGCATTTCGTGGGAAATATCCGAGAAATATCCGGATACTGCAGTGCCGAACAATTTAACAAGAACGAGATTATTTACCCGTTCCCGGGGAATGGGGAACAATTACTGAAATGAAGACAATGTGAAGACTGGCCATTTCAGCAGACGCTAAACCTCCTGCAGTGAGGAATGTGATGCTGCGTTCATCTTCAAAAAATTTAAAGAGACTGTCTGTCGTGTCTCAGATTTCGTATGGTAGCACTCAGAAAGTGATGCAGAAGTTCAAATTTCGTGCGTATCATGTTCGTGCAGCGACTGAAGTTCTGAAGGCACCGGATAAAGAAAAGCGTCTAGGATACTGTACATGGCCTCAGCCATTTGTCGACGTCCATGGAATGGCATAAAAAGACCGTGTTTTCTTCTGTGATAAGGCGTGGTTTCACCTTAGTATGTACGTGAACACTCAAAACATAAGTATTTGTCCAACCGAAAATCCACTGTCAGAAAGTTACGCATCTGTACCGTATCAAGTCGTCTAATAGTAGGCTCTGATTTGTTTGAAACAGTAGTGAAGAGTGTTGTGTACCACGACATCGTTACAAAGTTTATTTCCGTTCTAAGAGTGATGTGCATAACTTGTCGATCACACTATATAACGAATGAATCGTTGTTCTTTCCTTATTCGTTAAAGATTTAAATCTCGACGGTCTGCATAGATAACCAATCATTTGCAGCTATATTAATGCACACACATATGAATTTATTTCGTATTTTTGTGTGACGGAGATGTGAAAAAAAATCAATAGAACTGGCTGACGCTTTAAGTTAGACGTCTTCTGTCCAGCTGTAGCTTACTTAAAAAGTTTAATGAACCAGTATTAAGAATTTAGAAATACACTAGCGACAATAAGTATTTTGATAAACACATTTTCATAAGAAAAACAAATTATGCAATGGAAAATCTTTATAGGCTAACTGTTTTGTCACTTGATTCACAGCGCTAATACCACAAAACAAGAAACATCGTGTCCCATTGCCGGCAATATCACAGATAGTTTTACAAAATTACTGTGGTTTGATAAAAGTCATGTTACATATTAAAAGACTTGTGGAACTTGAATCAGTGTTACTTAGCCTTTAGCCGGTCGGAGTGGCCGAGCGGTTCTAGGCGCTACAGTCTTGAACCGCGTGACCGCTACGGTCGTAGGTTCGAATCCTGCCTTGGGCATGGATGTGTGTGATGTCCTTAGTTAGGTTTAAGTAGTTCTAAGTTCTCTGGGACTGATGACCAAAGAAATTAAGTCCCATAGTGCTCAGAGCCATTTGAACCATTTTTACTTAGCCTTTATTATTTGCTTGCATGACCTTCCTTCTGAATTACAATTGCACGGCGTGTTGACACGGAGTCAAGAGGACATCCAAACGTTGCAGGGGGAGTTTCTTCCATTCTTTAATCAACGATTGCAATAACTGGTTTCAGCTGGTGCACTGTCGACGCCTTAGCTTTCAATCGTGATCTTCCGACACAAGTTCAATCGAACTGAGATCTGGGCTTTGGCAAGCCCAATTAAGCACACTTACTCATATCCTTCTCAAAACCTGTGACACGAGCAAAGGTGTGTTTAGAATCATTGTCGTGCTGGAATTCCCAGCTTCGTCCCATTTTATCTTTGGCATGGGGCAGCATGTGCATTCTCAAAACTTCACAATATTTGAAACGATCCAAAATTACTTCAGTAGGCTCTAGTGGACTGACACCTGGATGGGGTCATCCACACACTGCGGCGTTCCCATCGCTATGCTTAACAGTGGGTACTTGGTATCAGTCATCGTTTCCTGCATTTACAGGTCTTTGAACATGTCGAATACCATCAGAAGGAAAGCAAGTTAAACTTACTTTATCGCTCCAGAACACTCGCGACCGCTGTTGAGGTGTCCAGTCCTTTTGCACTCTGACAAACTCAAGTCGGTCTTTCCTGTTCCTTGTCTATATTAAGGGCTATTTGCTTGGCCACCAACCCTGAAGATTAGGCTTTCCGAGTATCCGTTTTATGGTACTGTTCGATATTTCCACGTTGTGGGATACGTGCAACTCTCTCTCTCTCTCTATGTAAACAGCAGTCTTCTTCCTGTCGTCCTTTGACGTCCTCCTTATGAAATTCTTCTTTCGGATTGCGACTTTGCTGTGCCTACTCATTCTTTGTTTATTACCTTTGGTCCCTGTAAATCGTTTCTTCTTATTTCAAACACAATTTGTGTAGACAAACCAAAATCCCGAGCAACATCTGCATGAGACTTGCCTCGTTGTAGGGCGTCGATACCGCATTTCTTAGGTCTTAAATACTCTTTGTTCTTCGGCATGTTGCGAACCGCTAAAAACAAAACAAAAGCTAATGTAAACCGAAATATTTGATGTAATATTGATGTAAGCATTTGTTTTTCGACAGTAAACTACAGTGTCAAAATACTTTTGGACCGATCAGAACGACATTGTCAGCACTGTACTTACTGCCAATGCTCTGAATCCTGGCGTATGTGTTTATACGGACGCGTGCCGTTGGACAGTGAGCTAAGGCGAGCTGGTTAGGCAGGAAAGTGCACGACACACACCCTAGCGGCGAAAATCTATTTGTCAAAATACTTATTGTCGCTACTGTGTATACTTATCCCTTAAATACTGCTCGCTTGTGGTACGCGAAGACAAGATTAGATCAGTTATAGCGAGCACGGAGCAACATAAGAAATCATTCTTTCCCCCATCCATATACGACTGGAATGTGAATAAAAACCAACAAACGGTACAATTCGAAGTATCCTTTGTCGTGCACTTCACAATGGTTTTGAGAGTGCGTTCGCAGATGTTGAGTAAATAGAATACGTAGCTAGCGCGTAACAACAAATTATGGCCATACTTTCAGGAAACGTTCCTCACATACAGAGGAATATAATGTGTTAAATGGACATGGGTCCGAAAATGATTTATTTCCATATTATACCCCGTTTTGTACTTATCTTCATAATCATATTCATCACTGGAAACACGCAGAAACGGAACGTACCACCATTACATGAAACGTTTTCTTGTATCAAATGTTCAAGATACCCTCTTGGCTACGGTTGGTTAGAATATTCATTAAGTTGTAAATTTAGGATTCAGTGCCAGTATTTTTTATTCCAGTTGAAGGTAATATTGACTCTTTTCATTGCTCCACTAACAACAAGCACTTAGCGTAGACTGTGCAAGCACATAGTATCAGCTGTTTACTGTTAATCACGGACTTCGTTTTCTGTACAGTGTAATGGATGTGTACTCAAATGTGCTGTTAGCAGATGCCCATTTACTGAACGGATTAGAGGACAGTAATGGCCATGGCACTAAACGTCTCTATTGGGAGACGTCCCAGAACTGCTATGCCCCGACTGAAGAACGCTTGAAGCAAGTGATCGACGTCCTCTTGGCGAGCATAGGTTGGTTAAGGCTTCTATTTGCGAGGCCTAGAAGGACGAGGACACCTACACTTTTCGTGTAATAATAATGAAAAGCACCAGTTTGCTTTTGTTCTACAATATTACTTTTATTGCTAACCGGTTTTCGGCTTACAAGGCCATCTTTAGACATTTACTGAGTATTATCACCAAAGAAGTTAAATGTTAGCAGACAACTTTGGAAGAGATGTAACATATCTAGAGTGAAGTAGAAACACACAGTAAGTAACGTCTTTGCAATGAAATAGCAAAAACTGAACAGTACATAAATAACAATGGGGTTGACAGGAAAACCTTTAGCACAAAATAGGAATAGCATGCCTACATAACAGTTTCTATTAATAAACAAAACTAATAACATAAGATAAAATTAGTCCTAGTTAAGGCTGCATCAAGAGGTATGAAACATGGAGAGTGATACACAACAAATTAAAAAAGAAGAGACAGTTGTCAATGTAAATACAGAATACATAAGGAACTTAAGCAATATCAATAAGATAAACAGAAATTAATAAATGCAGGAAAATGGAGGTGTCTGAGGGAACCTACAGTTTGAGAGTGTGGTGTTACTGCATTTTAACATTAACATTATAATCAAAGCAGTGGCTGTGCACCAGTATTCATTAAATAAATGAGCAAAGTAAAATAGTAACAGTGTTTGATGAGACAACTACAAGGGGAGTTAAACATGCACAGTAATACAAGTACAAGTTAAAAGGAAACCTTTATTTATTGAAACTACAGCCTATGTGGAATACAAAGACAACTGCAACAAATAAAACAACTTAATGACTACAGGAAAATGGGAATATGTAGGAAGAGAGAGTGTGGGAAGTAATGAACAACAAAGATGATTATATGAAGTTTGGGAGAGGGGAAGTGTTGAGTTGTGTCTGGTCACTTAGGATGAGATCTGGACTGTGAGCAAGATGTTTGTTAATTTCCCGGGCTTCCAGCAGGTTGAGTTTATGGCCTTTGTTTGCTAAGTGAAGTACATGGGACACTGGCTGGTAATTGTGACCCTCACTCAGTACAGGCTCAGCAAATGCAGAGTCTGAATTCTGCAACCTCCAGCTGCGTTCATGTTCAGCCAGCCTAGTTGATATGTGTCTGCCTGACTGATCAATGTAAAATTTGTCACAATCAGAACAGGTGATTTTGTATACTCCACTGTTGGCTAATAACTGGATCTTGTCTTTGCTATTAAAAACACACTGGGCTGTGTGTTCCTGACATAGTAGGAAACCCTATACTTGCAGGATTTCAGTGCTTTGGCTGCAGTCTGTGATACCTGACCTATTTACATTGACAACTGTCTCTTCCTTTTTAATTGGTTGTGTATCACTCTCCATGTTTCATACCTCTTGATGCAGCCTTGTCCAGTACTAATTTTATCTTATTTTATTAGTTTTGTTTATTAATAGAAACTGTTATGTAGGCATGCTATTCCTATTTTGTGCTAAAGGTTTTCCTGTCAACCCCATTGTTATTTATGTGCTGTTCAGTTTTTACTATTTAATTGCAAAGATGTTACTTACTGTATGTTTGTACTTCACTCTAGATGTGTTACTTCTCTTACAAAGTTGTCTGCTAACATTTAACTTCCTTGGTGATAATACTCAATAAATGTCTGAAGATGGCCTTGTAAGCCGAAAACCGGTTAGCAATAAAAGTAATATTGTAGAACAAAAGCAAACTGGTGCTTTTCATTTACTATTATAATGTTGTTCTACCAAGAACCGACGGAAGATTCTGTTAATACTTTTCGTGTAGTTGCCAACAGCTCCAGCAACGTAAGACAATAAGCTGCAACAAGTAATGTTGACCACATGACTGTCTGGAGAGTGCTGCATGAGAACCTGCTGTGTCATTATCATGTACAGCGTGTGCAGACACTATCAGCAGCTGATTTTCTTTTGCACAGGTACACGTCTGCGAATAGTTCATTCAACAATATGTCAAAGTCACTTTAGTGCAAATGTGTTGTTCACGGACGAGGCTTCAGTTTAAAGTGTACGATTAACACGTTGAACAGCTATAGAGACTTAAATCTAATAACGAAATGAAGCGTTTCATACGTTGACGTGTTGAAAAGCAATGCCTCCGAAATCTTTATGTGAAAAATCTTGACGTTCTTTAAATTAAGCAAGCTTTATTAACATTCTGCATTTTTATTCGTCGTGTCTACATATTTATTTCTTAACAGTCACCTTGGCGATAACAAGAGACGAGTCTGTTCATACCGTCGCTGTGGAATATTTAACTATTACTGACGAGGTCACAACTTCACCTCTGCTTGCTCTGCTTCATCAGTATCAAAGTGAAGTCCTTGAAGGTGTTCTTCACGTTTTGGAAACAGATGAAATTCTGATGGGGCAAAGGCGGGACTGTATGGAGGATGATGAATGAAAGTGAACCCACTGCCTCGGAACGTTGCAGATGTCATCGTCACGTTGGAGGTGAGCGAGCGCCATGTGCGGATGAACTCTTCAAATTCGTGCCTTGAGTTTTATGAGGGATCACAGCACACTGTTTCCCAAGCACCGACATGGTTACATTGCACGCCTCCATGTTACACGCTACAATTCGGAGTCCTCTAGCGGCGGTGAGTTGCAACATGCGTCACCAAAGTGGGACAGTCCACCGAGTAATATATGAGACCTCAACTTACACTCATGCTCATAAATTAAGGGGTGGTTTGCGGGTTTAAATCAACTCGGGGTTTGACCCTGCGGTGCATTTGACCTGCGGTCGTCGCACGATTGCGCTGGCAGCAGTCGACATACGCAGAGGTGTGTTGGTGCATGTCAGAGTACGGTGGAGCGAGTAAGTGTGCAGACGTTTTCAGACGTGCTAATGGTGACTGTGTGTTGAAAATGGCTCAAAGAACACATACTGATAACGTTATGAGGGTAGAATACTAGGGCGACTGGAGGCTGGTCAAAAACAGCAGGTCGTAGCACGGGCCCTCCATGTGCCACAAAGTGTGATCTCAAGATTATGCCAACGATTCCAGCAGACAGGAAACGTGTCCAGTCGCAGCCTGTGTACGTGTGCATAGTGATCATATCCCATATTGATATCGGGGTACATGCGCAGGGAACAGTGGCGTTTTGTAGCACATGTGTTTCGGGACGGTTTTCTCAACTTATCAACAATACGGTGGACTTACAGATCTGTGTCGTATGTATTCCCTACGTACCTATGCTATTAGCGCCAGTTTTGTGTAGTACCACGTTGTGTGACACCACATTCTGCAATTATCCTTCATTTATGAGCATGAGTGTATATTAAAAACCGTATAAAATATTTTAAAGCATTACTTTTCACAACGTCCTCGTATTTCCTTCCTCTGCACATAAGGAATGTTTCCTGAAAGTTTGAGCACACCTTTTTGTTACACCCTGTATTTTACTCGTATCAGTCATTCATGTCTTTCGATACAAAATATGCTAACACTTCTACTGTCTTGAACGTCATTTGAGGTTGGGAGTATCTCTTCCCCTTGGGAACAAGACCTGCCTGGGCTGTTGTCAGATAGGGAAAAGTTTCCAGCGTTCGCTGCCAATGCTCGCTACCCGTCATCGCATTCGCTGCCAGTTCTTATCTTCGTATGCAGACCTCCCCCTCGCCATTGGTCATCACCAGCCCGCATCTTCACTGCCATTCTTCGCCCCCAACAGCCGGTCAACGCCGATTTATCGCCTGTTTGTCGCCATCACTATACCATTGTGACATAGTTGCTTCCATTCCTGTGACGTCAGAAACATTCTCATCGTTTGAAATTCCACCACAGCTGTCCCAGCGCCGCTTCGGCGGCCGCTCACCTTAATCAACGTGTTTATCAAATGGTTCAAATGGCTCTGAGCACTATGGGACTTAACTTCTAAGGTCATCAGTCCCCTAGAACTTAGAACTAATTAAACCTAACAAACCTAAGGACATCACACACATCCATGCCCGAGGCAGGATTCGAACCTGCGACCGTAGCGATCGCGCGGTTCCAGACTGTAGTGCCTAGAACCACTCGGCCACTCCGGCCGGCACGTGTTTATCATTCTCCGCTAACATAGGCCGGTCTGCTTCACCAGTCATCTACATCTCTCTTTCTGCTGCTCCCACTGTCACCACGTGGGTTATGGTCTCTCACCCACCCTCCTTATATCTACTCTCCCGTGTCTATAATATCCTCTCCCATCAAAGCAATAACGCATCCAACTCTCTCCATCCCCATTTCCCCCAACCTTTTCTCTTTCAACCACGACTCTTCAGTCATCTCCACCACATCCACACACGTCATAGATCACCGAGCAGCAGTTGCAACAGATGGCATCACAAGCGTCCATTCATCAAGCCTCACTACACCTACCCACGCAGGCCGTGCTAAAAGACCAGCACAACAACGTCACATCCCTTCACCCTCTATCTCACAACTATCCTTCCCTGAAACAGCCACTAGAAATCTACAAAACATCATAACAACGACATCTCTTCCAATCACACACCTAAAAAACCGCAAACAGAACCTGACAACACACAGCATACGGACACAACTCCTGTCCCTCCCACGTCTTCCTCTGCCATCCACACTTTCATTCTCTCCATCCCTAAGACTCTGTTTTACTGAAATCCTGAACCCTAACTTCCGCACTGACACCTTCTCCAAAATTCCTTGCATTACATTTGGTCCCAAAGCCTCCCTATCTGATGATGATGATGATGATGTTTGGTTTGTGGGGCGCTCAACTGCGTGGTTATCAGCGCCCGTACAATTTCCCAACCTTTGCTCAGTCCAATTTCGCCACTTTCTTGGATGCCTCCCTATCGTCGCTCACCACCATACCAAGGGCCATATAACTCTACCCTCCCTGCCATCCTCCAGACCTCACCAGAGTGTTCACGAAGGTCAACCTTGAAGTTACAAATGAGGAAATAGTATCTTAACTGAACAACCACCTGGATTTAGAAGTTTGAAAGGGCATTCAGATCAATAATATTCAACTTGGTCCCTCTCACTTCGTTATTGTCTACTCTGAATCTACCGTCTCCACAGACCTTCTCCTTAAAGAGGGAGCCCCGATATACACAACCACGACCACATGGCCGAACCTTCAGAATCCTATCCTCAGTCCTACAGCTGACAAAAATGCCTCTGTTACAATGATCACCTTACTGCACACTGTGAAGAACAACTTAGGTGCTGATGATGGAAAGCCTGCCAGTGCTGTAACCTATCTAACCTAGCATCTCTTCCTAGCTGCAACACCTGCAATGACACCTACCCCACCTACTCCACAAAATGCAAAGCTAAGCCACAACCTACCAAACATGAGCACACTGTCCTGATCCATCTCACTGATATCCCCACTCACCCCTACAATTCCCTCTGTCCAACTCCCACTACTGTAGAAATTATCAAATTCATTATAATCATCCTCCAAAGCATCTATCCATTCTGGCCACCACACACTCTCCACAAGTCTCCCTTGGTGCCTGTTTCATCTTTCATCTCAACATTCAGGCTACCTACGTCCACAACCAGGTCCACTTCATCTCCACCCACCTCGACACCCTTGTCTAAACCCCCTCAGACCTCAACCATACAAACCAATCCTATCTCTTATGATGGTGTCACACCACTAAAAAATCCTGTACCACTACATCTGCAACCACCTTACAAATAAACATCTTTTAAAGCATACCTTATCCCAAAACAACACACATACCTTCATTCTTAATGATGCAATCTTCCAACCCAATCACATCATCTAAATCTCTCCTTATATTCTCCATATCAGAGATAACCCACTTCCTCTGGTCAGAGGTGGAGTTGCAATTGATCACCACAAGAGAATACCTGTTCAACCACAACCGTTATACAATACTCTCACTGAACACCTTACCTTTACCCTTTTTTTCCAAACCCTAACCATTATCTGTGGCACCATTTAATCCAAACTAATCAACCCATCCCCTATGAATTCGTCACCCATATGGATTGTACCTTTTCCCCTATATCATTGTCACTGACCTCAACATACATAGCAGATCCCCAGCGGCGGCGTCAGTTTACCAATCCCTGCAAGGTGACATTGTTTCCATCGCACACCACACCCATCCTGAAAGCAACACAACCCCAATGTCATTCTAGCTTCTCCCAACCTCCTCGGATGCCTCACTGCAAAATTCCCAATGTAATTGGAAGTGATCACCTGTCCGTACTCTTCACCGTCACTTACACATAACCTCATCCCCTTGCACCCAATCACGTTCTCAATCCAACGGTTATCCACGACTACTCCTGCAACAACTGGTATTCCTACCGGGGATACATAGAAACCCAGAGTGGAATCCACCCCCTGACCTTCCAACAACCTGACGATATCCCTCAAGCCACCGCCTTCCTTCTGCAGACCTTGTCAGACGCTCTATCTACCCACTTTCCTACCAAGACCATATGCTCCCAACGTCCCACCCACACTACTACTACTACTACTACTACTTCGAGAATCGCATCACCTGTACCGCTGTTTCTTGCAAAGTATGAGATTCACTCAACGCCACCAGAAAATACAGAGACACATCAGAAATTTATAAAATGTAAGGGGAAAAAACGCCAGGACTGGCGCCAGACTTCCACCAGACTCGACACTATATGCTCCCCATTAGATCTTCCAAGTACTGGCACTAATTTAATAACTCATTTCTGGCTTCTCAGCAAGAACCATCTTTTACCTGACAAACTGAGAAAAGCTAAGCATTTTGCATCATATCCTTCTGACATTTTCGTCATCTCTCATGATCCTCATTTTGATTACTCACTTTTCCCTACCATCCACGAGTGTACAAATACCGCTGTCCCACCCCTGACTCCCAGCTTCCAATACTTGGACAACATATAACAATCAGAATCAGATACACAAATTACAGCACATGATAAAAAACAGGTATTCCACAAAAACGCAGCACTTCTCCCAGTCACGACGGTTTTATTTATTGGCACCTTAAAGAATGACCCCTCTCCCCTAGTCACCCTTGCGACCCTTTACATCATTATCCTTTCCACAGGTTACTATCCTCGAAAATGGAAAACAGCCAGAACCATAATTTTCCTCAAACCACACAAACCTCTTACTGATACCTCCTCCTACTGCCCAATCTGCCTCAACTCAGTGCTTAGCAAGGTATTTCAATCCATCCTCTCCCAACACAGCCATCAACACCACAACCAACACCACCTTCTTCCTGCTACCCAGTGCGGCTTGCACCCCAATTTCTCCTTTGATGATCAGCTCCTGCATCACACCAATCTCCTATCCCACCAACTCAACTTCCATAAATCTGCAATTTTATCTCCCTCGGCCTACAGAACACCAACGACCATGCACAGCATTCCAGTCTCCTCAAACTTCAGGCGTACAATCTTCCAATTAACTATGTCCTTCTTATTCATCCTTCCTATCTATTCACCCCAAATACTACTGGGAATGCAAACCAAGTTATGTGTCTTTCCATTTATTGATACAGGATGAGCGCGAGCGCCTGTGGTTAAACGGGATTTCACTCGAAGTTCGCACTCTACATACTCGTATAGCAGTGAGACAGCAACGTAATGCCATGGCAGGAAATACTTTATTACTGCAGTAAGAATAACTAAACTAAATCCCAAAACGTATATTATATGACTGACTGATGTAATAAAGCAGAAATGAATTTTGAAAATTGGTTATTACTTTCGAACATTCGAAATTCACTATTTAATTTGCATCTTCGACTATTTAGTTATTCCACGTGTTAGTTAAGTCAGGTTTACTGTAGACATAAAATTATGTACCTTTTTATCAACGTTGAACAGTTGAATCAGAGCCACTTCGACACGAAGTTTGGATCGCGTGTTTGAGGAGGGCCTTGCGTTCCGAACATTTAGCTGAACGTCTTGTTCGGAGCTTTGGCCCGGTTAGCTATTTGGGGCACGACTTCATGGTAGGGCAAAGTTTGGCTGTGGGCAGGAAGAGCTCACTTGCAAAACAATGTTGTCAGTCGTTTACAGCCAGAGCATAGTTCACGTGTAACTGTTTACTTGATTACATAGATATCTAGCGGTCACAGGCTTTGCAGACAATGCGCTGTTTCCGCAGACTGTCGTCATTCCTTTCTGTTTCGTGCTCGGTTCCTCCAGGTGTCTTCAATCTTCACGGCTGCCAATTCCTTCGCCAGGTCGTCCATTAAGCGCTATCTTGCTCATCCTATGGGGCGTCTGGTGTTTGATTTCCTCTCAAATGCTTTCTTCTCTGGCTAACGGACTTCATTTGCTGCCCACTGGATTCTTTTGCTCTTGAGTTTCTGTAGTATTGTAGGTTGTTGCAACAAGCGGTAGATTTCCTCACATCTCCTCCTTCTTCATCCTCCTTTTTCTAAGTTTGTTCCCCATATCTTCCTCATTACTTTCCTTTGAAATATTGATAGTTCTTTCCTTTTCGCGAGTCATGCTCTATGTTTCTGAACCACACACGTCTGCTGGGCGTAACACTCATCTTTGTACTCGCTGATATTGATTTTGAGCTGAGAGTCTCCTGAGGGAATACATGCATTTCATTCGCAGTGCTATTCTCTCCTTGATGTCCATTTTAATATTGTTGCTGTTAAACTAAGCTCCCACGAATTTGAGCTGGTGAACTTTCTTGAACCTCATACTATCTATCTCAAGAAATTCTTGCTGCTCTTTTCTTCCTAACTGTATGAAATCTGTTTTGTCTTGATTAACCTCTAGCACAAACTTCTTTGAATAGTTGTCCATTTTATGGTACAATTCATTCAGTTCATGGGTTGATTCACTTAGCAGTACTATATCATCTGCATGTACTAGACAATTGAAATTACCATTCATCCTTATTCCAGCTCATTCCTGTTGCCCACATTCCCTTATTACTTTGTCTAAGATGACAATGAACAGAGTACATGAAAGAGCATCCCCTTGTTTGAAACCCGCCTCAGTCTCCTACTTTTTCAACGTGACTCCTCGGAAATGTACTGCTGCCCTTGATCCATCCATAAAAGTTTGCACCATGCTAACGAGCTTCTCAGGGATTCTAAAGTCACACAGTGCATTGTACAAGCTATTCCTGTGGATGCAGCCGTATGTATGTTGAATATCGACGAACAGGTTATAGATACATTTATCATATCACCAGTGTTTTTCAAAAAATTGTCTTGGGTGAAAATGTGGTCTCCTCTCAGTCGGTTTGGTCGAAAGCCAACTTCATATTCTTGTTTGTTATTCTCTATGAATGGTTGTGATTTTCTGACGATAATGGTAGACAGTACCTTGTGTGTTACATTCAGCAAGCTGAAGTTATCACATTCCATTTTGCTTCCCTTCTTGTATATCGGGCGTATTCTGGCCAGTTTCCATTCTTCTGGCAGTGTCTCATTCTTCAATGTCAGCTGGACCACTTTATATATTTCTGGTGCACGCTCTGCCATTCCTTGTTTGTTTAAAATATCCCCAGTATTCTGTTCACCGCTGGGGCCTTGTTATTTCTGAGAGTCTTAATTGCAGTTCAAAAATGGCTCTGAGCACTATGGGACTCAACTGCTGAGGTCATTAGTCCCCTAGAACTTAGAACTAGTTAAACCTAACTAACCTAAGGACATCACACACATCCATGCCCGAGGCAGGATTCGAACCTGCGACCGTAGCGGTCTCGCGGTTCCAGACTGCAGCGCCAGAACCGCGCGGCCACTTCGGCCGGCTTGATTGCAGTCTTCACATACTCTTCAGTCACTTTCCATTCTTGTTAATCTCTCCTTTCCTCTCCGTGGTGTCTCAAGGTAGCATCTTGAGAGGATCTCGAATGGATTGGGCTGGGATCTGAGACCCACGTTTGCGATTTTTGATGCACTGGAAGTCTGCTTTGATTTCTTGTTGTGGCTCTCTGCCTCATCTTGTTATAAAAATCTGGTTAGATATATTCTCTTCTCTGTTTTCGGGATTCGCTTTGTCTCCCTTCTGATGCTGAAGAAAAGTTGCCTTTTCTGCTCATTCTCTCTGATAACTGGCCACTGCTCCCTCATCTTCATTCCCATTTCTGTAGCCTAATGTCTCGTTGAACCATCCTCTGTTCTTCCCAATATATCCTCCGCTGCACTTACTATCGAGGCTTTTATTTCTTCCCACTTTTCCTCTACGTTCTTTCTTGCTCCTAGGTTTTCTACTGCCCCAAAACGGAGTTTCATTTCTTTGGCATATTGCTATTTAACTGCACTTTCTCGCAGTTTCCGAGGTTCAAAGCAGTTTCTAGTGTTTCCTTCTTCCTGTACGTGTAGGTGTTCATTAGTTTAAGTCTACACACAACGAGGAAGTGGTCTGACGCACAGTCGGCTCCTCATTAAGACCTGATGTCCCTGAGTCTATGGCTGTAGCGCTAGTCCACTGATATGTGTACTGTATGACTGGCAGTTCTTCCATTCGGTGAGCAACACGTTCCCTTATGTATTTTTTGTGTTAAAAGGAAGTCGAACTTACTCCCAAGTTCTTTGAGATGGCTAAGCTGATCGTCTTCTGACAGTATATAGAATTCTTCTTTTCCTGCTTTTGCATTAAAATCTCGCAGAACTATCCTGATTTTTCAGGTTGCTGTCGTCTCAATTGCTTTTTCTAATTGAACTCTTGCTTTTCGTTATCTATTTTATCTGATGCCGGGAGACGAACATTGGTAAGTGTGATGTCTGATATTTGGTTTCCGAGTAGTGTGTAGAATATTCTTCTGTTAACAGCTTTAAAGTCTTTAACCCTATTTTCTGCTTTGTCGTGTATCACAAAACCAGTCCAGAATTCATCTTTATCTACACACCATAAAATAGTAAATATCTTCTTTGCGAGTACCCTCACCCAGCCATCTTGTATCACACACCGCCACCAAGTCACGTTTATATCGTTGAGTTTCCCAGACCACAGTGTGGTTGGTTCCTGGTCTGTATAGGCTTTGAACATTCAAAGACCCAAAATTTTAATTTCCAAATCGTAGACCGTTTTTCCGTCTCATTTTTCGTCTTCCATTGTATCTATCAGTGTCAGAGATAAGTTTGTGTTTCGTAACAAATACTATTTCACGAGCTGGTTAGCCCAATGCCCAAGTCTCCTCCTTCAGCCAGGCTTGAGATTGGCTGTGGCTGTTGCAATACAACTGACCTCGGGCGAAGTTTCTTGGTTAGCATCACAAATCTTAAAGTAGGTGAATTTCACTGAATTTTATTTATTTATTTATTTAGCCTATGGCTAATACAGACATATCATGAAATTACATATACATATGTACATATTGACACACAAGAAACTTAAGGTTGTCTTTACAACTGAATATCCAATCCTTCAATCCAGCGCACTGCATCTGGAGTTGCTAGCAGGAAGTCCTCTTTGGCGCCGTGATGGGCTCGAATCCTGCATTCACTGACAATGTGGTGAACAGTCTGGTATGGAGCCCCGCAGTCATAAGCTGGATCAGGCAGCTTCTTCCACTTAAAGAGAGCATCCCTGCATCGCCCATGGCTGGTACAGATTCTGTTGAGAGTAGACCAGGTCTTGCGTGGTAAGTCGAATCCACTTGGAAGTTTAGCACCTGAGAAGATGTTATGCAGGTGCACATCTGTCACTGCTTCCCACCGACCTTTCCATTCATCAAGAGGTTTGAAATTCTTAGCAACCATGTCAGCAGCATCGCACAGAGTTGGATGACGTGATTTCAGTCTCTTGCTATTTAAAAGTGGCAGGTCGCTGTGCACGGGTAGGTTAGAGTTCCTGGAGATCTTGCGGAATTCGCTCATAAGGGCAGTACATCTGCGTAGATCAGGAGGCATTATACCGGTTAACAGTGGAAGCCAATAAACTGGAGTGGATCTGATTGTGCCAGATATTATGCGCATTGTCGTATTCAGCTGGGTATCAACAAGCCTTGTATGATGACTATTCATCCAAACAGGTGCACAATACTCAGCACTTGAGTATACCAAGCCCAGAGCTGAAGTTCGCAGGGTGGTTGCTGAAGATCCCCAGGTAGTTCCGCATAGCTTATGGAGGATGTTGTTTCGAGTCCTCAGCTTTTGAGCCAAGTTAAGAAGGTGTTGTTTGAAGCATAGTGTACGATCCAGGATGACACCAAGATATTTTGGGTTCCAATTGTGACGAAGAATTCTGCCTCTGAAACTTACTTCCAGTTTTACGATCGCCAGCTGGTTATTTAGATGGAAGCAACACACTTCTGTTTTACTCAAACTGGGTTGGAGTCTCCAGATTTTGAAGTAATCGTCTAATGCAGACAGGTCATTGGCTAAAATCTCTTCTGTTGTCTTCATTTCCCGGTGTTTGACAGCTAGAGCCAGGTCATCGGCATAGCAGTATTTTCATATTACAGGCAGCCAGACTATCCATAGGAACTCCTGGCAATGACATATCAACTAAATAACAGAAACAGTTCTTTTCGGATTTCACTGAAATTTTGATGACTTGAAAGCGTGTCTACCATGCAGAGATTTTATGCCTCTCTGAGTAGAGCAGTTTTCGATATTCGATAAAAAAATCTGTTTTTTACTAATCCGTGGTAATGGTATAGTATTAAATTTAGTAGACTACGCACCACGGACCCGCTGTCAGCTATTTGCGACTTGCATAGATTTTGCTATGTCTGATTGCCTCTTATGTTGGAACTACGTTTGCCACGTGTTTTCTTAGCTTAAACGTTACACGTGCTTTCGTTGTTTAATTACCTTTGAAGACAGTTACATGGATTTATATCGACGTGTTTACACCGATTTGCATTTAGCAGTAAACATACGATCAATCTATGCGCAACGTAGTACTTTCCTTCAGCAATTAGTAGATGGCTTTCTTACTGCAGTTAATAACAAAATTATAGTCAGTCACTGTGAACATTATACGTCACGTTTCTGTACACGATTTTTCGTCACATGAGGTAAGTGCTGAAGGTGATGCAGCTGGATGAGTCGTCGTCCTTCATCCTATGCTCGTAGAAAACATGATTATCTGATGTCTTGTATTTGTGAGCTACCATAACAGACTGGATACACGTGGTCATAGCACGATGTGCGGCCATAAGCCTCGTAACTTTATACATTTTCATGCAGGGTGAGATGTTTTTTTACAATACCTGAAGTTTACTTAAAATTGGTTGCCATTTGGGTTCCCCATTGTAAATCGTAGCACAAACTAAGCGTTTACTGTCCAGATAATGTTCTACAAATTTAGCAGTCAGGTCGCATTGCTAGTTTCATTCATGGATCTAAATACTGTGTATGACAGGGCGTCTTCTTGATTCAGAGTTTTTCCGGACTTAATCTGATACGTAATCTGTTGTCAAATCCTAGAAGGAACCTCATTACGTCTTACATCTTAAAAATAATGCCACGTGTCTTACGAAGCGATAAAACATAGTCCTTCTGATTAAGAGGCATCTGCCTCCATGTTTGAAAAGAGCACCCACATTTTAACTGTGGAAATTCAGTACCGACTTCTTGCCAAAATCATTACCCATCTTCAGATTATCTCAGAGCAGTGGTGGCTAGCAATGCCACTTCTTCCAACTGCTGTGGCCAAAGGGAGACGCTCCATGGCAATTTTACTGATTTCATCAACAGCCCACTGTCCTTTACAAGCAGCGATCCACCCTCCCACTGAGTCATGAGTGTCATTTCGACGAGGTCATGGCGATCAGGTGAGAACGCAGACTGTGCCACAGTGCGTCATCCAAATGCTTTCATGGCTGATTCATTTCCTTGCTCATTTCCCAGAATGCGCAGGCAGTTTGGCACCTAGCAGAATGGCACATTCATCATTTGCATTGCCAAGTGCTGAAGCAAACCCTTCGTTTTGTATTCCACTTTTGTCTTACCAATTCAAGTTTTGCTGTGCAGAGAAATGCTGCACGGAAAATAAAGCAAATGGGAAATACAAGGCGTTTTAGATTAACAAAGTTTTGCTACTGCTGTATGAGTTGTATGTTTTTTCATAGTACTCAAAAGAGAATGATAAAGAACTGCCTACAACTGGCAAAGATGTTGAGACGGGCATGAACAAAAAGTCTCAAGATTGGGAAAAATTAAGATGCACTCATTAACATTGATAAAGAAACGCTTCGTTGGAGAGAGAAAGAGATGAGACTGATATTGTGGTCTGCAGGAGGAGATAACGGCATCTAAACGAACTTTGCTTTCCGGAAAACAAGGGAAAATGTAATGAACATCCAAGAAGGAGGGATAAACAGAGCCAGAAGTATCTGAAAACGGAATAGGGAACGTAAGAAACGTTTATCTCAAGGAGAAGAGAGATTCCTAGAGAACAATACATGAGACTTTCGTAGAACGCTCAAGGCCAAGGTAAGTATATACACTCCCCAACTTTAAGGATAGGAAAGAAAAGTCGAATATGATGATCTAGGGAACAATCAGATTTTTTCCAAGTACTTTGAAGAGCTTTTAAACTGTCAAGAACCAGAAAGAACCCAACCAGATCCAGAAGAGGTTGTGAGTATCATAAATATTGTAAGGAACAATAAAACTCCTGAGAAAAACGGGACCATTGCAGAAACTTTAAGTACGCTAGCAAGAAAGCAGTTACCGATTGAAAGCAGTCAGTTTTCTTTCTTCTTTTAGTATCAGTATTCTGACTGGTTTGAGGCGGCCCGCCACAAACTTCTCTCCACTAAAAAAATTGGTTCAAATGGCTCTGAGCACTATGGGACTTAACATCTATGGTCATCAGTCCCCTAGAACTTAGAACTACTTAAACCTAACCAACCTAAGGACATCACACAACACCCTGTCATCACGAGGCAGAGAAAATTCCTGACCCCGCCGGGAATCGAACCCGGGAACCCGGGCGCGGGAAGCGAGAACGCTACCGCACGACCACGAGCTGCGGACCCTCTCCACTGACAAAATTTTCATCTCAGAACAGTATTTGCAATCTACGTCCTCAATTATTTGCTGGATGTATCCCAGTCGCTGTCTTGCTCTACAATTCTTACCCTTTACAGCTCCCTCTAGTACCATGCAAGTTATTCCCCGGTGTATTAACTTATATCATTCTACCCTTCATCTTGTAAGTGTTATCCATATATTCCTTTCCTCGCCAAGTCTGCGGAGACTCTCCGCATTCATTACCTCATCATTGTAGCTAATTTTTAACATTCTTCTGCAGCATCACAGCTCAAATGCTTCTATTCTCTGCTGTTCCGGCTTTGTCACAGTCCGTGTCACTGCCATACAATGTTATGCTCCAATCGTATCTTCTCAAAAAATTCTTCCTCAAATTAAGAGCTATTTTTGATACTAGTGGACTTCTATTGGCTACGAATACCCTTTTCGCCACTGCTAGTCCTCTTTTTATGTCCTCCTTGCTCTGTTATTTTGCTGCATAGATAGTAGAAATCTACTCCTTGATCGTCAATTCGGATAGTTTCTCACTGTTCTCGTTTCTGCTACCTCCCATTACTTTCGTCTTTCTTTGTTTTACTCTAAATCCAAATTCTGTGCTCATTAGACTGTTCATTCCACTCAACAGGTCTTGTAACTCTTCTTCATTTTCACTGAGGATCGCAATGTCATCAGCGAATCGTGTCATTGAGATCCCTTCACCTTGAATTTTAATTTCACTCCTGAACCTTTCTTTTATTTCCATCAAAGGGGCGCAAGTTTACATCCCTGTCTTCTGCACTTTTTAACACGAGCACTTCATTCTTGGTCTTTCATTCTTATTGTTCCCTCTTGGTTCTGGTACGCATACTACATTGGCCGTCTTTCGCTATAGCTTACCTCTATTTTTCTCAGGATTTCGAGCGTCGTGTACCATTTTACATTGTCGAAAGCTTTTCCAGGTCGACAAGTTGTGGCGTGTAGTGTAATTGCGTGTGTTTTGTTGTACTGTTTCAGAAAGATTGCAATAAAACTATTTACTTGTTATTAATGTAACATGAGGTTTAATTTTATCACTGCTTTTTCCGGCTAATGAACGTTATTTTGCTTAAGAAATCTCCACCTGCGAACGTGTTGCCATGTTGTCTGTCAAGCTGTGTAAACGTCACTAAGATCATTAACAAAAGTAGCCATTTACAACTAACAAACGAGCTAAATGTATGGTAAGTATTCTGAACTAAACTACAGTAATGATTTTTAGTAATTTCAGAGCTGTTGTTTAAAAGACTCTATGCTAGTTGCAGATCGTTTATCAAATTTAACGCTACTGTTATCTCGAGGTGGCAACACTTTTCTTTAAGCAAAGTAAACACTTTTGTCACCAATACGACACGTACGCAACACTAATGTATATGTATTTTCCTGTCGAAATATTTAATAAGAGTTGTTACGAAATTACCAGGTTTCGTACATTAGCAGATAAGAATTTATATCACGTAAGATGCTGTGTGCATTCATAGAAGTTCGATATATTCCCAGTCTAACTGGAATTTATTAGCTCAGAGTGGGTCCTCGGCCACTAGTACACAATTATTATCGGAATTATAACAAACAATATTTAAGTCTGTATACAAAATCAATTTAAAACTGACGCTGCAATATTTCACTAAGATGGCTGCTAATAGAAGACAATCACTCATCGATTCTGCTTCAGGATGTATTTTACTCGTAATAAATATTTTAAACCTTTTCCCTCCTTAACTATATGTGTTAACATTACAAAATATTTCTCATTGTTTCGTGACACATTAATATTCACTATTTACCATTAAACTGCGCTGTAAATCAATAGCGCTAATGGCTGCGCTCTTTGGTAGCTGAGCCGAAAACTTACCATTTCTATAGGACGAGAATTACAGTGAAATAAAAATCCAAACAAAGAAGATTAATTTCAATAATATATAATCTCTATTTTCAAATATTAGTTCGCAACATAAAAATACTTTAGTACAGTTTTTTACTGACATCTGTGTTGCGAGACATCAATCACATCCTATCAGTACGACAGTTCGAACAAGAAGAAGGATTTTTCCACACAAATCATAGATAACAAAGATTGAGATTTTCATTATCTTTATACATGTTTATTGTCTGAGATATGATTTTTTACAAAATATTAAATTATGTCGTTGACAATAATTTTTTTATCAGTATCACGAGAATACGATCAAAGTTCAGTCACATTCCACATACATTTCAGTCGTGAATATTGTTTTGAATAAAATATAGGCGTGGATGTTACTAGTTTGGGTACTGTATTTTTTTTATCAGACCACCATATCCACATTGCTCATTGTTCACTTTCACTTCATTAACACACTATTCTCATCATGCAAATGTTCAGAGACAACACTGAGTAACTCTTGACACCATTGGTGTTAATGTGATTGTGTAAATGACTTCAATAATTGTAAAATCTTGGAAAATTCGCTGGGGACTTCCCAGATTAATTTATACCCCCGACCCATCCATCTAGTTTTTTAATTTATAAGGTAACAAACATGTAACAGAATTACTACTATACTTATTTACAATGAACACATTACTGCACTGAAATGGTGCTGAAGTTACATTGTATTTCACATATATATATAAAATCAGTTGGTTCCACTGAGAAATTCATCAATGGAGTGCAAGGAGTTGGTTACCAGTAAATGCTTTAGGCTTCTCTTAAACTGAATTTCGTTGGTTGTTAAGCTTTTTATTGCTGCTGGAAAGTTATTGAAAATGGCTGTTCCTGATTAATGCACACCTTTTTGTACAAGAGTAAGTGACTTGAAACTCTTGTGACGATTATTCTTATATATAGTATTGATTCCATGAACTGAGCATTTAGTTTGAAAAAGTGATATGTATTTTAATGACAAATTTCATTAAGGAATAAATAAATTGGGAAGCATTAGTTAGTATTCCTAGTTTCGTAAAAAGGCCTCTGCAGGATGTTCTTGAGTTCACACGACATATAACTCTTATTGCACGTTTTTGTGCCTGGAAAACGTAGCTTGGCTTGATGAATTACCCCAAAAAATAATCCCATATGACATTATGGAACGAAAGTAAGCATAGTATGCCAGGATTTTCATTTTTAATATCCCATATGTCTGACAGAATTCGCATTGCACATAGAGATTTGTACAGATGCTTCAGCAGTTCTGTGGTGTGCTCCTTCCACTTGAATTTATTATCAAGCTGTAATCCCAAAAAATTAACACTGTCCACATCTTCTATCTGCTTGTCATCGTATGTCAGGCATATACTCATTGAACTCCCCTTACATGTTCTGAACTGCGTATTGTGTGTTTTTTCAAAGTTTAGTGACAAAGAATTGGCTGGAAACCAATAATTAATGTCCACAAATATTTTATGAGCTGATCTTTCTAAGACTACAATAGATTTGCTATTTATTGCAATGTTTATATCAACATCATCAAGACAAATTGGCATCTGGTAATGTTACTGATGAAAGGTCGTTGATATACACAAGAAAAAGTAAGGGCCCTAAGATGGAACTTTGTAGGACCCTACATGTAATTAGTTGCCAGTTGGATGATTCCTGATAGCTTAATACATATCCGTTTCCTAATAACACCCTTTGTTTCCTGCCAGATATATAAGATTTGAACCATTTTGTAGCGTTTCCTGTCACATCATAGTATTCTAATTTACTTAAAAGGATATTGTGGTTTATACAGTCAAATGCTTTTCACAGATCACAAAATATACCAGTTGCCTGCATTTTTTTTTGTCTAATGAATTAAGTACATTTTTACTGTAAGTGCAGATAGCCTTCTCAGTATCAGAACCCTTTAGAAATTCGAGCTGCGACATTGGCAGTATGTTATTTGTGATAAGGTGGTTATAAAGCCGATTGTACATTACCTTTCCTAATTTACCTGGCAAAAGTGAAATTGGACACTATTCCTTTACCTCCCTTCCTAAACAGCGGCTTAGCTTCAGCATATTTCAATCATTCAGACACTATTCAACTAATAAACGACTGGTTATACAGATAGCTTACTTAATACGTTACTTAACTCAGAATCACATTTTTAATTAACTTTGTTGATATTTCATCACACCCACTAGATGTTTTTGATTTTAAAGATTTTATGATGGGCAGTACTTCTGCTGGGGTGCTGGAAGTTACTTGAAATGTATGGTCTGACGTGTCCCAGGGTAGCATCTACAGAACCTAACAACCCAATCGTTTCAGTGTCAGTTATAAAATGTTTTTATAAAGTTCTGCAACGCCATACACATCTGTCATCAATGTATCATTTACTCTTAATGCTATTTGCCCTTTTCATATCTGGTTCTACCGGTCTCCCCCTTCACTATATCCCATATTGTCTTTACTTTATTATCTGATATGACTATCTTTTCCTTATAATATATTAGCTTTGATGTACGTATTACAGTCTTTAATGCTTTGCAGTATTTCGTGTAATGTGCTATAGCATCAACATCAGAAATGTTGAAACCTTCCCATCTCCTCTATATCTCTTTTGTTACGCAACCTTCCATTTTACAATATTCTATGAAACCTTCCCTTAGGATTTCTATCTCTTCCTTAACAATAACAAATGAAATCTTCTCTTTGAAATTTATTCTCTTTATCAATCTTTGCATACAAATTTAAATGCTGCTTATTAAAAGTTATTTTCTGATTATTTCGACGAAACATAGAATGTGTCGTCGTCGTGGCCCTCAGCCGTTACCTGCAATAACCCAAAACTGTTCCTTACCTTTTTTACTGTTACTGGATCGCCATCTGACTGCTACATCGAACTGCGACATGAATATACTAACTCTGTTTTACTATACTATGTTAGCTGCTGGTGGGCTGTCATAATAAGTGGCTGGATTTATTACCAAACTGACGTTATTCTTTAATAGCAAAGCTGACGTTATTCTTTAATTAATTTGACTTAAGTTACGTAATTCATAGTTAAACTTTTTCTTGACCACAATAAAGTTTTGCGAAGTTTTATGTTGACGGTTTTTGAGATGGATTATAATCAATAATGCAATATTGATGGCAAAAATTAATTATATTCTGAATGAAATGATTTTACAAACGTTCAAATGGGACTTACTTTTTACAATAATCTTACAACTAGCAATGCGCGAACATACCTTCAGAAGTCTTGAGATTCTCAAAAACTTTATTCAATAATATTAGTTCCTCTTATGATAATAGTTAGCTGATGTCTCTGTACATCTATTTATAATCTCTTGTAAATCATAGCTAGAGGCTGGCAGGCACACCGCTCCTCTCTCGCTTCAGACCTGCTACTGACTCGCTTCACATCTCGCTTTCTACTGACTTCCTACGAACGCTGAAGTGCGGTCTCTCCTGCCAACAATGTTTTCTGGTGCCGACAGTCCCTGCTACCTTTACGAAATGTATCAATGCGCGGTCTTTCCCGCTCTTTTCTTAAAATGTATCCATACGCTGTCTCTCCCGCCCTTTTTAAAATTATATCAATGTGCGGTCTCTCTTGCCAACAATGCTTTGGTGCAGACATTCCCTGCCACCACTATTATTTCCAACATGACAAATATTAATTATTCCTACTTAATCCTATTAATAAAATATAAACGTCTTTCATAAATTGTGGTTTGACAATAGACAATAGAAATATACACGTCTTACAATGTTTAGGATTGACAGATACAGTTTTCTTTTTGTTTTACAAGATACCTCTATTCCTTGAGTAATCCATGACTTATTTGTAAACTTTCTTCAAACCTTGGTTAGTTTTGGGGGAAAACAGTGTTCAGATAACTTAAGCACTTTATTAGCAAAAGTGTTATATTTTTCATTCATGCCATGAGCCCTGCAAACATCACTCCAGGTAATGTCTCTGAGGAATGTCCTAAAATAATCAGTTTTTGGGTTATTGATTACCCTTTTACGTGCAGATGTAACAGATGTTATGTCCTGTTCCGTATTAACATTTAACACAAGGAATTGCATGTCATGGTCTGAGAGACCATTGACTGTTTGTTTTGTAATATAATTTTGTTCATTGGACTTTTCTATAAAGATATTATCAATGGCTGTTTGTAAGCAAATGGCTACCCTACTTGGGAACTTAACAGTGGGAATTAAGTTGAATGATAGTGTTAGTAACTCAAATACGTTCTTATTGGGAAGGCCTTTAAGGAAATCTACATTGAAGTCACCAGCAACCACTATTTCTTTATTTTTGGTTGTTAAATGGGCCAGCACAGCTTCAAGGTAGTTTACGAACAGATTAAAGTTACCTGCTGGTGCTCGATATACACTTAATATTATAAAGGTTTTTTATGAAATTCTGCTTTTGTTGCACGTGCTTTTATATGCTGTTCTAGGCAAAATTCGTGAATGATTGTGTTCTTAAATTTATGACAGTTCTTGATGAATGTGGCAATTCCTCTTTTCTCCATTCTGCTCTACAAAAGTGAGATGCTAACCTAAATCCTGTAACACTTAGAATTTCTATACCAGCAGTCACATGATGTTCAGAGAGGCAGATTATGTCAACTGGGTTTGAGGACTCTAATTCATCTTTACAGATGATTAGTTCATTCGTTTTATTTCACAATCTTCGAATATTTTGATGCAATAAACATGACTGTCATTTCACATTGACTGTGTTAAAACTGGACACAGTTGAAGTTTCTGCTGACTGTCGGAAATTCTTAACCAACAGCTGTTTATGCTGATGTAATAAGCTAGAATTATGTTTTTTTTGGTTTCTTTGTCAGACAGGAGGTTTGTCTCAGTCCTAACCTCTCTTAAAACTTGGTTTCTTTTTGTCCTCCCTACACCAAAAAAGGGTATTTTCTGAACTCTATAAGCTCTGGTGTTTTATCACTCATGACAGTGCCTGCCCCCATTTATGCAATTGTGCATTTACACTGGACATATTATTCTCTTTACAGAGACATAGAAGTGGTTTCCTACTGTATTTACTCCTTAATGTTGCTATGACAATACAGTTCCTTTAGGTTCCCTGTACTGACATCTTCTAGTACATAACATCCGTCATGTGGGATTGAGTTTATTTTAAATGGTCCTTCCTAGAATAATTGCCATTTTCTTTGTCCTGGGACCGAGTACGAAGCTCTACCCTAGGTCTTATGGGGTAGACTTTCATATCATAAACATAACCTTTTATGATACGTGTTCGATATATAAATACTTCATGGTATCTGGGAAGCAATTATATTAATTGTTCAGACTGTGAAGCGTCAATGTAAGATGCCTCTTTCACCTTCTCCTCTATTGTGGCGCACATGTCACTCACTGTATTGGGTGCATCATTGTTTCTTTTAGTATGACACTTTTATGGGTGATCATAGTCTAACACCAACAATTTTTATTTGCTGACAGATACGTCTAATCCTCTTGTCAGCGGAAGGCTCGCACCGAACATCCGATTCAACTTCGACGTTATTAGTCGCTGCAGGTACGTAAGTTCACATGTTCCCCGGGCGAGATCTATTATAGCCTCCTGTCCCGTAAAAACTCATGGCCCAGTAACACCGGTATTGATAAGTTTTCCAAAGGAAACCTCAACCTTTGTCTGGTACTTTATAATTTGTGCATTCTTTCCCAGCGTTCCTATAACTTTGCAATTCGTATCAGGCAAAATGTGCTGTCTTTTTGTTTGCGTTACCTTCTTGAAAAATTGTGTGTTCATCACCTATACACTCGCACATTCGTCGAGGAGGATAATGGCTGCTACACCATTGATGGTTCCATAGACACTTGGCTGAATACTTTCATTTCCTTCCCTGTCAGCGACGGTAGATTCTTGATAGAGTTCATCTTCGCTTTTCTTACCATCCTGATAGCGAATCATATTGACGTTCTCTTGCATAGAACTATTGTCTTCATTCATGGTCCCCGTCTCTTGGCGAAGGCCTACAGGGACAGAGTTTGTTGACTTTGGTATATTCTGCTTCGGCTACGAGGATACCTCCATTATTTTCACATTTTGTGATTCTACAGACGGAGGTGGTCTACTTGAGTCCCACCATTGTGGATACTGATTATTCGCCATGGGTATAGCCTGTACGTAATTTACTGGCTGACCCGGATTCACAAAATTTTGTTTCGGCTGCCAATGACTCGGCCCTGGTTGTTGCCAGTATTCAGTGTCACCACGCATGTTTTTTGGTTTATCCTTGTACGGACTGTCCGATTTATTTTCGTTTCGTCCTTTACGATTAGAATTATTACTGTTGTTGGCATTTTCATTACTATAATGCCTATGATTACTATTCGAATGCTGGTAGTCATTGATTTAATGGTAATTATTATTATTACAGAGGTGATCAGATTTTCGGTTGTAATGATTTTTACTATTACTACACTTTCCATTGCCATGGGTTTTGCTTTTGTTTTTCTTGGGACTGCCTTCGCCCTTACTTCCATTGTTTCGGTTTCAGGAACCTTTTCCGTTTGAACAGTTGGCACTATTTATTGCGTCAGAATTCTTTCTGGCGCCTCCTTGGACTAAGTTAAACGAGTCTATTACAGATAAAAATTCCTTAAGATTAGTATCTGCCACGTTAAACAATTTCTCTCTAGTATTCATTGGCAGTCTAGCCTTCAATACTCCTAACAGGTCTCGTATGGTTACTGGTTCATCCCAGTACCTTGTCATATTAATATATTTTTCAAGTGTTTCCTCGAAGAGCCTGTCTTCGGGTTATATATCTCTGCGTTATATACTATCTCCCTTTGCCGTTTTTGAGTCGATGCTGACCAGAACTGGTCTACACACGCCTTCTCAAATTCGTTAAATGTTTTCATGTTTCTGCTGCGTTAAATGTCACCGGAAATGTGTGAAACCACAAACTGGATTTTCTGTTCCTTCCTCCAAGACTTTGGAAAAACACTTCTAAAGTTTCTAATAAAAACTATGGGATGAATATTCCTCGTTGAATACTTGGAATTTGCGGTGTTTAATCAAGCTCTCTTCTTGCATTAAGGGACTGAAGTGCATGGAGTTGTTGTCATTAGCAGGCGATGTACTGACTTTATTGCAAGTACACTCTGCTTCATTATTCGGGTTATTGGTAAAACAAATTGCTGAGGTAATACAGACTGATTACCGAAACTATGTCTATTATGCACTGCAATAGAGGTTGTCAGCAAATTTACATTGTTCTTTTGCCTGTCAGTTCCAGTGTTCTCGTTGCTGTGTGCTGACATTGTTCCAAGATTGTGATTTTCAGTGTTCAGTACCCTGGCTACTTCCGTTCGGACTTGTTTCTATACTTCTATGGAGATATTCTGTATTGACTCTATTGTAGCAGCCAAAGCTTTGAAATGCGTTTATAACTCCTCCTATTTACTTTTGTAATGCATATGATTTCTACATTGTGTCGTTCTGCTTCTCTTTCCCTAAATTCATCTTTTTATGGTTTGACTGCACTCGGAAAGAAAGGATATTACAAATATTGCCATATTTTAGATTCTACTGTTAGAAAAAAGAATTTTTTGCGTGTGTACATACTGGTGCCGAGGACGGAGAAGGTAGGTACGCAGAAATTCTATTTTTTAAAGTTAACAATTTACTGATTTATATTTTGCGATTTTTCGACTATAGTAAAATAGTAAAAAAAAACTGCATGGGAAGAGCAGTAGAACAATGGACACTCGCAGAGATGACATCCAATACTAATGTAAATACCTGATGTTGAAAACTGGAATAAGAAACTGAAACGATTGGTAATATTCTTGGTGTTTCAAGAGAAAATTGATGCACGTTGAGGAATTATGAAGGAGCACATCATAAGAAGGGTCAGGGGACAGAACAAGGTAGCTCATTTTTTGTTATTTAAATGTTGGGACTCTGATTGCATCAACATACGGGATATTCCATTTATCTTGACCACCATAAATAACTGTTTGTCCAGATGAAAATTACAAAATGTTATTCAGCCGTCAGGAGGACATCAATCAGCATGATTGTCTTCGTTGTAGCCTTGTATTTTACAATGATATGACGAGCGGTATAACTTTTTTAAATAGCAACCTGTATTCTTTATTCGGTAATTCATTTCCTTTCCTAAAGACCTATTCAAAAATGTATCACAGTGTACCATTCTTTGAAACACAACGTTATTAATTACATAACAGAACATTGACGTTGACGCTTCCAGCACGTAGTGCAGGTACTTGGGATAATGGAACACATTCACGTCCTGGGTTTGACAGAGAACAAATGTAAACACAAGTAGAATGCACACCCGTCATTCCTCCAGCCATCGTCAGTTGAAGAGTTGTGTGAGTTTAATGTACACCAAGGAAGATAAGGTAGAAATGCTACTCATCTATGGGGAATGTAAGTTAGCAGAACAGTAATTGCAATATTGTTTTCTTATGTACGGGTACATTTAGTACAGTAGTTTAGTCCTTTAAATACTGTTGTGTAGAGTAGGCATCAGTAAAGGCTGTCCTTCCTACAAACTGCACCGACATAACGTTTCTTTTATTTGTTGTTGTTGTTGAAGGTAGGCGAAATGCTACTCAGGCAGCGGAACTGTACAGAGAGCGATATCCTGAAAAGAACCCACCTTCCCGGCGGATGTTTTCTCGTCTCAACCCACGACAACGCAATCGTCGTAGCACTCTCATAGACGAAACTACCTTAATTAACTATTCTCGCTTCCATTGCTATGAATCCACACGTGAGCACACGACAGCTTGAACACGAGAATGGTTTTCCTAAAACCAGTGTACATCGTATTCTTATACGTCACCGGTTTCATCCTTACCATGTACACCTATATTAAGAATTGCATTGGAATGATTTCCAGAATCGTGTACAGTTCTGTCAGAGGACACAGCAGCAAATCCTCGCTTAGCCGAACTTCTTCTCCAGTGTTCTATTTACCAATGAATCTTCCTTCTCAAACAAAGGACAGGTAAATACAAAGAACGTGCATTATTGGTCCAGCGACAATCCACGATGGCTTACACAGGTGGAACATCAGCGTCAATGGAGAGTTAACGTCTGGTGTGGGATGCTTGGTACTACAATTATTCGTCCTTATTTCATTAATGTGAATCTAAACGGCAAAGCGTATGCCAACTTCCTCAGACGAATTCTTCCTCCTCTTCTGGATGACGTGCCGCTAAGAATCAGAATGCTTATGTGGTACCAACACAATGGATGTCCAGCACATAATGCCTTGCGTGCACGTCGTGTTCTGAGCCGATAGTATCCTGCCAGATGGATTGATCGAGGAGGAACAGTTACTTGGCCTGCTAGGTCTCCTGATTTAAATCCTCTGGACGTTTTTCTTAAGGGATGCATTAAAGACGTCTATCGCGATATTCCAACAACTCCAAGGACACGCAGGAAGGTATCGTGCTTGTTTGTAACTCTCTTCAGCAGGCAACACTGGAAGCAGCAAATAATTCTTTCATTCAACGAGTGCACCAGTGTATTGGTGTCCAGGGTCACCACTTTGAGCACCTTTGAATGTTCTACTCCTGGGAAATGGTACAGGAGAGTCGAAGTCAATTATGTGATATGTTTTTACTTGGTTTTCTTTTGCTCTTTGACAACTCCAGCAAGTGGACGAGTTTGTGATCCCGGGCTCAAAGTCAGTGTTGTGTTATGTAATTAATAACGTTGTGTTTCAATGAATGGTACACTGTGACACATTTTTGAATAGGTCTTTAGGAGAGGAAATGAATTACCGAATAAAGAATACAGGGTGCTATTTAAAAAAGTCACACCGCCGTTCATATCTTTGTAAAAAACAACGCTACAACGAAGACAGTCATGCTGATTGATGTCCCCCTGACGGCTAGAGAACGTTTGCTTGATACATTTTGTAATTTTCATCCGAACGAACAGTTATTAAGGTTATCAAGATAAATGGGGCACCCCGAATAAGAACAAGTGATACTTCTTATTTGACAAATTAAACATCCTGAGGGCATCTAATGTGGAAATGGTGTAATTGTAATCCGGAGTTTTCCCGGAATGAAGTAATTTCCCAAAATGCAGTCGACGGCACTCTGTAACGGGAAATAAACAAGTGAATGAAGAAATGGACGCAATAATTCCTTAATAATCACAACAAAGTGAATTTCTGGTTGTTATAATACAGAGATAGTACTCATATCATGTATGTTTAGCTGTGGGGCAGCTGACTGGAGATCTCCACCTCATCAGGACGCAAAAAATTAATCAGGTTTTGCAATTCCTTATATTTTATGCTGTAAATAGGACGGAGATCTATCATACGAGTAAATAACGGAACTGCTCGATTTAGGTTACAGTGAACACAAGATAACTTTAGAGCTATTTTGCACAAGATAAGTAAAGAACTGTACCATTGTAAGTAGGTACGGGCAGGTAAAGAAGTAGCCCATCCATTGGTTGACACTGTCGTGGTTTCATTATGAGGCCCGTTTAATTACTCCGTGTTCCGTTGTTTGGTATTTCAGCATAAGGCAGTGACTGGATTCTGATGATATCCTCTTAATAGGCTGAGTTTTGAAAGAGCTTTTCGCAAGGTACTTAGAGTCTAACAGTGTTTTCCATTTCTTGATTAACTCTGACCACAGTCAAAGGAGATACCTTACAACTGGATGCATCGATCATTTTCTTGAAATCTTCAAATGTTTTCATCAGTGCCTTTGTGTTCCACTATCTGCCTTGGGTGGAAGAGACAGGCGAAATACCATCAGACTTCAAGAAGAATGTAATAATTCCATTTCCAAAGAAAGCACGTGCTAACAGATGTGAATATATCGGAACTATTAGGTTAATAAGTCATAGTTACAAAACACTAACACGAATTATTTACAGAAGAATGAAAAAATTGTTGGAGGCCGCCTTGGGGAAATGTAGGGACACGCGAGGCAATATTCACCCTACGACTTCTCTTAGACGATAGGTTAAGGAAAGGCAAACCTACGTTTATAACATTTGTAGACTTAGAGAAATATTTTGAAAATATTGACCGGAATACTGTCTTTGAAATTCTGAAGGTAGCAGCGGTAAAACACAGCGAGCGAAAGGCTATTGACAACCTATACAGAAACCAGACGGCAGTGATGAGTCCAGGGGCATGAAAGGGAAGCACTGGTTGTGAAAGGAGTGGGACAGGGATGTAGCCTGCCCCTAACGTTATTTAGTCTGTAAACTGAGCAAAAAGTAAAAGAAACCAAAGAAAAGTTTCGAGTACGAATTAAAGTCCAGGGACAAGAAAAACATAACTCTGAGTTTTGCCGATGACATTGTAATCCCGTTAGAGGGAGCAAATGACTTGGAAGAGCAGTTGAACGGAATGGATATTGTCTTGAAAGGGCAATATGAGATGAACATCAACAAAAACAGAACAAGGACAATGGAATGTAGTAGAGTTAAATCAGGTGATGCTGAGGGAATTAGATCAGGAAACGAGAGACTTAAATAGTAGACGATTTTTGCTATTTGAGCAGCAAAATAACTGATGATGGCCGAACTAGAGTATATAAAATGTAGACTGGCAATGGCAAGAAAAATGCTTCTGAAGAAAATAAATTTGATAACATTGAATATAGATTTAAGTGTCAGGGAGTCTTTTCTGAGAGTATTAGCATGGAGTGTAGCCAATTATAAAAGTGAAACACGGATGATAAACAGTTTAGACAAGAAGAGAATAAAAACTTCTAAAATATGATGCCATAGAAGAATGCTGTAGATGGGTGGATCACGTACTAACGAGGAGGTTGTGAATAGAACTCAGTAGAAAAAAAAAATTGTGGTACAACCTGATTAGAAGACGGGATCGGTTGATAGGGCACGTTCTGAGACATTCAGGGACAAGCAATTTAGTACTGGAGGGAAGTGTGAGAGTAAAATTCGTAGAGAGAGACAAGGAAATGAAGATAATAAGCAGATTCAGAAGTATGTAGACTGCAATACTTATTTGCATAGAAAGAGGTTGGTACAAGATAGAGTACCATGGAGAGCTGCGTCCAACCAGCCACCGAATAGGAAACCACAACAGCGACAAAATAAAATTATTTTTATCTGGGAACGTAATTTTTATCCTCTTCACGCCACTAATTTGACTGAAAGTTTTGTAATGAATGTAGAGCAAGTAGATTGAGTTTTATTTTGACTACCAGCAGAATCACAAAATGTACAGGATGACCGAGGAGCAGAAGTCAGTATTCAGTGATATTGGAACACGAGCGTTCGAATGGAAAAGGTGTAGTAACCCAGGCTCTAAGATGCATACCTTCATCCGCTATACTGAGAAACAAATTTACTGTAAGTATTTTGTTTTCCATATTTCGAGATGTGATAGTACGGTCCGGTAACCATGGGCTCTAAAGCGTGTGCCTTAAGAGCTATGAGAACATGTTCATGTTCGCCTTGTGAAACACATCTCTTCTACTAAACAAGTGCTCATCGCCTTTAAGTTATCCATTTAAGAGCCCATGTTTACTACACTTTTTTCTTCGAATGATTGTTCATGTCATATCTCTGAATACTGACCATTCGTCCTGGTGAGAGGTGGCATGAGCCCCCTCTCATATTTCTATCTTACGATTCTCCTCTATAATTGCATGCGGTGGAAAGTTGCTATTCCTTCACGCGCGGACTTCCCACGCAGCGTCTCTCGTCACCCGGGTGGTCCGGTGACAGGCGGGCTCTGCTGATCTGGAAAGCTTTAAGCCGACGGGTGTGAGGAAGTCGAGTGAATGCTTTGCAGACACCGACATTGTCAAGAGGCACGCCCGCAGAGCTTGAAGTAGTGGCTGGGCTAGAGGTTCCGTTACTTCGCAGAAACTTAGCGAAAACACGTTCTGGCGGGCTACCAGCGAGGCGTGGGAATGACTTGTGTACCCAGGCAGCTGTGGCGGGAAAATTCCCGCACTTTCTGCAAAATAGTAACTGTGATTGGCTTGCTCAGGGCATAGCTCCGTGACGTAGCAAGATCGGCGCAGAAATTGGCGCCAAGAATCTCGATTGGTGGAATGGTAGCGTTCCGGCAATGGAGTGGAATTTCCGCCGGTTTTCGAGTTGCTGATTGGAACGTTTAACCACGGCCACTGTCGTGGGGGCGGGAATGTTCTGTGTTCGGTTTTTGTACGGGTGCTCTTGTGAGTAGTCGTCTCTCGCCTTTCGGTCGAGGACGTCGAAGCAACCAGCCAACGGCTCCGGTACGGCAGATCGTGTTCTGAGAGTCAAGAAGTCGGTTTGGTAACGTATGTCCGCAGCACCGGCAGATAGGGATTTTCCTAGGTGACAATCAGAGCTCAGCAGAGTGCGCCTGTTCGTCTTTTTTTTTCCTAACTTTGTTCTGTCTTGGGTAGCAGCAATTAATGGTGGGTTGGCTATGTGTTTTCTCTAAGAATTGAGTTGCTAGGAATTGGCTGCACATACCACTTCGTCATAATCCTCACAATCTAGTTTAGGGACAACTTCAATTTCACAGCGTTTGTTTAAGTATCCAATTAGAGCCAATTTGATATATTGTTAATGTTTCATGTGTTGTTGTTTATTATTTTGTGTTTAGTCTTAATAAATCATATTGTTATTTTGGACAGAACTTTCATTCTGTTAATAGATAGAGCAACCCCATCATTCCTCACTATGTTAATGAAACCTTCGTTTAATTAACTTATTTAACAAATTAAATTATTGCAGGTGCCAAACTCTCTTCTACTCCACTGGCAGGGTTGATTAGAGTCAGTTCGCGTATTTTTTTTATCCTTGTGCAACAGGAAAAGTTGGAGTTAGAAAAGGGGGGGCTTAGAGCATCATGTACATATGTAAATTCTCTAAGAATTGAGTGTTAAAAACACTGCTAGCCCCGGCACCTCGCATAATATGGCGACCCTTGGCCTCGGATCTTCCCTGTGAATCTCTGATAAGCAAACAGGATTCTTAGTAGGAACATTCAATTTTTTTTCTCTCTTTTTTTTATTGATTAATACCCAAGTTTTTTTTCCGGTAGTTCCGCGTTTAGTTTTAAGTAGCGGCGCATGATTACAGTTTTTGTTTTCAGTGTATATATTTTTTTTTTTGTTTTTTTTGTTCATTGTTTTTTTGTGTTTCGTTGGTGTGGTGTCCGTACCACATCGCACTTTGTCGGATTTGTGTGCGGTTTCTGTACCACTTCAAATTATGCTTGTAATTACAGCGTTGGAACAGCGTTGTTGAAATTTTGTGTCTATGTGTAAAAATATATGGAGTAGATTAATTTTATTGTGCATTTTAGATAAATTTGTTTTTCATGAATGATAACGAGAAGTAAGGCACGACTATTATCGAGCGAAGCTAAAACAAAAGAGGATAGCATAATGGATAAGGGGCAGTTTAACGGGAATAGGTTCGGAGATGAGATGGGCACATTTTTAGCAGGACAGGACGCCAGGGTCTTTGATGAGGAAGGTGATTTGGACGCGATCTCAGAGCAGCGTTGCGGCCGTGATTATGATAGTGAAGTAGAGGATGAAACAGAGACAGTCACACAGGTCGAGACGGTAGCAGAAGTTTATAATCAAACGAACGAGAGCAGACAGGGGCCAGCTCGGCCACGTCAGAGCTCTAGCGCCCAGGTGTCCAGAGTTACATCACCCATGGGTGACGAGGATCAAAATGATGATATTAACCCAATACTGAGCTTCCTACGATCAATGAAAGAAGAAGCTGACGAACAACGTAAGAGGGAGAAGGAAGAAGCTGACGAACAGCGTAAGAGGGAGAAGGAAGAAGAGGAGAAACAACGTAAGAAGGAGAAGGAAGAAGAGGAGAAACAACGTAAGAAGGAGAAGGAAGAAGCTGACGAACAGCGTAAGAAGGACACTGAGGCAATAATTTCGCATATAGGGGAAATTCGTGGGGAATTACTAACAATAAAGAAAGAATGTGGAGAGGTAAAACAAATGTCAATGGCTGCACAAAAAGTAGCAGGCCTGGCTAAAACGGCAGCAATAGGGGCAATGAAAGTCGCGGAAGCAACTTCTAAACTCGCAGGGCGCTTGCGACGTACAACACAATCCCACTCAAAATCCCTAGCGTTCTTAAAAATTCAGGGTAATATCGCGGTTGCGAACAACACGAAACGAATGGAAGAAGTAGAGAGTCGGATAGCAAAACTAGAGCAAAACGGGCACACGAGCACTGCGCGTTCGGATACCAATGATGGAGTACACAGAATTGTGTCTCCGAGGAAAAGCCCGCCGTGCTCTAGCCCAATGACCGAGTGCGGAACTAACAATGCACACGCAGAAACAGCGAGTAATAGCTCCAATAATTGTAGCCCACTTGTGAATTCTGAGTGCCACTTCCACTGTGATACAGAGGTAGCACATCACAGTTATCACCAAGATAGAACAGGACACTCAGCAGACGTGCAAGTATCGGAAACGAGTGACAACACCAGTGCGAGGATCAGACAGGATTTTGATCAGAATCATTTCCTGTCGATACTAAAATTCCAGAAGTTCAAAGAAAATGGAGGGTCGATGCATCCGAAGAGCTGGGTGATGCAGTTTACAAATTCATTACCGGCATCATGGCCAACCCAGGCAAAATTAGAATTCATGTGTGGACACATCGAAGACCAAGCCGCGGAAAAGATGCGGGGTGTAGCAGTGACGTGTCGGACTTATCAGGAATTTGTTGGTGCATTCCTGCGGACCTACTGGTCAAAGGAAACGCAGGACAGGATTAAAGATGAAATAATATTTTGTCCTGAACTGGAAGTGTCCGGGTATAGGAGCGCAACCAAATTTCTTGATGAGTTACTCAAGAAGAATCAATTTTTAGATAGTCCATATAGCAACGGAGAAATCATTAAATTTTGCTTTTCCAAATTGCCAGTTAGGTACCAACAGACACTTGTCGGCAAGTGTGGATCTGACATAGAAGCATTCAAGAGTCTATTGCGCGAACTCGAAGTAGTCTTTGATAAACAAGACGCAAAGGACAGGAAGAAGGGGCAAAGTAACAAATACCACGGGCCAGGAAGGGAAGACGACAACAGATCGCATAATCGCACTGGTCAGTTAGGAAACCAGGGTTACGGAAGTCAAGGTTACGCTATTCAAGGTTATGGAAACCAAAGACACGGAAACCAGAACGTCAGGGAGCAGGGTCAATCTAGACAAGGAATCTGGGATAGGAGGAATAACGAACGGCAAAGCGACCGTAATTGGAGAGAGCGAAACCAAGGACAACAGTGGAACCAGGAGATTGAAACTAGACCCGCAAATCCTAATGCACGTCAGAGGAGGGGGAGCTTAACAAGGGATTGACGCCAGACTAGTGCGAACACAGGCCGCCGGAATTTCGCACGTAATCTCGGACCTGGCCAACTACGGATGATACATTACGAAGATTTATCAGAAATCCTGCTCGAGGAACATAAAGCAACTCCTCGACAAGATCGGCAGCCTCTTATCACAGTAGCAATAGCTGAAAAGAGTATGAATGCGATAATAGATAGTGGAAGCTACATAACAGCAATATCTGAGGCAGCATACAAGATGTGCTCTCAGGAGATGGACTGGCCTGTCCTATCGGTTAAGAAAACCAAAATAAAAGGGGCATTAGCGGGAAAATGTACGGAGGTCACCCAACAAACAAGACTGGAATTCTCCTGCCAAGGACACAAAATAGAGTCTAACTTCTGGATTGTGCCAAATCTGGCGATCGACATGATAATAGGAACGGACTTCCTAAATGAACATGAAGCGATAGTTGATCTAGGACGAGGTGAAGTGGTTTTGAGGAAAGGGAATCCCGTCCACATTAAATTCGACGATCAGCTGATCCCAGCTCAACTACCGTCTAACTGTGTACGGATAAACTATGCGTGTCTGAAAGACAGAAAGGAAGAACAGGTCGACGTTGCGGGTAGGGGAGCGGACACAGATGAGAATGAAGTCAGAATAATGGGGGAAATAAAGGAGAAAATAGGAGAAAAAGTGGAAGCAATAAAGAATATAAGGTGCGACCACCGCAAAGAACTTCATAAATTACTAGTAGAACATGCGGAGGTCTTCATTCCCAAGACAGGATCAATAAAGAACTTCCAATATGAATTTCGTGTACGTCCGCACAATCAGTTTCGTGTGCCACCCTATCCAATCCCCTTGGCATATCGACAGAAAGTAGCAGCCGAAATTACGCGAATGTTGAGTGAAGGAATAATAGAACCTACGGCTTCAGCCTATAATAGCCCGTTAAGAGTAGTCGAGAAGGCAGATGGTAGTATTCGTTTAGTCTTGGACTCGCGACAAATTAATACCATAATAGAACCCGAAACAGACAGACCGGAACGATTAGAGGAACTCTTACAAAACTTCCATGGAATATCAATCTTCTCATCAGTTGATCTAAAATCGAGTTTCTGGCAGATCGAGCTCCATCCAAATTGCAGACAGTACACAGCCTTTTTAGCATTTGGAAGATGTTACCGGTTTCGTCGTCTACCATTTGGTTTGAACGTTTCATCTGCCGCATTCATTCGGGGGCTGGACGGCATACTAAGCGATAATTTGAAACGTCATGTCACCAGCTATGTGGACGATTTGCTGATCGCGGAGAAATCTTGGGGAGAGCACAATGCGGTCCTCGGTGAACTCCTTGCGACATTCAGGGAATACGGAGTGACTATCAATATCGAAAAATCGAATTTTGGGACGTCCTCTGTCAAATTTCTGGGACATATCATCACGGGTGAGGGCATTGCGCCAAATCCCGAAAAGATCGAAGCGATTGAAAAGTTTCCCATTCCTACGACAAAGAAGCAGTTAAGGGGGTTCTTGGGGATCATAAATTTTTACAACCGCTTTATACATGTCAAAACTCAGAGCTGTCCTAGGTTGCATCAACTTACAGGAAAGAAGATTCCTTGGGAATGGGATGAGGCGGCCGAATCCGAATGGAAAGCATTAAAATTCGCATTATTACAAGCACCCATCCTATCACACCCTAACTTAGCAGAAGAGCTTTGCATAGTAACGGACAGTTCATACTCAGGTCTGGGTGTCATGGTGTTCCAAGACTATGTACATGAAGGAAACAGGGTGTGGAAGACAATTGCGTTTGGTAGCAGAGTACTAGCCAAGAGTGAGAGGAATTACTCAGTAACCGAGTTAGAGGCGCTGGCTATTGTATGGGCGTTTGAAAAATTCAGATACCTTCTGTTTGGTCGCAAGACGAGGGTCTACACAGACCACAAGGCACTCGAGTTCTTGATGACTGCAAAGCTTAATCACAGGCGGCTCATTAGGTGGGCATCATATCTGCAGCAGTACAACTTTTCGATAGAATATATCCCCGGCAGTCAGAACATTATTGCAGACGCCTTATCACGGTCACCGATCGGATTTGAGCACAACATGGAAGAAGATCTGGAGGAAAATCACTACTGCCTTTTCTATATGCAGAAAGTAGCCTTTGAAAATTTTATTACCTGTAGTATGCATGACATCAAGAAGGAGCAAGACAAGGACCCTGCCCTAGTGTTATTGAAACAGAAATGGATAGACAGAAGACACGCCACCATCAGGCAGTTCTACCTCTTGCGGAAAGGCATAATTTTCCACCGAAATTATGCCAATGACACTGAATGGGGGGTATGCATCCCTGAACACCTAATAAACAAGGTTATATGGCATACTCATCTCAGCTATGGACACTTCGGACCACGCAAGTGCAATCTCAAGCTAAGGACCATGTGTTACTTTCGAAACATGGAGCGTCGAATTCGGAGGGTACTGTCGGTGTGTAAAGACTGCCAAAAGGCTAAGCACACCACTGTGAGCATGCAGGCACCATTATACCCAATCGTACCGACCAAATTAAGACAATTAGCAGCAACAGATTTGATGGGACCTTTGCCAAGAACAAGAAGAGGATATACTTACGTATTAGTGTTTGTTGAACTAACGTCCAAATACGTTACCTTTACGCCACTGAAGAGGGCGACAGGACGAACTGTATCTCGAGCCCTAATCCGGGATTTCCTACAACAGGTTGGTCATGTGAGTAAAATTATTTCTGATAACGGGCCACAGTTTAAGTCAAAAACTTGGAAGGAGACGTTGCGTCGATGTAAAATTGATCCCATTTTTATATCTTCGCACCATCCGAGCTCGAATGCTGCAGAACGGGTTATTAAAGAACTCGGAAACTTGTGCCGGTTGTACTGTAACAAACAGCACACGACATGGGACGTTTTCCTTAAAGACTTCCAGGAGGTGATCAATGAGGCACCCCATGGGATAACAAAATTGGCACCCATTACAGTACTGAAAAACCGGATTCCTAAGGACTTGATAACCGATGTCGTAAACTTCCCACCAAGTGCGCGAACGCAGCACCAAGCCATAGTGGATTTGGCTCTCAAGAGGATACGTGCTGCAGCAGAGGTCAGGAAGAGACGTGCCGACAGGGGAGCTCGTCTACGACACTTCCACATTGGACAAAAGGTGCTCGTTAAGTCTTTCCGACTTTCGAACAAACAAAAAATGAAATGCCAAAAATTCTATTCTATTTACAACGGCCCGTACCGTATAAGGAGAGCAGCTCACCACAATGCTTATGAATTAGAGACGCTGAAAGGAAAGAAGTCCATAGGACTCCACCACATCTCTCACATAAAGGAGTTCGTGGAATAGAGTAGTGTAAGTGGTGTACGTAGTAGAATGGGCAAATACGTGAACCTTGCTATAGTAGTAGTGTAAGTGGTGTACAGAGTAGAATAGGCAAAGATATGAACCTTTCTTCGGGGAACAATAATCGTTGCATTAATAGATTAAGATTGTTAAAGTATTAACACGCTGCGTTTTCTCGCATAAGAATTTACTGCTGCTATTTTTTTTCTGTTTATGTTCGCAAGCTCCACTGTCAATGCGATAAGAGGCACTACCTTTCCATGAGCAATGTTTTTGTCCTTTCCAATCTGGTGTCCATGTTAAGGGATAGTGATGAGTGACGAGATGTCGCACAAACGGGGGCATACAAGAACGTGCTCTTAGAAGCGTTCTGAGAAGTCGTGATACGCTCCATAGCGGCCACAGCCAGTTCGTGAGACGTTCATACCAATGCTTGCAGGCACGCGTCAGTGCACTGCAAGATTGTGGTATATTGCGAGATTTCGAGGATGAATATTGGCAGTATAGTTTTTGCAGAGCTGCGCCAGCATCGTTGTCTTGCAAGTCGGGGTGAACCTGTGAGCGTTTGACTCCAATGGTGCCCTAGGGCCTAGACGGTAGAAATGCGGGCATAAAGCCTACCATGCCAATGTGCTGGTTGGGGATTTAGCATGCTGCTTGCGACTGTCACAGATGAATAACCAGTGACTCATACTAGGATATTCGTGACATACTGTGTAGCTGGCGTGTGATGGGCGACTGAATCCTCAACAGGAACCAGACTTGGCTGGGTCAAATTACATTGCCTCTGGAAAGGTGCGCTTTCATTGCTAAGACTGCATCACATACAAAATTAAGTTCAACTATAAATTTATTGTCTTGTATAGCCATGGCTAACCCAGTCTCTGGAGTTTCAGTGAGGCATAGTGAGAACTCGGAGGCCGTGTCGTACGGCGCGCACATCACTGTCGTCAATAGCGGCGAGCAGCGAGATATCTCAGCGTAACAGGAATTATGTAAGAGTAGTGTATAAGGTAAACAAAAAAAAAATAAATAAATAAAATAAATAAATAAATAAATAAATAAAAGGGAAAGTAAGTTATACTAGGATAAGTTAAACTGTAGGATTTAACAATAACTAGATTAATATTGTGGGGGTTTTCTACCACAAGTGTGGCGCGCGCCTGTTGGGATGCTATTTTTCAGGTCATCAAATCACAGACCCGAGATGGAGGGACGACCGGCGAGCGAAAGTAGTATAGTTGCATGTTCTTTATAGCACAGTAAAACTTAGACCTGAATAACAACATAATTTAATTAAAAGATATAGAATGTAGATCGTTGGCAAATGGTAGTTAATTCTTGAGCATGTCTACTGTCGATCTATATAATTAATAGTAATATTAGTGTGGGCCCGCACATTTAGTTGTTCATCCATTACATAGCATCAGTTATCACACACCATGTACAATACTGAGATCGGTCTCTACACAAATATCAAGATAAATTATTTCCATTTTTTGTTATGATAGCTACAGATAAATAACTATAAAATTAAAATTACAGTGTCTGAAATGACAGACCATCAATGTATTGGTATGTAAATTTATTATAACATAGAAGGTCATGGGGAAAAGTTAGGCATATGATTTTTGTAAGAATTGTGCAGAGGACTGGGATAGTGGCAACGCAGAGGCCAGCCGGAGGTCATCGGCTACCTGCAGGAGGAGAGCGTCGACGCGCTACCTGACGTGAGGGGCGCGAGGGCGTCCGGTCCTACAAGCTGACAGTCACCGGGCCGTGTACCTGAGGGATTAGGGAGGATCCTCGCCGGGCCACAAGCGAAAGTGAGGCTGGCCGTTGACACTGACACGCGACCCACACGAGGCAGCCGTTTGGAGGGATTCCCTGCGGCAGACCACGTAGTCGTGCGTACACGAAGAAGATCACATATGGTGTCATAACTGGCGTCTCATGTGCCTCAGGACAGAAAGGGACGCTATATACTCACCTGTTTGGGTTTTTACAACTCACTAGCATTGGCCGATCTGCTTACACAAAGCAGTATCGTGCCACACTAACAAATGTATGGTCTCATTTCTAACTTCTCCTCTCTATTAGAGAGCAGTTTTTAGCAATCGTCGCTCCTAGTTCGATCCTGTATGGATGACCTCACACACTTGTGGAGTCACTCCACGTGCCATCATCCCTCGTCGAACTGCAATATTGGGAAACGTAAAGTACTGCCCAGTGAGAGAAGAGACCTAGACTAGTGATGTATCCCAACAAGTAGACATCAGAGACAATTAATCGACGTGAGGAGGGCCTATCACTGTGTCTTCCTACCGTACTGCCGTGATCATATGCGTGGGTCTGACTACAATCTCAACAGCGTACTGCAGACGCTCCAGCACTCCCTATTGCTGTTGCAACAACGTAGCAACAACACCCGACGTTTAGCCCTATGTGATGTCAGTACTGTGGCCCCATCCCAAAAGCCGCCCTCCAATGCTCAAGACATGGAACCACGTGCATCAATGCATGTGACTCAACATACCAACCCCCTCAGAGAAACTAATGAATTTGTGAAGTGCTTCGAACATTTCTAACAATGTGATTTAGTGCCACATTCTCAGCACGGTCGTGAACAGTGTGCAATGTGCACGCACAACTTAATGTCCCATGAACCTTGTTTTTTTTAATTTCTTTCTCTAGTGTTGTTTTTGTAATGTATGTGATACCTTGTATGTGTTTGTTTTACACTGTAATTCTCATTACAAATTACTGTATTGTTCTCCACACCATTTTTTTTATCTTGTATTTATTGTTGAGTGTATGGAAACAGTGTGCCTGAAGTCCCCATAAACTGAAGCAGATACCACCTCTGTCATTGTGAATGGACCATCAGTTCAGGGAACATTTTGTAAAGGTTATTCTTGCTGCAGGGAGACAGAATGAATCGGAGGTCGTAATTAGATTCTGAAAGCTCACAAAGAGATTGTTAACTTAAATAGTATCATGTGTGAGTGAGTTCAGGTTAGTTTAATGATTAAAATTGTTGTAACATCTTGGGCATTTAATTGCGGAGCACTCCAACTCTGATTGTAAAGAATAAATTGCTCCATATTTGGCTCACATGCCCGGGCCATATTTAGAGAGTGAATGTCTGTGTGAATCGGTGTTTGGAAGGGGCTCCCTGGGTATGGATGTGTGATGTGAGTGTTAGTGTTCCATATTAAGAAGGTGAAGTTGGCTACATCATAAATAATCCTCCCTCTATGAGCTGCATTTTTCAGTTGCAGTTATTTTCTTTATAGAGTGCGGCATGTGCAGCCAGTTTGCGAGATTGTTCTTGGGCGATTGACTCACTACCTTGCTCCTAAGTGAGCCAACCGCTCACCAATTACTATCTAAAATGGCGTAGGGGCTATGAGAGGTGGCATGAGCCCCCTCTCATATTTCTATCTTACGATTCTCCTCTATAATTGCATGCGGTGGAAAGTTGCTATTCCTTCACGCGCGGACTTCCCACGCAGCGTCTCTCGTCACCCGGGTGGTCCGGTGACAGGCGGGCTCTGCTGATCTGGAAAGCTTTAAGCCGACGGGTGTGAGGAAGTCGAGTGAATGCTTTGCAGACACCGACATTGTCAAGAGGCACGCCCGCAGAGCTTGAAGTAGTGGCTGGGCTAGAGGTTCCGTTACTTCGCAGAAACTTAGCGAAAACACTTTCTGGCGGGCTACCAGCGAGGCGTGGGAATGACTTGTGTACCCAGGCAGCTGTGGCGGGAAAATTCCCGCACTTTCTGCAAAATAGTAACTGTGATTGGCTTGCTCAGGGCATAGCTCCGTGACGTAGCAAGATCGGCGCAGAAATTGGCGCCAAGAATCTCGATTGGTGGAATGGTAGCGTTCCGGCAATGGAGTGGAATTTCCGCCGGTTTTCGAGTTGCTGATTGGAACGTTTAACCACGGCCACTGTCGTGGGGGCGGGAATGTTCTGTGTTCGGTTTTTGTACGGGTGCTCTTGTGAGTAGTCGTCTCTCGCCTTTCGGTCGAGGACGTCGAAGCAACCAGCCAACGGCTCCGGTACGGCAGATCGTGTTCTGGGAGTCAAGAAGTCGGTTTGGTAACGTATGTCCGCAGCACCGGCAGATAGGGATTTTCCTAGGTGACAATCAGAGCTCAGCAGAGTGCGCCTGTTCGTCTTTTTTTTTCCTAACTTTGTTCTGTCTTGGGTAGCAGCAATTAATGGTGGGTTGGCTATGTGTTTTCTCTAAGAATTGAGTTGCTAGGAATTGGCTGCACATACCACTTCGTCATAATCCTCACAATCTAGTTTAGGGACAACTTCAATTTCACAGCGTTTGTTTAAGTATCCAATTAGAGCCAATTTGATATATTGTTAATGTTTCATGTGTTGTTGTTTATTATTTTGTGTTTAGTCTTAATAAATCATATTGTTATTTTGGACAGAACTTTCATTCTGTTAATAGATAGAGCAACCCCATCATTCCTCACTATGTTAATGAAACCTTCGTTTAATTAACTTATTTAACAAATTAAATTATTGCAGGTGCCAAACTCTCTTCTACTCCACTGGCAGGGTTGATTAGAGTCAGTTCGCGTATTTTTTTTATCCTTGTGCAACAGGAAAAGTTGGAGTTAGAAAAGGGGGGGCTTAGAGCATCATGTACATATGTAAATTCTCTAAGAATTGAGTGTTAAAAACACTGCTAGCCCCGGCACCTCGCACTGGGACACCATGTACAGAGCTCTTAAATGAGTGATGAAGTTGAGTGATGAAGTTGAAAAGGAAAGATGTCACTTCATTTGCCCCCTTTTTTGCGGTGCATTCAGGATATACATTAAAAAAGGACTCACCTGTTCACTCGCCTTTTGCAAGGACATGGATACCGAACGAATACATCTATTGTTTCCTCTTGTGTTATACGTAATTGGTTACTATACTTGTCAGGGATACATTTTTTTGCAAAGTCTATGCAGTTAGACACCTTCATTTTGTTTTTCCTTTGGGGGGAGGGGGCTGGGGGAAGGGGAGAAACTGCATCAAAATTCTGTTTGCAATGATGCCCTCTATTGATCGGATGAGTGAGTGCTGACTTGCATGTTTGTATTCCCTCAAAATGGACTTCCCTGGTTCTTTCCCTTACAGAAAAACTTCGGATGCCACTATCTGCCGACTCGCTTTCTTCCGCAGTTTTAGCCTCTCAACACATGCGTGTGATTAGTCTGCATCGAAATGAAGAATAACGCTATTTCGGAAAAAATAACTTGTCTGTTTTTTTTTCCACTGACCCATCCTTAAGCGCTTTTCTGAAAGGTACCGAAACACATCCAAATTATCCTGCAAGATACTCGTGTGATACTTGCGTTTCATTTGCAGTTTCCTGTTATCAATCAACATCCAATAAATTTTACAGCTCATGTAGAGAGATACAGAGCCGCTAAAAAGGGCTGACATCTACAGACGTCTCGTATCTTCACAAATACCTTTAAAACGCAACCAAGCAAATTATCCAATGTTTACACTGAGTACTTCAAATATAGGTATATGATAAAGAGAAAAACTGTGTCAGCGAATTGAAATTCTTTCTCAGCAATTTAACGAATGATTCATGTTTGCGCTGATGGTCTATTACTATAAAGAATACAAATGAGCTATCCCTTCTTCGCACGAGTATGGGACCGCGCCTATTAATCATAGCCCATAGCATCCAAATTTATCGTATACGCAGGGCCTGGCTAGAAATGAAAGCGACAAAAGAATACCATTTATGGTGCGGGTGGGACCTGGGCTAAGCCGTTAATGTTAGCTTTCTTTCCAGGCAGAGATTCACGTAGCAGAAAGAATATCAGACTGTAATCCGAGGGTTTTGCAGTCGTATATACGGAAACTATTATTTTATTTTTAATTTTTACAGTGAAAATAAATTCAAATAATTCTCAAGATATTATATTTATCAATATTTTCCTGAAAGGTATGAAAAGTAAACCAAAGGAAAATTTTTGAATGCAGATAAATTTCCAAGACGCGAATGTAGACCTTTTCAAATAACTTTCCAGGACGGGATTATAGTTCAAGTGCACAGGGCTTCGTATTGCATTAGTTTCATATTGACCTTCGAGCAGCTCTCGGTAGCTGCAAGCGAACAATAGGTTAATTGTGTAGGTAAAAACGGCCTATCGTTCGTCAAAGCTTATGGAGATGGATATTTTGGGAGAGCACGTTAAAAACGACCAAAATGTAAATATGATACAGTTGTCAACATATAATCATTTCGTAGATGTGCGCAGCTGTAAGCAGCAAGTCACCACAAGAAATTTTGACATATGTCCTCCAGTGAGAGAAATTTACACATAGGAAAAATTCTCCAGTGAAGCGACATTCAAAGATTCAAATATTTTTAAGGATTCGCGAACGTACTTAGCCGCCTCAAGATAGCATTGTAACAGCAATGGGATCGTTTCTCATTCTTACAGTTCTACAAGTAGCTTCTGTAAGAAAATGCAATTATTTTAATATTAAAAATTTATGCCATTATTTTCCCATTGGTCTTTACATATATTTGATAGAAGTTCAAGGCAATGCATTGTGCAAAGTTTCCTTCATTTATTAGTGACTTTTGACTGTGAAACTTCAAAGAAATTCTTATGCAGTAAAAAAAATGTAAGATTTGTACAGTTGCACTTCGGTTCTGACGAAAGTTCTTTCTCTAACTCGTGAATGAGACACCAGCTGACACGAAGTTCAAATCGTTTCGTCATTGAACAATGCGGCTGTAATCCTATTGAAGAAGGCCTTCTGTGAAAGTACCAGTTTCCATTTTTGAGTGATTAATACACGAGGCGTTCAATAAATAACGCAACATATTTTTTTCCCGTCCAGTTCCGGTAGTAAAAAAAAAAAAAAGTGTGGGATTTTTTGTGAGACATCGTGAAATATTCCCGCTTCACATTCTGTAAGTAGGCTGTTTAGGTTTTTATGTTGGTACCGTCACGTAGCGCTCTGTATGAAAATCACTGACTGTGCTGTGTGCAGTCTGTGGCTGGTTTGCATTGTTGGAATTTGCTATTGTAGTGTTGGGCAGTTGGAGGTGAGCCGCCAGCAGTGGTGGATGTGGGGAGAGAGATGGCGGAGTTTTGAGAGCGGATGATCTGGACGTGTGTCCATCAGAGAGAGTAAATTTGTAAGACTGGATGTCATGAACTGATATATACATATATTATGACTTTTGAACACTATTAAGGTAATTACATTGTTTGGTCTCTATCAGAATCTTTCATTTGATAAGTATGCCTATCAGTAGTTAGTGCCTTCAGTAGTTAGAATCTTTTATTCAGCTGGCAGTATTGGCGCACGCTTTATTACAGTAGTTTGAGTAACGAAGATTTTTGTGAGGTAATGATTCATGAAAGGTATAGGTTATTGTTAGTCAGGGCCATTCTTTGGTAGGGATTTTTGAAAGTGAGATTGCGTTGCGCTAAAAATATTGTGTGTCAGTTTAGTGGTTCAAATGGCTCTGAGCACTATGCGACTTAACTTCTGAGGTCAGCAGTCACCTAGAACTTAGAACTAATTAAACCTAACTAACCTAAGGACATCACACACATCGATGCCCGAGGCAGGATTCGCACCTGCGACCGTAGCGGTCGCTCGGTTTCAGACTGTAGCGTCAGTTTAGTGTTTATCAGAATAAGTAAAGAGAGAAATGTCTGAGTACGTTCAGTTCTGCTCAGCTGTTTGAAAATCAAATAATGTAAGAGGTTTATCAGCACAGTTATTCACAAATTTTTCCAAGGAGACGTTTCAATTCCAAAGTTTCATGTAGTTCCGGTATGTGAGGGAGATACGCAGCCTCCATAATGGCGTCTGTGACGGATGATATTCTAGATAGACGGCTGTCATTGAGTTTCTTTGTAGGAAAACCAGAGCATTGCAGATATTCATAGGGGCTATCACAATGTCTAGTGAAATTTGGCAGTGAACCAATGTACGTGAGTCGTTGGGCGAGGCGTCTCTCATCATCGAAACAAGATCACGCGAAGCTTCCGACGTCCCGTGTGCCGGACGGCCGCACACACACAGCTGGGACTCATGCAGTGTTGGAACGTGCGGACACACTCATTCGAGGTGACGGACGGACCACAGTCAAGCACCTTGTTGCACAACTGGACGATTCGATTGGTAGTGCTGACATACTCGTCCACCAGTAGGGCTACTCAAAGGTGTGTGCCCGCTGGGTTCATCGCCGTTTAACAAAGGCTCATCTTCGATCTGTTCGGCTCAATGAAGAGCGCACTCCGCAGGAAGCAGTAGGTGGATGATGAGGAGGTTACTGATGCAGCAAGGCACTGACTTCGACGTCGACCCGTAGTGTGGTACCATGAGGGCATACAGGCGCTCTCAGTAAAGTGGCATAAGCCCTTGGGATTAAATGGAGATTGTGCTGTAAAAGAACGCTTTGTAGCCACAATAGTGGGAAATAATATGGTGTATTGGAGTCCTGAATAAAATCACACTGCTTTAAAAAAATGTATTGCATTACTTGAACGTCCCTCTTAGCATGGAAATATGATACTTTTAAACATTTCTACTGCACAATTCATTGTTAAATAAATTAATTATTCGGTAAACCAGTCACATGATAAAAAACTTGCATCATGCACTCGCCCAGTCTCAAGACAGGACAGAGACTGACAGAAATTTTGCATGAAACAAGGAAAGTGTTATAGGCTTTGTTGTTATATATACAAGCAGCTTCTCAGTACTCAACACAGATATTTGGCTAGTTAACAGCTTTATACATTTCAGGTGTCTTTCTTTCTTTTGCGTGTGCCGTGTTTGCCGCGGATACGCAGGGTCGGCATGGTTAAACGGATGTGGCAATGTTAGTTGAAGGGGTGGCCGGATGCCCTTCCTGCCGCCATCCCGTACCCCCCCCGGGATCGAATTAGTGTACCCCAACTGTCTGCGACTAGTGTAATTTATGGAATAGTGCGAAAATGTTCTGATGTCTGCGAGCCGTGTAACTGAGACGGGACGTGGGGACCAGCCCAGTATTCACCTAGGGGGATGTGGAAAACCGCCTAAAAACCACATCCAGCCTGGCCGGCACACTAGCCATCGAAGTTAATCTGCCAGGCGTGTTCGATCCGGGGCCAGCGCCTACCCGAGTCCACGAAGCAGCACGTTAGCGCGCTCGGCTAACCTGGCGGGTCTTATACATTTCAGGTGTTAGAGAGCTCATGGCTCTGCTTAGGTTCGTTCTCAAGTGTAGCTATAACAACTTTGACAATAAATTGTACACACAGCCCTTTGGTTTAGCCTTGGGTAGCCCCCTTGCCCCCAGCTAGGAGAAATTTTCTTAAATTCTTTCGAAGTGAACTATTTTAAAGGAAATGCTGGAACATTGAATAACATTAGGCTCCATGCACGATAGGTGGATGACATACTCATCATTTGTAGAAGCACAAATAATGAATTAGGTTAACTGTTTCTCAACTTTAATCAGTTTCATGGATAAATGTGTTTACAAAAGAATTGAAAAACAGTAGCAGAGAACTGAATTACCTTGATCTTACGAGTACATGACGACAAAACAGACTTCAATATTTTTCTTAAGAAAACTTTTTCCGATAGCATAACTTCATCTGACTCAGCACATCCCCAAGCCGAGAAACTGATCTCTCATTCTAGTGTGCATCGAGCACTGATTACTCCATTATCACCTGACAGCTTGTGAGTTGAGAGTAAATCAATAAAATCTATAGCCACCAATAACCGCTATAATCCCTCACTATTTTACAGAATTTTGGAAGAGAAAATCTCAAAACTTATTTTACATTAGATGATAGGCTATGGCTCTGAGCACTATGGGACTCAACATCTTAGGTCATAAGTCCCCTAGAACTTAGAACTACTTAAACCTAACTAACCTAAGGACATCACACACACCCATGCCCGAGGCAGGATTCGAACCTGCGACCGTAGCAGTCCCGCGGTTCCGGACTGCAGCGCCAGAACCGCTAGACCACCGCGGCCGGCATTAGATGATAGGAAACGGGAATATGTGGATGGGAAAAGATGCTTTATTTGCATACTGTTTCTAGGTAATATTTTGCACAAAATTAGACGACTTCTTTCTAAGAAATGCAGCTGCGTTTTGTCTTTTGAACTAACAACTTGAGAGGAAAGTTAATACACAACTTAGAGCGCAAAGAGGATAGATTTTCCCAGTCGGGGCTTTATAAGATGTAATGAATGCCCACGTTCCCATATAGGTCAGACGGGGAGGGCAATTAGAACTAGGTACAAGGAACATTTACTGGGTAGAGGGGGTGTCAAAATTCATGGCTCAACATGCGCTGATCATCTCGTTCAAAGCAGACATTCCCCTAATAATTTGGAAGATACTGTTATTTTATGTTGAGAGGAGAAGGGATATAGGTTGGATTTATTGGAAGAACTTCTAATATTTAAACACAGTTTCCTACGATAAGAATTCAATTTTGAACGATCAACTGCAACTGAAAAATAAAAAATTCCTCAATAGTTTTCGTCCTGTGTTCGAAGTAACATAATTATTACATCGGGCTACTATACTGTTTTCTGAATACCAAGTTTTCGTAAGCGTTCCCAATAAAATTTACGTCTGTATAATCAGGTCGCTTCTCATGTAATTTTCATAAGACTAGTTCTACCCTTGTAACACTTTTGATGCTTCCTGTCGCTCACTGTCTTCAAAATTTGTGTTACAAAAATGTTTCGATTTTAGCATGTAGTACAGTTACAAATGGTTCAAATGGCTCTGAGCACTATGCGACTTAACTTCTGAGGTCATCAGTCCCCTAGAACTTAGAACTAATTAAACCTAACTAACCTAAGGACATCACACACATCCATGCCCGAGGCAGGATTCGAACCTGCGACCGTAGCGGTCACGCGGTTCCAGACTGAAGCGCCTTTAACCGCACGGCCACACCGGCCGGCGGGGCTGTAGACCGCAGGATGTATCAGCGCTATCTAGGCGCAGTTTTCTCAACTTCTGTACGCACATGAATGTTGTTGTTGCATCTTTATCCGTTACTGGTCACACACGCCACATCTTTTACCTGTAATGTTTTATGCATGACAAAGTTGCTTTTACGATTGTCAGTTTTAGTTATGGCTAAGCCTATTGGCGGCACATCATGATCAGCATGTAAAACGTAAGTTTTTGCTTATTTTAGTAATTAATAACTTTTCGCCTTTTTGAAATGTATCGGTGTCAATGTTAGGCACCTGGCCAGTCGGCCACTCAGATATGTTTTGCATGTGGCCAAAAAATGGTTCAAATGGCTCTGAGCACTATGCGACTTAACTTCTGAGGTCATCAGTCGCCTAGAACTTAGAACTAATTAAACCTAACTAACCTACCGACATCACACACATCCATGCCTGAGGCAGGATTCGAACCTGCGACCGTAGCGGTCACTCGGCTCCAGACTGTAGCGCCTAGAACCGCACGGCCACTCCGGCCGGCTGCATGTGGCCATTCAGCCTGCATTTATGATAACAAGTGGACGTACTTTTACCCAATTTGTAATAATCTCCACTGTACGTATGTCCTGTTTTTATAAAATAGTAATACTCTAAACTTTGCATTTATCTCTACATGCTTATTGTTAGGTAATAATGCTTCTCAAGAAGATCCATTTATATGGGTTGAAACCTAGGTCAAAAAGTTTTGGCTCTTGCCTACCCACCAAGCGAGGTGGCGCAGTGGTTAGCACCCTGGACTCGAATTCGGGAGGACGACGGTTCAAACCCGCGTCCGGCCATCCTGCTTTAGGTCTTCCGTGATCTCCATAAATCGCTTCAGGCAAATGCCGGGACGGTTCCTTTGAAAGGGCACGGTCGACTTCCTTCCCCATCCTTCCCTAATCCGATGGGACCGATGACCTAGCCGTGTGGTCCCTTCCCCCAAATCAACGAACCAACCTACAACCTTCCGATGTATTTATTCCACAAGTTACATTTGTACAGTAGCTGCTGTAGCCATGCTTTATACTCTATACCAGGGGTCTCCAAACTACGGCCCGCGGGCCGAAACCGGCCCGCGAGGGCCGTCAAACCGGCCCGCGTTAGCTGGCCGTACATCCCCGGTATCGGGCCCGCCAAATATTTGAGGTGGTGCCTATACTGCCAACAATTGAGTTTTGAGGCCTATCGCGACCAATACACCGCAACATTGGCTCTGCTACTCGCTACAAGACTACATAACTAAACTTATTGTTGCGGCGCTTGAAATAAGAATGCGTTGACATACTCTACCTCTGTTACGTCTTGAGTAATAGTGTTGCTAACAATGATTTTGAGATTTCGTTAACTTTGCAGAAAGCTTTCGTGAAGAATGTACAGTGACATACTTTTTTGTCGGTGAAATTCGCCAGAATAAAATACGACAGAATTTCGGTCAGGTACGTCCACCAATCAAAATTATGTAATTAAATAAAAATGGTAGTTCGTTTCAGTGCTAGCTATTCGCACAACCTTATATTTTTTCGATTTCATCTTTCCTTTAGCCTTACATTACAGTGATCATGGAGTGCTAGGGTGCTTTAATCCCACTAGGTAGATCTTGGCCCTTATGACTTCGTGGAGGAGTCAATGTGCCCCGCGGACTAAAAAGTTTGGGCACTGCTCTATACCAGTTCAGAAGATATACGGAGGCGGTGTACATTCATTAACCTGTGGTACCTAGGAGCCACAGCGTCAGTCCAGAGGTGCCCAGCGCCTCTGGAACAGATGTCTGCGCGGCGGCTGGCCGGCGCGACAGGGACTTAAAAGGCCGGCGGCGAGCGCGCTGCGAAAGGGCGGGACGGCTGCTGCGTGCGTCTGCGCCATCCTTACGCGGACGCGCCGGCTGCCATCGCAGGACACTCTTTCTGTTTGCCGCTCGCGTTTTTGTTCCGAGCGAGAATCATACGTCGGCCTTCGGTACCTGACGACAATCGCTAGGGCCGCTCTCTCGTCGCGCAGGAAGTCATCCCTTCTTCTGACGTACATAGAGAGTTGGGATGTAATTTGTCCAACACATACAGAAAGACGAATGTCATTGCTCACAGAAAATCTCCTGTAGACCTACGATTATAAGGGGCAGTCAAATGAAAACCGGACATGCCCCACACTGGGACCACGGAATGGCTCCATTCACAAGTAATCAGCACACACGTTAAGATCTCTCTGGGAGTCGAGACGATAAGTTCCAGTTCCGAAGAAAGTGGTTGGCCGCTGACGGATCCACAACCGCACCCAAAAAAAAAAGGCTTTGAGCACTATGCGACTTAATTTCTGAGGTCGTCAGTCGCCTAGAACTTAGAACTACTGAAACCTAACTAACCTAAAGACATCACGCACATCCATGCCCGACGCAGGATTCGAACCTGCGACCGTAGCGGTCGCTCGGCTCCAGACTGTAGCACCTAGAACCGCACGGCCATTCCGGCCGGCCAACCGCACCCACTTTTGCACTTCATTGTCCGACTGAAACCGACGTGCAGGTATGTCTTTCTTCAGGTCGCCAGAGATTTGAACATCACACAGTGAAACATCCGGGCTGTACGGAAGATGTCGCAGCGTTCCCCAGCCAAATCGCTGAAGAGTAGCCTTCGTCGGATTGGCAGTGTGGGGGCGGGCGTTATAGTGCAGCAGGATGATTCCATCCGACAGCATTCCGACAGCCCGAAGGCAAACAGCAAACCCAACCGTGGAAACATCCAACACCTCCATCCAACATCTCGCCGTCAAAGAAATCCAAAGCTGTTCTCACAAGTTCCGGTATGGTCAAGACGACCTTCTTCTTCGACTTGTAATGGTAGTTGAATTACGTAACCATTACAGCACCTCACTTCAACCTCTCGATACCAGCAATATTCTACTGTGTTTCTGTAAAATAGTTAACATATTTCTGTGACAACATTCAGATTTGATTTCATTAATGTAGACATACTTCGATACATCGATATGTATTTATTGCAATGGTATTACTCTTATGTGCATTCTTTCTTTTATCACTATCATCTTTGACGTACTTGTAACTCTGATTTTTGGGCGCGTAAGCGGTTATTAGAGAGTCAAGCTTTGGTCGTCATGTTGAAAAGACGCAAATTGTAGTCAGTTTATGAAATGTGAACTTAAACAGTGAGGAAGATATTTTCAAGTATGTTTTATATTGTGAGGTGATGTTTTGAAACGAGTTACGTGATATAGCAACAAAAGTAATAAAAAAGAAGTGTAACTTAAATTCGGAGTGCTGATTATTCTTTTACATCACCATTGTCCTAACTTGCAAAAGTTTAATCTTCAAGAATGGTTTATGAAACATATCTATAAAACTTTTGAATATCGCAGAATAACACCTAGGCCTCTTTGCATCCGAGCTTGGAATCATCACTACCTAGACTTTCGACGATTGAGCCATGAGTTTACAACGAGACCAGCGTGGGAAACACGAAAAGATGAGTGCCTAGTTTATCCATTAGTCCAAGAAATGACTTTATTAACTGTGCTCTAATGACACCTGCCACATAATATAACTTTGTTGTTGCCCGAAAATGCAATATTTAGCAGCGTGAGCAGCACTACAATCATAATTAATTTTTGACCTTTGTTGCAGTAGGGTTGTTAGAGACTGCAGGGGCCCTCTCCTCGTCTAGCTACTCGAGCGTAGCGTTATGAAAATACTTCGCAGAAAGTGCGAGGCGCCATGCCGTCGGACCGAATCATCCTGTTCCATGACAACGCCCCCCCCCCCCCCCCCACATACACACGTACACACTGTCTTTTTGACGATGGCTATGCTTCAGTTATTTGGTTGGGAAACAGTGCAAAATCATCATCTTTCGACGTGTCACTTTCACACCTTTGGCGAGCTGAACAAAGACGTGCTTGTATGTCAGTTTCAGTCGGAAGAGAAAGTGCAAGAACGGGTGCGGAGATGGACCGCGTTCTATGAAACAGGAATGGATAGTCTCGTCTCCCAGAGTTATAAATGTCTTAACGCGTGTGCAAGGATCAGTTCAATGGTCCCGCTGTGGCGGGTCTTCGGTTTTCGTTTGACTGCCCCTCATATTTCCCTGAGTTTCCATTCGTTATGTGCAGTGTGCATGGCGCCATCTCTCTATCTTCTCTGTTTGTTTCCTGGTTAAAAGTTCACATAGGGACAACGTTGATGCAGTTGCATGTGTTTCTGACCAGATATTTGGGAGCAAATATGCTAGTGGTTTACTGCATATACACAGCTCAAAGCCAATATTCGTTTTTTCGAGATGATAATGTGCAATATCCCTTTTTAGTTTCCTGGCAAGGTCCAACAGCAGGTAATTACATATTGCTTAGCTTTAACTGTGGCCTGATAAGTACGGAGGCAGCTCTCCGAAGAATGGGCAATAGTGAGACGCAAGGGAAAAACTAACTAGAGGAAGTGCCAGGACGAGTAGAATTGTACTGAAGTACCGGGGAACAACTTCCGTGAAACATCAGAGAGCAATAAGGGATAAAAGTTGCAGGAGAACACACAGAATGAAATGTATACCGTTGGTCTGTGGTGATGAGATTGACACAGGAGAGGAAATCGTGTTACACACCGTGAAATCAGTCAGAAGACCGATTAAGAAAATAGGTGTTACGTAACATAAATACATAAATTACTGTGGTGAGTGCTTACGATGTACGGGGTGTGTGCTGTCGTACATTACTAGAGAAATGGAAGGAAGGGAAAGGTTGCCTACAGTACAGTCAAGGTGCCTATTCTACTGATTCATCACCATCGAAATTGTCACGTACACTACCAAGAGTTCTTTGTGTTCACCTGAAATTTAATGCAGGCAATTGGTAAGTATGAGCTGTGCACTACCAACTCTCTTCTCTTGATGGACATCGTTGGAATCAATTTCTGCACCACCGCAACCGTGTTGATGTGGGTTAGCGTCTTCGGAAATCGAAGCTAATCAAATAAGGTGAATAAGATACTTGAGTGGCTCGAAGACTTCTTTGTTAATAGAACCCAATATGTTGTCGTCGAGGGTGAGAGCGATATAAGGATCTCGTTAGGCGTGCATCACGTAAGAGTGATAGGGTCTTTGTTAGTTTCTATATACGTAAATGATCTGGCGGTCACGGTGGGCAGCAATCTGCAGTCGTTTGCTCATGATGATGCGGTGTACGGGGTGTCGAAGTTGAGTGACTGTAGGAGGTTACAAGGTAGGTCCAATTCCTAGTTTGTGTGATGAATGGCAACTTGGTGTAAATGCAGAAAAATGTAAATTCATGCGGATGAGTAGGAGAAACAAACTCATAATGTTCAGATAATTTCCTGCTTGACACAGTCACATCGTTTAAATTTCTGACGAGGGAGTGGGGACTGGGGGGGCGGGGGGGGGGGGGGGTGTTGACGCCACTTTGCAAAGCGGTTTGAAATGGATCGTGCATGTGAGGATTGTGGTAGGGAAGCAAAGTGGTAGACTTCAGTTTATTGGGAGAAGTGTGTTACATTTCTAAGGGAGGCCGCATATTGGACGCTAGTGGCGACCTCTTTTTGATTACTGCTCGAATGTTTGACATACGTACCACATCGGATGAAAGGAAGACATCGAAACATTTCAGAGGCAGGCTGCTAGATTTGTTACCGTTAGGTTCGAACAATACGCAAGTATTAGGAATATCTTTCGGGAAGTCAAACGGAAGCCCTGTAGGGAAGGCGAAGTTCCTGTCGAGGAGCACTACTGAGGAAATTTAAAGAACAGGCATTTGAGGTGACTGCAGAACGATTCTTTTGCCACCAACGTACGTTTCGCTTAACGAGGACGAAGATAACGTACGAGAAATTACGGCTCATGCGGAGGCATATAGAGAATCGTTTATCCCTCGCTCTCTTTGCGAGTGGAACAGGAAAGGAAATGACCAATAGTGGTACAGGATACCCTCCGCTACTCACCGCACGGCGGTTTGCGAAGTAGGTCTGCAGATGTAGAGGCAGATGTAAGGAATATAAGCTATCCAGAATGAGATTTTCACTCTGCAGCGGAGTGTGCGCTGATATGAAACTTCCTGGCGGATTAAAACTGTGTGCCGAACCGAGACTCGAACTCGGGACCTTTGCCTTTCGCGGGCAGAAGCTGTGAGTACGGGGCGTGAGTCGTGCTTGGGTAGCTCGGCTGGTAGAGCACTTGCCCGCGAAAGGCAAAGGTCACGAGTTCGAGTCTCGGTCCGGCACACACGGTTTTAATCTGCCAGGAAGTTTAATATAAGCTATGGCGGAAAGATCTGGAAGACGGGTTTGGAAATTACATCCTCTGTTGTTTGTGATGTAGGCTGAAGAAGTAATGAACGAAGTGGAAGCTAAGTTTCTGATAATTAAAGTTAGCCAATTTGCGAAAATTCATGTAATGTCTTTGGACAAAATCAGCAATCACTGCTTGTAAATCAGTTTTTACTGTCCCTCTTGACTTCAATCATTTTTTTAAAATGGCCGGTTTTGGCTGAACATGAATCACTCTCTATAGATCTAAGGATGGTGCTTGTTGTAACGACACCGATCATTTTTAAGAAAATTAATATAATCAGAACGGACTATAGAAAATCTCTTAAACATAGAATGCAAAACCAAGAGACGCTGGTTAATTAAGTGGCGAAAGAGACAACGATAAAGTGGAACTGTTTTGTACGATACAGCAAATACTGAATAATAATGCCCAGATTACTGACTGTTCTTGACGTAAATATTGTTGCTGGAATGAACAGAGTGCTAATTAAAAAGCAATGGTGCGTGGAGAAGGTCTGAAAACATGAAAAGATAACAGCTGGATTACCTTATGATCATACAGAGATTTCGAAATTAAATAATGGATCGCAATACTTACCGAGGAGCGGATACAGACTCAGATCTCTGTTTGGCAATGGAGAGGCAGAGAGTACAGAAAACGATTAAACAGTATGTAACAATTATCCCATGTCTCGACTTTCATCTGGACTACTAATATACGTTGACGAAAGTTATAAGCTTGCCTTTACGTTACCTGTTACAAATTTCCGCTACCTATCCTTGTGGATAACACGTATTCGGAGAAGTGAAGCTGAAACTCCCTTCTTGCCATCCGAATTTTGAAGGATTATATTTTCTTTTGTCGCTATCAGTCTCTGACTAGTTTGAAGCGGCCCGCCATAAATATCTCACCTGTGCCAACTTCTCATCTCAGCTTAGCACACTCAACATCCGGTTATTTGTTTGATATTTTCCAGTCTCTGTCTTTCCCACAAGTACCATTACCTGCTATGTTAACACGTATAGTATCATCCTGTCACTTCACCTTGTCAGTGTTTACATATGTTCCTCCCCTGGTCGATTTCTTATCTTATGAGTTCACCTAATTTTTAGCAATCTTTGGGTCAAATGGAGCAATTCTTCTTTCTTTCGGTTTTCCCATAGTCCAGGATTTACTTACACACAATACCGTGCTCCAAATGTACATTCTCAGAAAGTTTTTTCCTCAAATTAAGGTCACTCTTTCATACTAGTAGACTTCCTTTGGCCAGGAATTCCCTCTTCGCCAGTGCTAGCCTGCTTCTGTTTCCCCAATGGTTCGTCCGTCACGTATTTTGTTTCCAAGATAGCAGAATTCTTTCATTCCATCTACTTCGTGGACATAACCTAAAAGTTTAAGCTTATCAAAAATCTTATTTCCGCTACTCCTCTTTACTTCTGTCCTTCTTCGTTTTATCCTCAAATTTGTCTTGCTATATTTCATGTAACCATTTGGCCCTGGTGCCCCTACACTTCACGTTTATTTCATTTTTAAGTGTATTGTATTGCCGTACACACGCATTTTGCTTAACATATCTTTTTTTACTTCCTTCTTCTATCGATCGGCTGAAGTATTTCATCTGTTACCCAAGTTTTATTCTCAGTTATAGTCTGTGTATCCATTTCTGTCTGTCCATCTTTTGCGACTGCCCCTTTTTAAGAAGCCGATTCCTCTTCAGTTGAAATGCTTATTGCGGAATTCATTATCGCAGTATCTACAGCCTTAGTGTACTTCAGCCTCAGTACCTCAGTATCCCACATTATCCCACATTGCTTCTTCCATATTTAGCTTCAGCCCAATCTTCATCATTACTAAATTCTAGTCTGAGCCTGTAATTCCTACCTTGCACGCCTTACAATCTAGTATCTGATTTCGGAATTGTGTCTGATCATGATCTAATGAAATCTTCCCGTGTTTCCAGACCTTTTCCAAGTATATCTCCCACACTTGGGGCGTTCGAACAGTGTATTTGCTACTACAAGTGAAAATTATTGCAGAACTTAGTCTTCTCCGTCATTCCCTCCGCCGATCCCTTATCCTCCAGTAACTCAGTCTTGCATTCCTTTGCCTACTACAGTGTTCTAGTCAAACTTATTATTAGATACTCATCTCTCTTTACACCCTGAACTGAACTGCACGTTCATTATCGTAGTGTACTTCCTCTGTTTCTTCATGTTCTGGTTCTGAAGTCGACATTTGCGCCTAACTATTGTGGTTGACATTGGTTTGCTGTCTAGTCTCATGACAATAATTGTATCACAGAACTGTTCACAGTATCTGATTCTCTTTCCTAACTTCCTATTCGTGACGTATCCTACTCCCGTTACACCATTTTCTTCTGCTGTTGGTGTTATCCTACGTTCAATTGACCAGAGAGCCTTTCCTTTCAGACTTTCTAGCTTCCTTACTAAGTTCAAACTTTTATCCTTCCACATTCCGACTCGTAGAATATTACTCTTTATTTGCTTATTCAACCTTTTTCTCCTTGTTTATCTCCGACACAGCAGAATTCTCGCAAAGATCTGAATGGGGGACTAATCTTGAATCTTTTGTGAATCGAGAAATCATCATGACACTTTTTCAATTAAAGGTCAAATGTCCAGTGGATACACAAAATGTCTGTTTAATGCAGTGGTTTCCACTGCCTTCTACATCCTTAGGCCATTGATCATTGCTGACTGTTAAATCCTTAGGGGAATTTTTCCTTTGAGTGAGTTTTTCTTTTAGGGCAATTGAAATCGGGAACCACTCTGTGGTGAACAACGCGTATCTCGTAGCGTCTGCCACCGATGTTGGATGAGGAGCTCCTTGATACTCTTAAGAAACGCGCTGCACTTTCATTTATTGTCTCTATTTTCTCTACTAATATTGATTGGGATATATCTGACTGACGAGCAATATTCACGAATTGGTCGATCGACGGTCTTATGAACTCTCTCTGTCGTGGGTGGACTACACATCTTGAGGATCATTCCAGTATATTTCTGGCACCTCCCCTCCTGCTTGTGACTAGTGTATGTCGCCGTTCCGCCTTACATCGCTCATAGGTAGACTCCCAGATATTTAATGTGTGTGACTACTTCCAGCGATTGTTCTGCAATTGTGTAACTGTACAGTAACGGGTCTTTCTGGCTATTTATACGCAGTACGTTACATTTGTTTATCTTGAGAGTCAACTATCAGTACTTGCAACACACGTCGATCCTCGGCAGATCTGCCAGCACTTCGCTATGATTTTCTGGAGCTGTGACTTCCCTGTACGTAATAACTAAACGCCTAGCAACGCCTCATTCAAGATCCGACGTTACCCCCTCTGTTATTTACAAATATCGTGAAAAGTAGTAGTCCTGTAACACTCTCTTGGGATACGCCATACATTTTTTTCGCGGCTGAAGATTTCACTCTGCTAAGGGTGAAAAATTGTGTGCTGTTTGATAGGAGCTCTTCAATCACAAAACTGGGGTGATATTTCGTACGTTCCTATTTTGTTCCTTAGCAACATCCATTTAAAGTAGTAAATGAGTTTTGCTATTTGGGGAGAAAAATAGCTCATCATGGTCGAAGTAGAGAGGATATAAAATATAGACTGGCAATGGCAAGGAAAGAGTTTCTGAAGAAGAGAAATTTGTTAACATCGAGTATAGATTTAAGTGTCAGGAAGTCGTTTCTGAAAGTATTTGTATGCAGTGTAGCCATGTATGGAAGTGAAACATGGACGATATATAGTTTGACAAGAAGACAATAGAAGCTTTCGAAATGTGGTGCTACAGAAGAATGCTGAAGATTAGATGGGTAGATCATATAACTAATGAGGAGGTATTGAATGGGACTGGGGAGAAGAGAAGTTTGTGGCACAATTTGACTGGAAGAAGAGATCGGTCGGTAGGGCATATTCTGAGGCATCAAGGGATCAGCAATTTAGTATTGGAGGGCAGCGTGGAGGGTAGATATCGTAGAGGGAGACCAAGAGATGAATACACTAAACAGATTCAGAAGGATGTAGGTTGCAGTAAGTACTGGGAGATGAAGAAGCTTGCACAGGATAGAGTAGCATGGAAAGCTGCATCAAACCAGCCTCTGGACTGAAGGCCACAACAACGGCAACATCCGAAACTGGTTCGAGCGCTTTTTGGAAATCAACCTGGCCTGATATCTACTGCCTTCTGGGTCTGCTCACATCGCTGTTGAATATTTCCTTTCTCTTGTAATTTTCTTCACAGGCATGAAAAGGCATTGAAGGCGAGCTTCTGTTTTAACCTACCTCGTGTTGTCTGCCAATCTGCTGGTCATGCATAACATACTACAAACATTTTCGTTGAATCTTCCTGCTTCCCTACTTTTAGAATGAGTACGGAATACAGAAAAGAGTGTCAGAACAAGAGCTTCACTCATACCAAATTATTGCAGGCACACTAAGCAATCTCGCACTGCTGTACCATGTATGTCACATGTTTTCGTACTGACCAGCCTATATTTAGTCCGTTCAGTACCGTCATGTCACAGTATTTATTGGCGGATGCCGAGAAGTGCTTAACTTATGGAGAAGTAGATATTATGCATTACATTTAAAACAAAATGCGCAACTCAGCCAGTATTGCTGCAACCCAGCCAAATTTTACCAAAATCATCACCAAAAAAGAAGTACATACTTTGATGTTCCTCGGTGTTACTTTAAATCTCTAACTTCACTAATTCCTTCAAACGTTCGAATCTGGTAGTACTGCCTTCATACTCACTTTTCTTCAAAACTGTATTTAAAAGCGTTGTCAAGTAATAATACATTATTTCGACAATGAAATGTGATGTAAGCTACTCCAAAAATCTTTGTGGCAAAGACACATTTACTCATGGTTAATTCATCGATGAAGAACTGTGAAGTCGACATTGAAAAATCGCTTTCGTCCACGAAACGTTATTCACTGACGAATCAGGAGTTTCATTCAAGAAAATTTTGGGATGACCCAACATTATTTATACGTTAACTTTCAGTAAAGTAGTTAACACCAAGCAAAGAGTTATAATGTGTTTTATAACTAATAAAACTCAGCAACTGTAAATTAGTAAAATTAGGATTATTAGGATGTTCCTAAGGAAGAGAAACGAATAAAGATGAATCAGTTACAGTTTTTTTTTTTGTCAGAGAATTCCGCAGAGCCAGGGAAGTAAAGTTCTTTGTCAGGCAACGCAGTGCTTTATGTGCGCGATAAATCTGGATTCTCTGTTTAAATTCTACCAGTATTACAGGGTGGGGCACTCTGCTTTCCATTTGAGAATACCGCACGTGGTGCAAGAGTTATTGGTTGCTATCCGCGACGCAATGGAATGCGGCCATGACCTATGAGTTGAATAACAGAGTATTAAACTTCTGTTTCTTGATCGGTAGCTCATTCTCAGCGAGAATTCTGAGGTTAGCTGCCAGACTGGAATGTCACCGTACTTGATGGTGAACACAGCCAGAAATCTCAGTTCAAGCTTCCTTATTTCGGTTCTTAATGGCTTTCGTAAATTACTTGTGATGGATCTCTTGGTGGTTCCTTCCACGAAGAGCGGCTGTTTCTTACAGCGTCCTTGTTCTATGGAGGTGGCTCTGTGTTGCTAGCGAGATCAAAGTTGACGAGTCATTTTACATTAATAGAGGAAAAAGAGGTTAATAACTTAATAGAGTATAATCTAAATTCTGGGAGAACAATCGAACGTCTCCCCCAGTGCCAAAAGTCCTTCACGGAGGTCACGCAGTGGACGGACACAGCTGACCGTGATGTGAAGATCGGTGACAGTGGACGAAATTTTGGAATACGCTTTGAAATGCCTGAGTGAGGCCACGAAAATTCTCTCACATACATAGAACAGTAATATTTACCAAAAGAGTTCTAGGAGGTACTAATATTCATCCGAACATTAAGAGGAGCTATTACCATTATCCATATTCCTTAAAATGCTTTTCATGTGAAACAAAGAAACAAGCGAACATGCCATTGTTTTGGACAATATTTGATGAAATTCACTTCTTTACACGTGAAAGCAATACCAGTTTTTAGCAGTCGTATCCACAAAGAACAACGCTTTCTTGTTTGGCCGATAGACTAGATAAGACGAAAACTTGCAGTATTTTGATTTAACGAAGTTACTGTAAATCCCATTTTCCACTCCATACATTTTGATGGTGTTGGTAGAGGGGGGAGTGTCATCTACCAACAGGATGACGTTTTAAAAGTTTGGGTGGAGGACGAAATTTTGATGTAAGGAACCTATAGCCGGAAATGTGAAATAAAGTTTCTGAATTACCTGATAGGGAAATATATCCAACGTAGTTGTGCCAAAGTGTCCACAACTGCGCTGGTGAAAATCCATCTACTATCTGTATGAGAAGTTACCAGATGAGATTCTCAGTGAATATTTGGACTGGAATTCTTGGAGAACACGTTATTGGGCCACACGCCTTAGCAGGTGATTTGAATCATTCCTGGTATTTGACCTTCCTGGAGGATGCCTTGCCTTGCCTGGGGACGTTCCCTTGCAATGGCGCATCAGTTTGTGCTTTCAGAACGACGGCGCTCCAGCGCGTTTCGAGCTTCGAGACAACTTCTGGCGGGTAGTAATTGGAAGGGACTGCCCAGTCTCTTGGTTGTGCATTCCCCTGACCTCACCCTTCTTGGCTTTTTTCTCTGCGATTATGTCAAGGCCATTGTGAACTCAACGCCACTAGGAAAGGTACCTGAGCTTATTGAGAGCATCTCTACAGCTTTTTATACCATCAGAGGAGAGAGAAATGTTTCACGGAATCAGACGAAACATGGTTCGTCGTTGCCCATTATGTAATGAAGTTGATTTTGCACTGCATATTTACTCTACAGTAATAAATGAAAATAATTAGTTTGCTTTTGTTCTACAGTATTACTTTTATTGTGTTAACTGGCTTTCGGCTTATAAGGCCATCTTCAGACATTTTCTGAGTGTTGTCACCAAAGAAGTTACAATATTTGTAAACAACATTGGAAGAGAAGTTACACGTCTACATTGAAGCAGAAACATACAGTAAGTAACATCTTTGACAGAGTGGTGGTAATGCAATGTAAAAAATTAAAAAAATTGAACAGTAAGTAAATAAAAATACACTCCTGGAAATGGAAAAAAGAACACATTGACACCGGTGTGTCAGACCCACCATACTTGCTCCGGACACTGCGAGAGGGCTGTAGAAGCAATGATCACACGCACGGCACAGCGGACACACCAGGAACCGCGGTGTTGGCCGTCGAATGGCGCTAGCTGCGCAGCATTTGTGCACCACCGCCGTCAGTGTCAGCCAGTTTGCCGTGGCATACGGAGCTCCATCGCAGTCTTTAACACTGGTAGCATGCCGCGACAGCGTGGACGTGAACCGTATGTGCAGTTGACGGACTTTGAGCGAGGGCGTATAGTGGCCATGCGGGAGGCCGGGTAGACGTACCGCCGAATTGCTCAACACGTGGGGTGTGAGGTCTCCACAGTACATCGATGTTGTCGCCGGTGGTCGGCGGAAGGTGCACGTGCCCGTCGACCTGGGGTATCGGCGAGGACCATTCGCAACCGTCTCCATGAAGCTGGGCTACGGTCCCGCACACCGTTAGGCCGTCTTCCGCTCACGCCCCAACATCGTGCAGCCCGCCTCCAGTGGTGTCGCGACAGGCGTGAATGGAGGGACGAGTGGGGACGTGTCGTCTTCAGCGATGAGAGTCGCTTCTGCCTTGGTGCCAATGATGGTCGTATGCGTGTTTGGCGCCGTGCAGGTGAGCGCCACAATCAGGACTGCATACGACCGAGGCATACAGGGCCAACACCCGGCATCATGGTGTGGGGAGCGATCTCCTACACTGGCCGTACACCACTGGTGATCGTCGAGGGGACACTGAATAGTGCACGGTACATCCAAACCGTCATCGAACCCATCGTTCTACCATTCCTAGACCGGCAAGGGAACTTGCTGTTCCAACAGGACAATGCACGTCCGCATGTATCCCGTGCCACCCAACGTGCTCTAGAAGGTGTAAGTCAACTACCCTGGCCAGCAAGATCTCCGGATCTGTCCCCCATTGAGCATGTTTGGGACTGGATGAAGCGTCGTCTCACGCGTTCTGCACGTCCAGCACGAACGCTGGTCCAACTGAGGCGCCAGGTGGAAATGGCATGGCAAGCCGTTCCACAGGACTACATCCAGCATCTCTACGATTGTCTCCATGGGAGAATAGCAGCCTGCATTGCTGCGAAAGGTGGATATACACTGTACTAGTGCCGACATTGTGCATGCTCTGTTGCCTGTGTCTATGTGCCTGTGGTTCTGTCAGTGTGATCATGTGATGTATCTGACCCCAGGAATGTGTCAATAAAGTTTCCCCTTCCTGGGACATTGAATTCACGGTGTTCTTATTTCAATTTCCAGGAGTGTAAGAGTGGAGCACACAGGAAAAAAAAACATCAACACAAAATAGGAACAGCATGCGTACGTGACACTTTCTATTAAGAAACAAAACTAATAAAATAATATAAAATTAGTATTTGACTAGGCTACTTCATGAGGTATAAAACATGGAGAGTGACACACGAACCAAGTAAAAGAAGAAAGAATTATCGATGTAACTGCAGAATGTAGAAGGAACTTGAGCAATATTAATAAGATAAAAAGAAATGAATAAATGCAGGAAAATGGAGGAGTGTGAGAGAAAATACTGAAAATGCAATGCCGGCCGCGGTGGTCTAGCGGTTCTAGGCGCGCAGTCCGGAACCGCGCGACTGCTACGGTCGCAGGTCCGAATCCTGCCTCGAGCATGGATGTGTGTGATGTCCTTAGGTTAGTTAGGTTTAAGTAGTTCTAAGTTCTACGGGCCTTATGACCTAAGGTGTTGAGTCCCATAGTGCTCAGAGCCATTTGAACCATTTTTTGAAAATGCAATCTTTGAGAATGTGATGGTACTGCATTTTAAAAGGCAAAAAAGGCTGAACAATACACAAATACAAAAGGAGCAAACATGAAAACCATTAACATTATACTCAAAACTGTGACTATGTAACAGTTAGCATTAAATAAATGAACCAAGTAAAATGAAAACAGTATTTGATGAGACAACTACAAGAGGTATTAAAGAAGGAACGTAATATAAGTACCAGTTAGAAGAAAGCCTTAAACAGTGGTGAAGCCGCAGATACGGTTTACAGTATTTAATTATACTCTACTGTCAATTAACGATTTCCAAACGAGAGTATTCTTGTGTTTCATTTAGTCTACCGAATGCCTGAAAAGAACAGAGTGTTGTAGAAAATTTATTTCACATTTCCGACTACAGGTCCCTTACATAAAATGTTCAAAATTTCGTCGTCTACAGTCACCCAAATTTTTAAAACGTCGTTCAGTTCCGTCCTGTTCAGTGTATAGAATGTTTCGACGCGGCCCGACACAATTTCGTCATCTGTGCAAGACTCGTCCTCTCAGAGTAGCACTTACACCCAACGTCTCGATTATTTGTTGGATGTATTCCAACCTCCGTCTTGGCCTATCTTTCATTCATCTAGTTAGTTGGACGCTTATCCCCAGTGTCTTAAAACATATTCTCTCATCCTCGCTCTCTTATCGTCCGTGATTCCCCATATTCCTCTCCTCCCATCCTTTGCAGAGAACTTCTTCATTTATTACCATTTTGATGCACTTAATATTCAGCATCATTTTCTAACATAACATGTCAAACGCTTAGAAACTCTTCCCCAATTTAAATACAGTCCAAAATTAAGTTCGACACAATGCTATGCTCCAGACGTGCGATCTCCGAAATTTCATCTTGTTTGATGCATGTAAGCTCCTTTTGTCGAGGAACGACCTCGTTGCCTGTGCTAGTCTGCTGTATCAAAGAGTATATACTCTTTGCTTGGTATGTCAATTGTCATTTTGCTTCCTACATAGTGAAATTCCTGCATTTTGGTGCTACGTAATGCCAGTTTTGATGTTAACTTTGTAGCCAGTTTCTTTTCTGGTACTACACATGACGTTTGTCTTCCTCTGGTTTATTCTCAGTCCATTTTCTGAGCTCATTAGACTGTTCGTACCAGCCAACAGGTCCTGTAATTCTTCCTCGCTTTCACTGAGGAAAGCAATGCTATCAACAAATTTTGTTATTGATATCTTTTCACTCCGTATCTTAATGCCACCCTTGAACCTCTCTTTTATTTCCGACAGCTGTTTTAAAGTTTCTGTAGTTGAATGTGTCCTTTTCACGATCATTTCCATACGATTTCTTCATTTTTCCTGCATCCACTTCGCTTTGGGTTCCATGCATTTCCTATAGATTTCATTGTAAAGTGACTTATATTGCTGTATCCCACTCTTTTTCTGACCGTTTTTGTGTTCCCTTCTTTCATTGATCATCTGAAGTATTGCCTATTACCCAAGTTTCCTTCACCATAATCTTTTTATACATATATTTGCTGCCCATATCCCGTAAATATCTTTTATAGTGTTGTCTATTCGTCTTCAACTAAACTACTCACTTTGATATTCATTATCTCCGTCTCTTTAACCAAAGTTAGCTTCTAACGCTCATTGTATTTCCTCAGTACTTCGGTATTACACTTGATTCCACACTGATTCTTCATGACAATTCTCTTAAACGTCAGCCTACTCTTCCCCATTGCTAAATAGTGATCTGAGCCTATATCTACTACCAGGTATGTCCTACGAGTCAGTATTTGAATTCGAAATCTCTGTTTCCACGATGTATTCCACCTGTTATTTCCTCATGCCCTCAAGCCTTTTCCAGGTATACAGCTTTGTTCTGTGGTTCTTGAGCCTTTTATTTGCTGTTACTAGTTGAAAACTGCTACACGACTCAAGAAATCTTCTCCTCTATATTTTGTATTATCGAGCCCACATCTTTCCGTAACTCTATCTTCCCTTCCTTCTACAGCATTTCACTCTCCCTTGATTATTAATTTTCATCATTCTCATACTAAGGTAACCATTTATTGTCCTCATACATTCTCTATCTATTCATCTTACGCGGGTGACGTCGGAATCCACAAGAAAGTCTGGACACCAACGCAGAATCTTAGTTCTATAAACAAGGAAAAGATGACTCATTATGTTATTCATGTATTTAAAGTATTTCGCGACAGCTGTGTCCATTGGCGGAGGAGTAGACCGATCGGTGGCGAGTAGGTTGCTGAGTTGCCATAAATTGGCGCATCTGTGTTTTGAATGTTCTGACCAGCCACTCCAGATCTACTATGCCTGCACTACGCTAGTCCGTCCTCTTTTAGAATACTGCTGAGCAATGTGGGACCCTTACCAGATAGGAATGATGGAGTACATCGAAAAAGTTCAAAGAAGGACAGCACGTTTTATATCATCGCGAAACGTGGGAGAGAGTGTCACAGAAATGATATAGGATTTAGACTGGACATCATTAAAAGAAAAGCGTGTTTCGTTGCGACGGAATCTTCTCACGAAATTCCAATCACCAACTTTCTCCTCAGAATGCGAAAATATTTTGTTGACATCGACCTACATACGGAGAAACGATCACCACGATAAAATAAGGGAAATCAGAGGTCGTGCGGAAAGGTATAGGTGTTCGTTCTTTCCGCGCGCTATACGAGATTGGAATAATAGAGAATTGTGAAGGTGATTCGATGAACCCTCTGCCAGGCACTTCAGTGTGTTTTGCAGAGTATCTATGTAGATGTAGATGAATTTGCCGCTGCTTGGAACAGACCGTTGAAAGAATGATTGAAACGCAGGTGCTGTATAACATAGCACAGTTGTCAGAGATGATGTTGGGGTGAACACGTCTGTGGCAGAAATAGTAGACAAGACACAAACGGTAGACGAATTTGTTGTAGCAGCAAACCCTGAGAATTACGGGAAGTTAGAAAGGGAAAAGATAATGAGCACAGATAAGTTTTCTACAATAATCCGACGAAATCGAAGTGAACTCGTCTCTGAGTCCTCGGTAGGTAAGAGTGGGACACCTTGCGTTACGATGAGGCAACGAAAAATAAGTGTTCAGTACGCTGAGTCTGTGTTTTTTAGAGAATACTCAGCCAGCTTTATTGTACAGCCGACAAGTCCTTCAGAGAGTGTCGCTGACTGAGGCCTAACACACCACAGGCTGCCTATCCAAATCTGCTCTCGATTCACACAGCAGGTCGAAAATAGTGATGTTGGGGAGTGTAGACAAAAGTACACTACTGGCCATTACAATTTCTACACCACGAAGATGACGTGCTACAGACGCGAAATTTAACCGACAGGAAGAAGTTACTGTGATATGCAAATAATTAGCTTTTCAGACCGTTCACACAAGGTTGGCGCCGGTGGCGACAATTACGACGTGCTGACATTAGGAAAGTTTCCAACCGATTTTTCAAACACAAACATCAGTTGACCGGCGTTGCCTGGTGAAACGTTGTTGTGATGCCTCGTGTAAGGAGGAAAAATGCGTACCATCAAGTTTCCGACTTTGATAAAGGTCGGATTGTAGCCTATCGCGATTGCGATTTATCGTATCGCGACATTGCTGCTCGCGTTGGTCGAGATCCAATGACTGTTAGCAGAATATGGAATCGGTGGTTTCAGGAGGGTAATACGGAACGCCGTGCTGGATCCCAACGGCCTCGTATCACTAGCAGTCGAGATGACAGGCATCTTATCTGTATGGCTGTAACGGATCGTGCAGCCACGTCTCGATCCCTGAGTCAGCAGATGGGAACGTTTGCAAGACAACAACCATCTGCACGAACAGTTCGATGACGTTTGCAGCAGCATGGACTACCAGCTCGGAGACCATGGCTGCGGTTACCCTTGACGCTGCACCACAGACAGGAGCGCCTGCGATGGTGTACTTAACGACGAACCTGGGTGCACGAATGGCAAGACGTTATTTTTTCGGATGAATCCAGGTTCTGTTTACAGCATCATGATGGTCGCCTCCGTGTTTGGCGACAACGCGGTGAACGCACATTGGAAGCGTGTATTCGTCATCGCCATACTAGCGTATCACCCGGTGTGATGGTATGGGGGTGCCATTGGTTACTCGCCTCGGTCTCCTCTTGTTCGCATTGACAGCATTTGAACAGTGGACGTTACATTTCAGATGTGTTATGACCGGTGGCTCTACCCTTCATTCGATCCCTGCGAACCTTACATTTCAGCAGTATAATGCACGACCGCATGTTGCAGGTCCTGTGCGAGGTGTTTAGTCAATATAAAACAATGGAAGATGTTTGAAATTCAGAGAAAAATGACAGTAAGCCGTCGGGAAAGATAGGTAATACACAGTGTGTTCAAAAACCAAGAAGAAACAGTACGACTGGAAGGCCAAGGATGAAGTTCTCGGATTAAAAAGGGTGTATGTAATACAGGGATGTACTGTTTCGCCCCTACTGTTCAGTCTATACGTAGAAGCTGTGGAGGAAATAAAAGAAATGTTCAAGAGTGGGACTAAAATACAGGATGGTAGAATATCAATGATAAGATTCGCATTACTGTCCTCAGTGATTGTGAAAAATTACAGGATCTGTGGAATGGAATGAACAGCCTAATGAGTACAGAACATGAATTGTTAGTAAAACGGGAAAAGACATAAGTAACGAGATGTACCAAAAATGAAAATAACGAAGTAATCACCAACACTTACTTATAGATTTACGAAGGCTTTCGTTCAGTTGTGATTAGTGATTGAGAGGTAAATACAAACATGCCTCCAGTCATCAACAGTCCAATGTCGGTGTTGACGGGCTCAGAAAAGACGTAAAGCTTTGCTTCGTGCAGTCATCAAGGGTACACGGGGGATCTTCGGTTCTGAAAGCCCATATCGATGACGTCTCTTTGAATGATTCGCACGCTGACACTTGTTGATGGCCCAGCATCGTAATCTGCAGCAATTAGCGGAAGGGATGCAACTCTGCCACACTGAACGATTCTCTTCAGTCGCCGTTGGTCCCATTCTTGCAGGATCTTTTTGCGGTTGCAGCGATGTCGGTGATTTGATGTGTTACCAGATTCCTAATATTCACGGTACACTGGTGAAGTGATCGTACGGGAAAATCCCCACTTCATCGCTGCCTCGAAGATGCCGTGTCCCATAGCACGTGCGCCGACTACAGCACCACGTTGAAACCTCACTTAAATCTTGATAACCTGCCATTATAGAAGCAGTAACCGATCTAACAACTGCCCCAGACACTTGCTGTCTTATATAGGCGTTGCCGACCGCAGAGCCGTATCCTGCGTGTTTAAATATCTCTGTATTTGAGTACGCATGCTTATACCAGTTTCTTTGGCGCTTCATTGTATAAGTCTGCTATATAAACTGCGTTTGCTTGCATACCATGCGTAGGACACTGACTGAATTCCAAGCTAGTTGGTACAAAGTACTTCCTTGATACAACAAGAATAGCAGTTACGTAAATATCAATAGCCACCTACACGAAGTAGTTCACATTAATACTACGTTGGTTGAAAGAATTTTTCCTGCTTTTTATCATCACTCAGCGTTGTAGTCGACTCTGTTGTATTAGGACTAAAAGTGTACTTCCTTATAACGGCTATTTTTATGATAATATGCATGACCAGCTGTATATACACAATACATCACTGTAACATGACTGATGTACAAGGGGCACCATAGTTATGTATGAAGTGTACTTAGGCCAACTGTGAGGTAACTGTAAACAGCGGCATTTGTGCAGTCTGAACTCTTATCTGCTGGTACGTACCACCGACTATATGTGAAATAGGTAAACTTGTACTTTGGTGTTAATATGTGTGCGGTTGTATTTTAATTGGTTTCTATACTGCCTCTACCACTGAAGATCATCACTCAATGATCCCTAACTAGATCTATTGCAATAAACGCAAGTTGCGACTAACATCTGTACTTTCTTTCACCAACTGGAGTACGACGTGGGTTTGGTGGGGTTTGGTGGCCGTAATAATCCTACCAGGATCAGATAGTGGCTTTAGTTTGAACCAATTTGTACAATATTTACTACAGGAAGATGGTTACACAGTTGTCTGACTCCTAGGGTCGGATATCTGACAATCCTTGCAGTGAAGAACTAATTGACACAGCTAAAACTGCCTATCGTTGTAATTGCTAATGTTGTAAGAGGTGAACTTACAAAATCCAAGCTCTATGTCTGCCCAAACAAATCGGTAAAGTCCTCGTCGCTGAGTTACTATCTCATTCAGCCTAGGTAGCAGAATCTCAGTATCGGTGATGATTAAATTCTCATAGTAAATGGCTGGCGAAAAACGGAGTCCAAAACACAGCGAGGTCACTGTTAGCGCAAAAAATTAGTCGAGAGTGAATACGGAAAGACAGTGAACCTGTGTCACAAGCAGTATTCGAACACTGTATTAAATGACATGGTCTGAAGGCTACAAGTGGTAACAGGCACACGGCAGAACGTGACCATGCTCACGTGTTAGCTCGGAATCCGGCCACAGGGAGTACGCACTGTATTTTCGCTTAGGACACGCTGGATACATGCAGGTATTACTCGGAAGTGACGTAAATTTGATGTTTACAAGTGAGCCGTGCATGCACGTCACGGAAGTGCAGCACACCTTGTAAGTAGACTGTTTAGGTTTTCTTATTGGCAACGTTACGTAGCGCTCTGTATGAAAATCACTGGCTGTGCTGTGTGCAGTCTGTGGCTAGTTTGCATTGTTGTCTGCCATTGTAGTGTTGGGCAGCGCGTGAACAGCGCGTAGCGTTGCGCAGTTGGAGGTGAGCCGCCAGCAGTGGTGGATGTGGAGAGAGAGATGGCGGAGTTTTGAAATTTGTAAGACTGGATGTCAATTATGAATATTAAGGTAAATACATTGTTTGTTCTCTATTAAAATCTTTCATTTGCTAACTATGCCTACTAGTAGTTAGTGCCTTCCGTAGTTTGAATCTTTTATTTAGCTGGCAGTAGTGACGCTCGCTGCATTGCAGTAGTTCGAGTAACGAAGATTTTTGTGAGGTAAGTGATTTGTGAAAGGTACAGGTTAAAGTTAATCAGGGCCATTCCTTTGTACGGATTTCTGAAAGTCAGATTGCGTTGCGCTAAAAATATTGTGTGTCAGTTCAAGCACAGTCATGTATAAATTGTTCAAAGGGGACGTTTCATATGCATATGAAACGTCCCCTTTGAACAATTTATACATATGCATATAAAACGTCCCCTTTGAACAATTTATACATGACTGTGATTGAATTGACACACAATATTTTTAGCGCAACGCAATCTGACTTTCAGAAATCCGTACAAAGGAATGGACCTGATTAACATTAACCTGTACCTTTCACAAATCACTTACCTAACAAAAATCTTCGTTACTTTAACTACTGCAATGCAGCGAGCGCCACTACTGCCAGCTAAATAAAAGATTCAAACTACGGAAGGCACTAACTACTAGTAGGCATAGTTAGCAAATGAAAGATTTTAATAGAGAACAAACAATGTATTTACCTTAATATTCATAATTGACATCCAGTCTTACAAATTTCAAAACTCCGCCATCTCTCTCCCCACATCCACCACTGCTGGCGGCTCACCTCCAACTGCGCAACGCTACGCGCTGTTCACGTCCAGCTGCCCAACACTACAATGGCAGACAACAATGCAAACTAGCCACAGACTGCACACAGCACAGCCAGTGATTTTCATACAGAGCGCTACGTAACGTTGCCAATAAGAAAACCTAAACAGCCTACTTACAACCTGTCTCCTACTAATGTGACACTGACTCCAGTTCCTCCCGACTTCAGTGCTGTTCATCATAGTATCTTTTGAAGGTTTTCACCACCGATGCGTCATTAAATGACATTCACTCATAAGATATCTTATCAAGGATGATGTTTTTGTTATAAATCTTCAATAAGCCATTGCTTTGAAACGACATACTGCAAGTTATAATACAAAGACAGCGTCACTTCGGAGTAAGCCTTGTGTGAATATAAAGCGTCCCTCTCGGCTTGCACCATATGCAAAGCCTCAAGGAATTGTGTCGTCTTGCTTAATGATGTAAAATGGAAAGATGAATACGATGCTTATTACAGTAGCTATACAATAATTATAGCACACTCTGCTAACGCCGTACCTGATGTTGAAATCACTATGAAGAGAATTATGAAACGTGAAGTACGTCACTATGATCTAGAATGAAGCCAAAATCAGCACCAACCACACAATGTAAAAATTGGTAACTTACACAAAAGACTATGCTGACGTTACAAGAAACGTGTGGGAAAGATTTAAAAAAAGCTAAAAAATATATCAAAATTATGACACGCAGACAGCCCATAACTGCAAGCTTTCTCATTTAAATCTTTTCGGAGATCACGTTAGGGAATCAATGTTTCTATAGAGAAATATAAATGACCTCATTCCTCTCATCAGCAGTTGAAGTACAAGCGACATATATAGACTTCCCGCCGCGTGGGTAGCCGCGTGTCCGAGGTGTCTTGCCAGAGTTCGCATGGCTTCCCACGTCGGAGGTTCGAGTCCTCCCTCGGGCATGTGTGTGTGTGTGTGTGTGTGTGTGTGTGTGTGTGTGTGTGTGTTGTCGTTGGCGTAAGTTAATTTAAGTTAGAGTAAGTAGTGTGTATGCCTAAGGACCGATGACCTCAGTAGTTTGGTCCAATAGGAACTTACCACAAGTTTCCAAAATGTTATAGACTTTCAGAATGTAAAATATTTGTAAGAGTTGGTAATTCCACTGTAAACTTCGATTTCCTGATAAGAAGGTTAGAAAGACGAAAGACGAGGAAAGATCCGTACCCAATGACTGGAAAGTTGCACAAAGTCACACCAATATTCAAGAAAGGTAGTAGGAGTAATCCACTTAATCACATGCGCGCATCATTAACGTCGATATGCAGCAGGATTCTGGTATATATATTGTGTTCGGACATCATGAATTACCTCGATGAAAACGGTCTATTGACACACAGTCAACATGAGTTTAGAAAACATCGTCCTTCTGAAACACAACTAGCTCTTTTTTCGCATGAAATGTTGAGTGCTATTGACAAGGGATTTCAGATTGATACTGTATTTCTGGATTTCCGAAAGGCTCTTGACACTGTACCAAACAAGCGGCTCGTAGTGAAATTGCGTGCTTATTTAATACCGTCTCAGTTATGTGACTGGATTTGTGACTTCCTATCAGAGAGGTCACAGTTCGTAGTAATTGACGGAAAGTCATGGAGTAAAACAGAAGTGACTTCTGGCGTTCCCTAAGGTAGTGTTATAGGCCCTTTGCTGCTCCTTATCTATATAAACTAATTGGGAGACAACCCGTGCAGCCGTCTTAGGTTGTTTGCAGATGACGTTGTCTTTTATTGACTAATCAAGTCATTAGAAGATCAAAACGAATTGCAAAACGATTTAGAAAATATATCCAAATAGTGCGAAAATTGGTAGTTGACCCTAAATACCAAAAAGTGTGAGGTAATCCACATGAGTGCTAAAAGGAACTCGTTAAACTTCGGTTACACGATAAATCAGTCAAATCTCTACTAAACTCTACTAAATACCTAGGAATTGCAATTACGAACAACTTAAATTGGAAGGAATACACAGAAAATGTTGTGGGGAAGGCTAACCAAAGACTGTGTTTTATTGGCAGGACACTTAGAAAATGTAAGAGGTCTACTAAGGAGACTGCCTACACTAAGCTTGTCCGTCTTCTTTTAAAATACTGCTGCCCGGTGTGGGATCCATACCAGATAGGACTGACGGAGTACGTCGAGAAAGTTCAAAGAATGGCAGCACGTTTAGTATTATCACAAAATATGGGAGAGAGTGTCACTGAAATGATACAGGATTTGGGCTGTACATCATTAAAAGAAAAGCGTTTTTCGCTGCGACGGTATCTTTTCACGAAATTCCAATCACCAACTTTCTCCTCCGAAAGCGAAAATATTTTGTTGACACCGACCTACATAGGGAGAAAGGATCACCACTATAAAATAAGCGAAATCAGAGGTCGTACGGAAAGACTAGGTGTTCGTTCTTTCCGCGGACCATACGAGATTGGAATAATAGAGAATTGTGAAGGTGGTTTGATGAACCCCCTGCCCGGCACTTAAATGTCATTTGCAGAGTATTAAAATACTAGTATTAATGTGGTTCCATTTTGTGGTAGTCGAGTCAAGCAAACATTTCTTTCACATTGATTTGTTCAGGTTTTACACAATGTAGTTTATTTCACAAAAAGAAATAACGTTAGTAATGAAATATTACACCCTAGCGCTTTTCATGTTGCTAAAGACATCAACTATACAAATACTCGGAAAGTTGTTATGAGAACCTGCAGCCAACAAGGAAATTACAGTTCAGTGTCGCTAGGAACAGGAAGGAAAGGTCATCGTTTTGAGCTTAATGATGTAGGAGCTGATGATTATTTCGGGAGATATATGATCAATAATTAAATTATGAAGTTAATTCGTTATCGAATCTACTAGTTAAATTAATTTAACTCTTTTCATTAAGCTTAATGCTTTTCTTATGGGCTGATTTTAATTATTAAATAACTGAGATAATTAACTGTCTCCCCAAGAAGACTGTGGCATCCTCGTCGCATCGGCCTCGAAATAATACTATAGGGTGCTTACCAAAATATGCGAATACCAAAAAACACAAACATTACCAAACCTAAAACGATGTAGGTAAACGGTTGGCATTCAAAACAGCTTCCAGTCGTCTTGGAATGCAGGTTATTTACCGTTTTCAAAGCAGTTTTATAACATTCTTACCGCAAAACGGTGGCTACAATGAGGATAGCGATCACGCCGCTCGGAGTGGCCGCACGGTTTGAGGCACCGGGGCCCCTCCCGCCGGAGGTTCGAGTGCTCCCTCTGGCATGGGTGTGTGTTGTTCTTAGCATAAGTAAATTTAAGTTGCTTGTAAGTCTAGAGACCGATGACCTCAGCAGTTTGGTCCCTTAGGAACTCACTCACATTTGAACATTCTGATAGTGACCACACACCCTTTTCACCAAAGTTGACCATAAAGATTCAATAATAATGAGAGATCTGGTGACTGTGGTCACCAGGGAAGATGCGACGATTCATTCCCGTGCTTACAACACCAGTGCTGGAAGATGCGAGCTTGTCGTCTTGGAACACATCATCGCAATCGGGGAACAAACGTCGTACCATGAAATGGGACTGATCAGCCAAAACAGTCACATAGTCCTTAGCAGTAAAGCGACCATGTGGTGTACCCATGAGATCTTGAAATACCACGGTATGACTGCCCTATTCATCACCGAACCCCCGTCATGTCTACTCTTGGGACGTAAACTCGGTCAGAATCTGGAAATAATGTGGAACAACACTCATCTGGCTAAATGGTTTTCCTTCACTGCTCGGTACATAAGCCAGGTTTTACGGCTTTGGCACTCCGTTTTCCTTTTACGGGCGTTTATATCTCTGTTGTTTGGTTTTAGAATTCCAGCTAGCTGTGCTCCCAAGTTGTTTTGGCGACGTCCAGTTTTGCAGTGACTAATACATCTGTCGTCCTCTTACTTTCCGTCACAGTCTTCCTCAATGAGCGTCTGCCATGATTACTCAACACTGACCTTTCTACGAATTGGTTTTAGCAGATCATGTTTTTCCTCTTCCCTATGTGAGGCATGACTTCGATGCGGCGCTCCTTGAAACATCTAGCACTTCGGTTACGTAGGTTAAGGATATCACCCACCATACGAGCGCCAACGATCTGCCTACGTCTAAATTCACTTGGCCGAGACATAATGTGCTCACAACTATGCAGGACACTATTGTAATCACGACTGACACTTGCAGTTTATTGAGGACATTGCATAGGTGCCGGTCGTTGTCAAGTAGAACAGCGCAACCTGCAAACTTGGATAGCAAGTGCATTTATGCTGAAGCATGTATTTCTCACGGTATTTCCATATTTCTATCCAGCCTCTGTAATTCTATTTGAGAAACATCAGCTCGACGGCTCTCAGAAATAGTTTTTGTCCATTAAAATAACCGAAGTGAGTGGTGTATGTATGTATGGTATTCTGTCTTACGACAGGTCTTGTCATGGATTAAACCTCTTCCACTTTTGTCTGTCCATAGCCAGTCTTTTCATTTCTGAATATTTGCCACCTTTGATATTGTCCAACACTTCATATCTTCTTTTTCCTCTTTCCCTTTTTCCTCCACCATTCCTTCTATTCCTTCCTTCAATAAACAGTCCCTCCTCAAACAATGTCCAATCCAGTTCCGTTTTCTCTTTCTGATGACTTTCAGCATGTTTCTTTTTTCTCCAACTCTTCTTAATACTTCCTCATTCCTTACTTGGTCTTCCCACTTCACTTTTTCCATTCTTCTCCATATCCACATCTCTAGTGCCTCCAATCTTCTTTCATCTTCCTTCCTCAATGTCGAGGTCACCGCACCATATAGTGCAACGCTCCAGATGTAGCATTTGACAAGTCTTTTCCTCAGATCTTTGTTTAGTGGTCCACAAAGTAGTTTCTGTTTCCTCTTGAATCCTTCTTTTACCATTGCAGTTCTTTTCCTAATTTCTGTTGAGCATCCATTATTACACTTCCCAAGTAATTGAAGTTATTCACATGCTCTATTTCCTCTCCCCCTATTTTCGTACGGCATTTTCTCCCCTTTCCTCCATTTACCATGTTTTTCGTTTTCTTGTTGTTAATCTTCATTCCATATTCTTCTAATTTTGTGTTTAGATCATCTAACATTTGTTCCATCTCTCTTGCACTATCTGCCATCACAACCATGTCGTCTGCAAAGTGAGTGGAGAGTAGGTAATTACCGTGAGAGCATATAATTATGAAATGAAAATAAACGTCGTAATAATTACGAAATACATTGTCCTGATTTATGTTGTTTAACATCCTGGGAGATTTGCGATCTTCGCATACATATTTAACACGCCAGCCGTCTGCAAACCAAACTGCGATAGACAAGGGTCTGGAGTACTAGTTGTCCAGAATGACGGGTGAGGGGATGTTGCGCTACTCATCACCGTCTTTAGTACTGAATTAGAGCAGGGAGCCGATAACCACCTCGCTACGAACGGGCACTAAGCATAACTCCTTCTCACTTCGGGTAGGCATCAAGAATAACCTTTCTTGCGACTGTTAGAAGAAATCACGTGCTGTTTTCTTGCACTTTCTTCTAAGTGCAGCAAAACCGTTTACTACGAAACCTTATGAAACTGATCGTGCTGTTTCCAATAAGTGCCTTTTTTTGTCATGAAAACATTTTATAAAATTTCATCTTTTATTTCATGGAGATAGTAAGGCGAAATTTGGTGTATCAACTGTGACTGCATTAACATACCCATGTCCAAGTGATTCCCAGTCTCTGCTGAGTTCCTTCTTATAATCTATGCTGTATATAACTGTTATGTCAACATCCCTTTGCTGACAGTAATGTACCTATGTGGACGTTGTAAAATAATTTTAAATCTTTCAAATTATTTTTATTGTGATTTCTCCGTATATGTGATTTTAAATTTGTATCTAAATGTCGACAGTATGACATCTTCATTTGAAGAAACATGTGCTTAGTTCCTAGTCCTGTGAAATCTGAAAAACAAAACTTCAGGTGGCAAGTATAAGGAGAAGAACAGTGCCAAAAATGGAACAAAAACACAACATGTAGAACACCATCCACCAAATCAGCTACTGAAGATGTATTGCAAAGAGTAAAGGTGAAACGCGAGTGTCACAAAAACTGTGATTCATTCAGTTGTAATAAGACGGTCCAAAAGTAAAAATTATCCACATGCCTTTAGCAGTATGGTTTAATAAACAGGCCAAACAAAATAAAAAGATGTAGTACAGAATTACGGAAACTGCGTCTTGCGTTTTCCTGTTTGTACCTAAATAAGCTCGGTCAAGGCTAGGCCAGCATATCGGAAAGCGATTGCAAGTGGTCTCTAGCTGTGTCGGTGGCCGCCTTTGATGCAGGTGTGCAGCAGCACCAACCAACCCGCGCGCTTAACAATGGGCGCTGTTGCGACAAAGCTGATGACGCACGCTGGAGCTACCTTGCAGTTAATCTGAGGTCGTCCGTTGCATGACGCACCGCAGTGTCCACGCGATACTTGATCAAACGGCCTACTGCGGCTGACGCAGAGTCGGCAGCTCTGTGAAAGATCAGCCCAAGGCAAAGGATTATACAGCGTGTATACGAAAATACGTACTACCTGATGTGACATCCTCTTTTGTGATCATAAGTTTTCAAAGTTATGCCCAGAGCGATACACTTGATGCTATGATTTACGACCGTTATGCACTACTGGTGTCAGTGTTCGTTTATTACTACGGGTATCAGAACGTTCGCTGAACTTCATCCAAGAAGGGGTGAGACTCTAAAACTGCCATTACGAATGCAATTGCTTCGATGAGAACATTACATCGGGGCATGCAAGGATTGCGATGCTGTGTTCCAAGACGACAAGCTCGCAACTTCCAGCACTGGTGTTGTAAGCACGGGAATGAATCGTCGCATCTTCCCTGGTGACCACAGTCACCAGATCTCATTATTATTGAATCTTTATGGTCCTCTTTGGTGAAAAGGGTGTGTGGTCACTATCAGAATGTTCAAATGTGAGTGAGTTCCTAAGGGACCAAACTGCTGAGGTCATCGGTCTCTAGACTTACACGCAACTTAAATTTACTTATGCTAAGAACAACACACACACCCATGCCAGAGGGAGCACTCGAACCTCCGGCGGGAGTGGCCCCGCACTCCGTGACATGGTGCCTCAAACCGCGCGGCCACTCCGAGCGGCGTGATCGCTATCCTCATTGTAGCCACTGTTTTGCGGTAAGAATGTTATAAAACTGCTTTGGAAACGGTAAATGATCTGCATTCCAAGACGACTGGAAGCTGTTTTGAATGCCAACCGTTTACCTACATCGTTTTAGGTTTGGTAATGTTCGTGTTTTTGGTATTCGCATATTTTAGTCCGCACCCTATAGTATTATTTCGAGGCCGATGCGACGAGGATGCCACAGTCTTCTTGGGGAGACAGTTAGCCCATAAGAAAAGCATTAAGCTTAATGAAAAGAGTTAAATTAATTTAACTAGTAGATTCGATAACGAATTAACTTCATAATTTAATTATTGATCATATATCTCGCGAAATAATCATCAGCTGCTACATCATTAAGCTCAAAACGGTGACCTTTTGAAAGTTGTAAACTTACTGTGATAAAAGTGACAAACAATTGACATTTTTGCTAAATATAATTAAAAATGTGCGAAAATATGCAAAAATAGTTTAGGTTTTAATACGGACGGATGGAAATACTTAAAGCAAATTTTCCTTTCCTTCCTGTTCCTAGCGATGCTGAACTGTAATTTCCTTGTTGGCTGCAGGTTCTCATAACAACTGTCCGAGTATTTGTATAGTTGATGTCTTAATATTAAGTCATTAAGGAGCTAATGATCTTAAATTCATCTGCATCTACATACACACTCGGCGAGCCACCATACGATGAGTGGCAGAGACTATCCTGTGCCACTACTTATCATTCCTTTCCTGTTCCTCTCGCAAATAGAGCGAGGGAAACATAACTGTCTATATGACTCTCTGTAATCCCAAACATCTCTTATTTTACCCTTTGTGGTCGTTACGTGATGTGTACGTCGGTGGTAGTAGAACAGTTCTGCAGTCGGCTTCAAGTGTTGATTGTCTAAATTTTCTCACTAGTCTTTCTCGGTAAAAAGTAGCCTCCCCTCCAGGGTTTCCCATTTGAGTTGCCAAAGCCTCTCCGCAGTATTAAGGTCGGGACACACATGTCCGGACCGTGTCCGTGCCGAGACACGTCCGAGTATCGGCCGTCACCCGGACATCGAAATACATCATTAAAATAAATGTAGCGGGCCCCACTTAACCGGGCCGTGCACGGGGAACGTCAACGGGGCGGAGCCGGGCCGGGCGGGATTCGCCGTGTTTTTATTTTTTCACGTGACGGGCACGGCCTGACGGTAGAATTGTCTTGTGAGCTGTGCAACTGCGCAAGACTGTTCTGTGTACAAAACATGGATGTGGAACGGCTAATAGAAGAAGTTCGTAAGTTTCCTGTTCTTTACGATCAGGGAAGTGAAAACTACAGGAATATCGAGTACAAAGACAGAGTTTGGAAGACAATTGCAACAGATCTACAGGCCAAAGGTAAGATAAAAACTATACAAGTTTTAATACCCGAAAGATATTTATTTACCTTTATTTTACAAACATGTTTGGTTTATGTCATCGTTATATCGCGAAGGTGACATGTTCTTGCCATTCCACAGTCCCATGTGGAGAATTCAGGAATTTTTTGAGTTGTTCTCGTACAGCAAATGCAGCATCTGTTGATCTCCCACGAATTCGAGGTAGGTTTCGAAGATTTGATGATCTTCCGCATCCCTCAGCAGTTTCCTTTTGATCCATCCTCTGTTCGGGCACCCTATAACCTTCGATTTTTCGAATAAAGTTGTACAGTACACACACAGCCGTCACAATCATTGTAAGGTTATTAGGATTCGAAATTTCTGTTGCAATATACCGAATGCATTTATGGATATTCTTCTTGCCCGCCTCAAACAATAATTAAATATAGCCTTGTCATTTGTTAAGTTCCTGCCAGGATATGGTCGCATCAAGTATGTTTTGAGAGGAAAAGCTTCATCGCCTACAATTATCATTGGAAGTTCAACATCAGTTCCGGGTAAAGTTTTACTCTTTCGGACGCTAAGCGTATTGTTTTCCAATCACTTTCCAAGGTTTGAATTTACTAGAATGCCTCCATCAGACTTTTTTCCGTACGCTGTCACGTCTATTGCAATAAAATTATAACATGGGTTAACCAGAGCAAGAAGCACAATGGAATATGTTTTTTTGTAATTCCAATAGAGACTTCCTGAGTTGTTTGGAGCCTGTATTGTTACGTGCTTTCCCTCTAAAGATGAGATGAGAAAATAATGAATCGAAACTCTCCCTGTACTGGTCTTGTTTTCCAGGCACTGTGGATCCATAATTTTCTTCTTCTTGTTTGCCTTCTTTCTTTTTCCTCTTCATCTAAAGCAAGTGCTGTTAAGTCCTAATTCACTATTACGAAAATTAGTGAACATGTTTTACAGCTTTCACAAACAGAAACACAGATCACCGCGTCCGAGTCACTACAAGGAACAACGAAGACACGGACGTGCCCCGGTCATGTGTGGCCCCTGCAGGAACGGACCGGAGCACGGCCGTCACGCGTCCGACGCTCGGCCGTGACACGGCCCGGACGTGTGTGTCCCGACCTTTAGTGTGTTGTTCGAAAGTACCGGCCATAAATCTAGAAGCCCGCCTCTGAATTGCTTCGATATCTTCCTGTTGCCGATCGCAAATACTCTATCAGTACTCAAGAATAGGTCGCTATATGCGGTCACCTTTACAGATGAAACATAATTTCCAAAAATTCTGCCAATAAACCGAAGCTGGCCATTCGCCTACCCTAAAACAGTCCTTTCATGCTCGTTTCATTTCATCCAAGAACAGGTCGCACTCGCGTCCTGTGTGCGGTCTCCTTTACAGTTGAACAATACTTGTAAGTAGGCTGTTTAGGTTCTTATTGGCAACGTTACGTAGCGCTCTGTATGAAAATCACTGGCTGTGCTGTGTGCAGTAGACTTGGCCACTGTTTCTATGTTTCGATACAGTGTATCGATACCTGGAACTGTTTCAGTGTTTCGGGACGGCTGTGGTTCACTGTTTCGAAACAGTAGTGTTTCATTCCGCCCTTGTCTCGGATCTCGAGCCAGACACAGAAACTGTATCGTTGTTTCAAAATAAGACTGTTTCAGTCCACCTGCGCCTGAAACGGACTAATTGTATCGAAACAGTGATGTTTCATTCCGCTCTGTGTCGGACGAGATTCGGGCTCGGCACAGGTACTGAAACACATTTAACATACCACTTCATGAAACACTTTCAAGAGTGTCGAAATCTTTTGACAAGCAATAGCATGAAGCTCAAGATATCCGAAAATAAAGCTTCGTTTCTAGCTGACTGTCCTATTCCGAAATGACGTAACATCTGCTTTATAAACACTAACTAAACAATAAAACAACGCATACTATTCGCATTCAAAATAATAAATATGTGAAAATCATTCAGTTAAATTACACTTTTTTCATAACATACGCTTCTCTGTTCATGTACAGTAATCATATTAAGAAACGCAAGTAAGACTACAACATTTTAAATAAAACAAGGCGTAGAGTGACAGTTATTAGACATGTATATAAATTTGATGTAGGTATAATTGCAAGCAATCTGTTTGACATATCACTGATAGTGTAATGGTGAACGGGAAGCATCGTAAATTCATAGTAACGGTTCGAAACACCTTGAAACACGAATTTTTTTCTGTTATATTTTGTTATTTATTCGAATTATTTGGCGTTATTTGTGAGTCTATAGTCACTGTGCCTATTATCCACAATGATTCCCTTTGTGTGCATGGAAATTAGCAGGATGGGTATATTACCCATACTAACGGAATGTGGGAATCCCAGTAGCATATCCGTTGTTTCTGCAGTTTGCTTCCACCTCCAGTTCCGTTCGTGGTGGTTCTTCTGTCTTCAGCTAAGGCTTTCCTCAGCCAATTGAAAAGTATGAAAGTCACATGACACAAAAGCAGCGCATTTGCTGCAGGAAATACGAAACTGCCAAGACGCCTAAGTGATAGTTTCATACTTTCTGCGATATGATTAGCGCTCTCGCACCACATTTGTGTTTATATGGACATACTTATACAGCAGGCATTCAAGATGATTACATTGTACTGTTTCATTTGTTTCGAAACATTTACGTGTTTCAGTTTGCCCATTTCTAGTGTGCAGTCTGTGGCTAGTTTGCATTGTTGTCTGCCATTGTAGTGTTCGGCAGCTAGATGCTAACAGCGCGTAGCGTTGCGCAGTTGGAGGTGAGCCGGCAGCAGTGGTGGATGTGGGGAAAGAGATGGCGGAGTTTTGAAATTTGCGCTAATGGATATCATGAACTGCTATATACATTATGACTTTTGAACACTATTGAGGTAAATATATTGTTTGTTCTCTATTAACGTCTTTCATTTGCTAACTATGCCTATCAGTAGTTAGTCCCTTCAGTAGTTTGAATCTTTTATTTAGCTGGCAGTAGTGGCGCTCGCTGTATTGCGGTAGCTTGAGTAACGAAGATTTTTGTGAGGTAAGTGATTTGTGAAAGGTATAGGTTAATGTTAGGCAGGGCCATTCTTTTGTAGGGATTTTTGAAAGTCAGATTGCGTTGCGCTAAAAATATTGTGTGTCAGTTTAAGCACAGTCTTGTATAATTGTTCTAAGGGGACGTTTCATACTTTTCTAGAAGTCCCCCAATAAACCGACTTCGTCCGTTAGCATTTCCTATTACAACCCTTACATGTTCGTTTCGTTTCATATCGCTTTGCAAGGTCACACTCATGCCGTATTAGAATATTACGAGTTTTCTTTCCTACCTATCTCCATTAACCTACGTTTTTCCACATTTGGATCAAGCTGCCATTCATCACACGAACTAGAAATTTGGCTCCAGTCACCTCTATCCCTCTACAAGCATTCAGCGACGACACCTCCTACACCACGGAAACAGAAGGAATGGAATTTCTCTTAACACGCGGGCTGTAGTTGTGTGCCCTGATTAAATATTAGTCCGCCCCCGGTAGCTGAGAAGCGCCGGCGCGGTAGCTCATCGTGTTCGGTCAGAGGGCTGATTGGCCTCTGAAAAAAAAAAAAAAAAAAAAACAAAACTGAGTGGAAGGATCAACAAAACGAACTTGAACGGATGTCATGTGACGTCCGCAACGACCAAACACAACGATCAATAACGAACAAAATGAAAAAAAGAAGAAAGAAAACAGTGTGTGGTGTCACCGACAGACACCACACTTGCTAGGTGGTAGCCTTTAAATCGGCCGCGGTCCGTTAGTATACGTCGGACCCGCGTGTCGCTACTATCAGTGATTGCAGACCGAGCGCCGCCACACGGCAGGTCTAGTCTAGAGAGTCTCCCTAGCACTCGCCCCAGTTGTACAGCCGACTTTGCTAGCGATGGTTCAATGTCTACATACGCTCTCATATGCAGAGACGACAGTTTAGCATAGCCTTCAGCTACGTCATTTGCTACGACACAGCAAGGCGCCACATTCAGTTACTATAATCTGAACAGATAATATTGTGAACCATGTACCGTCAATAGCGACGTTCGTCATTAATGGATTAAAGTTAAGTATCAAACTAATTACGTCTGCTTTCTGAATTCTAATTCCTTGTCATGTTCCAGACCTCACGTCAGTATAGTCCTTCCCTCCTCACGCCAGCCTGCGTGAGCTAAAACGCGTGCATTTCGGCCTCCACTAGTAACACGGTGTTGGCTCTTCTGCCAACATAACACAGAGTGGTCAGTGCGACAGAATGTCAATGCTAAGGGCCCGGGTTCGATTCCCGGCTGGGTCGGAGATTTTCTCCGCTCAGGGACTGGATGTTGTGTTGTCCTAATCGTCATCATTTCATCCCCATCGACGCGCAAGTCGCCGAAGTGGATTCAAATCGAAAGACTTGCACCTGGTGAACAAGGATCAAACAGTCAGCATGGAGAAAGAGTGCATATACACATAAGCACGTGTGATAACTGTGGATCTTCCGAGAGAAAGTACTGGAAAAGTTGTCATAAAATAGATCGAATGAACAAGAAATCGTATTGATTGAATGTTAATCACGAAACTGAAGTGTTGGTAATGATTTCACGGGAAAGTTAGAGAAACAGAGCTCCTAAGAGTAAAATCATGGCTGATCGATTAATCTGAACCAATGTGCCTCTCATCCCATACCAGGTTGATACGCCGTGGCTGCAACACTTACATCATTTTGCGCGAGACGAAGCGCGGTCAGACTGCAGGCAGGGTCGCACGTTAGCGTGGCGCGGCCCGTCTGCACGTGAACCGCCTTTTCCTCTCGAACCTCTCGACGACCAGGTCCAGCTGCTATGACTCACGGCCAAGAAGTGCTTACTACGACACTCAGCGAGGAAGTCTGTACTAAGGCTTTCAGCAAGGAAATGCCTGATACTTCACTCAACTGCTCCTTCTCGGTGTAAGCCCACCAGAACTGCCATTTTGGCCAATCTGGGATGCGTACTTTATTCCACCAACCCAACTTCCTAATAGTTTTGTTCTCGAAGGTTCGGTGTCGAGTATTGGGAACATTTCCAACGCCGACCTGTCCGCCCTCTTCTTTCCAGTAACATGCGAGTGCTGCCCTGTGGCATATAGCCGTACCCGAAGATCGCGAGTTTCGATCTATCAAGCGGCGTCCCCCCAAAAATTTTCTTTAACTTTGTCTTCTCAATGTTTGCGCCCAAGGCGTCAGCGGCTTTTCGGCACTGGCCGAAAGACTCGGCCTTGGAAGCGCCCTGCGGCTACTGCACAATATTGCAATGTTACCGCAAAAGACACGCCATTTGAGTTGATGGTCTGTCACACAGGGAAAGCTTTACATTCATATGCGCTTCCTGGGGAGGACAGGGCAAGTTCGCTGAACTCAGCACGTAAATGAATTCTTCCCCCAGCGTGGCTAAGTCTGTCAGTGATGCACGCCTCCCTCAGCTGCACTGAATGCTGCAGCAGGCTGCCGTTGACAAGACTGAGAATGAAGTAAACCTGCACTTTAAAGTTAAGAGAAATAAAAGGAAATCCTCTACAATCGTCACTCAGTCCCAAGGATAATACAGCTCTCTTGCATATACATCGGAATATATTGATTAATTACACCTAAATTTTTGATGAATTAGCTGTGCTGTATAAAAAGGAGAATGAGGCCGGCTACAGCCCGACGCACTTCACTGTCCGCAAGATCATTTATTTGTGGAACTTCATTGTAGATGGCCATCAGCTGTTTATTTTTATGCTCCGACGAAATGTATGACCGTCATGTGTGCGTCTCCCACATATCTCTGCCTTTGGAGATTATTTATTGTAACAGAAGCAATGTTTTTCTACCTATATCGAAGTTGTTCACTTTAAATGTTGTGGCGACAAGCTGGTTACGCTTTACTTCGGATTCATAATGGTCTACTGATCGAAACCAGTAGCGTTGAGCACAAAAATAAACAGTTGATGGTCATCTAAAAAGAAGTTTCACAATAATTTGGCAGCTGTAAAGTCCCACCTCATAACAAATATAGACCAGCTACGTATACAGAAAATAATGGTGGTCCTATCACACTTCTTTGGAGCACACCAGACAATGATAAACGCCGGCCGCGGTGGTTTAGCGGTTCTAGGCGCGCAGTCCGGAACCACGCGACTGCTACGGTCGCAGGTTCGAGTCCTGCCTCGGGCATGGACTTGTGTGGTGTCCTTAGGTTAGTTAGGTTTAAGTAGTTCTAAGTTCTAGGGGACTGATGACCTCAGATGTCAAGTCCCATAGTGCTCAGAGCCATTTGAACCATTTTTTCTCTGATAAACACTCACCGTCCAGGACGAAGTACTTGGTACTATTACTTAAGAAGTCCTGGAATCACACACACATCTGGGAACCTATTACACATGTTCGTACTTTCGTTAATATTCTGCAGTGGGTCACCGTGTCAAATGCTTTTCGGAATTATAGAAATATGGATTCTGCCTGATGCCATTCATTCACTGTTCATAGGACTTTGTAAAACTGTGGTCAGAAGATTTTGTGTCTCAAGGAGATTTATTATTATTATTATTATTAGTAGTAGTAGTAGTATTATTATTTATACATCAATATTGTCAGGTTGATACCAAGAATTAAAGATCAGAAAAAAGGAGAATACTAGAGAAGCCTATGAAGGACCACTCCTGTGTCCAGTGTCGTCATTTGGTGCACCACTGACGGTGCACCTCTCTCTGCTCCTGTGGAGACTGACTGTGGTGTAACAGGCGTGTCGCACTATCCGTGAGGATACTTGACTTGCTGCAACCGAACGATATGCTTACCCAATGTACGTACGTGATGTTGCTATACGTTTCTGCACGGCTGAGTGAACAGTTCGTCGAAGCCGTCTGTCCTCTCGGGAGCTAGTAGCGGGGGACCTCTGAGATCACTCATGGTGCTGAGTATGGCTCTCCTGAACGCGGCGATTACATATTCGCTTGAGACTCGTGAGACCCCCAATCGACGGTACTGGAATCTTAACAGGGCATGATCCTGCCGGAGTCGGATTCCGACACGTACTTGTGGACGTTTCTCTTCCATACAGGGTCCATAACATATCAATATTCAAAAGCTATTTCTGAAGGATAAAGCCGTGGCGGAATCTTTCCTTTTATACAGAATGTAGATGACATTACTTCTACTTCAGATGATTGCACCGAAAACCTAATCATTTGCAGTGGACCTCATGTTACTTTAAACTTCAAGCCACATTGAATTTCATGTACCTTTAACATTTGCTACTTATCACCTTCAAAGTGTTGCTATATTAATGTCCGGTAATGTAGACAAGGACTGTATGAGTAACAGGTATAGGGAAGAGTGCCGGCCGAAGTGGCCGTGCGGCTCTAGGCGCTACAGACTGGAGCCGAGCGACCGCTACGGTCGCAGGTTCGAATCCTGCCTCGGGCATGGATGTGTGTGATGTCCGTAGGTTAGTTAGGTTTAATTAGTTCTAAGTTCTAGGCGACTAATGACCTCAGAAGTTAAGTCGCATAGTGCTCAGAGCCATTTTTGAAGAATGGTCACTATTTCGGTTCTGTTCTGTAAAGGATCTACATCTACATCTGTATCATATTCCGCAAGCGCGGAAGATACTTTCGGTACCACTATCTGATCGTTCCAATACTGTTTCACTCGCGAATAGTGCGTAGGAAGAATGATTTTCGGTAAGCCTCTGTATTGGCTCTAATTTCTCGAATTTTCTCCTCGTGGTCAATACGCGAGATGTATATGGGGAGAAGTAATACGTTGCCTGACTCCTGAAAGTTCTGTCCCGAAATTTCAACAGTAAATCCCTCCGTGACGCACAACGCCTCTCTTGTAAAGTGTGCCAGTCGAGTTTGTATAGCATCTCCAACGCTCTCTCGCCAGCTAAACGATCCCGTGACGAACCGCGCCGCTCTTCGTTGGATCTTCTCTATCTCCTCTATCAGTGCTACCTGATAGGGATCCTAGGTAGACGAACAAGGCTCAGGAATCGGGCAAACAAGCGCCTTATAAGCCACTTCTTTCGTGGATGAGTTACCTTTTCTTAAGATTCTTCCGATGAATCTGAGTCTTGTGTCTGATGTTTTATATGGTCATTCCACTTAAGGTCGTTCTGGATAGTTACGCCTAGATATTTTATGGCACACGCTGTCTCCAGCTGTTTCCCATCAATAGTGTAGCTGTACATTAGTGGATTTCTTTGCCTATGTCTACGCAATATGTTACATTTATTTACATTCAGGATCAACTGCCAGAGTCTGCACCATTCATCAACTCCCTGCAGGTCGTTCTGCAAATTCTTACTATCTTCTGGCGTTGCTACTTTGGTATAAACAACTGCATCATCTGCGAATAGCCTTAAAGAGCATCCGAGGCTTTCTACTAGATCACGTATATATTTGTGAACAGCAAGGGTCTTATCACACTTCCCTGTGGTACTCCGAATATTACTTTTACATTTGTCAATTTAGTTCCGTTAAGAGCGACGTGTTGAGTTCTGTCTGCAAGAAAGTCTTGAATCCAATCGCAGGTCTGCTCCGATACTCCGTAAGCTCGTATTTTTTTCATTAAACGGCAATGCGGGACGGAGTCAAATGCCTTACTGAAATCAAGGTACACGGCATCAACCTGAGCACCGTTGTCCACTGCGCTGTGGATCTCATGGGGCAACAGAGTTTCGCAGGATCTCTGTTTGCGGAATCCATGTTGATTTTTATAGAGGAAATGTTCATTTTCACATAACTTCATAATTCTTGAGCATAAAACATGTTCCATAGTTCTACAACAGATTGACGTCAACGACGTAGGTCTATAATTGTGTGCAGCTATCTTATGACCTTTCTTAAAAACGGGAATGACCTGCGCTTTTTTCTAGTCGTTAGGTACATTCCGTTGCTCAAGCTATCTACGATAAATCATTTGCTAGTCGGGGAGCAAGTTCTTTCGCGTAATCTTTATAGAATCTTACAGGTATCTCATCTGGTCCTGAAGCCTTTCCACTCTTAAGCGATTGTAGCTGCTTTTCAATGCAGCGATCGGTTATCTCAATATGTACCATTTCGACGTTCGCACGACGTTTGAAATGAGGGACAGTGTTACGATCTTTCGCGGTGAAAAAGATTCGGATGCCTGAACTTAGTATTTCGACCTTCTCTCTGTTATCTTCCGTTTCGGAAGATCGCCTCCTTCTTCACTGTAGGATAGCGCCAAAACCGCCGTTGCGCCGAGGCAACGGCATGATTTCAGGTGTCCAATGTGCCAACACATTATTCTTGTGTAGTAGCAGGTAAATTCACAGTGTTTCTTGTACATGCGACACTATAAAATCTGTCACTTGTGGAATCACAGAGAGTTATTTCCAGAAGTGCGTCAGAATTCTGAAATTAATGAAATGTTTGTAGTACAGACGCGGCAGGTCACAACTGCCCCCTTTTGTGCCTTGCATCCACAACCCCCCTCATCTTTTTCGAGACACCAACGACGTTAATGCATCTGTACAAGCTGATAGCTGAAATTCATTCGAAGAACGGCAAAACTTGTGAGGAGACTCCAGGAATTCTCTGTTGAGCTCACAGGACAAAAAATTAGTCATATGGCGTCATTTAATACAGTGTAATCCCGTTCCTGAACTTCATAACCGTCTGGATTCGGTTAGGAAGTGGATCCTAAATGTGGAGATACGACACATCCAGATTTGACCACCCGTTAAGGATCTGATCGCGAATTCCATCAAATTGAGAGTATGCTGATGGCGGCGTTTTACCTGCTGTTCCATGTCCCACAGATTTTGCTATGGGGTTTAAGACAGGTGATTTTATAGTCGAATCCAGATGTAATACGGTGGAGAAGTATTCAGAAAACCAGTCACACAATCTTCCAGCCCGATAAAAATTTGGTCTCGCAGTCTTGAAAAATTCTGTTATAAACAGCTCACTCATAATGCAGATGAAAGGCAGCACATGATCACTCTGAATGTTTAAATAAACATGCTGGTTTATGTTAGTGGTCACCTCAATGAGTAAGCCCAATTAATGAAAATAAAAATACTTCCAGAACATCGCAGACCCACTTCCAGCTTGTACCAGACCTTTTACACATTCACGATGAAGTGCTTAATTTGGTCCTCGTTGCATTCAATGAAGTTCGTCATTTGTACAAATAGACAAGAATGTGGTTCGAAAGTCCACCATACGTTCTGACAGTCAACTGATGTCCATGTTCTATGATTTCTAGCGTAATGAAGACTTGAAACGAGGTGACCGATTCCAAATGTTCATTACATGCACTTACCTTTGCAGTGCTCTGTCGCTAACAGGCGGGAGTGGACTTTCATTCAATGTTACAGCAGTTCCTGTCGGCTTTCGAAGCGGTTTTGATTCGCAAACGTACTTCCAGTGTCTCTCAGGATCTTTTTCTGACCACAATTCTGATGTATTTTGTGGTCAAGAGTGTTGCACCACTACTTGTAGACAAGATGTACAGTCTACCGCGAATGACCAACAAATCCAGCAACTTCATACCCCGTAAGGAAATGGGATCGGCCAAGCACGATTTTTACTTTTTGTTACTCTTTCAAGTCCTTACATTTAGCATGTTTAGATACAATGAACGCTTGAAACACAAATGTTCCCGGTTCGATTCCCGGCGGGGTCAGGGATTTTCTCTGCCTCGTGATGACTGGGTGTTGTGTGATGTCCTTAGGTTAGTTAGGTTTAAGTAGTTCTAAGTTCTAGGGGACTGATGACCATAGATGTTAAGTCCCATAGTGCTCAGAGCCATTTTGTAATACAAATGTCTCACCGATCGTTACTTCCTTATTCTCACTTAGAGGGAGTGTGTGCATTGTTGAGCACGTGACTAGGTCGTTGCGGCATCTGTAAAGGCTTAACCATTCATCTGCGCGCGCGCACTGGGGTATTAATTTTTTGTCCAGTGGGTTTATGACGTAGTAAGGTCATGATTCGCTCACGGGCAGGCTGGCTAAGAAACTTTTTGCCTAGGTATATCCGAACTTGACAACTGACCTACCTGGATACATTTAGCCAGTACTCGTCACGGTTTAATATACAGGGTATTTCAAAAATGACCGGTATATTTGAAACGGCAATAAAAACTAAACGAGCAGCGATAGAAATACACCGTTTGTTGCAATATGCTTGGGACAACAGTACATTTTCAGGCAGACAAACTTTCGAAATTACAGTAGTTACAATTTTCAACAACAGATGGCGCTGCAAGTGATGTGAAAGAGATCACAGTCTGTGGGTGCGCCATTCTGTACGTCGTCTTTCTGCTGTAAGCGTGTGCTGTTCACAACGTGCAAGTGTGCTGTAGACAACATGGTTTATTCCTTAGAACAGAGGATTTTTCTGGTGTTGGAATTCCACCGCCTAGAACACAGTGTTGTTGCAACAAGACGAAGTTTTCAACGGAGGTTTAATGTAACCAAAGGACCGAAAAGCGATACAATAAAGGATCTGTTTGAAAAATTTCAACGGACTGGGAACATGAGCGGATAGACGTGCTGGAAAGGTAGGGCGACCGCGTACGGCAACCACAGAGGGCAAGGCGCAGCTAGTGCAGCAGGTGATCCAACAGCGGCCTCAGGTTTTCGTTCGTCGTGTTGCAGCTGCGGTCCAAATGACGCCAACGTCCACGTATCGTCTCATGCGCCAGAGTTTACACCTCTATCCATACAAAATTCAAATGCGGCAACCCCTCAGCGCCGCTACCATTGCTGCACGAGAGACATTCGCTAACGATATAGTGCACAGGATTGATGACGGCGATATGCATGTGGGCAGCATTTGGTTTACTGACGAAGCTTATTTTTACCTGGACTGCTTCGTCAATAAACAGAACTGGCGCATATGGGGAACCGAAAAGCCCCATGTTGCAGTCCCATCGTCCCTGCATCCTCAAAAACTACTGGTCTGGGCCGCCATTTCTTCCAAAGGAATCATTGGCCCATTTTTCAGATCCGAAACGATTACTGCATCACGCTATCTGGACATTCTTCGTGAATTTGTGGCGGTACAAACTGCCTTAGACGACACTGCGAACACCTCGTGGTTTACGTAAGATGGTGCCAGGCCACATCGCACGGCCGACGTCTTTAATTTCCTGAATGAATATTTCGATGATCGTGTGATTGCTTTGGGCTATCCGAAACATACAGGAGGCGGCGTGGATTGGCCTCCCTATTCGCCAGACATGAACACCTGTGACTTCTTTCTGTGGGGACACTTGAAAGACCAGGTGTACCGCCAGAATCCAGAAACAATTGAACAGCTGAAGCAGTACATCTCATCTGCACGTGAAGCCATTCCGCCAGACACGTTGTCAAAGGTTTCGGGTAATTTCATTCAGAGACTACGCCATATTATTGCTACGCATGATGGATATGTGGAAAATATCGTACTATAGAGATTCCCAGACCGCAGCGCCATCTGTTGTTGAAAATTGTAACTACTGTAATTTCGAAAGTTTGTCTGCCTGAAAATGTACTATTGTCCCAAGCATATTGCAACAAACGGTGTATTTCTATCGCTGCTCGTTTAGTTTTTATTGCCGTTTCAAATATAACGGTCAGTTTTGAAACACCCTGTATGTAGACAGCCTTGCAAGACACTTAAGAACCATCATTTTATAACAAGCGCACCTTTAATTTATTTCCACGTGCTATTTGAGTGAGCATTGTTTTTCATACGCATACGTGAACTTAATTCTCGCCTAGTTACTAGCGGCGCGATATGAATTTTTTATATTCCTACTGATGTTAATAACAGGACACTTCCATAGCGCCTGTGGTGTCTATAGATGCCGTAAAGAGGCCGGCAGCTCTCTCGCCTACAGATCCCTGGACTCCAGCTTAGGCTTACACCTGTACATAAGGCGGAGTTCAGGGCGTTAGTAATGGTACACTATTATTAACAAGTCATCATCCTGACATATTATCTTAGTGAGGTCCGTTCGTATAAAGGAATTTGACCGACCTGTGCAATGATTCGGACTAAAAGGTAAGAAATGAAACCGATACTTCTCCCTACAATCAAACTTACTTGATGTTGCACGTTACGTTATATAATTATATCCCTAGTCAAACACTCAAAAATCGAAATAGTTTCCTGAAACATGTCATGCAGGCTATAAAGGATTCATGCAGTGAAGCCTTTCACCACCGGATGTCATAGTTGAATTTTCCAGGCTGTATGGTCATGACCGAAGAAAGTTTTCGGTTCCTGACGTTTCGTCCAAAGCTGTACTGGACGTCTTCGGAGGTGCTCCCGGCGACGCTGTCTCTTGCCCACTGGTAGTTAGTTTAGACCTGCTGAGCGCGTAGCCGTTGGTATTCAACGATGGTTTAACGCAGATAGCATAGTGGGAACTGCTACACTTACTGTTATGTGTTTTGTATCGTTAGAACAGTAAGGACTCTGGTATACAGGTGAACATTTTTTTTTCATTAAACCAGGTGGGTGACCTACCGCCTATTGGTATATGGCTGGTGCTTTTTTTACCACAAAAGATACTTTTGTGATATACCCAACGAAGTTTGCTGGTCGCTTAGCCATCGCGAGTGGCCGTAAGTTTGTTAGCTTCCGGCCACCCTCGATGTTGCCCGTCCCTGCCACGTGGAGGCGGACCAGTTCCTTGCGTGAACCACCTATTTACAGCTGGGTATTATCACATTTCATGTACATGCTTTGACATATTTAATTACACATATGGAATTCAATTACAATGAAGGAAATAAAGCAAAAAGGAAATGCATGCATGAAAATCTAAGCTAATCAACTATACTTAACCTATTAGGGACTTGGGAATGTGGGTGTTGATTTGTGGATTGAGAGGGTGGTGGAATTTTGTAGGTGTTGGGGAAAGGGTATGACTGTCCCCGTCTAGCCAGCAGGGGTTGGAGGGTTCGGAATGTACTTCGAGCCATCCATTCCCTGCCCGCAATGCACATTTAAAGCATTAGTCATGGTTTGCTCTCCTGGATTGGTGCTAAAGCCAGGTGAAGTCCCGGATGTTGACATTGTGTCTGAATGAGGGACGTATTGTTGCTGTTGTCCGAGTCTGTGTTTGCATCAACGAATGTGTCATTCTCATCGCCAGAGACGGTAGTCGCCCATGGTTCCATATCACGTGTCTTTTGTGTCTGTAGTCGCAATCTGTGGTACGGCCTTGTCTGATTATAGATTTTGTGGAGTACCTTGGATACTTCGTTTGTCACTCGGTTAATTTCCTCCCATATGTTCTCATTCCTGATTGGCGTACTTACGTCGTCTAGCGTTTGTATCTGTTGCTGTGTAGGTGTTACGTCTTCGATGTTTAACGGACAGTGAAATACTATGTGTTCCGGGGATCCATTTTCGCCACATGTACAGGTGTCACTATGGCTGAGTACCACGCGATGTAGATGCGAGGGGTATGGGCCATGACCCGTGAGAAAATGAACCATGCCACGACTTGGGTTAATGTGATTCATCTTCAGACGTTCCCTGATGCCCGGTAAAAATCGATAGACCCTGCGGCCCTTGTCATCCGTGTCCCATTCCCTCTGCTATCTGTCCACCCTCCACTCAATAAGTTGGCGTCTGTCGTTTAGGTTATGCCCTGTATCTCTGTCACCTTGTCGGGTCTTCTTTTCTTTAGTCAGTACATGGCTGCCCTCAGTCTGATTGTTATGTCAACGGGAAAGATTCCTAGGATCACACAAAGCGCTTCCAACGACGTGGTTCCGAAGGGCCCAGATAACCTGACCAGGGCGCTTCTTTTCCCTTTCCTTACGGTGTTACTGTAAGTTACTAAGTGCAGCCTATGGGCCCATGTACTGGTCGCGAAGCAGACGACAGACTCAAAGAGCGCACAGTGATAGGTCCTAAGTGTTGACAGTGGTAGTCTGTACTGTGCGGCGTTCAGTCTAGCGAGCTTATGCATTATTTTAGTCACTTTGTCGGTCGTAATTTTTATGTGTTCGTTAAAAGTCAGTCTTTCATCTAGGTGTACACCAAGGTTCCGTATTGTGTGTTGTCTGTGTATGTTCTTTTTGTTTATTTTAATTGTCAGATCTCTTCCAGCGAGCCTTTCAGTAGACTGTAGACTGTTTTGTGCAAAGCTATTTGTAGTTTATTATTTTTGCACCACGTACTGATATTCTTTAGTAGGTGTGATGATTTGTGTTCCAGTTGCGCTCTTGAGTCTGCCGTGACTATCACCAAAAGGTCGTCTGCATAGGCTGTCCCAAAATGTGCTCTATTATCCTCATCATGTTGGTGGAGGAGGGGTTCAAAACTGGACTAGAAAACTGGACCACAGATTGACCCTTGCGGACAGATCTTGGTGATTTTCTTGACAACTTTCTGCTTTCCTGCCCACCATTCCACTACTCTATCTTTACAATAGTCGAGGAGGCTATTGTATAGGGCACTAGGTACCTGTATCTCCTTCAGACGAGCGAAACAGCAACACCTATTACCAATAGGTTCTGAGCCGTGGGGTGAGCCTCAATAGGTGGCTGCACGCTCGTGCGTTCCGTAGATTCAGCACCCGAGAGCGTCGCCTGCTAGGAGGCGTGCGTGGCGTACGCTGACGTCTCTTACCGTGGCAGGGGACCGAGACGGAGGTCAGTCTGGAATAAGACCTGCTCGCTTGAAGAGGACATTCCACCTTCAGCAGCCGAGACGGGAGAACGGGTGTTTGTGATGGAGCGCAGCCGATGACGCCGACACCAGCAACTCATCAGATCAACAGCGGCTGTCAGTCGATTGAAAGGAGGTCCTGTGGGCTGCGGCTCATCGAGGAGGGAACCACAGGCGGTAGAAGTACCAGGCCACAGCACTCGTGCGAGTCTGCTACCACCGTCAAGGCTCCTGCCAAAAGATTTTACCCCGGGAGCGCGTTTCTGAACAGATTTCAATTGTGGTTTGCTCAGCTGCATTGTGCGAACTGGAAAGAAATGAGCACAACTCGGCATCTAGTTTTGACGGTCATGTTGTGTGACTGACACCTATTAACATTCAGAATTGCTGATCATTGTGTCACCTAGTTTTCTTGATTGTATGACGCTGACATACATAACTTCACGTTTTTGTATTTGTTTACTATCAGCCACTCACACAGTTGCAGATAGTATGATGTATGCCGAGAAAGAGCGGCAACAGAAAAACACTAAAAATATGCCGCAAACTGCGACAACAACCTTAAAACCATGCTGTGACGTATAATAAATAGGTTACTACGAACTTATCCACAGGAAACAATGTTTAAAAAACGAACAGTACATACGTAATAATGGTTCGCAATGTTTTATAACTATGCTATTTCTGCATGTTTTACAATTAAAGAACCCACTGATGGTGCCGATTTTTGTCGCTGAAACTAGTTTGGGGTATAAATAAATAACAAATGTGTTGCAAGGCGGACCCATAATTCCCATATTATTGTAAATGTTGTCTCAAGAACAAATTTTGAAATTCTGAGTAAATGCAAAGTGCTTGGAACTTTGCAGGATGTTATATTATACTTGTACAATTACAGTTGCAATATTATTAAAATTCTCCTATTCGATATATTCAAAAAGCCTCGTGAGAGAAGCTTACTATATGCAAAGAGATTAAACAGAGAAAAATTTGTAGAACTCTCTTGTATGGTTTCTGAGGAAAGATGTACGTATATTATTTTCCGAAAGTAAAATTTTTAAATTCCACAAAAAGTAATATATTTATATGAAGGAACTTAACAGTAAAAGTGTTAATTTCATGTTCAAAGTTTGCCATATCTTCAAAATTGTGGATTTGGTGTATCTTTCGAATAGTGTATGTTTTTCATGAGGACCGCCCTTAAACCAACACTGGGTAAGTGGGTTCACACCGCCAAGTTATTTCTAAATGCGACTCGATTTTAATCATTGAAATAATATCCTGTGAAGTTCTGTTTCGTTTCCTGCTTCCCTTCTGGGCTCATGACGTTTTCTATCAGGCAGAGGATTTGTGCTCTAGTGATTCTATCACGAAAATTGCAGAAGAACACATTTTAAGTCCTTGCATCCAGAAAAGGTACTTCAGGCTCATGTGAAGAACTAGAAATATTTTGAATCAACTGATAACATTCATGGAGAAACTATTCAAACCAAACTTATTCTCATAAAAAAAAAAAATTTTTTTTGCATGTACTGGTTAAAATAACTAAAACCCTTGCATAGAAACATGCGTTCATACACACGAAGTTGATAAATTAGGCGACCACTGCATACTAAGAAACAACAAACAAGTATTAAAAAAGTTCCAAAACTGTGTCACAATCTGGAAAAGGCGTGTTATGTTCCTTCGTGGGCATGATGATAATGGCAAATAGGTGATAAGAAATATGCGATTGTGATAAAAATAAACAACTAAAAACAATAAGTTTAATATCTACGTACCCTCCAGTCTACGTGACTCTCCACTGTTTCCTATATTTTGATAACAAATTCTGCTGCCTCATCACTTTTTTCAATTAATTCCTGTTCTCCTTGGACATTGTTGTTAATCTTTTTCTAGCAGCCAATTGATCTATGAACTACTCACTCATTAGCTTACGTTATTACGTTCTGGCATTGCATTTTATTCATGACATGTTAATTTAGGCTGACGTGATGGAAACTTTCTATCCACGTTTCTTGCCCTCGCACTTAGACTGGTGTCAGTGAGTTAAAAGATAGCACACGTTGCATTACTGAACACTATACTGGAGATAAGGAATTAATCAGCTACGATACTGATACAAGACTTTATGATTTCGTATCTCCTGCGTCTCCTCTACAAATGCAGATGAAATTTCAGGTTTACGAGAATGTGTCAACAGCGTCAAATCACTGCTGGTGATATATTCGTATTTTATTGTTGACCATTTCAAATTCCTCCCTTATCGAACATATGGCGCGATGGTTATTGCACTATACACTTGCTCTAGGGGAATACATTTCCTTCGAACAAATGTGACGAGTGCTCTAATACTTCAGTTTCCACGAGCCTTTACGCGATGACCTTCTTTCTAATTTACTAACCTCTTAGTGCAAAATGGAAGTTCTAATTTGTGCTTGCGCCTCTGTAACTATCTGAAAGCATTTCAGAGGCCGTTGCACAGCAGCAGAGCTTTTGTGGGTGCAGACGTATTTTAGGCGTTTCGAGAATTATTTCTGTGCCCCTTGCGATCACTTTCATTTCCTTCATTTTATATAAGCTTTTTTTAGATTCCTGTTTCCTTATAACTTAATTCATCTCCTTTACTAATGCCGCTTTCAGTTTCCCAAATTTCACAAACTTTTTTAGACGGAACCTAAAACTTGAGCTCCAAAGGGAATAAGAAGTTTGTGAACTATGAAACTGTTAAGGACTATTCAGTCATGAGCAATGATGCGGAACTTCCTGGGGCGTTCCGTGCCGAGAAACAGCTTTGAACTGAAAGATCGCTTTCGCTGTTTACTCACACCTCCAACGCGGTGGTTTCATAATGTATGTCGGTCATACATCACATTACACACAATTCAATTGAGTATTTATTACTTAATGAAATAATCAGATGGTTACAGAGTTGCAGGTACGTAATTCAGTTACTCACACTGCATCACGTTTCTCTCAGTGGCATTGGTTTGATGACCTCGGCAGATACTCGCCCCATTGTTCTCAGCTGGGGCCGATCATGTTTTGTTTACCGCAGTGGCACGTTACATTGACGTAGGTGCATAAATTAAGCAAGCTGTCATATCATGTGCCGTGGATTATAGCTTCCTTGTTGATGTAGCTATTCCCAAATTTCTTTAGGCACTTTGGTTTATGGAGTTGTTCGTTCTACCACAACACAGTCAAGTCTACAAATTATTTGCTCCATCCAGACATTGGTAAATAAGATGTTTGCTTTGAAAATTGACATACGTTTTTGGTCTCATTTGCAGTATTTGTTTGTGCCCACTGTTAGGGCGAACCAGAGCCAGATTTTTTTTTTTTGTTGAATCATCAGTCTTCTGACTGGTTTTATGTGACACGTCAGGAATTCCTCTCCTGCGCCAGCCCCTCCATCTCAGAGTAGCACTTACAACATAAGTTTTCAATTATTTGCTGGATGTAATTCAATCTCTGTCTTCCTCTACAGTTTTCCCCCTGTACAGCTCTCTCTATTACCGTGGAAGTCATTCCCTGATGTCTTAATAGATGTCCCTTCTTCTTGTTAGTGTTTTCCACACTTTCCTCCCCGATTCTGTGCAGAACCTTCTCATTCCTTACCTCATCAGTCTACACAATTTTCAAAAATTCTTCTGTAGCACCACATCTCAAATGCCACTACCATACAATACTGTGCTCCAAACGTACATTCTCAGAAATTTATTCCTCAAATTAAGGCCTATGTTTAATACCAGTAGACTTATCTTGGCCAGGAATGCACTTTTTGCCAGTGTTTGTCAGCATTCGATGTCCTCGTTCCTCCGTCCGTCATTGGTTATTTTGCTGATAGGTAGCAGAAATCCTTAACTTCGTGTACTTTTAATCCAAGCACTCGCTTTTGGTCGTCCGCTCCTGTTATTCCCTTTTGACTCTTGTATGTATGGTATATTGCCTGTCTCTCCCTATAGCTTAGCACAATTTTTCTCAGAATTTAGAACATCTTGCATCAATTTACATTGTCGAATGCTCTTTGCAGGGCGACATATCACATGAACGTCTCTTGATTTTTCTTTCATCTTGCTTCCATTATCAGCCGCAATGCCAGAACTGCCTCTCTGGTGCTTTTACCTTTCCTAAAGCCAAACTGATCCTCATCTAACACATCCTCAATTTTCTTTTCCATTCTTCTCTACGTTATTCTTGTCAGCGGCTTGGGTGCATGAGTTGTTAAGCTGATTGTGCGATAGTTCTCGCACTTGTCAGCTGTTGCAGTCTTCGGAAACCTGTGGACGATATTTTTCCTAAAGTCAGATGGTATGTCGCCAGACTCATACGGTCTACACACCAACGTGAATAATCGTTTTTTCCCACTTCCCCCAATGATTTTAGAAATTCTAATTGAATGTTATCTACCTCTTGTGTCTTATTTGATCTAAAGTCCTCCAAAGCTCTCTTAAACTCTGAATCTAACACTGGATCGCCTATTTCTACTAATTCGTCTCCTGCTTTCTTCTTTCATCACATCAGACAGATCTTCTCCATGACAGAGGTCTATCCGTTCTCTGCTTTGAATTTAACAGTGTAATTTCGTTGCACTCTTAATGTTACCATCCATGCTTTTCATTTCACAGAAGGTTGTTTTGACTTTCCTAAATGTTGAGTCACATCTTCCTACAAACATTTCTTTTTCGATTTCTTCACATTCTTCACGCAGTCGTTTCGTCTTAGCTTCCTTCACTTCCTGTTTATTTCATTCCTCAGCGACTTGTATTTCTCTATTCCTGAGTTTCACGGAACATTTCTGTACTTTCTTCTTTCATCGATCAACTTAAGTATTTCTTCTGGTGCCCATGGTTTTTCCCCGTACTCCAAAACAGGCGTGAACACTAACACAGTTGGACAGGCATGAGCATCATTTTCCAGCATGAGCGATTTGACAATAGTCGGTCGTTATACAACAAGTGTAAAAATGTCGATCTAACTGACAGAACTTTAATTAAAACGAACTATAATTTTTGCTATAACCTGCCATGGATTCAGTGATGGAATTCATCTGTTACAAATTAACAATTGGATGTGTCGCATTTTATGCTCTACATGCTCTAAATTTTTGTTAATAACTAGACAAAAAATTATTTTACCACACGATGCGTATGTGATGGTGATTATGTAGGACCGACGAGTTGTGTTTAATTATAAATGGTAAACGACTGAGATCACACTCAGCAGAATAATTTCACAAAATTTATTTTACCCAAAAAATTTTCATGAGGCACATGCTTGTGACCTGAGCTCACTTAATTACTAAGTTAATCACACATAGTATAATTAATGACTTGTCTTAAAGCGCCAAAAGATAAAATACTATATAATAAAAAAATGAACAAAACAGACAACCAGAGAATATAGCATAAAAAATTATTTAAAAGCGCCAATAACTGAGACATAGCAAACATCAAGACGGTTTAAAAGCACCCATATGACAACATCAAAAATTTATTTAAAAGCTTCGTTATATAAACAGTAAAAAAGGTTAAGGGTGCTGATGATCAAATGAGTAAACTTAACAACTTACATAGTTCGAATAACAAGATTTAAATCATGATCGACAGTATATTTACAATACCAAATGGTAAAACAGTAACAGACGAAGAACGTCTGGTATGAATCGATTTACATTCGGCACAGGTCCCAACATCCGTCCCACCAGATACAAACACGTACAATAAAACAGTTATATTTTAGAGCTCTAAAACAGAAAAAATAAAAACTTTACCACGCATGCCATGACATCTTAAAACAGTAACATACGGTTTAACGGAAGTTACCAGTTTTATATTATTCCCCGTAATTTAGGGCATAACTGCATTTATCAAATGATTGTTCTAGTACTCGGTTAATTCCAACGTCCATTTGGCTGAGTCATAACAGAGTCCCTATTAAGATAATTCACTACAAAAGCCATTCACGGCAAGACTTCCCCCAGGACGTGCAATATTTACAGATAAATTTAAATCAGAGGAACAAACATACACGTTTTCGCTGGCACTCCCTTAAAAAAAAAGAAGAAGACATAAATCTGACATCTTATACCATAGTGATTAGTACTTGATTACTTAACGACCAATACGAACACAGTCAAGCAAATGATCGGAAAGCCGATTTCCCTGCTCATTATTAAATTGACCCTCTGTAGTGGTATGTTTACTCGCCTTGGACACAGCAAAGTCCCGTTAAGATGTGATCCAGCAGCCGAGAGGTTACCAGTAACTTCCAATAACTGTCACTACGGGTTCACAGCAGATATTCCTCGGTGAAGTACCTTTGCGGCAGAATTAGAGCCGATTCACCCATTGGTAAGTCTCCAAACCAGCAATGAAAACGCCACAAAGGAACCGATGACTTTATACAGTAGTGGAAATCAGTACAAAGTCATAGACGTAGCAGGAAAATTAAAATTATCGGTTGGAATAGGGATGTACAGTGTGTATGCAATAGTATGAGATCTAGTATAATAACAATTACGGTCAAATGGTATCGCGTTTGACGTTAGTACAACAGTATATAACAAGACATCAATTATTCAGGTGGCAGAGGGTGGAACTTGGTGTAAAGGCGGTCGGTTCACTGCGATGTTAGTGTGTGTACTTGACTCTGTTGCAGATAGGAAACAGACACCATTAGTCACAATGTGTAATGTATACATAAACGACGATTGTGACAATGACACGCGAAAACAGTTATGACTTGATGAAGCAGCAAAAATTGGGCATATAAGGAAATGGGACCCTCCAATTGTCAAATCGCCAAGAAGTTGAAGAGTTCAAGTACAGTGATTTATAATTTCATTAGATTGACACACATATGAGCAGAACGGAAAATATGAGCAAAGTAGAAAATTTTCTGAGGCATCTAAACAGTTACTTTTGCCTAAAGCAAGGGCCTCAAACCATTATTCTTCTGAACTTGTTGCTGATTTACAGTTGCCAGTAACTGCCAGAAATTTTGTTAAATGAAAACATCTTGCCTTCAAGAAACACTGCAGAATCCTGCTCTAACACCCAAACGTAAACATTGCTGGAGATTGCTGAAAACCATTTGTCATGGACTTGAGAATGGGATAAAGTGATCGCCAGTGATGAGAAGAAGTTTAATTTAGATGCTCCGAATGGTTTTCAGTATGACTAACGTGCTCTGAGAACAGAGCAGCAGGTAAGAATGAGAAGAAATTTTGATAGTGGAACACCTATGATTTGGGCTGCGTCCTGCACTAAAGGTAAAAGAGGCATTGCTTAGGTGAATGCTAGAATGGACTCTGATGTGTACACTGAGAGGTTAGAGACCGAATGGATTACAATGTATGAGGACCTCGGGAAAGACAATCTGATATTTCAACAAATTAATGCATTTGTGCAAGTTTCTGCCATAATGAAAACTGATTTGAAGATAAAAAAACTATGTCTTGTTCTGGCTTGCACGTAGCCTGTATTTGAATCCCTTGGGAAAGCTTTGGAGAAACTTGTAATGCGTGTTTATCGCAATGGAAAGCGATACACGAAGAGTAGGCGACAATTTTACTGCAAGAACTACAAACCCTAACACATTCAATGTCGGAGAGAATTTTTGAGATTGGACGAAGTATCAACGATCCAATAATAGAACGGTAAAGTGAGTGGCTTTATATCAACTTCCATCCAGGAAATGCAAACTCCTTATTTTGTTATTCGTATTATGAAAGAAACTACTAATTCCTTCATGTCTGTATATTACTTATATGTATCTATTACTTTCATAATAAATTCAATACATGTATGCTTCAGACACAGTGTATTACTTTTGTGGGAACCCTTCCCTTGTAGTGATTTCCACTATTGTATGTGGCCATCCATGACTTGGCTGCCTTCAAACAGGAAAACCTGCCGCCTTTCCAAGTTGACGCTTGTCATTCCTGGTCATTCATTACATGCTCGCCACTGCCAGCAGACCCCTTGACCAATACACTGCTGAAGCCCTTCTCTGCACATTACGCCTGTGAACCATCTTAACACCGATGCATGCGGAACTCGCTTTCTCTAGCGGAGTGCCAAAGAAACTCAGTACACCACAAGGCAAAGAGCCGCCGCTACCTTCCCAAAACATTGGTATGAACATGTTAGAAGATGCCTGAGGTAAATTCTGCAGTTCTAAGATAGAGAGGGTGTAGCGGGTGTAAGCGCAGATATTTCTGTTGGTGACTGAGGACGTTGTGTTGAACAACATTACATCAGTATTTACTTCATTTGTAGCTAATAATTATTGCTATTAGGAGTATTATATTTTTGTGTTGGGTAGTACCTCCAAGTACATGCGGAAAGGACAAGCCATTAATGTTCATTTTCCCATGGGCAGCAGGTCATTTGTTGATAAGTGAATGCTTGGAAGCAAAACGGTAAGTCTATACTGGCAGGCGTAAATCACTTAGTGATGTAGTTACGACCACGCAGATAACATCAGATCATAAATTTCGTGACGTGTTTGTGGGGAGACCGTTCAAAGCAAAGAAAAAACAACAAACACACTAATGGGCGTGCACATTAAAGTATTCGCAGTGTGATTCCAGTTAACAGTACATGGAATACACACAGTATTACGTCTTAGTTGTTAAACAAGGTTATTTTTTCGTATTTTTATTGACGTATTGCATATTTTGAAGCTTTCGTTCACTAACAAAACACTACTGACCAGTGCTTATTTTTTGTTTCTCTCACGTCGAATTAAACATGTAAGCTATATCACCAAAACCATTCTTAGCAATAATACGGTTTTACATTAGGCTTTACCGTTACTGATATTAATGTCGATCGAAACAAATTTACCGTTATCAGTCATAATTAAATTGTGATGTAACTCTAAAGTTGTCGTTTTAGTCGATGCTTTTATCAGCACTGGTACATGACACAATAAGTTTGTTGTTCATGCTTGCTTTTTCTGAAGTTCTCCCCAGCGACCTCACCAGGGAAGACCAGATCTGAGCTGGTGTGCCAGTCGGTATCTTAACAAGACGTACCACCGATGTAATGGACGTCACGGCACCAGGCGAGCATTGCCACACAACCTTCGAGCAAGGAAAGCCGGAACGCTATATAACAAGGTAGTATGAAGTAACACTTCGTAACTTCAGCGCCAGAGCGCCACTGCAGTATTTTAACACTGCAGAAAGCTCCGAGTTTGGTGACCCAGAATAATTATTGAGCCATCACACTGAGGCAACGAGTGCTGACATGACCAATAAACGAGGGAAATGCTGTCACACACCTAGAGGCACTGTCTCAAATAGGGGTAATGCAGGAGTAGGTTTAATAATGAATAGGAAAATAGGAATGCGTGTAATCTACCACAAACAGCATAGTGAACGCATTATTGTGGCCAAGATAGATACGAAGCCCACACCTACTACAGTAGTACAAGTTTATATGCCAACTAGCTCTGCAGATGACGAAGAAATTGAAGAAATGAATGATGAAATAAAAGAAATTATTCAGATAGTGAAGGGAGACGAAAATTTAATAGTCATGGGTGACTGGAATTCGAGTGTAGGAAAAGGGAGAGAAGGAAACATAGTAGGTGAATATGGATTGGGGCTAAGAAATGAAAGAGGAAGCCGCCTGGTAGAATTTTGCACAGAGCACAACTTAATCTTAGCTAACACTTGGTTCAAGAATCATAAAAGAAGGTGGTATACATGGAAGAATCCTGGAGATACTAGAAGGTATCAGATGGATTATATAATGGTAAGACAGAGATTTAGGAAACAGGTTTTAAATTGTAAGACATTTCCATGGCCAGATGTGGACTCTGACCACAATCTATTGGTTATGAACTGTAGATTAAAACAGAAGAAACTGCAAAACGGTGGGAATTTAAGAAGATGGGACCTGGATAAACTGAAAGAACCAGAGGTTGTACAGAGTTTCAGGGAGAGCATAAGGGAACAATTGACAGGAATGGGGGAAAGAAATACAGTAGAAGAAGAGTGGGTAGCTCTGAGGGATGAAGTAGTGAAGGCAGCAGAGGATCAAGTAGGTAAAAAGACGAAGGCTAGTAGAAATCCTTGGGTAACAGAAGAAATATTGAATTTAATCGATGAAAGGAGAAAATATAAAAATGCAGTAAATGAAGCAGGCAAAAAGGGATACAAACGTCTCAAAAATGAGATCGACAGGAAGTGCAAAATGGCTAAGCAGGGATGGCTAGAGGACAAATGTAAGGATGTAGAGGCTTATCTCACGAAGGGTAAGATAGTTACAGCCTACGGGAAAATTAAAGAGAACTTTGGAGATAAGAGAACCACTTGTATGAACATCAAGAGCTCAGATGGAAACCCAGTTCTAATCAAAGAAGGGAAATCAGAAAGGTGGAAGGAGTATATAGAGGGTCTATACAAGGGCGATGCACTTGAGGACAATATTATGGAAATGGAAGAGGATGTAGATGAAGATGAAATGGGAGATACGATACTGCGTGAAGAGTTTGACAGAGCACTGAAAGACCTGAGTCGAAACAAGGCCCCCGGAGTAGACAAAATTCCATTGGAACTACTGACGGCCTTGGAAGAGCCATTCCTGACAAAACTCTACCATCTGGTGATCAAGATGTATGAAACAGGCGAAATACCCTCAGACTTCAAGAAGAATATAATAATTCCAATCCCAAAGAAAGCAGATGTTGACAGATGTGAAAATTACCGAGCAATCAGTTTAATAAGCCACAGCTGCAAAATACTAACACGAATTCTTTACAGACGAATGGAAAAACTAGTAGAAGCCGACCTCGGGGAAGATCAGTTTGGGTTCCGTAGAAATACTGGAACACATGAGGCAATACTGACCTTATGACTTATCTTAGAAGAAAGATTAAGGAAAGGCAAACCTACGTTTCTAGCATTTGTAGACTTAGAGAAAGCTTTTGACAATGTTGACTGGAATACTCTCTTTCAAATTCTAAAGGTGGCAGGTGTAAAATACAGGGAGCGAAGGGCTATTTACAATTTGTACAGAAACCAGATGGCAGTTATAAGAGTCGAGGGACATGAAAGGGAAGCAGTGGTTGGGAAGGGAGTAAGACAGGGTTGTAGCCTCTCCCCGATGTTATTCAATCTGTATATTGAGCAAGCAGTAAAGGAAACAAAAGAAAAATTCGGAGTAGGTATTAAAATCCATGGAGAAGAAATAAAAACTTTGAGGTTCGCCGATGACATTGTAATTCTGTCAGAGACAGCAAAGGACTTGGAAGAACAGTTGAATGGAATGGACAGTGTCTTGAAAGGAGGATATAAGATGAACATCAACAAAAGCAAAACGAGGATAATGGTATGTAGTTGAATTAAGTCGGGTGATGCTGAGGGAATTAATTAGGAAATGAGACACTTAAAGCAGTAAAGAAGTTTTGCTATTTGGGGAGCAAAATAACTGATGATGGTCGAAGTAGAGAGGATATAAAATGTAGACTGGCAATGGCAAGGAAAGCATTTCTGAAGAAGAGAAATTTGTTAACATCGAGTATAGATTTAAGTGTCAGAAAGTCGTTTCTGAAAGTATTTGTATGGAGTGTAGCCATGTATGGAAGTGAAACATGGACAATTAATAGTTTTGACAAGAAGAGAGTAGAAGCTTTCGAAATGTGGCGCTACAGAAGAATGCTGAAGATTAGATGGGTAGATCACATAACTAATGAGGAAGTACTGAATAGGATTGGGGAGAAGAGAGGTTTGTGGCACAACTTGACCAGAAGAAGGGATCGGTTGATAGGAGATGTTCTGAGGCATCAAGGGATCACCAATTTAGTATTGGAGGGCAGCGTGGAGTGTAAAAATCGTAGGGGGAGACCAAGAGATGAATACACTAAGCAGATTCAGAAGGATGTAGGTTGCAGTAGGTACTGGGAGATGAAGAAGCTTGCACAGGATAGAGTAGCATGGAGAGCTGCATCAAACCAGTCTCAGGACTGAAGACCACAACAACAACAACAAACAACATGTTATACTAGCTCGCCGCCATGCTGTTCAGAAAGTTATGAACCCTTTCTTTCACCTCGTCGTCGGAGCTAAATCGCTTTCAGCGCAAATGTTCTTTTAACCTAGGGAACACGTGATAGTCTGCCGGGGGGCCTCATCCAAGATGTGGAGGCGGCCTTGCCTGCGGCTACCGAGCGTACGGGGTGCAGTCGTCTGCAAGTAGTTGCTCACGTCGGCACCAATGATGCCTGTCTCTTGGGTTCTGAGGCGATCCTCAGTTCGTACAGGCGGCTGGAGGATTTGGTGAAGACCGCTGGCCTCGCACACGGGGTGCAAGCTCTTCTGTCTTTGCAGCATCCTTCCCCGGGGTGGATCGGGGTCCTTTGGTTTGGAGCCGAGGGGAGGGTCTCAACCACAGGCTTCGTCGACTCTGTGACGGCTGCAGATTTCTAGACTTGCGCTATTGGGTGGGGAATTGTAGGACGCCCCTGGATAGGTCAGGGGTGCACTACACAAAGGAAGCGGCTACTCGGGAGCAGAGTACTTGTGGCGTGCACATGGGGGTTTTTTAGGCTAGGCAGTAGTGCGAGGTGTCCTGATGAACACTCACCAGTCGACGTGCAGGCAGGGAAATCACAACGCGCTCAGTGTAAAGACACTTCAGCTATCAAGATATTAGCAGTAAATTTTCAGAGTGTTCGGAATAAAGTTCCTCAATTTACTGCCCTCCAGGAAGCGTGTGGCGCGCGAACTATTCTCGGGACCGAGACCTGACTGAACCCTGAGATAGGAAGTTCTGAAATATTTAGTGAGGGTTGGAACGTGTATCGCAAAGACAGATTAGACACCGTAGGAGGTGGTGTCTTCATTGCAGTTGACAAAAATATTGCGTCTACTGAGGTCGAAGTAGAGTGTGATTGTGAAGTTATCTGGACACGCTTAACAGGGCTAGGAGAAATAAAGTTAATTGTTGGGTGTTATTACCGGCCACCAGGTTCCACCGTGACAGTTCTAGAATCATTCAAAGGTAGTCTACCCTCTGTATCGCAGAAGTATCCGGATCATGCTAATTAGTCGGAGGCGACTTCATCCTACCTAGTATAGACTGGGATGTCTATGGAATCATTACAGGTGGTACAGACAAGCCGTCGTGTGAATTACTTTCGAACACATTATCCGAAAACTGTCTTGAACAGCTAAATCGCAGCCAACGCGTAATGGAAATATTTTAGATCTGGTAGCCACGAATAGATCTGACCTCATCGACGGTGTCACTGTTGAGACATGGTTTAGTGACCATGATGTTGTCATTACGACTATGGTTACGAAAATTAAAAAGTCGGTCAAGAAGGCTAGGAGAGTATTCTTATTAGAAAGAGCAGATAAGCAGTTGTTAGCATCCCACTTAGTAAATGTATCGACTTCATTTACTTCCGGTACGATGGACGTGAAAGAATTATGGGCAAATTTTAAACAAATTGTAAATCACACATTGGAGAAGTATGTGCCGAAAAAGTGAGTTGCGGACGGAAAAAATCCACCGTGGTTTAACAGCGCAATTCGGAGAATGCTCAGGAAGCGAAGACAGTTGCACTCGCGGTACAAGAAAGATCGGGAGAATGAGGACAGGCAAAAGTTACTAGAGATTCGTGCTGCTGTAAAAAGAGCGATGCGCGAGGCATACAACCACTACCACCGTCATACCTTAGCAAAAGATCTTGCTGAAAACCCAAGGAAATTCTGGTCTTACGTAAAATCAGGAAGCGGGTCAAAGGCTTCCATCCAGTCACTCACTGATCAGTCTGGCCTGGCAACGGAAGACAGCAAAACGAAAGTTGAAATTTTAAATTTAGCATTTGAGAAATCTTTCACGCAGGAGGATCGTACAAACATACCGCCGTTTGAGTCTCGCACAGATTCCCGTATGGAGGACATAGTGATAAACATCACTTGGGTTGTGAAGCAGCTGAATCGGTTGAAAATAAATAAATCGCCAGGTCCTGATGGGATTCGAATTCGGTTTTACAGAGAGTACTCAACTGCATTGGCTCCTTACTTAGCTTGCATTTATCGCGAATCTCTTGCCCAACGTAAAGTCCCGAGCGACTGGAAAAAAGTGCAGGTGACGCCTGTATATAAGAAGGGTAGAAGGACGGATCCTCAAAGTTACAGACCAATATCCTTAACATCGGTTTGTTGCAGGATTCTCGAACATATTCTCAGTTCGAATATAATGAATTTCCTTGAGACAGAGAAGTTGCTGTCCATGCATCAGCAGGGCTTTAGAAAACATCGCTCCTGCGAAACGCAACTCGCCTTTTTTTCACATGACATCTTGCGAACCATGGATGAAGGATATCAGACGGATGCCATATTCCTTGACTTCCGGAAAGCGTTTGACTCGGTGCCCGACTGCAGACTCCTAACTAAGGTACGAGCATATGGGTTTTGTTCCCAAGTATGTGAGCGGCTCGAAGACTTCTTAAGTAATAGAACCCAGTACGTTGTCCTCGATGGTGATTGTTCATCGATGGTGAGGGTATCATCTGGAGTGCTCCAGGGAAGTGTGGTAGGTCCGCTGTTGTTTTCTATCTACATAAATGATCTTATGGACAGGGTGGATAGCAATGTGCGGCTGTTTGCTGATGTTGCTGTGGTGTACGGGAAGGTGTCGTCGTTGAGTGACTGTAGGAGGATACAAGATGACTTGGACAGGATTTTTGATTGGTGTAAAGAATGGCAGCTAATTCTAAATATAGATAAATGTAAATTAATGCAGATGAATAGGAAAAAGAATCCTGTAATGTTTGAATACTCCATTAGTAGTGTAGCGCTTGACACAGTCACGTCAATTAAATATTTGGGCGTAACATTGCAGAGCGATATGAAGTGGGACAAGCATGTAATGGCAGTTGTGGGGAAGGCGGATAGTCGTCTTCGGTTCATTGGTAGAATTTAGGGAAGATGTGGTTCATCTGCAAAGGAGACCGCTTACAAAACACTAATACGACCTATTCTTGAGTACTGCGAGGAAGGAATCTGCTTCCTAGGTTTCGTCTCGTACCTCACCACCATGCAGCCCGTCACTTAATTCTGATATGTAGTTCCGACACAGACATGACGTGTTGCTCATGCAACTACATAGAGCTGAAAGTGTCTAGGAAGTTCGAAACTAGTCATACTATAAAAAATATGGAGCTTTAACTGAAAAATGTTAGCTTTTGACATATTGTTTTTAAGTGGTTATATGTTGTCACTAATCTGATTACGATGGCACAGTAATCCTGAGGGTAGTGTCTTTAGACGGAAAGAAGTTTGCAATTATCTGACTAATGCAGCTGTGAGCAACAATGATTTCTCAAAAATTTTTACAAGCTTCAAACACTCAAATTAATACTATTGAGTTTGCATAAAATAAATCAATCTGGCAGTGAACCCCAAAATTTCAAAAGAGGCAGGAAAGCTGTTATAAAGCAGTTAGAAGTATCCTCAACAGCAAAAATGGTTCAAATGGCTCTGAGCACTATGGGACTTAACATCTGAGGTCATCAGAACTTAGAACTACTTAAACCTTACTAACTTAAGGTCATCACACACATCCATGCCCGAGGCAGGATTCGAATATGCGACCGTAGCGGTCGCGCGGTTTCAGACTGAAGCGCCTAGAACTGCTCGGCCACACCGGCCGGCATCCTCTACAACAATAGTATCAGAACTTAAGGAAAGTTTTACACACCCTATGAAATAACTTATGCTGAAAGTACTGTCTTAATAACAGTTGAACACAGGTCGCTCTCTGTTTTAGAATGGAGATGGGAGGAAGAAGAGCAAGGCTGCGACGGAATTTCCGGTTTTGTGACGTCTAAAACACAGCAAAAATTGACACACAGTATACCTTGCGTAAGATGTTCATAAAATGAATAAAAATCTCTTTTAACTCATTTCAGGAACTTTTTCTGTCTCAATGGTCTTTTATGTTGCACACTTTTAATTTCCTTCTCTATTACCTTCTTTGTTCCACATTTCTGTCTGACGGACATCAGCGGATGGACAACGTAATGTAGGCCTTGCTTCAGTGCTTTAAGGCAAGCCACTCTTTCTCCGACATTCCTTGGCGTAATCTGAAAACTGAGAGCAAGGCCATGCTCTCACCGGTTGCTCATCCATCTCAGAGGAAGAAACAAGGTCGCAAACTGCCACAAGTTCTCTTTCTTTTTTTAATTTGAAGACCATTTCTTTAGACATAAGAGGTATTGGCTCTTTACCTTTAATAGGTAAGTATAACGTCAACTAGATACTCGTGGAAATAGAAAATAAATTCTTCGTTAATTCATATGATAAAAAGCTGTTTTATTTACTGTAGTTGATACGAACTTTAACGAGTGAGGTTACGTGCATGTATCTCAAGTGTATGCTGTGGTATATCCGATAGTGAGTTATTGTATCGCAGTAACTCCGTAGGTCGTCGCCGAAATGCTCCCCAGTCCAATGGCTAGTGAATAGTTCGCTTCCAGGACAGCAACAGAAAAGACACTATTTCCTGTTTTTAAGATAGGTGGTACTACAGTGCAGAATGGAAAACTGGATGACATGCTGACTAACCAAAGAATATATTTCAGTCAGTAACAAAAAGCTGTCATGAGAACAGCTTACTGTTACTGTGTATTATGTGGTGATCTATCTAAGAAATCATGGAGAAAGTGATCATCGAACAGTCATAAAGACGTTTGATAAAATTGTTATGAATTTAAAGTTCAGAGAGACAGCTCGAAACAAACACAGGGTCAACCCTAACTCCGATGACAAAATTTCTGAGATTGTGCGGTGTATTTTTTTTAAGTAAGTGGCACGTTACCTTCGCATCAGTGAAAAAGCCTTTAATATCCACTGAGGTGACAAAAGTCACGGGATAGCGATTCCAACATACACAGATGGTGGTACTATCGCGTATAAAAACTATAAAAGGGCGGTGCATTGACAGAGCCGACATTCGTACTCAGTTGATTCATGTGAAAAGGTTTTCGACGTGATTAGTAGCTGGAACTAGACACATGGGACATTCCATTCCGGAAACCGTTAGAGAATTTAATATTTCGAGATACACAGTGTCAACAATGTGCCGAGAATACCAGATTTCAGGCATTACCTTTCACCACGGGCAAGGCAGTGGCCGATGGCTGTCATTCGACGAAAGAGAGCAGCGGCCTTTGCGTAGAGTTGTCAGTGCTAACAGACAAGCAACACAGCGTGAAATAACCGGAGAAATCAATGTGGGACGTACGACGAACGTATCCATTAGGACAGTGCGGCGTAATTTGGCTGTAATGTGCTATGGCAACAGAAGACCGATGCGAGTGCCTTTGCTAATAGCACGACATTGCCTGCAGTTCCTCTCCTGGACTAGTGAACATATCGGTTGGACGCTAGACGACTGGACAACCATGTCCTGTTCAGATGAGTCCCGATTTCAGTTGGTAACATCTGATGAGATACGATGCATACACCACGAAGCCATGAATCCAAGGCCGCGTGGAGTAGCCGCTCGGTTTGAGGCGTCTTGTCACGGCCCGCGCGGCTACCCCCGTCGGAGGTTCGAGTCCAACCTCGGGCGTGTGTGTCATCCTTAGCGTAAGTTAGTATAATTAGATTAAGTAGTGTGTAAGCTTAGGGACCGATGACCTAAGCAGTTTGGTCCCATAAAACCTTACACAAATTTCCATTTTCCATGAATCCAAGTTGTCAATGAGGCCATGTGCAAGCTAGTTGGGTGTCGGTAATGGAGTAGTCTGTTTTTACATGAAATTTACAGCGTCTTCTGGATGTTGAGATACTTGGAGACCGTTTGCGGTCCATTCATGGACGCTTTGTTCCCAAACAACGATCCAATTTTTATGGATGGCATTGAGCCATGTCACCGGGATGCAGTTGTTCGCGACTGGTTTGAAGAACATTTTGGACAATTCTAGCGAGTGATTTGGCCACCCAGACCGGCCAACATGAATGCCATTGAACATTTAAGGGACATAACCGGAAGGACAGTTTGTGCACAAAACCGTGCACCGACAACACATTTGCGGTTATGGACTGCTATAGAGGCAGCATGACGCAGTGTTTCGCAGGGGACTTGCAACTTCCTGTTGAGCCCATGACACGTCGATCTGATGCACTACGCCGGGCAAAAACAGATCTGACACGATATCAGCGGGTATTCCTTTGCTTTTGTCACCTCGTCATTTCAGCAGCGCAGCATAGCTGCTTGGTGCGCTCTTCCACTGCATTCATGGAAATCATTCACCAGACGGACATCATCCTACTCTTCGTCCGTAATCCTGTCCACCGCTGATTTGTATCAAAGTTATCGTACAGAATCAGCGCTGTAAAATAACCCAAGACACCCGAGCTGAACTGAATGATAGCTTGTAGCGCAGGGTGAGGTGGGCATTACTATCTTTAAAGACAATTACCATGATGGAATGGAACATTTCTTCTTCCAAAAATGACACTCACCTTATACTGTCGACATGTAAGCTATTGTGTAGATATTTTCGGTGTAATACAAGCACAAAATACAGTAAATAGCGGTAAGAGATCAACGAAATGAAATTATTCTATAACGAGCTACTGGAAACTATAGGTTACATGTACAAAACACTCAGAAACCATCCCTCAACAACATCTGAAATTATCTCAATAGAATTTAGGTTCTCTTTGCATAATAGAGCTGAAAAAATGGAGAAAGAAGGTAATGTGAAATGTAAATTTAAAATATTAATAGAGACGAGAATCGTAGGACATAGTAGTGAATTAAAACCGAACCGTGTTTGAGAGCTCTTTTATCGAGAGATTTGAAGAAAGAGCTGTATCCGATTGTGGGATGTACGTCTGGCACAAAATAGGCAGTTTACAACCTCGACCTAACCTGTCTTGTTGAAATTAATATCGGCACTAATTCGATCAAACACGTATTACACCGAAGCCCAAAGAAACTGGTATAGTCATGCGTATTCAGATACAGAGAGATGTAAAAAGGCAGAATACGGCGCTGCGGTCGGAAACGCCTATGTAAGTCAACAAGTGTCTGGCGCAGTTGTTAGATCGCTTACAGCTACTACAATGACAGGCTCTCAAGATTCAAGTGAAGTTTGAACGTGCTGTTATAGTCGGCGCAAGAGCGATGGGACACAGCATCTACGAGGCAGCGAAGAAGTGGTGATTTTCCCGTACGACAGTTTCACAAGTGTACCGTATCACGGATCCGGGAAAACATCGAATCTCCGACATCGCTGCTGTCGGAAAAATATCCTGCAAGACGGGATCAGCGACGACTGAAGAGAATTGTTCAACGTTACAAAAGTGCAACTCTTCCACAAATTGTTACGGATGTAAGTAGGCTGTTTAGGTTTTTATATTGGTAACGCCACGTAGCGCTCTGTATGAAAATCACTGGCTGTGCTGTGTGCAGTCAGTGGCTGGTTGGCATTGTTGTAATACTCGCCATTGTAGTGTTGGGCAGATGGATGTTAACAGCGCTTAGACAATGACAGGAAGCCGCGTGCGCCGGCTGGCTCAGTGAAAAATAACATAGACGCTAACCTTGAGAAAAATTTTAGCATTCCTCACCGACGTATACCGCACGATAATTCCGTTCAAGTTGAACCTCTGCGTACTAGGAAGAGTAAAGGATTGCACCACATTTCACATGTAAAACCGTTTATTGAGAGAGAATCTGCTTTTAAATTTGTCTTTGCCATATAACTTTTCACTTTACATCGCTAGTATGCTTTGTCAGACTCTGTCAGAATCTGTTAACATGCAACAATGTTTGAAGTTAAATATCCAGTCAAGAACCAAGAGAACTTATTTAAATAGAAATTACGAATGCATTGTTATTGTGAACAGACGACACAGTGTTATTGTGTGTGTGCATTCTTGCTTGTTAGTTGCACGATTACGTAACGACTATAAGGCTCACATACTTAGAACATTTACCAGTACTGCTAATGAGATTTTAATGCAACATTTTGTTTACTTGAAAATACATTCTGGATTTAAAGTACTTTCTGTGAGATACCAGATGACACAGTGGTTAGTTTATGTGACAGCTACACGATTTTATCACGACGCTACTAATGAGTGACAATTTACAATGTTGCTTTAGCGGTGTTTCTGTTTTATATCTGCACAGTTTTTCTGAATTCTTCTGGAAAGTAAAACATGTTTAATAGTAACTTTGTGGTATAGCTACAATAAGACAGCCTTTTTTTGTTTTGTAGCACAACAATACGTTACAGAGTAGTACTTTCTTGATCACGATACTGTACGTAATAACTACGATATCTATACGCAAAGCATTTCACTTTTGTTTATCATGAGGTAAGTACATTGGCTTCTGCAGAACTTAGCTTTCGGAAGAAAATAACTACAACACTTCCACAGAGATTATCTTACAACAAGACGCACAGTTTAGCGCTACGGTACACGTATTTGAGTGATTAATTTTGTACTTAAAACATTTATTTTTAAAGATATTTCAAGTACAATGATACAAAGGTTTTCCGTGATACATTTCATTCCATTGCTGTAATTTGTAACACCTGAGGGTATAATTACATTAATCCTCAGGGGGGTACACACTTACTTTGTCTACCATGTGTTTGGCAAGCACAAGGAGCCCTAGCTAATATGGTATTTGCTTATACAACTTAACACATCGGTACCACATTTCTCTAACACATAAATTACACAGCTATCTGATCATGTAACTGGGAGAGACAAACATTTATTTTATTACATCAGTGACAGATGTTTACATAATTACACAGTTGGATAACTTCACACATATTAAATTGTATTTTGTCTGTACTTCGTGAACTGTTCATATTTTTTCGGAACCATAGTGATACTATGAGAGGTTTGAATGATGTATTTGGTAAGGGATCATGATTTTTGAAGTACGTTTGAGGTAGATGACTTTATTGAAGGTCTTGAAATTATTGAAAGAAACTGCGATGATTCTGAGATGTGATTGATCTGTTATGATATTATTACGATGACGATGTGTATTATGCTGTAGAGGTATGTTTATGGTCAATAAGCTGAGAATCGTACTTTAAGAGTTATGAAATGTGTGTACATGTGTGAATGTATCACAATGCAGGCGAAAATTTTTTCCACACTGTTATATTCATAGGATTTTGTTTCTACAGATTTTCAACGCAAATTCTCTACCTGTGAAAATTTTTATATAAGATTGTCACTGTAGTGCAAAGTGCTGTTGTAAGAAAGCCAAGTGACCTTGACGTAATGCGTCATGGGCACCCAGCTGCATCAGACACCTGGAGAAAAAGCCATTAGTGTGTGTGTTTTCAGAGGCACAGGTAGAGAAAGAAAAGGGAGGCCTTTATCCTCGCTATTGACATTCCTTTGTAGAAAGCATCGCAAATATGACACGCTCAAACTTGAAAACATATGATTATACTGTGGAGCTCTTAATTTATGATATTTACTAAAATGCCTAATGAAACGATGAGAAACATTTCACGGCTCTTGTCTTGCTAGTTGAGAGAAATACCATATGGCTTGCTTTATGTATTTATTTAATCATTTTGTTTAATATCTAGTTTCTAGCTGCACTGCAGCTTTGAGATGTATTAATATAGTTATTTTATGCCTACAGATCCAGTCAATAATAACTTTATAATCTATTCCAAAAAAAAGGAGGGAGCACAAAAAGACATTTCCCTTCACAGGAATTGCGTACATAATTTTTGTCAATGACTGGGTAAGTTATTTAGTAGTGTAAGTTAAGATGATGCATCACCCTAGTGTTAAGATATGACATAGGTATTAAACATGGCCATTTTTACTGTAATATTTTTTCTGCTTGAGCTTTGTCATGTTTAGATATAAGTTATTTCATTTGCTGCTGCTGTTTGCCAGGCATAGTGTTACTGAATTTGACTTTGTATTATTCTGTTAAGCCAGTTTTACTAATGATTTATTTTTATTGTTGGCTGCGCATTGCCTTATATTAGTTGTAATATTGCATTTCCTTTGCTAATTTATGCTGCTTGCTTTGCAATTTTCCCTTTTTTTTGTCATTGCTGTTTGTGTTAATTGTTTTGTGCTGCTGCATTGTCTCGTCCCTTAGTTTAGCATCTGAGCTCAGTAGATTTAAGTTAGCTTAAGAGGGGGTAGACTATATAAGAAACTAACTATGATGGATTGGAAGAAAAGCATTGAGAAGCTATAAGAAAATGGTTTGGCCAAAAAAGTAGTGTGCAGTGGAGAAAAATTATTTTTGAAAGAGGATATGAACAGAATACAGAAAGCATGCTTGGATAGGATTTTTTTGGTGGAAACAAATGTTGAAATAAGAAAAAAAAGATCTATGGAATGAAGTTTTGTGTTGGACTGCAGTACCAAATGTTACACTGAAAACGAACCCAGTCCTTTCCTTTTGTGTTATCCCACTATGTGTTTGTGTACTCTTGTGTATTTGCGCTTTTCCTGTCTTTATGTGTTTAGCTAATAAGATTTATGTTGTAGAAATTTTCTAGTACTAAGCTACATTCACTATGATGAGGAATACTGTTATCCTCAAATATAATTGGCATTAATAATATGTTATTTACCTTGTAAATATGCTTAGACGTTATTTATTCTGTTTTGTTTTAATGCCCATGTGTAAAGTTGATGTTTCAAAAGTTATTCTGATCTTTTATGTATCTACTTATCTCATAATTCCTGTAACACTGATGTATATGTTTATTTCTATTGTTTTGTAAAGCCTGTATTACTACAAACGTTATCTGTATTATTATGTTTTTAATGATGTATTTTGTACCTTTGTTATTGTATTCTTATGTTATAAAATTGTAATTGACACCAGTTCATCAAATTAAGTAACTTGTAAGTTCCACTTCTCTGCACACGTTTCTGTTGGTCATACTATATGGACAATATGTGAGAAGTAGGGACTGTTAGTGTTTGCAAGTGTGTTAATAATTCAGCAAGGGACTGATTAACAGCATTGCTGGTTCTAAGGACAATTCCAAAAACTTTGTGAGTGGACAAGTGGCGGTTATGGACTTGCTATATTATCCGCAAGACTCTTCAATGGTGATTGTGCACCTGCACAGTCACAACAGATGGCTGCTGGCCATCTCTACAAGGATTACAGTGGGTCTGCATCTTTGATGACCCACCAGTACCATTATTTCTACAAGGACTACAGTGGGTCTACACCTTTGCTGACTCACCAGTACCATTATTTCTACAAGGACTGCAGTGGGTCTGCACCTCTGGTGGCCCACCAATACCACAATCTCTACCAGGACTACAGTGGGTCTGCACCTCTGGTGGCCCACTAATACCATAATCTCTACCAGGACCACACTGGGTCTGCTCTGTGATGACCTACCTACCAATATTCTTCAAAACTTCGACTGACTCTGCGGTGGGTGTGCTCTGTTGTGGCCCATTACCTGTCTGCATGTCGAGAGTCAGCACTGTCTTTCCGTTGGAAGGACAACACTACTTCTTCAAGACTGCATCGAAATCCACTACTTCTGTGTGCATTTTCTTTTACTGCACAGACTTTGAAAAAAAAACACTGCTATTTTACTGTGATGAATGATCAGGACTGTCTTTATGGACTGTGAGAAAATTTTAGCTTTTGACCAACATTGTATCAACAAGTGTGTGCAATTGATTTCTTTGTTATTGTAATTATGAAAAAGTTTTTCAAATCTGTATTGGCCACTGCCCAAAACAATTTGTAAAATTTTTTGTGGGGAGCATGGGGGCTATGTAAGTAGGCTGTTTAGGTTTTTATATTGGTAACGCCACGTAGCGCTCTGTATGAAAATCACTGGCTGTGCTGTGTGCAGTCAGTGGCTGGTTGGCATTGTTGTAATACTCGCCATTGTAGTGTTGGGCAGCTGGATGTTAACAGCGCTTATAGTTGTGCAGTTGGAGGTGAGCCGCCAGCAGTGGTGGATGTGAGGAGAGAGATGGCGGAGTTTAGAAACTTGTAAGGCTGGATGTCAGGAACTGCTACATATATTATGACTATTAAGGTAAATACATTGTTTGTTCTCTATTAAAATCTTTCATTTGCTAACTATCCCTGTCAATAGTTAGTGCCTTCCGTAGTTTTTATTTAGCTGGCAGTAGTGGCGCTCGCTGTATTGCAGTAGTTCGAGTAATGAAGATTTTTGTGAGGTAAGTGATTTGTGAAAGGTATAGGTTAATGTTAGTCAGGGCCATTCTTTTGTAGGGATTTTTGAAAGTCAGATTGCGTTGCGCTAAAAATATTGTGTGTCAGTTTAAGCACAGTCGTATATAAATTGTTCTAAGGGACATTTCACGGATTTCAATGCTGGGCCATCAATAAGCGTCAGTGTGCGAAGCATTCAACGGAATATCATCAATATGGACTTTTGGAGCCGAAGGAGCAATCGTATGCCCTTGATGACTGCACGACACAAAGCTTTACGCCTCGCCTGGGCCCGTCTACATCGACATTGGACAGTTGATGACTGGAAACTTGTTGCCTGCTAGGACGAGTCTCGTTTATAATTGTATCGAACGGATGGACGAGTATGTGTGTAGTGAAAACCTCATGGATCCATGGACCCTGCATAACGGCTGAGGACTGTTCAAGCTGACGGTGTGAGGCGTGTGCAGTTGGAGTGATATAGGACCCTCATGTATCAACATTTAGATACGACTCTTACAGGTGACGCGTACGTAAGCATCCTCTCCGATCACCAGCATCCATTCATACCCATTGTGCATACCGACTGACTTGGGCAGTCCCAGCAGGACGACGCGACACCCCACACGTCCAGAATTGCTACAGAGTGGCTCCAGGAACACTCTTCTGAGCTTAAACACTTCCACTGGCCACCATACTCCCCTGACACGAACATTATTGAGCGTATCTATGAAGCCATGCAACGTGCTCTTCAGAAGAGATCGCCATGCCCTCGTGCTCTTAAGGATTTATGTACAGCCCTGCAGAATTGATGGTATCATTTCCCTCCAGCACTAATTCAGTCGTTTGTCGAGTCCATGCCATGTCGTGTGGCGGCACTTCTGCGTGCTCGCGAGGGCTCTACACCATATTAGACAGGTGTACCAGTTTCTTTGGCTCTTCAGTGTGGAAAGCGTAGGTTGCAACTGCCAGTCACCAGAGCTCACATCAGTACCGGTGAACTAAAGTCAGAATTTTCTTGCATAAAAACGTGTTATGATATAGAGTTTCAAACTAAAATCCAGGTCCATGAAGGGATATTAACTTATGCTTCAAGATCGGCCTAACGAAGGTTTCAATGCAGAGATACGAACCGCTGATCTGCCCTCACGATCTGATAGCTATTTCCTGTAGCGACCCAATGGCATTTCCCATATGACGTTTTAGCCCTGATCTCTGGAAACACTGCGGCAGAATTCGGTATTACCTACATAAAAATATTACCGCCGTCAACCTCCGCTTCTGTATCTCCAGAGTGTAAGAATATTAGATCCCCTTTACCGATGACTCGTAGGGGCGATATTTCTCGTCTTACGTGAAATGCATCGCAGTTGTTTATATGGACAACAAGCATTTGTATAATGGAAAGATGGTTCAAATGGCTCTGAGCACTATGGGACTTAACATCTGTGGTCATCAGTCCCCTAGAACTTAGAACTACTTAAACCTAACTAACCTAAGGACATAACACACATCCATGCCCGAGGCAGGATTCGAACCTGCGACCGTAGCAGTTGCGCGGTTCCGGACTGAGCGCCTAGAACCGCTAGACCACCGCGGCCGGCTATAATGGAAAGACATTAACGTAAAATTGTGCCGGACCGGGACTCGAACCCAGATTTCCCGCTTATCGCGAGCGGTCGCCTTACCGTTTTGCTATCCGAACACGACTCATTGTCAGACCTAAAATTGCATATGTGGTCAACGAGGTGTCCGTAGCCTGCACTCATGCATCCAGTATGTATTTTCTCGGACAGGGGAGACATTTTTCTTGGAAATCACTTGCCTGATTTCGGCGGGTAAATACGACTTTGCAGTGCCTGTGTTATTCCGAATTACGAAGTTGCGTGTCAGAAAGAACACTGCATCGTAATTTGGAAACACCCAAGCAATTCAGTATCATTTTTCTCGTCTTTACTGATGTACAGGGGTGTGGACAATCGGCACGAGGGCTCAGTGATCATCTGTGGCGGGCAGCACCTTAGAGACTTGTTCCTAATGGGACGTCCACAGCTGGGGACTGTGGTGTCGTGCGCTATCGATATCTCGGCACGCTGCTCCACGTCTGGAAGTTGGCAACAGCCATGCGACGGCACATGTCGTTCTGAGGCAGCGCTGTGAAAGCCGCCACAGGGTCCACTTAAAGGACGCCGCACCGACCACTCACTCGTTCTGTTCCAGGCTAGTCCTGTCTACTCCACCTGTGAAGTCTAAGCATTATGATTGAACCTCTGTTGATATTACACTTCAGCAGGCCGCGGTGGACGAGCGGTTCTAGGCGCTTCAGTCCGGAACCACGCGACTGCTACGGTCGCAGGTTCGAATCCCGCCTCGGGCATGGATGTGTGTGGTGTCCTTAGGTTAGTTAGGTTTAAGTAGTTCTAAGTTCTAGGTGACTGATGACCTCAGAGGTTAAGTCCCATTGAAAGGTCTCTGTTGGATTCCATTCATGTTAATTTCTTAAATCTGTTGTCATTTACGGCATAAATTCCTCTTCTAAATTTACTGTGCTGTTTCTGACTATCTGGGAGGAGACTGAGTAGTGGAACGTGTTACTCTTACAAATAAACAAGAACGATCTGTCACACTACTACACTTTAAAACACAGTTTATATGTAATTCATGTCACACAGTCTCATACAGAACCTACATCCGCTTTCTTTTATATACTGTATATGATAAGATACTGTCATCCCCCTTCCCTTCTGTGTGAGAGGATGAATGAGCAAATGCATTTCTAGTTGCATACTTGAGGGTGGCAGACAAGCCTGTCTGCTAGAGAACAGTAGGACCAACGTCGGAACAGGTAGCTACGCTTTCTAAAAGCAAAGAGGTTTCTATCCTTAGTATGGTCCTGCCCGTCCCTTGTCATGTTGGTATAGGAAGCTGCCCCTCTGGCCACTTCCGTTTGTATTTGTGAGCCACCCTCAGGAAGGGACCAGGTCCGTCTGTCCGTGGCGAGCGTCTGAAGTGGTAAGATCTCCGGCTAAGCGCGTGTCCACTAAGTCCGTAGGACAATGGATTTCTTAAGTTCAGCCTAACTGAAAATTTAATCACCTTTATTTCAGGTTTAGCTCTAAAATATCTAATGTTATCTTAAATTGCAACGCAGTGTAATTCGAATGTGAAGTTCAGAATATATTTCTGTAGTTGCTTTGTCACTACTTTATGAGTAAAGTGGAACCACGTGTTGATCAGTAACTCTAACTAGCGTCATCAATCTTCAATGCGAATGTGCGTGAGATTATAACGTCTCGTCTTGACAATATTTTTCAGTATAGCAACTTTTCTTTATGTTCAACCCACGTGGGGTGTACTTTGTGAGACCACTATCACGTGCTTATAGAATTGTTTGACCCATCAGGTTAATAGTAAGACGTTAGTAACCAGTTCGAGGTTTTTCTTTGGTAAATTGCTTTTCGATTTAATTTATTTTAATTATCAAAATTATTGTGGAGTTACGCTCTTTGTGTAAACCAAGTTGACCACGTGAAGCATGTGGTGTAATCATCAAAGTAGCCCTCAGCTATTCTTTTCGGGAAGATTTCACAGAGAGTTAGTATGAATTTAGTATACCAGTGTGTGGTAATTACATGACGGACAGGATTGTGCTACGAACGTAACTTCTTTGGGTGAAAATTGAATCGGTTGGTTGTGGGTAATTTCCTCTTGCATATGTTTCAACGTTATTCGTGTGTTATTTTATGAATGCAGTGTTGTATGCAGTCTCCCAATCTTGGCTCCATATTTGATGTGTTCCGTAAGATTACAATCTCACATTTTCACAATCCTAAATAAGGCACCAGCTTAGTTATGACTCACTTTTAATATGCTGAAATTTCAATGATCAATGTTAAAATAAATTTTCAAATATAAACTGATTTATTTCTTTTTATTTAAATTCCCTTTTATATATATATATATATATCACCGGTTGTCGTATGACTATTAAAAGATTATAATTAAGGTTAGTCTGGTTGGGAATTTGGTAAGCTAGACTGGATACCTGGTGAAACAGTTGCGCAGTAATGCAAGGTTAACTTCCCCAGACAGCTCACAGCTTTTAACCCGCTTTTATTGTCTATCAGCACCGGTTTCATAGCAAATTAAAGCAACAACGTTACACCATATTGCTCAGGGCCATTTGAACCATTTGATATTACACTTGACCTATCCCAAACACTAGCATTGGATATTGCTGTGGACTTGTTGTTAGTCATGTTCAGCAAAGGAAGTTTATTAAACACTACATTTTATGCCGTGGGGCGGTACATTTGAGATGGAAAGCGTCTTTGACGTTTGGGGGTGGCGCCATCCTGGGCCAGAAACCGCAGGTAGAGGCGCGGATGGGCAGTTAGTGTAAGTTAGTACGAGGAGATGCCAGGTTCCTCCTGAGCACGCTTCGTACGGATTATGAGCGAGTTGTCTTCCCAAAGCACTCAGTGGGCCTTTGGAAAGATCGGTGTTATCCCGATTTTAGTGTCGGGTATGCATTGGAGATGTCGTGCAGCTGTGGTCTGAGACGGGGGTTGTTGGATTTTGTCCGACAGTAGGATACTTGGTGAGCTATGGACAGCAAAGGATTAAATTCGGTACGTTTAATCGTGTGTTCTACGCCTGTGTTAGTGCTGTATACCGCTTGCCTACATTTCTAGTTACACAGCCTGTGGGGATACTAGTGGTGACAAATCAGAATTCTGTTATCATTTTGCTGTTAATAGTTATGTTTAATTCACGCATTCGACACTCTAAGGAGCAGCTGTAATTCGTATATTATATCGAGCTGTTTCTCACTTCTCCGTAATCTGTCTGATTAAATTGATGTCATACTAGTATGCCACGTCTGAGCAGACGGATGTGGAATTCGGTATTTCTGTATGATATAAGCAGAGTGCTTTTAAAGGTTCGTATGACAGTGACAAACACTGAACAACAGATGAAACTTCCTGGCAGATTGAAACTGTGTGCCCGACCGAGACTCGAACTCGGGACCCTTGCCTTTCGCGGGCAAGTGAAAAGGTCCCGAGTTCGAGTCTCGGTCGGGCACACAGTTTTAATCTACCAGGAAGTTTCATATCAGTGCGCACTCCGCTGCAGAGTGAAAATTCATTCTGGAAACATCCCCCAGGCTGTGGCTAAGCCATGTCTCCGCAGTATCCTTTCTTTCAGGAGTGCTAGTTCTGCAAGGTTCGCAGGAGAGCTTCTGTAAAGTTTGGAAGGTAGGAGACGAGATACTGGCAGAAATGAAGCTGTGAGGACCGGGCGTGAGTCGTGCTTCGGTAGCTCAGATGGTAGAGCACTTGCCCGCGAAAGGCAAAGGTCCCGAGTTCGAGTCTCGGTCGAGCACACAGTTTTAATCTGCCAGGAAGTTTCATATCAGCGCACACTCCGCTGCAGAGTGAAAATCTCAATCTGGAAACATCCCCCAGGCTGTGGCTAAGGCATGTCTCCGGAGTATCCTTTCTTTCAGGAGTGCTAGTTCTGCAAGGTTGGCAGGAGAGCTTCTGTAAAGTTTGGAAGATAGGAGACGAGATACTGGCAGAAGTAAAGCTGTGAGGAGCCGGCGTGAGTCGTGCTTCGGTAGCTCAGATGGTAGAGCACTTGCCCGCGAAAGGCAAAAGTCCCGAGTTCGAGTCCCGGTCGGGCACACAGTTTTAATCTGCCAGGAAGTTTCATATCAGCGCACACTCCGCTGCAGAGTGAAAATCTCATTCTGGATTGAACAACAGATGTTTGTAGAATCTGGTATTTAAGTATCCTGAATTATGGTTGTTTTCCCATTAGTTGATGAAATGTGAGATACAATGTGTTGTTCGTGGACCTCCAGTGAGTAACGTCGGTAGTACTAGTAAGGCGCCATTTGCCGCTGTACGCTCCGTAACAGTTGTCTACGTAGCGGGTCTCAAACTACTTGGGCGTCTGCAAGCTGTGGTCAAAAGAAGTTTACTGATCCCTGTCAAGTGCTGGTAATTAATGTAATCTTAAGGTTGGTGAAATCCTACCTGATTCTGGGAGTACGTGAGATGCTTTCATTGCCTGGTGTGCCAGGCGTGAACATAAATTTAAAAAATCTTTAATTACTATTATGGTTACTAGAAAATTGTAATTGTTATTCTGAGCTGTGTAAATAATTAATATAGTTTTACCGATTTTTCTGCTCAAGCAGTTTCAAGTAAATTTTAATTGTATAAATGGTCATTATGCGGTCACAGTTTTTTGGTTAAGTTATTTCAAGTACATTAAAATTTTAAATGGAAGTTGTTCTGTGTAGTTCCGAGTTTCCATGAATTATTTAACTGAGAGTTATTTGCTTAATATCCACTGGGACATACACTCATGCTTAGAAATAAACAGCACACATTGAACGACTAGAGATACGACGTTCATATTCGCAGTACATGTATATTAGTATGTTGTGCAGAAATGATTAGCATTTGAACCATGTCGGCCCTCGGATTGAATGTCAATATCGATATCGCGGCGCAACACCACCTACCGGTAAAATGTGCCAGTAGCTCTTGTTGTCGCTCTAATCTAAGATAATGGATCAGTGTAACTTGAGCTGACGTGCAGGATGCCTCGCAGACGTAATTGCGAACCGAAGCGTCATATCAGTGAGTTTGGAAGAAAGCGTATTATTGGCATGAGAGAATGTGATAAATCCACCTGGAAAACTGCTGCTCGTGAGGGACGAGGTGTTTTGGCAATGCAACGGGTGTGTACCGAATGGTTCACTGAACGACGTCACTGGGGACACGAATACAATCAGACAGTGTTTTCAGACGAATCCAGATTCTCTTTGTTTGAAAGTGATGTCCACATTTTGGTTCGCCGTAGTAAGGGTAGTGGCATCACAATGACTAATTTGCACAAGACATACAGCGCCAATTCAAGGTCTTATGTGTCGGGTGTCATTGACTGCAACCACAAATGACACCTGGTGGCCACGCGGAGTGGCCTCGCGGTTTGAGGCGCCATGTCACGGATTGCGCGGCCCCTCCCAGCGTAGGTTCGAGTCCTTCCTCAGGCATGGGTTTGTGTGTTGTTCTTAGCATAAATTAGTTTAAGTAGTGTGTGAGTCTAGGGACCGATTTACCTCAGCAGTTTGGTCTCTTAGGACTTCACACACATACACACACACACACACGCACGCACACAGCTGGTGCTTGGCCAGTGCAACCTACGTGAATGACGTCCTGCGAACCGTAACCATACCCTTTCTACACAACGCCCCGGAAGCGATTTTTCAGCGAGACAATGCACGACCACATGTGGCTCCATGAACACGTGCCTTCGTGGTGTCACAGGATTTCAGCCTTTTGCCCTAGCCCGCCAGATTATCAGACTTTTTGCCAGTCGGAAATGTGTGGGATATGGTGGAACGGCGTTTGCAGCACTGTAACCCGTTGCGAACCACCGGAGATGAACTTTGAAGCCAGGTGAATGCAGCATAGATAGCTATACCGCAGGTCGCCATTCGCATATTATACGCGTCGATGCCATCACGTATGGAACAAATTTCCAGGGTCCATGACGGACCCTGTGCCTACTAGGTAACAGGACATATGAACCGAGGTGAGTGAAATGCTAATCATTTCTGCAGAACATACTAATGTACATGTTATGTGAATATGACTGACCTATCTCTAGTCGTCCAAAGTGTTCTGTTTATTTTCTGAACATGAGTCTATAGTCACAGGAGGCGTACCCAAAAATGAATATTGTAATTCATTATTTAATTATTTGTATGAATAGTTTTAATAAAAAGTGGGAAGGTCAGTTTACGTTTCTTAGATAGGCGAAGGAGAAAAGGAACCCACTTGCAATGTCGAGAATGTGCCGTATACCATGCACATGCGGAAAAGTTTATGTCGGAATGACTGGACGATCAATTAACACTAGGATCAAAGAGCGTAAACGACATCGCAGGTTGGGAAGGTGGAGAAATCTTCCGTGGCAGAGCACGCACAGAGTGAGACCGACCACGTCATAAAATTCTCCGACACGGAAGTTCTGGCTGTAGAGAAGCACTATCACACGCCTTTGTTCAGAGAAGCTGTAGAAATACAAAAACACGCGAACAGTTTCAACAAGAAAGAGGAAAACCTTCAGGTAAACGGATCCTGGCTTCCCATACTGCAGCGAACGACCGTCGCAGGTAGCAAGAGGAGAACCTCACCGGAAGCGATCACGGAGAAGCCCTCGGACGTTGGCGCGACAGGTACATATAGTCTGCGGCCGCGAGATCGGCTCCAGTTCACCACCGGAAATGGAGGGTGAAGCTTTGACAATGCAAGCCACTCTTGCTGGCGAAACGTCAGTAAAATCATTAGATGAACGTCGGCTGAAGAACGCGAGACAGGAGCCAATAGGCAGTTAGTCAAGGACGGAACCATCTGTTCTTTAGTTGTTACGGTTGGAGCTGATGGTAATGGCAAACTAGGCGTCCCCTACGACCAGTAACGAACGTTGGAATCCATTTCAGCATAGGGCATTATAAGCGGGTCCAGAACAAACAATTTGTACAGCGGTAGGGACGTGGAAGTAAGTTTGGGCTCACTGGGTAAGGCACAGGACACAGAATATGGTATGGTGCCTGTTTACATCATCGTGGGTGGACCACGCCTGTGTCAGCGGTTGGCTCTATATGTAGCAAGTGAGCGTTTCAGGGCTTTCTCGGAGCTCTCCACCGTCAGTTCGTTCGTTTGGGCCTTGAAGGATCTGACTAATCGCTTTGCGTTAAACTTAGATGTTATGGTTAGATTTGTTACGATATTACTTTGGCGAGAAGTATGGAACTTGTTTAATATGAAATGTGGACTATTGTCAGAAATAATGGTTTGTAGCACTTTCTCTCAGACAGATATTGTCGCTTAAGCCAATACTGCAGCTGCTGATGTTGTTGACGGTATCTGGGCTGCCTTTCGGAAGTTGTTGCATCCATGACAGGTAACTACATAGGCTCTTTGAAAGGGCGTACAAAGTATTTGTATAAGCGTTCCTGTGGCTGATCAAGAGTAGGTCATTGAGAGAAATAGTGTGTTAGATCGACCCGAATGATGCACATGTTTGCCAGGACTGTAAACTTTGTGTCAGTGTGAATAACTGGCCAAGTGACATGATGTCTCACGGACGCCTCGCCTTCATTATCGGCATCCCGCAAGTGTAAATGTAATGTCATTCGGCCGTGAGGCATGCGCAGGAATCCCCCCCTCCCCTCGCCCTATTAATATTGACTTAGTTGTCTATCGAAAAATAGGCCCGTAGAGTTGGTTCTGCAGCTTTGGTCAAGTCCGCTTGTCAGTCGAAACGCTCATAGCTTCGCCTAGCATCGGGTCCTGATCCGTGATCAGAATGAACGAAACTGTTTCTTAGCTGAGCTCAGGTACTCTTTTCACCATCACCTTTCATTTTTGTTGTGTAATTTTAATTTACTACCTACTATATTCTAGACTTGTTGCAGGTTTCTTCGGATGGACAATGCAATGCAAGGCTTACGTGACTGCTTTAAGGCAAGCCACCCTTTCTCCGACATTCCTCGGCGTAGTCTGGGAACGTAGTAAAAACTGTGCCGAGAGCAAGGCCATGCACTCACCTCTTGCTCATCCATCTGACTGGTTGTAAGAAGCGCATAGTACATAACGACTATACAACAACAAACGAAGGTAGCGTAGTTTCGTAGATTTCATAGGATATTCAAGGAGACCTCGAGAGGAACAGATCGATTCCTATTTTTCAACTTTTAAAGCACTGGAACTAGAGAGATAGGTATACAGGGTGGTCCATT